>NC_091282.1:460454069-461199903 GCF_032444005.1 Ranitomeya imitator | reverse complement strand
TTGTGGGCCACAGAAAGCCTAGTGTCTGTTTTTTTTTTTGGGGGGGGTTAAAATTCTCCCTGAAAAAAAATAAATAGTGGGAGATTAATATTGGCATTTGTGCTTCTGTGCCAGTAGTGTGTGCCATCTCTCTCAAATTGTTGGCCACAGAAAGCCTAGTGTCTGTTTTTTTTATTTTGGTTTTTAAATTCTCCCTGAAAAAAAAAAATTGTGGGAGATTAATATTGGCATGTGTGGCATCTGTCTCATTTTGTGCCACAGAAAACCCAGTGTGTAACATTGTGCCTGATTTTTCTTGCAGTCTCACCCACCTATAAAGGGATATCTAAATTTTACAGAAGTTTGAGTTCACCTTGTAAGTTGTTTTACAGTAACAAATACCGTTACTTTGGTTACGTTTTTAAAACAATAAAGAAGTCGGGTGGAAGAGGTCGTGGCCGTGGGCATTCATTGCCAGATGGTAATGATGGTAGTGGTGGTGGAGCATCAGGTGGTCGTGGGAAAAACAATATAGCACCTAAGTCTCGAGCTGTGGAGCCAGGTTCATCGTCTGGCTACACAAGGCCTCAAATGCTCCCTTTTCTGGGAGAAGGAAAACCGCTTTTAAAGCCGGAGCAGCAAGAGCAAGGTTTGGCTTTCCTTGCTGACTCAACCTCTAGCTCTTTTGCCTCCTCTTCTGAAACTGGTAAATGTAAAAGCAGCGCGTCATTAGTGGATGTTCACTCTCAGGGACAAGTCGCTCCATTGTCCTGTTCAGCAAAAACAACAACAGAGAAGGATGCGTCAGGCGACACAATGGGTTACTCCATGGAGCTCTTTACACATACCGTTCCAGGGTTAGAAAGTGAAACAGTTAACAGGCCATGCCCATTACAAGTTGAATCGGACATGGAGTGCACAGATGCACAGCCACAGCCAGATTACTATGCTGTTCCTTTGACTCAGACCACCACATTGCCCTCGCAGTGTACTGATCCAGAATCAGACCCTGATGAGACTATGGAGCCCCGTCACAAACGCTATACCACCGGCTTACACGGTAACACAGATGAAGTTGCACATGAGATAGAAGAGGAGGTCATAGATGACCCAGTTGTTGACCCCGATTGGCAGCCATTGGGGGAACAGGGTGCAGGCGGCAGTAGTTCTGAAGCGGAGGAGGAGGGGCCGCAGCAGGCATCAACATTGCAACAGGTTCCATCTGCCGGGCCCATATCTGGCCCAAAACGTGAGGCAAAGCCAAAACCAGTTGGAGGACAGCGTGGCCATCCGGTTAAAGAAGCTCAGTCTGCAATGCCTGAAAAGGTATCCGATGCTAGAAAGAGTGCAGTCTGGCATTTTTTTAAACAACATCCATTTGATCAGCGCAAAGTCATCTGTCAAAAATGTTCAACTACCTTAAGCAGAGGTCAGAATCTGAAAAGTCTAAATACAAGTTGCATGCATAGATATTTAACCACCATGCATTTGCAAGCCTGGACTAACTACCAAACGTCCCTTAAGGTTGTAGCACCCTCGGCCAATGAAGCTAGTCAGCAACGCTACATCCCTTCCGTCACTGTAAGGCCACCATTTTCCGCACCACCTGCAGTATCTGTGCAGGTTTCGTTGCCAGGCCAAAGCAGTCAGGGTCAGGGAATCACCAGTTTCGTAGTAGGAAACACTGCATCTAGGGAACCGGCAAGAATACCGTCTCCAACCGTCTCTCAGTCTGCCATGTCCACCGGCACCCCCGCTAGTTCCACGATCTCCAGATCTCCAGTCCAGCTCACCCTACATGAGACTCTCGTTAGAAAAAGGAAATACTCATCCTCGCATCTGCGTTCACAGGGTTTTAACGCCCACATAGCTAGATTAATCTCGTTAGAGTTGATGCCCTACCGGTTAGTTGAAAGCGACGCTTTCAAAGCCCTGATGGACTACGCTGAACCACGCTACGAGCTACCCAGTCGACACTTCTTTTCGAGAAAAGCCATCCCAGCCCTCCACCAGCATGTTAAAGAGCGCATCGTCCATGCACTCAGGCAATCTGTGAGTACAAAGGTGCACCTGACAACAGATGCATGGACCAGTAGGCATGGCCAGGGACGTTACGTATCCATCACGGCACACTGGGTGAATGTGGTGGATGCAGGGTCCACAGGGGACAGCAATATTGGGACAGTTCTGCCTAGCCCACGGTCTAGGAAACAGTTGGCTGTAGGCGTTCGCCCCTCCTCCTCCTCGTCCTCCTGCAGAAGCGAGAGCTCATCCACAGACCGCAGTGGCACAACCACTCCATCCGCAGCTGCCACTGTTGCACACCAGGTGTCCCATTATGGGGCAGCTACTGGCAAGCGTCAGCAGGCTGTATTGGCTATGAAGTGTTTGGGCGACAACAGACACACCGCAGAAGTTCTGTCTGAGTTCTTGCAGAAAGAAACGCAGTCGTGGCTGGGCACTGTAGATATTGAGGCAGGCAACGTAGTGAGTGATAACGGAAGGAATTTCATGGCTGCCATCGCCCTTTCCCAACTGAAACACATTCCTTGCCTGGCTCACACCTTAAACCTGGTGGTACAGTGCTTCCTGAAAAGTTATCTGGGGTTATCCGACCTGCTCCTCAAAGTGCGCGGACTTTGCTCGCATATCCGCCGTTCGACCGTATACTCCAGCCGTATGCAGACCTATCAGCGGTCTTTGAACCTTCCCCAGCATCGCCTAATCATCGACGTTGCAACAAGGTGGAACTCAACACTGCACATGCTTCAGAGACTGTGCGAACAGAGGCGGGCTGTTATGTTTTTGTGGGAGGATACACATACACGGGCAGGCAGTAGGATGGCAGACATGGAGTTGTCAGGTGTGCAGTGGTCGAAGGTACAAGACCTGTGTCAAGTCCTTCAGTGTTTTGGGGAATGCACACGGCTGGTAAGTGCAGACAACGCCATAATAAGCATGAGCATCCCCCTAATGCGTCTGCTGATGCAAAGTTTGACGCACATAAAGGAGCAGGCGTCTGCAGCAGAGGAAGAGGAAAGCCTTGATGACAGTCAGCCATTGTCTGGTCAGGGCAGTGTACAGGACGAGGTAGCGGGCAAACAGGAGGAGGAGGACGAGGAGGATGATGGGGATGAGTATTTTTTTAATGAGGAAGCTTCTCTGGGGCCACTGGAAATTGGTGGCGTGGCAAGGCCGGTTTCTGTTTTTTTGAGGGACACAAGTGACGTAGATTTGCCTGAAACTGCCCCTCAACCCAGCACCACCGCAGATTTGACAACTGGAACTTTGGCCCACATGGCGGATTATGCCTTACGTATCCTCAAAAGGACACACGCATTACTAAAATGATGACCGATGACGATTACTGGTTGGCCTGCCTCCTTGATCCTCGCTATAAAGGCAAATTGCAAAATATTATGCCACATGAGAACTTGGAACTAATATTAGCAACCAAACAATCAACTCTTGTTGACCGTTTGATTCAGGCATTCCCAGCACACAGCGCCAGTGATCGTTCTCACACGAGCTGCAGGGGGCAGCAGACCAGAGGTGTTAGAGGTGCACAAATCAGAAGTGGCGTTGGACAGAGGGGTTTTCTGACCAGGTTGTGGAGTGATTTTGCTATGACCGCAGACAGGACAGGTACTGCAGCATCAATTCAAAGTGACAGGAGACAACATTTGTCCAGTATGGTTACTAACTATTTTTCATCCCTTATCGATGTTCTCCCTCCACCATCATTCCCATTTCATTACTGGGCATCCAAATTAGACACATGGCCAAAATTGGCAGAATATGCATTGCAGGAGCTTGCTTGCCCAGCAGCTAGTGTGCTATCAGAAAGAGTATTCAGTGCTGCTGGTTCAATATTAACCGAAAAAAGGACTCGTCTGGCTACCCAAAATGTTGATGATCTAACCTTCATTAAAATGAACCACTACTGGATTTCAAATTATTTTGCCCCACCTTTCCCGGCTGACACCTAGCTTTCCAATGAAAAGGTCTTGCTTGTGGACTGCTCTGACTGAGTTTTCCAATCTCGTAATTTGCAGCAGCTGTTTGTCCAGCATACGACATGTTTACACCTCCCTAAATGGGCAAACTCCCCCCACGGGGATGTGGTCTCGCCACTTGGCGCAAGCACCCGTGAGAGTGCCGTTTGTCTGAAGAGGTGGGTGTGCACGCTTTTGGTCGACGGCACTGCCACTGGGTCCCTCATAGTACAATAAAGTGTCTTTGGCTGTGTTGGCGCGCAACCAACGTCAGACACACTGTTATAACATGAGGGGCCCTGGGCCTGTACGGCCGGCCATAAGACAGTTCCCCCCCAGCTCAAACAGTGCTCTACGATTTGCAAAATTATCTCTCACAGCTCCACCAATGTTTAGTCTATGCGCTGACATCCTTCAATGCCTGGCACTGACAATACCAATGTGTTGACATGTATGATGCTACTTAAAATAGTCTGGGGCAGTGTCCTATATTTACACCAGTAAATACTTTGCGCCAAATTACTAGGTCAGAAACCCAGCAGAGGAGCCCACCCCTGTACCTAAGTATGCCACCCTTTTGTTTTTTGGTTTTGTTGTATTGCGAGACATTAACATCTATTTATTTTTTGGGAGTACTAACTGTCAGACACTCCTTACAATCGGCCTCCGCTGACAAAACCAATGCTGCCTGTGTACCCCTGCAAGATAATTCCAAGTGCATAGAGCCAACTTTTGTTATGTTAGGCCTACTAAGCCTGTCTGTGGTCCGTCCTTCCAATAGTCCTCCACTGACCACACCACTGCTGCCCGTGTACCCCTGGAAGCTATTTTAAAGTGCCTACAGCCTACTTTTGTTATGTTAGGCCTACTAAGCCTGTCTGCGGTCCCTCCTTCCAATAGTCCTCCACTGACCACACAACTGCTGCCCGTGTACCCCTGGAAGTTTTTTTAAAGTGCCTACAGCCAACTTTTGTTATGTTAGGCCTACTAAGCCTGTCTGCGGTCCCTCCTTCCAATAGTCCTCCACTGACCACACCACTGCTGCCCGTGTACCCCTGGAAGCTATTTTAAAGTGCCTACAGCCTACTTTTGTTATGTTAGGCCTACTAAGCCTGTCTGCAATCCATCCTTCCAATAGTCCTCCACTGACCACACCACTGTTGCCCGTGTACCCCTGGAAGCTTTTTTAAAGTGCCTACAGCCTAGTTTTGTTATGTTAGGCCTACTAAGCCTGTCTGCGGTCCATCCTTCCAATAGTCCTCCACTGACCACACCACTGCTGCCCGTGTACCCCTGGAAGCTATTTTAAAGTGCCTACAGCCTACTTTTGTTATGTTAGGCCTACTAAGCCTGTCTGCGGTCCCTCCTTCCAATAGTCCTCCACTGACCACACCACTGCTGCCCATGTACCCCTGGAACCTATTTTAAAGTGCCTACAGCCTGCTTTTATTATGTTAGGCCTACTAAGCCTGTCTGCGGTCCCTCCTTCCAATAGTCCTCCACTGACCAGACCAATGTTGTCCGTGTACCCCTAGAACCTATTTTAAATTGCATAGAGCATCCTTTTTTTAATTGTAGGCGTACTAAGTCTGTCTGCGGTCCATAATTGAAATTGTCCTCCACTGACCAGAGCAATGCTGCCTGTGTACCCCTGTAACCTTTTTTAAACTGCATTTAGCCAAATTTTTTGTTTAAGACCTACTACCTGTGTCTGTCTGCGCCACTCAATACAGCTGTCCTCCTCTGAAAAAAGCTGAGCGTCAACAGTCTGGTTTTCAGCCTATAGGAATTTGAAAACTGCATTGGGGCTACTACTTCGGTAGGGTCTACTAACGGTGTCTGCCGCTCCAAGGTGTTCTCCAGGTTGCCTCTCCATAGCTTCGATCTTCTAGCTCTCGTTCAGTTGTTGTTGAAACAACAGTGCATTAGGCCTACAAGTTGGGTCTGGGTTGTAGAGACGGTGTCTGTCGCTCCAAGGTGTTCTCCAGGTTGCCTCTCCATAGCTTCGATCTTCTAGCTCTCGTTCAGTAGTTGTTGAAACAACACTGCATTAGGCCTACAAGTTGGGTCTGGGTTGTAGAGACGGTGTCTGCCACTCCAAGGTGTAAGCCAGGTTGCCTCTCCATAGCTTCAATCTTCTAGCTCTCGTTAAATAGTTGTTGAAACAACACTGCATTAGGCCTACAAGTTGGGTCTGGGTTGTAGAGACGGTGTCTTCCGCTCCAAGGTGTTCTCCAGGTTGCCTCTCCATAGCTTCGATCTTCTAGCTCTCGTTCAGTTGTTGTTGAAACAACACTGCATTAGGCCTACAAGTTGGGTCTGGGTTGTAGAGACGGTGTCTGCCGCTCCAAGGTGTTCTCCAGGTTGCCTCTCCTGTTGTGAATTCTGTTGTCAGGCTCCCTCCTGTGGTCATGAATGGTACTTCAGTTGGTTCTGTCCATGGACTTCCTCTGGTGGGTGTTTCTGAGTTTCCTTTCACAGGTGACGAGGTTAATTCGTTAGCTGCTGCTCTATTTAACTCCACTTAGATCTTTGCTCCATGCCACCTGTCAATGTTCCAGTATTGGTCTAGTTCACTCCTGGATCGTTCTTGTGACCTGTCTTCCCATCAGAAGCTAAGTTCCAGCTTGTATTTCTTTGGTTTGCTATGTTTCTGTCCAGCTTGCTATTTAATTTGTTGTCTTGCTTGCTGGAAGCTCTGGGACGCAGAGGGAGCGCCTCCGCACCGTGAGTCGGTGCGGAGGGTCTTTTTGCTCCCTCTGCATGGTCTTTTTGTAGGTTTTGTGCTGACCGCAAAGTACCTTTCCTATCCTCGGTCTGTTCAGTAAGTCAGGCCTCACTTTGCTTAATCTATTTCATCTCTGTGTTTGTATTTTCATCTTTACTCACAGTCATTATTTGTGGGGGGCTGCCCTTTCCTTTGGGGAATTTCTCTGAGGCAAGGTAGGCTTTATTTTTCTATCTTCAGGGCTAGCTAGTTTCTTAGGCTGTGCCGAGTTGCATAGGGAGCGTTAGGTGCAATCCACGGCTATTTCTAGTGTGGTTGATAGGTTTAGGGATTGCGGTCAGCAGAGTTCCCACGTCCCAGAGCTCGTCCTTTATTATCAGTAACTATCAGGTCATTCCGTGTGCTCTTAACCACCAGGTCCATTATTGTCCTGACCACCAGGTCATAACAGTACAGGTGGCCCAAAGTACTAATGCATCTCAATAGAGGGATAAGAGAAGTTCTGAGACCATTTTTTTTTTCTTTGCAGTGTGTTTTGTCTCAATTTTCCCCTTTACCTCTGGGTGGTTCAAGACACTGGTGTAAACATGGACATTCAAGGTCTGTCCTCTTGGATGGATAATCTCACTACAAGGATACAAAACATTCAAGATTTTGTGGTTCAGAATCCGATGTCAGAGCCTAGGATTCCTATTCCTGATTTGTTTTTTGGTGATAGATCTAAGTTCTTGAATTTCAAAAATAATTGTAAATTGTTTCTTGCCTTGAAACCTCGATCCTCAGGTGACCCTGTTCAACAAGTAAAGATCATTATTTCTTTGTTACGTGGTGACCCTCAAGACTGGGCATTTTCCCTTGCGCCAGGAGATCCGGCATTGCGTGATGTTGATGCGTTTTTCCTGGCGCTTGGATTGCTTTATGACGAACCTAATTCAGTGGATCAGGCAGAGAAAATCTTGCTGGCTCTGTGTCAGGGTCAGGATGAAGCGGAGATATATTGTCAGAAGTTTAGAAAGTGGTCTGTACTCACTCAGTGGAATGAATGTGCCCTGGCAGCAATCTTCAGAAAGGGTCTCTCTGAAGCCCTTAAGGATGTCATGGTGGGGTTTCCCATGCCTGCTGGTCTGAATGAGTTTATGTCCTTGGCCATTCAGATCGATCGACGCTTGCGTGAGCGTAAAGGTGTGCACCATTTGGCGGTACTATCTGAGCATGGGCCTGAGCCTATGCAATGTGATAGGACTTTGACCAGAGCTGAACAGCAAGAACACAGACATCGGAATGGGCTATGTTTTTACTGTGGTGATTCCACTAATGCTATCTCCGATTGTCATAAGCGCACTAAGCGGTTCGCTAGGTCTGCCACCATTGGTACGGTACAGTCTAAATTTCTATTGTCTGTTACTCTGATTTGCTCTTTGTCATCCTATAAATAGTTGTTGAAACAACACTGCATTAGGCCTACAAGTTGGGTCTGGGTTGTAGAGACGGTGTCTTCCGCTCCAAGGTGTTCTCCAGGTTGCCTCTCCATAGCTTCGATCTTCTAGCTCTCGTTCAGTTGTTGTTGAAACAACACTGCATTAGGCCTACAAGTTGGGTCTGGGTTGTAGAGACTGTGTCTGCCACTCCAAGGTGTTCTCCATGTTGCCTTTCCTGAGCTTCTATCTTCAGGCTCTTGTTAAATAGTTGTTAAATGGAACAACTGCATTTAGCCTACTAGTTGGGTTGGGGCCTACTAACAGTGTCTGCCGCTCCTTGTTGTTCTCGTGGTTTCCTGTCCTGAAATTCCATTTTCAGGCTCTTGTTAAGTAGTTGTTAATGTTAGACTGCATTTGGCCTACTAGTTGGGTTGGGGCCTACTATCGGTGTCTGCCGCTCCTTGCTGGTCTCCTCCACTGAACAAAGCTGTGCCGCCTGTTTACTACTGTTGCCAATTTTGAACTGCATTTAGACTACTTACTGATTTGGGCCTACTCTCTGTGTCAGCCTCTCATTACAGTTGTCCTCCACTGCAATGTCCCCTGGTTAGTCCTGTTACCAATTTTGAACTGCATTTAGCCCGCTTTATTCTGTGGGCCTATATCTGTGTTTCCTCCTCATCCTGCCCATTGCCCAGCCAGTGATAGATGAGTCTGCTGGTACATTGACCCATAACGCAACATTCCCCGTGCACGCTACACAGCAAGATTGTGACCCTGCTGAAAGTCAGGTTCCTCTTCCCGCATGCCATACCACCTTACACAGGAACAAAGAGGAAGGTGCAGATGAAAGTGCAGGTTCCTTCATCATGTGGGGGGAGGAATACTCGTTGGCGACGTCACTGGCACAGGGCCCCTCATAGCACGCAAAAGTGTCGCTGCTGGTGGGAGGAGCCCCCGCCGTGCAAACATACCGCCGTACTTTGAGGGGCCCTGTGCCAGTGCCAATGCCAACGAGTGGACTCCCCCTGCTTGCTCAGGATCACAGCACTTGCAAAGTTGAAATACTTACCTCACCCTGCTCCACTGCCGTGACGTGGTCCAGATTTCCTGGGCCCACTAAATACTTGAACCAGCCCTACCCCCCACAACTTTAGCCAAATGACCCCCAATTTCCAATGCCTTACTATTATTATAAGGTAAATTTAGATTGACAAGCTTCTGTAACAAGAATGGATGTTTTTGCCATTAAAATGGGCACTGTACATGTTTTCCTGGCCTCCACTCACTGCCGACTATGCTCCCCCATTGACTTGCATTGGGTTTCGTGTTTCAGTCGATCCCCGACTTTTCACGATAATCGGCCGATTCCACTCGACTCGACTGTTGAGATAGTCGGGTTTCGCGAAACCCGACTCGACCCTAAAAAACTAAAAGTCGCTCAACCCTAGCTATAACTACTAAAATCACTGTAACTATCTAGTGATTAAGAGCATCAGCAGTTATATTTGTTTAAACATTATAGATGGGTGCTGGCACATATATAACTTACATTTGTCCATATTGTTAAGCTTTAGTAATGTTGTCCGTATACCTTGTTCTATTGGTATCCTGCATGCGGTTAGCGCACCTATTATGTTTTTCTGCTGTGTATAGCTCTTTCTATAAATATCCCTCTTAAGTACAGCTAGTCCACTGTTCAAAATCAATGATTGGGGTTACGTGCAGTTACAAGTGCCTCTGCGCTCTGTTATAAATCCTCTGTATGCGCCCAGGCTGTTGCATAGCAACTATAAACTGGGACATGCGCATTTACACATGCTTTCTGTGCTCTATTACTATTGTCTATCCTATGTGCGGTCAGCCTGTTGCTTAGTAACTGGAAACTTGGACATGCGCAGTCACACAAGTGTGGTGCGCTTGTCACTTCCGGTCACATGCACTGCAGGAAGTGCGATGATGTGCGCTCCACATGAAATGCACGCCGACATCATCAGCGGCGCAAGAGCACATATGAGGTACTAACATTATACATGATTGAGTCACTGAATATGGGACTTGCTGTGCCTTAGGCGTTTGACATAAATCTGTGAATACACCGCTAGTTCAGTAGTGTGCGATCCATGTTCTAGTGGCCTCTGAATACATTGTGAGGGATAGCATACAAACTGGGCCGCATTGCATTTATCCTCTAGCGGCAGGTATCTTTACTTCCTTTCTAACAGATATCGGAATCTATATAAGTGTGAGTCTGTGGATGACTCCATGACACATCCATGCATCAATGCCTCCTGATGATCCGTTAGGTGAAACGCGTTGAGGCGCATTTTGACATCCTCCGAACGATGAGTATCTCTTCCTTGCTTACTGCTCAGCGGTTTTATTACATACACACATTACCAGACTAGTGCAGTTTAATATGCAAAGACTGTTTGAATATGGGACATCTAAGGTATTTACTTTGATATGTGACCTCTAACTGTGTGCAACATCAAAGCATGACAGTGTATTGGGGCACATCAAGGATATTCCCTATATGATTTGCGCACATATATTTTTTCATCTTTACATACAGGCCTAGTCTATATGCTAGTTAATGTGTTATTTCATCAGTATACCTGCTGCTTTGTGCTTTTATATTATATGTATCAATCTCATTATAAATCTAATATATAAAGCTGAATGTGTGTGTGTGTGTATGTATGTATGTATGTCCGGGATTGGCATCTGCACCGTCGCAGCTACAGCCACAAAATTTTGCACAGTCACAGGTCTGGACCCCGAGAGCGTCATAGGCTATGTTCTGAGGTGAAATTTTAACCCCGCGCGTTCCAATTCACCAAAAAATTTGGCCCCTATCTACTTAATGGGGAAAAAAGTGAAAGGAAAAGTGTTGGAGGCGTTGCAGCTACAGCCACAAAATTTTGCACAGTCACACGTCTGGACCCCGAGAGCATCATGGGCTATGTTGTGAGGTGAAATTTAAACCCCGCGCTTTCCAATTCACCAAACAATTTTGCCCCTATCTACATAATGGGAAAAAATGAAAGGAAAAGTGTAGGAGGCAAATTGACAGCTGCCAGATGTGAACAAGGGGGACTTAAAGAATGAGAGCGATGGCGCCAAAGAGTATATACCGTACAGTTGCTAAGGTGGGGCACCGACATGGGATACTCACCACACATGGGGATATGAACACACACAAAATGCGCCACACACTACCACGTGCTCGAACACATATTACCCTCAGCACACATTTCACCACAAATACACCAACCTCGCCACATAAAAGTCGAAACACAAAAGTCGCCGCTCAAAACTCGCCACGCGCAAAACTAGGCTCTTGCAAAACTCGCCAGTCGCCACAAGTGCAAAACTCACCTCATGGAAAACTCGCCACACGCAAAACTTGCACACGTGGAAAAATTGCCACATGCACAAAAGTTGCAACACATGCAAAAGTTGCCTCACACAAAACTTGCACATACTCAAAAGGCACCACACATAAAACTCGCCACGCGCAAAACTCGCCATGCGCACAACTTGCTGCACACAACTTGCTACACTAACCTGTCACATGCAACTCGACACACAAAAAATTGCTACACGCATGTTGCCACACAAAACTCATCTCACAAAAGTCGCTACATGCATGTCGCCACACGCAACTCAACACACACAACTTGACAAACGAAACTCGCCCTAAAACACACACAAGTCTGGTATTATCCTTCAAAAATAAAAATCTGATTAATAAGCAGACAAACTACAACAAATGTACCATATAGTAAATACGGCAGCTGTCAGTCACATGACCAGTCTATTATGTGTATGTGTGAGCTAATATATACTGCCAGGGGGAGGGCTTCCTGTTGGCTGGGGATTTATTAGGCTGCCAATTTAGCTTACAAATACTGAGGTAAAAATACTGAGCAAATAACGTGTGAACAAGGTCTAATACAGGAGGAGATGACACACAGGTGTATACTATATACAGGGAGATGACACACAGGTATATACTGTATAGAGGAGGAGAAGACATACAGGTACATATATATACAGGAGGAGATGACACACAGGTACATACTATATACAGGAGCAGATGACCTACAGGTATATACTATATACAGGAGGAGATGACATACAGGTATATGCTATATATAGAAGATGACATGCAGGTATATACTATATACAGGAGGAGATGACACACAGATATATACTATATACAGGGGAGATGACACACAGGTATATAATATATACAGGAGGAGATGACATACAGGTATATACTATATATAGAAGGAGATGACATTCAGGTATATACTATATATAAGGGAGATGACACACAGCAGGTATATACTATATTCAGGGGAGATGTCATACAGGTATATACTATATACAGGAGATGACATACAGATGTATACTATATATAAGGGAGATGACAAACATGTATATACTGAGGTGATGAGGTGAAAATGAGAGGTGTGAGGTGAAAATGAAAAGGTGTGAGTGCAAAATGAGAGGAGTGAGGAAAAATAGTGGAGTGATCAGAAAATGACAGATGTGAGGTTGAAATGACAAGCGTTAGGGGGGAATGAGAGGTGTGAGGGAGAAAATGAGAGATGTGAGGGGGAAAATGAAAGATGTGATTGGGAAAATGAGAGGCGTGATGGGAAAATAAGAGAAGTGAGGTGCTATAACTAACCACAGATATTTTCTATGCCCAGGCAACGCCGGGCTCTTCAGCTAGTTAGATATATATATCTTCCCCTGCCAATTGTTATAGTCACCCATAGGGACTCCTAGGGATAGCCGACGTGGAGTGGGGGCACCATTTCCGCTGTACAGTAGGGTGCCAACCCCCGCGGCTAGGCAGGTATTGAGATCATAGGGAGCAGTATAGCAAGGATTTTTTGTTCACAACAAGCACTTTCTTTTTTGCACTGTTTTGCACTTTGTATGTCTGTGTCTCTCACCCTGTCAATTTTTTGAGCCCAGTATCATTACGGGCTATATCGGCTGTTGATTCATCTTTACCCAATTATTTCCTGTTGAGTAAATGGAGGCCCAAATGTGACACATATGTGTAGGGCATCAACAGGAGTATCAGGGCTAGCCGACGTTGAGTGGGGGCGCCAATCTCGATCGTGTTTAGGGTGCCAACCTCCGCTGAAAGGCAGTGGTCATTGAGGGCCCCGTGTTTAGGGCTACGTAGAGAGCACGGTTGTTTGTAGTATTATGTTCGTTATTGTTCTATGGATTCATGTAATTAATAAAATAAATATTGTTATATATTTTAGAGTATAGGTTAATTGTGTCATATTGTACAGAAGTCTTTCTCAATCCAGCCCTTGTTCATTTTTATAAGAGGCAGCCTGCCAACATTTTCGGTTGACAGGCGGATGCACTTATCTGTTATAATTCCACCAGTGGCACTAAAAACCAGCTATGAAAGAACGCTAGCAGCATGGCAGGCCAGGACATCCAAGGCTTAGATAGCCAGTTCAAGCCACGTGTCCACCTTGGATACCCAATAATTAAAATGCACAGAGGAATCCTGGAGGATGTTTGTACGATCTGCAAGGTAATCCCTCAGCATCTTCCCAAACATTGCACTTCTTGTGACAGAACTCCTCTGTGCCGCCACGATGAGAGGGTCTGGGGAAACTGTCCCAGAACTTTGCCATTGTTCTCCTGCCTGAGCTGGATTGTACTTCTGTCACTCTCGCTTGGACTCCTTGGTTGTACAACAAACTCTGATGTCTGCTGCCAGCGTTCTCACATGGGAATTTTCTAAGTAATTCCGCTACAAGGGTCCTCTGGTACTGCAACATTTTAGTACACCTCTCTGCCTTTGGCAGAAGAGATTGAAAGTTCTCCATGTAGCGTGGGTCTAGAAGAGTCAACAACCATTAATGAGCGTCATCAAAAAATTTTGTAATATGAGGGTCACATGAAACACAGCGCAACATAAATTCTGCCATGCGTGCCAGACTGCTAACAGGCAAGACTTCTGTGTCCTCACCAACCGGACGACTGACCATTCTGTCCTCCTCATCCTCTTCCTCAGACCATCCCCACTGAACAGACGGTATGACAGCTGTGCTTGTAATACCATCTAAAGTGCATGAAAGTAGCTCCTGTTCTTCCTTCTCCTCCTCATTGCCTACCAATCCACATTGAGAAGACATGAGGATGGGCTGAGTGTAATCCCTCTGTATGGTTCCTTGCTCCATGTCCTCGTGCTCTGCCTGCAATGCATCCTCTTTACAGGGAACCTGTCACCTGAATTTGGCGGGACTGGTTTTGGGTCATTTGGGCGAGGTTTTCGGGTGTTTGATTCACCCTTTCCTTACTCGCTGACTGCATGCTGGCTGCAATATTGGATTGAAGTTCATTCTCTGTCCTCCATAGTACACGCCTGCACAAGGCAAGATTACCTTGTGCAGGCATGTACTATGGAGGACAGAGAATGAACTTCAATCCAATATTGCAGCCAGCATGCAGTCAGTGAGAAAGGAAAGGGTGAATCAAACACCCGAAAACTCCGCCCATATGACCCAAAACCAGTCCCGCCAAATTCAGGTGACAGAGTCCCTTTAATTGTGAGCAGAGAGGTTTTTCACAATGCAGAGAAGTGGGATGGTGATGCTAATTATGGCGTCATTGCAGCTCACCATCTTGGTGCAGTCCTCAAAGTTGTGAAGGATGGTGCATGTCGGCATTAATGGAGAAGGAGAAGGGTAAGACTTTATTACGGGACTAATAGTCCTTACTGCATGTGTGAGACTTTGGGTCACTGGACCATGGGGTTTGTCCTTGTTACATCTGTGCAGTATTGGATCCTTGTAGTGGCTTAGGTAGTTATAGAGCTCTGGCACTTTATGCTGTTACAATGAGTGACTACTGGGATTCATGTTTGTTGAAACCCATGCCTTTCTCTCCTCTATGATGTGACACTAGCGTTTATTGGTGCACCTTGTCTAATATTCAAACAACTCTGTACAATTATATTATGATGATATTCTTGGATCATAATTTGTTTGTGTAGTGTTTAATAAATATACTCTTTTATAGTGCTTTTGTGAGTTGCTATACTTCATTTCTTGTAGTAAGGATGGTACATATGTCTGACATCCATGTCCACTCCTGAGGTCTTATGTGTGGAGTCTGAACTGAATATCGATGGCCTTGTTGATGTTGGTACAACAACTGCCCTCTTCTGTTCTCAAATCCTTTCCAACATATGCAGCATAGAATTCCAAGCGCGTTGGGACATCACACACCAGTTGGTGAGCCGGAAGCTGCAAACGCTGCTGAAGCACGGCAAGGGCGGCTGAAGCTGCAGCTGACTTTCTAAAATGGGCAGACAGATGGCGCACTTTCACTAGCAGATATGGCAGCTCCAGGTAGATTTTCAGAAAATGTTGAACCACTAGGTTAAGCACAAAGGCCAGGAAAGGTATGTGTGTGAGCTCTCCTTGCCTCAGAGCCACCACCAGGTTCCGGCCATTGTCATACACGACCATGTCTAGCTGTAGGTTCAGCGGTGTCATCCAAATATCTGACTGCTCTTTCAGTGCTGTCCACAACTCTTCTGCATTGTGCGGTTTGTCACCTTTGCAGATTAGCTTCAGCACGGCCTGTTGCTGCTTGGCTGAGGCAGTGCTGCAGTGCTTCCACCTTCGGCCTGATGTGTTGATTTCAGAGATGGAGGCTGAAGAGGAGGAGGAGGTGCAGGACGTGTACACTTTGGGGGCAACCCTGATTAACATAGTGCCCGCAATCCTCAGCATGGTGAGGATGTGTTTCTTCCCAAGGTTTGACTGGGTCCCAGCTCCCACTATGTTAACCCAGTGTGCTGTCAGTGAGATGTACCGTCCCTGCCCACAAGCACTTGTCCATGTGTCCGTGGTTAGGTGGAATTTCCCTGTAACAGCATTGTTGAGGGCATAGGTAATGTTGTGGGACACATGCTGGTGTAATGTCAGTATTGCACACCGGGAGAAATAGTGGTGACTGGGGACCGATTACCTTGGGACGGCCGTCTCCATCAGGTTGCAGAAAGCTTCCGTCTCAACAAGCCTAAAAGGCAACATTTCGAGCCCAAGCAGAAGGAAAATGTTAGGATTTAGGACTGTGGCCTGTGAGGCGTTGGCTGGGTATTTCTGCTTGCATTCCAATGACTGGGGTATTGACAACTGAAGGCTGTGCTAGTACAAGGATGTGGATGGGCTTGATGATGGTGCTGCTTGACTGTGGGCAACAACAGGTGCAGGGATTGGTGCATCTTCACATGCACGGTGGACTGGGATTGGCTTCTGCGCAAAACAGTGGAAGAAGCAGTGGTCTCACCTGCAGACAGTGTTCCTGGAGCCTAGGGTTCAGCCCACAAAGACGGGTGCTTTGCTGCCATGTGCCTGATTATGCTAGTGGTGGTCAGGATGGTAGATTTGCTACCCTTGGTGATGCGGGCATGGCAGGTGCTGCAAATGCCCTGTTTGGGGTTATCTGCAGAATCTTTAAAAAAATAACCAGACTCAGGAAGATCTAACA
This sequence comes from Ranitomeya imitator, assembly GCF_032444005.1. Lineage (NCBI taxonomy): Eukaryota > Metazoa > Chordata > Amphibia > Anura > Dendrobatidae > Ranitomeya > Ranitomeya imitator. The sequence goes on along the minus strand of NC_091282.1, from coordinate 461,183,230 downwards.
GTTGGAATGGCAGCTTCCCTCATGTTGGTGTTACGGGGAAAGGATGCACGCCTTCTGTCTGTGGCCACCACACTACTCCTAACTGCCTGTTGGGATGATATGCCTCCTTCCCCATGTGTGCTGCTGTCCTCACTCTGCATGTCCTCCTGCCAGGTTGGGTCAGTCACTATGTCATCCACCACTTCTTCTTCCACATCAGCACCCTGCTCCTCCTAACTTTCTGGCAATTGTGTCTTATCATCGTCCACCTCTTGTGACACTTTCCCACCATCGCCTTCATGTGAACATGGCTGGTCAAAGCTTTGGGCATCACAACATACAATCTCATCTGTCCCCACTTCAAGTTGACCGGCCGAGAGTCCGGAATCTTTAAAGGTAAAAATGAACAGCTCTTCGGAGTGTCCAAATGTGGGATCAGTTGTCTCAGTGCACTCAGCATGGTGGGAGGAAGGAGGATCAGGGTGAGGAATATCCAGGCCACACTCATGGCTACTCAGACTTGACGGTGTGGAAGACATGGTGGTGGTGGTGGTGGCTAAGTGACAGGAAGCATTATACAACCAACCAACAGCCATTTCACACTGCTCTAGCTTCAATAGTGGTGTGCTGCGGTCCCCTAGAAACTGGGACAGGAAGCTTGAGCGAGAAGATGGGGGCTTTGTTGAGGCCCACTTTTTGCTTGGCGACGGCCTCATCCTCTGCATGCACCATCAACATCACGTCCACTTCCCCATCCCTTGCCCATTTTAAATGGATTACTGCATTATATCAAAAGCTCAACACAAATGTATTTATTTGGAGCTAAATTATATCTGATCAGTAGCCTGCAAAGCTACAATTTTTCAAACACAGAAACACCTGGCCTCAACCTGACATAACAGACTGTATTAATGTGTTTTTTGCTTTTTGGTTAATTTAAAACCAAAAAGAAAAGAGTGGCGCATGGTTAGCACACAGAACTATGCTATGTACATATGCCTGCGGAAATACAATTTTTCAACAACCGATACACCAGGACTCAGGCTGACGTAACAGACTGTATTATTGTGTTTTTTGGTGAATTTAACACCAACCAGGCCTACTAGTTTGGTTGGGCCCCACTAACTGTGTCTGCCGCTCCTAGGTGTTCTCCTGGATTGTTTTCCTGAGCTTCCATCTTCAGGCTTTCGGCCTATATTTTTAATATTAAAGGGAACCTGTCACCTGAATTTGGCGGGACTGGTTTTGGGTCATATGGGCGGAGTTTTCAGGTGTTTGATTCACCCTTTCCTTACCTGCTGGCTGCATGCAGGCTGCAATATTGGATTGAAGTTCATTCTCTGTCCTCCATAGTACACGACTGCACAAGGCAAGATTGCTTTGCGCAGGCGTGTACTATGGAGGACAGAGAATGAACTTCAATCCAATATTGCAGCCAGCATGCAGCCAGCGGGTAAGGAAAGGGTGAATCAAACACCTGAAAACTCCGCCCATATGACCCAAAACCAGTCCCGCCAAATTCAGGTGACAGAGTCCCTTTAAACTGCATTTGGCCTACTAGCTTGGTTGGGCCCCACAAACGGTGTTTGCCGCTCCTAGGTGTTCTCCTGGATTGTTTTCCTGAGCTTCAGTCTTCAGGCTTTCGGCCTATATTTTTAATATTAAACTGCATTTGGCCTACTAGTTTGGTTGGGCCCCACTAACGGTGTCTGCCGCTCCTTGGTGTTGTCCTCCAAGGAAAACAGCTGAGCTTCAATCTTCAGGCTTTCGGTCTATATCAGATATTTCACTGCATTTGGTCTATTTGTTTGGTTGGGGCTTACTAACGGTGTCTGCCGCTCCTTGGTGTTCTCCTGGGTTTTTTTCCTGAGCTTCAATCTTCAGGCTTTCGGCCTTTATTTTTAAAATGAAACTGTATTTGGGCTACTAGTTTGGTTGGGCCTACTAACGGTATCTGCCGCTCCTTGCTTTTCTCCTCCACTGAACAAAGCTGACCTTCAATCTTCAGGCTTTTGGCCTATATTTACAAATTTTAAACTGCATTTGGCCTACTAGTTTGGTTGGGGCCTACTAGCGGTGTCTGCCGCTCCTTGCTGTTCTCCTCCACTGAACAAAGCAGTGCCGCCTGTTTACTACTGTTACCAATTTTGAACTGCATTTAGGCTACTTACTTATTTGGGCCTACTCACTTTGTCAGCCACTCAATACAGTTGTCCTCCACTGAAGAAAGCAATGCCGCCTGGTTAGTCCTGTTACCAATTTTGAACTGCATTTAGCCCACTTTATTATTTGGGCCTATATCTGTGTTTCCTCCTCATCCTGCCCATTGCCCAGCCAGTGCTAGATGAGTCTGCTGGTATATTGACCCAGACCACTACATTCCCCTTGCACGCTACACAGCCAGAATGTGACCCTGCTGAAAGTTAGGTTACCCTTCCCGCATACTATACCACCTTACACGGGGACAAAGAGGAAGGTGCAGATGAAAGTGCAGGTTCCTTCATCAGGTGGGGGGCATGCTCATTGGCGACGTCACTGGCACAGGGTCCCTCATAGTATGCAAAAGTGTCGCTGCCGGTGGGAGGCGCCTCTGCCGTGCAAACACACCGCCGTACTTTGAGGGGCCCTGTGCCAGTGCCAATGCGAACAAGTGGGCCCCCCCTGCTTGCTCAGGATCACAGCACTTGCAAAGTTGAAATACTTACCTCTCCCTGCTCCACCGCCGTGACGTAGTCCACGTTTCCTGGGCCCACTAAAAACTTGAACCAGCCCTACCCCCAACAACTTTAGCCAAATGACCCCCAATTTCCAATGCCTAACTGTTATTATAAGGTAAATTAAGATTGACAAGCTTCAGTAACAAGAATGGATGTTTTTGCCATTAAAATGGGCACTGTAGGTGTTTTCCTGGCCTCCATTCACTGCCGACTATGCTTCCACATTGACTTGCATTGGGTTTCGTGTTTCGGTCGATCCCCGACTTTTCGCGATAATCGTCCGATTTCACTCGACTTGACTTTTGAGAAAGTCGGGTTTCGCAAAACCCGACTCGATCCTAAAAAAGTAAAAGTGGCTCAACCCTAATCTGCGGGCGTCACATTGCGTTTGCAAAGCTCCTGATGTACCTAAACAGTAGAACCCCCCCCCACAAGTGACCCAATTTTGTAAACTAGACCCCCAAGGAACTTATCCAGATGTGTGGTGAGCACTTTGAACCCCCAAGTGCTTTACAGAAGTTTATAACGCAGAGCTCTGAAAATGAAAAAATAATTTTTTCCCACAAAAATAATTTTTTAGCCTTTTATTTTCCCAAGGGTAACAGGAGAAATTAGACCCTCAAAGTTGTTGTGCAATTTTTCCTGAGCACGCTTATGCCCCATATGTTTGTGTAAACCACTGTTTGGGCGCACGTCGGGGCTCGGAAGGGAGGGAGTACCATTTGTCTTTTTGAACGCAAGATTGGCTTTAATCAATGGTGGCGCCATGTCGCGTTTGGAGACCCCTGATGTGCCTAAAGAGTGGAAACGCCTTAATTCTAACTCCAACACTAACCCCAACACACCCCTAACCCTAATCCCAACTATTGCCATAACCCTAATCACAATCCTAACCCCAACACTCCCCTAACCACAACCTTAACACCAACACACCCCTAACCCTAATCTCAACCCTAACCCTAACCACAACACTAACACTAACACACCCCTAACTGTTATGAAAGGCAATTCAGTACTACAATGGACATAGCGGTCAGAGCACATACAGTGATCTGACAGTAACCCAAAATCATAGAACGAGCTCTGAGACGTGGGAACTCTGCAGACCGCAATCCCTAATCCTCTCCAAACAACACTAGAGGCAGCCGTGGATTGCGCCTAACTCTGCCTAGGCAACTCGGCACAGCCTGAGAAACTAACTAGCCTGAAGATAGAAAATAAGCCTACCTTGCCTCAGAGAAATACCCCAAAGGAAAAGGCAGCCCCCCACAAATAATGACTGTGAGTTAAGATGAAAAGACAAACGTAGAGATGAAATAGATTCAGCAAAGTGAGGCCCGACTTTCTTAACAGATCGAGGATAGAAAAGGTAACTTTGCGGTCTACAGAAAACCCTAAAGAAAACCACGCAAAGGGGGCAAAAAGACCCTCCGTACCGAACTAACGGCACGGAGGTACACCCTTTGCGTCCCAGAGCTTCCAGCAACAAATTAGACAAGCTGGACAGAAAAAATAGCAAACAAATAGCAAAGAAGAACTTAGCTATGCAGAGCAGCAGGCCACAGGAATGATCCAGGGAAAAGCAAGTCCAACACTGGTACATTGACAGGAAGCCAGGATCAAAGCATTAGGTGGAGTTAAGTAGAGAAGCACCTAACGACCTCACCAGATCACCTGAGGGAGGAAACTCAGAAGCCGCAGTACCACTTCCCTCCACCAACAGAAGCTCACAGAGAGAATCAGCCGAAGTACCACTTGTGACCACAGGAGGGAGCTCTGCCACAGAATTCACAACACCTAACCCTAATCCCAACCATAAACATAACCCAAACCACAAGCCTAACCCTAACCCCAACACACCACTAACCCTAATCTCAACCGTATTTCCAACCCTAACCCTAATTCCAACCCTAACTCTAATTCCAACTCTAACCCTAAGGCTATGTGCCCACGTTGCACATTCGTGTAAGGATTTCTCTGCACCGTTTTAGAAAAATCTGCTGGTAAAACGCACTGCGTTTTACCTGCAGATTTACCACGGACTTCCAGTGGTTTTTGTGCGGATTTCACCTGCAGTTTCCTATTGAGGAACAGGTGTAAAATGCTGCGGAATCAGCACAAAGAATTGAAATGCTGCGGAAAACTGGGCAAAAATGGCCTGCATGGCAAGACGAAAACCACTTCTGAGGAATAAGAACATAAAGTCTAATTTCAGTTTTGCCGGAAAACGTATTAATGATCCCCAAGATTTTGGAGAGAATACTTTGCGTACTGACGAAACAAAAGTTGAACTTTTTGGAAGGTGTATTTCCCATTACATCTGGTGTATTTCAGAAAAGGAACATCATGCCAACAGTAAAATATGATGGTGGTATTGTGATGGGGCTGTTTTGCTGCTTTACGACCTGGAAGACTGTGGTAAATGGAACCATGAATTCTGCTGTCCAAAATCCGGAGAGATGGATTATATGGTTTTTATAGACTCTTTTATAGCTAATAAAATATAACACATAAGCTGAAATGCAAAAATGCATTAAGAATAGTTATGAGTTAAACAATATGTAAATGTTAATTATTTCATAGCAATATAAAATATTTAATAAATAAAACATTTAACCCCTTTCTACCATTGAACGTACTATTCCATCCATGTGGGGTGGGCCTTACTTCCCTAGGACGGAATAGTACGTCCAGAGCGATCAGCCACGCTCACGGGGGGAGCGCAGCCGATCGCGGCCAGGTGTCAGCTGACTATCGCAGCTGACATCCAGCACTATGTGCCAGGAGCGGTCACAGACCGCCCCCGACACACTGAGATCAAACATGATCGCAGTGTTTCGGCGGTATAGGGAAGCATCGCGCAGGGAGGGGGCTCCCTGGGTGCTTCCCTGATACCCTCGGTGCAACGCGATGTGATCGCTTTGCTGCGAGGGTCTCTTACCTCCTCCTCCATGCAGGCCCAGATCCAAAATGGCCGCGGGGCTGCATCTGAGTCCTGCAGGGAGGTGGTTTACCAGCACCTGCTCAGAGCAAGCGCTGGTAACCGTCCCTGCTGTGCCTGTGTGATCGCTGATCTGACACAGTGCACAGCAAAGTGTCAGATCAGCGATCTGTCAATAAAATGTGATGCCCCCCCTGGGGCAAAGTAAAAAAGTAAAAAAAAAATGTTTACATTTGTGAAAAAAAAAACCCTAAATAAATAATAATAAAAAAATATTGTTCCAATAAATACATTCCTTTATCTAAATAAAAAAATCAATAAAAGTACACATATTTAGTATCGACGCGCCCGTAACGACCCAACCTATAAGACTGTCCCACTAGTTGACCCCTTCAGTGAACACCGTAAAAAAAGAAAACGGCAAAAACGAACGCTTTAATATCATACCGCCGAACAAAAGCAAAAATAATTATTTTTTCTATAAAATAGTTTTTATCGTATAAAAGTGCCAAAAAATAAAAAAATGATATAAATGAGGTATCACTGCAATTGTACTGACCCGAAGAATAAAACTGCTTGATCCATTTTACCAAACGCGGAACAGTATAAACGCCCCCCCTAAAACAAATTCATGAATAGCTGGTTTTTGGTCATTCTGCCACACAAAAATCGGAATAAAAAGCGATCAAAAAAGTCACGTGCCCGAAAATATTACCAATAAAAACATCAACTCGTCCTGCAAAAATCAAGACCTCACATGACTCTGTGGACCAAAATATGGAAAAATTATAGCTCTCAAAATGTGGTAACGCAAAAAATATTTTTTGCAATAAAAAGCGTCTTTTAGTGTTTGACGGCTGTCAGTCATAAAAATCCAATAAAAAACCCGCTATAAATAGTAAAAAATTAAAAAAATTTATTTCCATTTTCCCGTTAGGGCTAGGGTTAGGGCTAGGGTTAGGGTTAGGGCTAGGGTTAGGGTTAGTGTTAGGGCTAGGGTTAGGGATAGGGCTAATGTTAGGGGCAGGGCTAGGGTTTGGGCTAGGGTTAGGATTAGGTTTAGGGCTAGGGTTACGGTTGGGACTAGGGTTAGGGCTACAGTTAGGGTTGGAACTAAAGTTAGGGTTATGTTTCGGGCTAAAGTTAGGGTTAGGGTTTGGATTACATTTACGGTTGGGAATAGAGTTGGGATTAGGGTTAGGGGTGTTTCAGGGTTAGGGGTGTGGTTAGAGTTACCGTTGAGATTAGGGTTAGAGGTGTGTTTGGATTAGGGTTTCAGTTATAATTGGGGCGTTTCCACTGTTTAGGCACATCAGGGACTCTCCAAATGAAACATGGCGTCCGATGTCAATTCCAGCCAATTCTGCATTGAAAAAGTAAAACAGTGCTCCTTCCCTTCCGAGGTCTCCCATGTACCCAAACAGGGGTTTACCTCAACATATTGGGTATCAGCATTCTCAGGACACATTGGACAACAACATTTGGGGTCCAATTTCTCCTGTTACCCTTGGGAAAATACAAAACTGGGGGCTAAAAAATAATTTTTTTGTAAAAAAAAAAAGATTTTTTATTTTCACGGCTCAGTGTTATAAACTGCAGTGAAGCACTTGGGGGTTCAAAGATCTCACAACACATCTAGATGAGTTCCTTGGGGGGTCTAGTTTCTAACATGTGGTCACTTGTGGGGGGTTTCTGCTGCTTAGGTACATTAGGGGCTCTGCAAACGCAATGTGACGCCTGCACACCATTCCATCTAAGTCTGCATTCCAAATGGTGCTCCTTCCCTTCTGAGCTCTCCCATGCGCCCAAATGGTGGTTCTCCCCAAATATGGGGTATCAGCGTATTCAGAACAAATTGGACAACAAATTTTGGGGTCCGATTTCTCCTGTTACCCTTGGGAAAATACAAAACTGGGAGCTAAAAAATAATTTTTGTGGGAATTTTTTATTTTTTTATTTTCACGGCTCTGCGTTATAAACTGTAGTAAAACACTTGGGGGTTCAAAGCTCTCACAACACATCTAGATAAGTTCCTTAGGGGGTCTCTTTCCAAAATGGTATCACTTGTGGGGGTTTCAATGTTTAGGCACATCAGTGGCTCTCCAAACGCAACATGGTGTCCTATCTCAATTCCAGTCAATTTTGCAATGAAAAGTCAAATGGCGCTCCTTCCCTTCCGAGCTCTGCCATGCGCCCAAGCAGTGGTTTACTCCCACATATGGGGTATCGGCGTACTCAGGACAAATTGGATAACAACTTTTGGGGTCCAATTTCTTCTCTTACCCTTGGAAAAAAAATAATAATTGGGGGCGAAAAATCATTTTTGTGAAAAAATATGATTTTTTATTTTTACGGTTCTGCATTCTATAAAATTCTATGAAGCACTTGGTGGGTCAAAGTGTTCACCACACATCTAGATAAGTTTCTTAGGGGATCTACTTTCCAAAATGGTGTCACTTGTGGGTGGTTTCAATGTTTAGGCACATCAGTGGCTCTCCAAACGCAACATGGCGTCCCATCTCAATTCCTGTCAATTTTGCATTGAAAAGTCAAATGGCGCTCCTTCCCTTCCGAGCTCTCCCTTGCGCCCAAACAGTGGTTTACCCCACATATGGGGCATCAGCGTACTCAGAACAAATTGTACAACTACTTTTGTGGTACATTTTCTCCTGTTACCCTTGGTAAAATAAAACAAATTGGAGCTGAAATAAATTTTTTGTGAAAAAAAGATAAATGTTCATTTTTATTTAAACATTCCAAAAATTCCTGTGAAACACCTGATGGGTTAATAAACTTCTTGAATGTGGCTTTGAGCACCTTGAGGGGTGCAGTTTTTAGAATGGTATCACACTTGGTTATTTTCTATCATATAGACCCCTAAAAATGGTGTTGTAAAAATGAGAAATTGCTGGTCAAATTTTAACCCTTATTACTCCCTAACAAAAAAAAAAAGGTTGATTCCAAAATTGTGCTAATGTAAAGTAGACATGTGGGAAATGTTAATTATTAACTATAAAATACATGTACAAATAAATTGATTCATAGGACCCTGGTCCAGCAGCTGCATCAGTAGTTGTGGCCAACAGATACAAGATCTTGCTAATCTGCTCACACCTGAAAGCATCTTCGGCACCTCCTTGAGTTAAAAAGCCTGGCTTGATCTCATGCGTTCATCATATTGCAAAAGAGACAATGCACATGGCCCACAAGCTAGTTGAGGCACCAGGGATTCAAAAAGTTTCAAGGCGGTTCACAGGGCTTCCATCCACAGACTGCTGACTTGGCAGCTAGGCCAGGGTCCTGTGAATAATTTCTCTCATCTCTACATTACACATCGTAACTAATTTTTCCATGGAGGATCGATTTCAAGTCAAATTTCCTGTAATTCGCAGGTCTTTGCCAATTTGAACAATATGTGGTTCAATTTGCAAATGATCAGTTCACGGATTCAAAAATATGCCTGATGCCATTTTACACAATGCTGAAGACTCAGAAAGTGGGCTAATTAAGAAAAGCATGACCACATTGGCTTACTCCTAACAATCTGCACCTATCATATCACATGGTCTATTCCAACCTATTAGGAGGGCTATCACAGCCAATATAAAATATGGGGTCCAGCCATTTTATGCTTGTACAGTATAAACAGAGGCGGTCAGAGTGCCTAGCTCATTACATATAGGGATAGAAAAAGCCTAATCTGACTGTGGTGTACTATTTCAGTGCAGAAGCACATTAGAAATTTTTGGAAGGAGTGCGAGTCCTATTTTGCAAATACTAATCCAAAAATAACAGTAATATAGGGAAGTGATGTAGCGCCAGTGTAATTATTTATTGTGACTGGGAATTGATTGATCTGAGAAGTATTTCAGTAACAGCACCTTAATAACAGCCTTTTCATTCTTTACACACTGCAAAAAAGGAGGACAGTATTAACTCCTTTAGGGTTAATTGTGCAACTAAAACAAAATGGTAAAGTCAAGGCTTGTGTCACAGAAATTGTGCTTCTGGCATTGTTAGATGGGTAAGCCATTTTTTTACATACTAAATAAAGATCTCCATGATTCATACAGTGGGGCAAAAAAGTATTTAGTCAGTCAGCAATAGTGCAAGTTCCACCACTTAAAAAGATGAGAGGCGTCTGTAATTTACATCATAGGTAGACCTCAACTATGGGAGACAAACTGAGAAAAAAAAATCCAGAAAATCACATTGTCTGTTTTTTTAACAATTTATTTGCATATTATGGTGGAAAATAAGTATTTGGTCAGAAACAAAATTTCATCTCAATACTTTGAAATATATCCTTTGTTGGCAATGACAGAGGTCAAACGTTTTCTGTAAGTCTTCACAAGGTTGCCACACACTGTTGTTGGTATGTTGGCCCATTCCTCCATGCAGATCTCCTCTAGAGCAGTGATGTTTTTGGCTTTTCGCTTGGCAACACGGACTTTCAACTCCCTCCAAAGGTTTTCTATAGGGTTGAGATCTGGAGACTGGCTAGGCCACTCCAGGACCTTGAAATGCTTCTTACGAAGCCACTCCTTCGTTGCCCTGGCGGTGTGCTTTGGATCATTGTCATGTTGAAAGACCCAGCCATGTTTCATCTTCAATGCCCTTGCTGATGGAAGGAGGTTTGCACTCAAAATCTCACGATACATGGCCCCATTCATTCTTTCATGTACCCGGGTCAGTCGTCCTGGCCCCTTTGCAGAGAAACAGCCCCAAAGCATGATGTTTCCACCACCATGCTTTACAGTAGGTATGGTGTTTGATGGATGCAACTCAGTATTCTTTTTCCTCCAAACACGACAAGTTGTGTTTCTACCAAACAGTTCCAGTTTGGTTTCATCAGACCATAGGACATTCTCCCAAAACTCCTCTGGATCATCCAAATGCTCTCTAGCAAACTTCAGACGGGCCCGGACATGTACTGGCTTAAGCAGTGGGACACGTCTGGCACTGCAGGATCTGAGTCCATGGTGGCGTAGTGTGTTACTTATGGTAGGCCTTGTTACATTGGTCCCAGCTCTCTGCAGTTCATTCACTAGGTCCCCCCGCGTGGTTCTGGGATTTTTGCTCACCGTTCTTGTGATCATTCTGACCCCACGGGGTGGGATTTTGCGTGGAGCCCCAGATCGAGGGAGATTATCAGTGGTCTTGTATGTCTTCCATTTTCTAATTATTGCTCCCACTGTTGATTTCTTCACTCCAAGCTGGTTGGCTATTGCAGATTCAGTCTTCCCAGCCTGGTGCAGGGCTACAATTTTGTTTCTGGTGTCCTTTGATAGCTCTTTGGTCTTCACCATAGTGGAGTTTGGAGTCAGACTGTTTGAGGGTGTGCACAGGTGTCTTTTTATACTGATAACAAGTTTAAACAGGTGCCATTACTACAGGTAATGAGTGGAGGAAAGAGGAGACTCTTAAAGAAGAAGTTACAGGTCTGTGAGAGCCAGAAATCTTGATTGTTTGTTTCTGACCAAATACTTATTTTCCACCATAATATGCAAATAAATTGTTAAAAAAACAGACAATGTGATTTTCTGGATTTTTTTTTCTCAGTTTGTCTCCCAGAGTTGAGGTCTACCTATGATGTAAATTACAGACGCCTCTCATCTTTTTAAGTGGTGGAGCTTGCACTATTGCTGACTGACTAAATACTTTTTTGCCCCACTGTATATACAGCTCTGGCAAAAATTAAGAGACCACCACATCAAAACCCTGTCATGGGCAGCCCAATCTCAAGACCTGAAACCCATTGAAAACCTCTGTAATCAAGAGGATGATGGATAGTCACAAGCCATCAAACAAACAAGAACTGATTACATTTTTGCACCAGGAGCAGTGTGAAAGACTGGTGGAAAGCATGCCAAGACACATGAGAGCTGTGATTAAAAATCATGGTTATTCCACAAAATATTGATTTCTGAACTCTTCCTAAGTTAAAACATTAGTATTGTTGTTTCTAAATGATTATGAACTTGTTTTCTTTGCATTATTTGAGGTCTGAAAGCACTGATTTTTTTAATTTTTCCTTTTCAGAAAAAAAATACAAAATTTATTGCTTTGAAATTCGGAGATGTTGTCAGAAGTTTATAGAATAAATGAACAATTTACATTTTACTTAAAAATATACCTATGAAGAGAAAAATCTGACAAACTGAACATTTTGCAATGGTCTCTTAATTTTTGCCAGAGCTGTATATTTTTTTTATAACCACATAAAAATTACCACTGCTGCTTACTATTCTTTTATACCTAGTGTGAGGGGTTGACTTATTCAGCTGCTTGCAAAGGTAAACACAGGAACACTTTTTAGGTGAGTCATCTGCTGGCTTATTATAAGACAGCATAAACCATAGCAGTGTTCAGTAAAGTAAATGTGGCCTTTCTGGCATAAAACACTTACTGAATAATCTGCATAGGCAACCCGCCTTCCTGGATCACTCCAGCTGATCAGCTGTTCAGCTCTGCAACTGCATGTGTCGCGGTTGTGTGACAGTCATAACACATGCAGCTGCGGAGCTGAACAGCTGATCAGCCGGAGCGATCCAGGAAGCCGGTTCCCTCTGCCGCATATTCAGAAAGCGCTGTAGCTTGCTGAATAAGCAGGGACCCAATCCAATTTGTTCATCTCTACTAAGAAACACCTAGTGACCCAGGCATTCTTACCCTTCTTTTCTCTTAACCATCTCAGAAGGGAATGGTCTGACACTAGTTTAAACTTTTGGCCTAGTAGGTAATATTTCAGTGTATCTACAGCCCATTTATGGCTAAGCACTCCTCAACAATTGCATAGTTTTTCCTGCAGGAAGAGCGTTTCCGTCTCAGATACAGGATGGGATGCTATTCTCCATTTATTTCCTGAGACAGCACAGCTCTAAACCCGACTTCTGAAGCATCTGTCTGGACCACAAATTCTTTGCTAAAGTCTGGTGCGACCAGAACCGGATGCTTGCACAGAGCCTGCTTAAGTTCCTGAAATGCCACCTCTGTGTCAGTAGTCCATTTCACCAACGTCGACTTGTTGCTTTTAATCCCATCCCGACATGCACCATACATATACAGCTCTGTGTGACGTTCACGCAAATAGCAGTATATGTATAGTGGCATGATCTCATGGCCTCACGATGAGCGCCTCAGTGATCGGGTGCGGGTGTCAGCTCAGAGACAGGTGCTGACATGCCATCCTTCCCTGCCTGTCAGATGCTGCTCGGATACTTTGCAGTGCAGAAGCATTGCTGAGTATCAGAGCAGCGGTCTGATGTTATACATATATGTTGGTGCTATATAAATAAAATTATTTTTATTATTATACATTGATGTCCCAGGATAGAATGATGTAAAAAAGTAACAAAAAATATTAAAAAGAGTAAAAAAAATCCCCAAATAAAGAACAAAAAAAGAAACAAATATTTTTCCAATAAATACATTTATTTATACAAATAAAAAATAAACAATAAAAGTACAAATATTTTGTATCGTCGCATTCGTAATAATCTGTTCTTTTAAACTATTCCACTAGTTACCCCTGAACAGCGTAAATAAATTAATAAAAAACAAGTAAAAAAAAATGCTTTCTCATCATACTGCCACACAAAAAAGTGCAATAAAACGAGATCAAAAAGTCGAATGTAAATAAAATGGTACCTCTGAAAACTATCATCTTGTACCGCATAAAACAAGCAGCTATTCAGCTCTGTCAGTTGAAAAATAAAAAGGTTATAGCTCTTAGAATAAAGCAATGCAAAAATAATTATTTTTTTTTATAAACTAGTTTTTATTGTGTAAAAGCGCCAAAACATAAAAAAAAATATCACTTGGGTATCACTGTAATTGTACTGACCCAAAGAATAAAGCTGCCTTACCAATTTTACCAGACGAAAGGCATGAAAAAAAATAAAGCAATTCATGAATTGCTGTTTTTTGTTCATTCCATCTCCCAAAAATTTTAATAGAAAGCGATCAAAAAAGTCACGTGCCCAAAAATGTTACCAATAAAAACACCAGCTTGACCCGCAAAAAAACAAGCCATAACATGACTCAGTAGGCTGAAATATAGAAAAATTATATTGTAGGAAGGTACAAAGTCTACTACATCCTGATGTAACCCTGGCCATGAAAAACAATAAGAAAGGAGGTCCAAGGTTGCTTTGCTACCTGGATGTGCAACTCCCACCAGGGCCGTGGGGTACTCGGAAGCGGGTTGAGAAGATCTTTGGGGTAGTCATGGGGCAGTGACCCGACTCCATGGCCCTGGGGGTGCATTAAAAAAAGATGGGAAATGTTGTATGGGATTGATTTGTGACACTACCCGTGGTGTTCGGCAAAGGATGGCCGACGCTATGATTCAGGTTCACTGGGGCCGATGGTGACACAGCAAAGATGGTACAGCTCCCCACAGGTAGCGCAGGGCCCGAGGGCAGATATAAAAGTCAGTTCAGGTGGTGGTGAAAGTTGGGGTGCAGAGAATAAGCAAGGGACACAGCAAAGTGCAGTTTTCTTTACCTTTACTTCTTTGTTGATGAACATGCATTCTGGGGTATCAGATACGGATGACAGCAGGAGTGCGGCTAGCCTGGACGCATTAAAGGGGTCCACCTTGCCAGGTGAGGTTGGAGGCCTTCCTGCTGTGCTCCATTTTCTTGTCCCTGCTGCCTGTAGCTAGCTGCAGCCCTCTCTTGCATGCTAGCTTCGACCTGTATGGCAGACAGCATAAGCCTATCACGGGCACTGCCTGTTCACTAGCAGCCTGGGGCTCTTAGTCTGCGGTGGTGCCTTCAGGTGTTCGATGTGGCCAGGGAGCTTGCAATCCCCTGCCCTCCAGTTTCGGTTGTAAGGGCATACAGCACCAGCACAGCCAATGACACTGGCATCCTTCTTGGCAATGCTCCACTCCGGGGTCAGCACTGACGCAGCTCCAATTCCCCAGAGCCCTTGTTTCCACTCCTCTCTCTCTCTCCTCTCCTCCGACTAACTTCCTAACAACCTAAAATTGACTCCTCCCCCCAACCAGAGAGAGCAGCTCCCCCTTGTTAGGTCTAGAGCTCCCCCTTCTGGCCTGGAGCAGGAATTGTGATGCATGCTGTCTATTACCTGGCATGGGAAAATCTTCCTGCTTCCAGGCATGACATCACCCTTCAGAGGGAGGCAATGTCACCGTGGCACAGATGTCCAGCGAGAACCAAGCTATAATGTGCCCCTAAAACTTTGAGATGCAAATGCAATGCAATGCCACAAATTATTTCCCTGAAGTACAAATAGGGGAGTCCCCCGAGCCTTCAGTACCTCTCCCTCCAGCTAAGAACACAAAACAGAGATGACCACCCCTTCCTGTAAAATAGTGACAGAGTCAACCAAACAACCACCCCCAGGGAAACTTCGAGACAAAGCATAAGTCTTGGCATTCTTACTGCCAGGATGGTAAGTGACAATAAAATTAAACCTGGTAAAAAAGTAAAAATAAAAAAATTCTAGCCTTTCTAAAATTAAGATGTTTAATGGATTAAAGGTACAACAAATTTTTATGATCAGTAAGTACAATGACTGGGTGGACTGCCCTCCACAAAAAGTGACACCACTCCTCAAAAGCATTTTGATGGCCAAAAGTTTTCTATTACCTAAATCATAGTTCTTTTCAGATGATGATAATTTTTAAGAAAAGAAGGCACATGAATGCCACTTACCAGGGGATGATCTTTGAGACCACACAGCCTTGACCACCACCTCAGATGTATCAACCTCAACAATTAGTGGTTGGGAAACATTGGGTTGAATGAGCACAGGAGCAGAAGAAAAGTATTTCTTCAAAGAAGAAAATGCCTGATGGGCACAGTCTGACCACCTCAAGAAGTCAATATATTTCTTTGTCATGTCAGTGAAGGGTTTGAAAATTGACAAGGAGTTTTTGAGAAACTTATGATAGCAGTTAGCAAACCTCAAAAAGTAATGCAACGCTTTCTGATTTCCTGGCAGATCCCATTCCAGAATTGCACGGACCTTATCTTACAATTTTTTCTAACTTGACATGCAGTTTATTATCTTGCAAAACATGTAGCATCTGCTGGACATGTACCTGATAGGACTTGAGATCAGGTGAGTATATTAAAAAATTGTCAACATACACCACTAAAAATCTACCCACAAGATGACAAAAAATGTTTCCAAAATGTTGGAAAAATGCAGGGGCACTGTCAAACCAAAGGGCATGACAAGGTTTTCATAATGCCCTTCAAGAGTGTTGAAGGCCGTCATCCACTCATCCCCCTCCTTGATCCTAGTCAGATTTAGGTCCAACTTAGAGAACCATTTTGCCCCAACAATCTGATTAAATAAGTCAGGAATCAGTGGATGGGGATAAGAGTCCCGGTTCAGATAGTAATTCAATTTAACTCACGGAATCTAAACAGGGATGTTGGCCTCCATCGTTCTTTTTAGCAAAGAAGAACCCTGCTGCTACGAGCAAAGAGGAGAGTCTAATATGTCCCTAAGCAAGACTCTCGGAGATTTAATACTTCAAGGCCTGCCATTCAGGCAGTAATTGTGCTCCAGGGAGCAATTTTACTGGGCAGGCAATCATAGACATGGTGTGGAGGCAGTTCCTGGCACCCATTTTCTGAGAATACATTCAAAAAATCAGTCAGAAAAGAGGGTAAGGTTTTAGTGGAAACAGTAGAAATGATAACAGCTTGTCAAATATTTTGTCAGAAATCAATTTATTTGACTATTTTTCTGGCCTGTCAGTCAAAAATGGGATTATGCACTGGTAGCCCGGTAGACCTACCACAATAGGAGTAGGGAGACCTTACAATATATAAAAAGAAAGGAGCTTCCTGTGAAAAGCCCCTATGCTCAGGTGTTGTGAATTCTGTGGCCAAGCTCCCTCCTGTGGTCGTGAGTGGTACTGCGGCTGGTTCTGTCTATAAGCTTCCTTTGGTGGATGAGAGTGGTACTGCGGCTTCTGAGTTTCCTTCCTCAGGTGATGAGGTTAAGTCGTTAGGTGCTGCTCTATTTAACTCCAGCTGGTGCTTTGATCCTGGCCTCCAGTCAATGTTCTAGTATTGGTCTTGCTTCCTCCTGGATCGTTCCTGTGGCCTCTCTATCCTGCGTAAGCTAAGTTCTGCTTGTGTTATTTTTGTTTGCTATATTTTCTGTCCAGCTTGCTATATTGGTTTTTCTTGCTTGCTGGAAGCTCTGAGACGCAGAGGGAGCATCTCCGTACCGTTAGTCGGTGCGGAGGGTCTTTTTGCCCCTCTGCGTGGTTGTTTGTAGGTTTTTGTGTTGACCGCAAAGCTATCTTTCCTATCCTCGGTCTATTCAGTAAGTCGGGCCTCACTTTGCTAAATCTATTTCATCTCTGTGTTTGTATTTCATCTTTACTCACAGTCATTATATGTGGGGGGCTGCCTTTTCCTTTGGGGAATTTCTCTGAGGCAAGGTAGGCTTATTTTTCTATCTTCAGGGCTAGTTAGTTTCTCAGGCTGTGCCGAGTTGCATAGGGAGCGTTAGGCGCAATCCACGGCTACCTCTAGTGTGGTGTGTTAGGATTAGGGATTGCGGTCAGCAGAGTTTCCATGTCTCAGAGCTCGTCCTATGTTTTTGGTAAATGTCAGGTCACCTTGTGTGCTCTGAACTTCAAGGTCCATTGTGGTTCTGAATTACCTGTTCACAACAGTACTGGAGGCCCAAAGTACTAATGCTTCTCAATAGAGGGAAAAGAGAAGTTCTGAGACCATTTTTTTTTCTTTGCACTGTGTTCTGTCTTTCTTTTCCCCTTTACATCAGGGTGGTTCAGAACACAGGTGTGGACATGGACATTCAGGGTCTGTCCTCTTTGATGGATAATCTCACTATAAGAGTACAGAACATTCAAGATTTAGTGGTTCAGAATCCTATGTTAGAACCTAAAATTCCTATTTCTGAGTTATTTTCTGGAGATAGAGCTAAGTTTTTGAATTTTAAAAATAATTGTAAACTGTTTCTGGCTTTGAAACCCCGCTCCTCTGGTGACCCAGTTCAACAAGTTAAAATCATTATTTCTTTATTACGTGGCGACCCTCAAGACTGGGCATTTGCCCTTGCACCAGGAGATCCTGCATTATGTAATATTGATGCGTTTTTTCTGGCGCTCGGATTGCTGTACGACGAACCTAATTCAGTGGATCAGGCAGAGAAAAATTTGCTGGCTCTGTGTCAGGGTCAGGATGAGATAGAGATTTATTGTCAGAAGTTTAGAAAGTGGTCCGTGCTCACTCAATGGAATGAATGTGCGCTGGCAGCTATTTTCAGAAAGGGTCTCTCTGAACCCCCTAAGGATGTCATGGTGGGATTTCATATGCCTGCTGGTCTGAATGAGTCTATGTCTTTGGCCATTCAGATCGGTCGACGCTTGCGTGAGCGTAAATCTGTGCACCATTTGGTGGTATTATCTGAGCATAAACCTGAGCCTATGCAGTGCGATAGGACTTTGACCAGAGCTGAAAGGCAAGAACACAGACGTCAGAATGGGCTGTGTTTCTACTGTGGTGATTCCACTCATGCTATCTCTGATTGTCCTAAGCGCACTAAGCGGTTCGCTAGGTCTGCCACCATTGGTACGGTACAGTCGAAATTTCTTTTGTCCGTTACTTTGATCTGCTCTTTGTCTTCCTATTCTGTCATGGCATTTGTAGTGTCCTATTCCATTGAGAGGAATTGATGCTACGCCTTTGGCCAAGAATAAGCCTCAGTATTGGACCCAGCTGACCATGTGCATGGCTCCTGCGCACCAGGAGGATATTCACTTTCTGGTGTTGCATAATCTGCATGATGTGGTCGTGTTGTGGTTGCCATGGCTACAAGTCCATAACCCAGTATTAGATTGGAAATCAATGTCTGTGTCCAGCTGGGGTTGTCAGGGGGTACATGGTGATGTTCCATTTCTGTCTATCTCATCATCCACCCCTTCTGAGGTCCCAGAGTTCTTGTCTGATTACCAGGATGTATTCGATGAGCCCAAGTCCAATGCCCTACCTCCGCATAGGGATTGTGATTGTGCTATCGATTTGATTCCTGGTAATAAGTTTCCTAAGGGTCGACTGTTTAATTTATCTGTACCTGAGCACGCCGCTATGCGGAGTTACGTGAAGGAGTCTTTGGAGAAGGGTCATATTCGCCCGTCATCGTCGCCATTGGGAGCGAGTTTCTTTTTTGTGGCCAAGAAGGATGGTTCGCTGAGACCTTGTATTGATTACCGCCTTCTAAATAAAATTACGGTCAAATTTCAGTACCCCTTGCCGCTGCTCTCTGATTTGTTTGCTCGGATTAAGGGGGCTAGTTGGTTCAACAAGATAGATCTTCGTAGTGCGTATAATCTTGTGCGTATCAAGCGGGGCGATGAATGGAATACAGCATTTAATACGCCCGAAGGCCATTTTGAGTACCTGGTTATGCCATTTGGACTTTCTAATGCTCCATCAGTGTTTCAGTCCTTTATGCATGACATCTTCCGAGAGTACCTGGATAAATTCCTGATTGTATACTTGGATGATATTTTGGTCTTCTTGGATGATTGGGAGTCTCATGTGAAGCAGGTCAGAATGGTGTTCCAGGTCCTGCGTGCTAATTCTTTGTTTGTGAAGGGATCAAAGTGTCTCTTTGGTGTTCAGAAGATTTCATTTTTGGGGTTCATTTTTTCTCCTTCTACTATCGAGATGGACCCTGTTAAAGTTCAGGCCATTTATGATTGGACTCAGCCAACATCTCTGAAGAGTCTGCAGAAGTTTCTGGGCTTTGCTAATTTTTATCGTCGCTTCATCGCTAATTTTTCTAGCATTGCTAAACCGTTGACTGATTTAACCAAGAAGGGTGCTGATGTGGTCAATTGGTCTTCTGCTGCTGTGGAAGCTTTTCAGGAGTTGAAGCGTCGTTTTTCTACTGCCCCTGTGTTGGGTCAGCCAGATGTTTCGCTCCCGTTTCAGGTCGAGGCTGATGCTTCTGAGATTGGAGCAGGGGCTGTTTTGTCGCAAAGAAGTTCTGATGGCTCGGTGATGAAACCATGCGCCTTCTTTTCCAGGAAGTTTTCGCCTGCTGAGCGAAATTATGATGTTGGCAATCGAGAGTTGCTAGCCATGACGTGGACATTCGAGGAGTGGCGTCATTGGCTTGAAGGAGCTAAGCATCGCGTGGTGGTCTTGACTGATCACAAAAACTTGACTTATCTCGAGTCTGCCAAACGGTTGAATCCTAGACAGGCTTGTTGGTCGCTGTTTTTCTCCCGTTTTAACTTTGTGGTTTCGTACCTTCCGGGCTCTAAAAATGTGAAGGCGGATGCCCTGTCTAGGAGTTTTGTGCCCGATTCTCCGGGTTTGTCTGAGCCGGCGGGTATTCTCAAAGAGGGGGTAATTTTGTCTGCCATCTCCCCTGATTTGCGGCGGGTGCTGCAAAAATTTCAGGCTAATAGACCTGACCGTTGCCCAGCGGAGAAACTGTTTGTCCCTGATAGGTGGACGAATAAAGTTATCTCTGAGGTTCATTGTTCGGTGTTGGCTGGTCATCCTGGAATCTTTGGTACCAGAGATTTGGTGGCTAGATCCTTTTGGTGGCCGTCTCTGTCGCGGGATGTGCGTTCTTTTGTGCAGTCCTGTGTGATTTGTGCTCGGGCTAAGCCCTGCTGTTCTCGTGCCAGTGGGTTGCTTTTGCCCTTGCTGGTCCCGAAGAGGCCTTGGACGCATATCTCTATGGATTTTATTTCGGATCTCCCCGTCTCTCAAAGAATGTCGGTCATTTGGGTGGTTTGTGATCGCTTCTCTAAGATGGTCCATTTGGTGCCCTTGTCTAAATTGCCTTCCTCCTCTGATTTGGTGCCATTGTTTTTTCAGCATGTGGTTCGTTTACATGGCATTCCAGAGAATATCGTTTCTGACAGAGGTTCCCAGTTTGTTTCGAGGTTTTGGCGAGCCTTTTGTACTAGGATGGGCATTGATTTATCTTTTTCCTCGGCTTTCCATCCTCAGACAAATGGCCAAACTGAACGAACCAATCAGACCTTGGAAACATATCTGAGATGTTTTGTTTCTGCTGATCAGGATGATTGGGTGTCCTTTTTGCCTTTGGCTGAGTTCGCCCTTAATAATCGGGCCAGCTCGGCTACTTTGGTTTCGCCGTTTTTCTGCAATTCTGGGTTCCACCCTCGTTTCTCTTCAGGGCAGGTTGAGTCTTCGGACTGTCCTGGTGTGGATACTGTGGTGGATAGGTTGCAGCAGATTTGGACTCATGTAATGGACAATCTGACTTTGTCCCAGGAGAAGGCTCAACGTTTCGCTAACCGCAAGCGCTGTGTGGGTCCCCGACTTCGTGTTGGGGATTTTGTTTGGTTGTCATCTCGTTATATTCCTATGAAGGTTTCCTCTCCTAAATTTAAGCCTCGTTTCATTGGTCCATATAGGATTTCTGAGGTTCTTAATCCTGTGTCTTTTCGTTTGACTCTTCCGGCTTCTTTTTCCATCCATAACGTGTTCCATAGGTCATTGTTGCGGAGATACGTGGCACCTGTGGTTCCATCTATTGATCCTCCTGCTCCGGTTTTGGTTAAAGGGGAATTGGAGTATATTGTGGAGAAGATTTTCGATTCTCGTGTTTCGAGACGGAAACTCCAGTATCTGGTTAAGTGGAAAGGTTATGGTCAGGAAGATAATTCCTGGATCTTTGCTTCTGATGTCCATGCTGTCGATCTGGTTCGTGCCTTTCATGTGGCTCATCCTGGTCGGCCTGGGGGCTCTGGTGAGGGTTCGGTGACCCCTCCTCAAGGGGGGGTACTGTTGTGAATTCTGTGGCCAAGCTCCCTCCTGTGGTCGTGAGTGGTACTGCGGCTGGTTCTGTCTATAAGCTTCCTTTGGTGGATGAGAGTGGTACTGCGGCTTCTGAGTTTCCTTCCTCAGGTGATGAGGTTAAGTCGTTAGGTGCTGCTCTATTTAACTCCAGCTGGTGCTTTGATCCTGGCCTCCAGTCAATGTTCTAGTATTGGTCTTGCTTCCTCCTGGATCGTTCCTGTGGCCTCTCTATCCTGCATAAGCTAAGTTCTGCTTGTGTTATTTTTGTTTGCTATATTTTCTGTCCAGCTTGCTATATTGGTTTTTCTTGCTTGCTGGAAGCTCTGAGACGCAGAGGGAGCACCTCCGTACCGTTAGTCGGTGCGGAGGGTCTTTTTGCCCCTCTGCGTGGTTGTTTGTAGGTTTTTGTGTTGACCGCAAAGCTATCTTTCCTATCCTCGGTCTATTCAGTAAGTCGGGCCTCACTTTGCTAAATCTATTTCATCTCTGTGTTTGTACTTCATCTTTACTCACAGTCATTATATGTGGGGGCTGCCTTTTCCTTTGGGGAATTTCTCTGAGGCAAGGTAGGCTTATTTTTCTATCTTCAGGGCTAGTTAGTTTCTCAGGCTGTGCCGAGTTGCATAGGGAGCGTTAGGCGCAATCCACGGCTACCTCTAGTGTGGTGTGTTAGGATTAGGGATTGCGGTCAGCAGAGTTTCCACGTCTCAGAGCTCGTCCTATGTTTTTGGTAAATGTCAGGTCACCTTGTGTGCTCTGAACTTCAAGGTCCATTGTGGTTCTGAATTACCTGTTCACAACACTCAGGTTCACATTATGCACACTTGGGTAAAATTTCCCTGACCGAGAGGTGCAGAGTCATCTGCAAATATGGGGATGGGCTTCGCCACAGTACTACAGGGAAGATCAAGGTCCCGTGCAAACTGAGCATCTACTATATTGGCTCCTGCACCACTATTCAAGAGGAAAGATATTTTATCAGTTTTCATGCCAATAACCACTTCTGCAGGTAAGAAAAACTGAGACTCACATGCGGAGGAGATATATACATCCAGGTTGTTATACCCCACACAGCCTGGGGTTAGATATTTTCCAACAGCTTTTCGTGCTTTTGTAAAGAAGGACAGATCCCAAAGAAATGCCATTTTTGACCACAAATAAAACACAACCCCATTTGCAGCACACCACAAGAGACTCATACCAAGGGGAGGCCTCTCCTAATTGCATTGTTTCTTCACAGCACACAGGGAGAACCTCGGTTTTAGGGAGTCCCATGAGGGGAGAGTCACAGATCTATCCCTGAAGTGTTTATCTAGGTATATTGCCAGAGCTATGGTGGTCTTCAACACCTCAGAAGTTTCATAAAGCGCTTTTGCATCTTTTAATCTTTCAGACAGGCCTCAACAAAACTGATGCCTAAGAGCAGCATCGGTCTACAGGGTATCAGTAGGCCATGTACAGAACTCTGAGCAGAATTCCCCTGCTGGCTGATCTTCCTCATGGACAGGGACGAGGAGATAAACACACATATACAACAGCAAACCACAGAACATTACTACAACAGCTCCACTCCAACCACTTACCCTTAGCACTCAGCACAGGAAGACTAATCTTTCATCTGCAGAGACAAGAATGGAGCTTTATGTTTCTGACTAGCATAGAAAGGGTTGTCAACATCTTCAGCACCAGAGAAAATAAAATCCTTTTAATATGAGATACAAATCACACCGTCTCTAAAGAAGTCCTTCGATTCATTACCCCATGTAACCATCTAACTCCAGGTCTTACAGGGGGACGTGACACCCTCATTACAATAATATGGTATGTTAGTATAATACATACTTCTTATTTTGGTAAAAAATATTTTCTTATTTTTCTGTAGGATAAGATATGAAATATGAAAAGCAAGCATAGGGGAATCAGTATGTCTTGTAAAGAGACAGATAGTCTTGTCACTGCTTTTGGAACAGGACAGAAAATGTGATTATAAAACTTCCTTTCTGTTTTCATAGCACATTCAACTAGACAAATTCCTATTTGACAAGTGTGTATTATTATGAAGTGATGTCAGGTGAAAACTTCCTTGACAACTGAGAAAAAGCATTCAAGTTTTAACACATAATAATGATGAGTATTAGTTTTTTTTTAATATATTTAGACAACTCATTCATATTATCAACTTGTGTTTATACTTGGACTAAAAAAGATGTTTTAAAGGACAATTATGAGAAATGTCATATCAATTGCTTTTAAATTGATAAAATTGAATTACTTAATTAATTAATTAATTAGTTAGTTAGCCAGCATTAAAATAAGCAAGTTTGTGATGTACTTGCTTTTTCTATCTGCTCTGGTTCTCCTGATATGTGAGTGTTTATCTTGCTAGGTGTACAGCTCGTTTAACTCCTTAATACCATATGACATACTATCCCATCGTCGAGGTGAACTGGGACATAATTACCAGTGACGGGACAGTACGTCATATGCAATCGGCCGCGCTCACAGGGAGAGTGCGGCCAATCTCGGCTGGGTGTCAGCTGACTTTTGCAGCTGACATCCGGCACTATGTGCCAGGAGCAGTCACGTACCGCTCCTGGCACATTAACCCCCAGAACATGGCGATCAAACATGATCGTAGCTGTTATGAACAGGTACTTCAGAACCACAATGGACCTTGAAGTCCAGAGCACACAAGGTGACCTGACATTTACCAAAAACATAGGACGAGCTCTGAGACGTGGAAACTCTGCTGACCGCAATCCCTAATCCTAACACACCACACTAGAGGTAGCCGTGGATTGCGCCTAACGCTCCCTATGCAACTCGGCACAGCCTGAGAAACTAACTAGCCCTGAAGATAGAAAAATAAGCCTACCTTGCCTCAGAGAAATTCCCCAAAGGAAAAGGCAGCCCCCCACATATAATGACTGTGAGTAAAGATGAAATACAAACACAGAGATGAAATAGATTTAGCAAAGTGAGGCCCGACTTACTGAATAGACCGAGGATAGGAAAGATAGCTTTGCGGTCAACACAAAAACCTACAAACAACCACGCAGAGGGGCAAAAAGACCCTCCGCACCGACTAACGGTACGGAGGTGCTCCCTCTGCGTCTCAGAGCTTCCAGCAAGCAAGAAAAACCAATATAGCAAGCTGGACAGAAAATATAGCAAACAAAAATAACACAAGCAGAATTTAGCTTATGCAGGATAGAGAGGCCACAGGAACGATCCAGGAGGAAGCAAGACCAATACTAGAACATTGACTGGAGGCCAGGATCAAAGCACCAGGTGGAGTTAAATAGAGCAGCACCTAACGACTTAACCTCATCACCTGAGGAAGGAAACTCAGAAGCCGCAGTACCACTCTCATCCACCAAAGGAAGCTTATAGACAGAACCAGCCGCAGTACCACTCACGACCACAGGAGGGAGCTTGGCCACAGAATTCACAACACGTAGCGTTCCAGTGGTACAGGGAAGCATCAAGCAGGGGGGCTCCCTGCATGCTTCCCTGAGACCCTCGGTACAAGGCGATGTGCTCACCTTGTACCGAGCATCTCCTCCCTGCAGGCCCGGTATCCAAAATGGCCATGGGGCTACATCCGGATCCTGCAGCCCTGCATGTCAGATCGCTGATGTGAAACAGTGCTCTGCAAAGTGTCAGATCAGCGATCTGACCCTATAACATGATGCCCCCTTGGGGCAATGTTATAAAGTAAAAAAAAAAAAAAATATTCATAAGAAAAAATCCTAAATAAAGAAAAAAAAAGAAAATATTGTTCCCATAAATACATTTCTTTATCTAAATAATAAAAAAAATAAAAGTACTCATATTTAGTATCGCCGTGTCCATAACGACCCCACCTATAAAACTGTCCCGCTAGTTAACCCCTTCAGTGAACGCTGTAAAAAAAAATGAGGCAAAAACAACGCTTTATTATCATACAGCCAAACAAAAAGTGGAATAACACACGATCAAATAGATGGATACAAATAACCATGGTACCGCTGAAAACAGCATCTTGTCTCACCAAAAACGAGCCACTACACAGCATCAGCAGCAAACAAATAAAAAAGTTATAGCCCTGAGAATAAAGCGATGCAAAAATAATTATTTTTTCTATAAAATAGTTTTTATCGTATAAAAGCGCCAAAACATAAAGAAATGATATAAATGAGGTATCGCTGTAATCGAACTGACCCAAAAATTAAAACTGCTTTATCAATTTTACCAAACGTGGAACGGTATAAACGTTCCCCCCAAAAAAAGAAATTAATGAATAGCTGGTTTTTGGTCATGCTGCCTCACAAAAATCACAATAAAAAGCGATCAAAAAATGCCACATGCCCAAAAATGTTACCAATATAAACATCAACTCATCTCGCAAAAAACAAGACCTCACATGACTCTGTGGACCAAAATATTGAAAAATTATAGCTCTCAAAATGTGGAGACGCGAAAACTATTTTTCGCAATAAAAAGCGTCTTTTAGTCTGTGACGGCTGTCAATCATAAAAATCCGCTAAATAAAATTGCTATAAAGAGCAAATCAAACCCCCCTTCATCACCTTCTTAGTTAGGGAAAAAAATTAAATAAAAAATGTATTTATTTACATTTTTCCATTAGGGTTAGGGCTAGGGTTAGGGCTAGGGTTAGGATTAGGGCTAGGGTTAGGATTAGGGCTAGGTTAGGGTTAGGATTAGGGTTAGGGTTAGGGCTAGGGTTAGGGGTATGGTTAAGGGTAAGGGGCAGGGTTAAGGCTAGGGTTAGGGCTAGGGTTAGGGCTAGGGTTAGGTTTAGGGTTAGGCTAGGGCTAGGGTTAGGATTAAGGCTAAGTTAGGGTTAGGGTTATGGCTAGGGCTAGGGTTAGGGCTAGGGTTGGGGCTAGGGTTAGGGTTGGGGCTAGGGTTAGGGTTTCAGTTAGAATTGGTGGTTTCCACTGTTTAGGCACATCAGGGGCTCTCCAAACGTGACATGGCGTCAGCCTGGGAACCTTTGGGAACTTTTCAGAAAATTTTCCCACGCTCGAGCTCATATGAGGACATCCAGCAGAGGGCGCATCACCGCAACTGAAGGTAACTACAGGTCATTGACCTACAATCCATTCATTTGCTGGAGTTTTACTGGCAGGAGCACAGCTGCATTAGCAGGCTCCTGCTTGTAAAATTAGTTAACCCCTTCAGATGGATTTATACCGTGGGACGAGACTGATCATCGGAAGGTATGGGATATTGTTGTTTTTTTATTTTACCTTGTTTACAGAGCGAGGGTCTTCAGGTGGATTATCAGCATAATAAACTATTCCAACAACCTGTGTATTTATTTCATTAAAAGACTTTGTAATAATGTGTGTGTGTTTTTTAAACATTTCATACTATTGGATTAATAATGGATAGGTGTCATAATTGATGCCTCTCCATTATTAATCTGGCTTAATGTCACCTTACAATAGCAAGGTGACATTAACCCTTCATTACCCCATATCCCACCGCTACACGGGAATGGGAAGAGAGTGGCCATGTGCCAGAATAGGAGCATCTTCCAGATGTGCCTTTTCTGGGGTGGCTGGGGGCAGATGTTTTTAGCCAGGGGGAGGCCAATAACCATGGACCCTCTCCAGGCTATTAATATCTGCCCTCAGTCACTGGCTTTACCATTCTGGCAGAGAAAATACACACTACTAACATTAGTAGTGTGGAATATGCAAAAAAAGGGATATGAGATGGTTTACTGTATGTAAACGATGTCTCATATCATGTCGGGTTTGGAAAGGAGATAGCAAAAGCCGGCAATTGAATTACCGGCTTTTAAGCTATCTAGCGCTGTATGAAATATTAATATATGTACATACAGTTATATGAAAAAGTTTGGGCACCCCTATTAATCTTAAGCTTAATGTTTTATAAAAATTGTTTTTTTGCAACAGCTATTTCAGTTTCATATATCTAATAACTGTTGGACACAGTAATGTTTCTGCCTTGAAATGAGGTTTATTGTACTAACAGAAAACGTGCAATCTGCATTCCAACAAAATTTAACAGGTGCATAAGTATGGGCACCCCACCAGAAAAGTGACAGTAATATTTAGTAGATCTTCCTTTTGCAAAAATAACAGCCTTTAATCGCTTCCTCTAGCTTTTAATGAGTTCCTGGATCCTGGATGAAGGTATTTTTGACCATTCCTCTTTACAAAGCAATTCCAGTTCAGTTAAGTTTGATGGTCGCCGAGCATGGACATCCCTCTTCAAATGATCCCACAGATGTTCAATGATATTCAGGTCTGGGGACTGGGATGGCCATTCCAGAACAGTGTAATTGTTCCTCTGCATGAATGCCTGAGTAGATTTTGATCATTGTCTTGCTGAAAGATCCATCCCCTGCGTAACTTCAACTTTGTCACTGATTCATGAACATTATTGTCAAGAATCTGCTGATACTGAGAGGAATCCATGCGTCCCTCAACTTTAACAAGATTCCCCGTGCCGACATTGGCCACACAGCCCCAAAGCATGATGGAACCTCCACCAAATTTTACTGTGGGTAGCAAGTGTTTTTCTTGGAATGCTGTGTTTTTTGGCCACACCTTTTTGTATGACCAAACAACTCAATCTTGGTTTCATCAGTCCACAGGACCTTCTTCCAAAAAGAAATTGGCTTCTTCAAATGTGCTTTTGCATACCTCAGCCGACTCTGTTTGTGGCGTGCTTGCAGAAACGGCTTCTTTTGCATCACTCTCCCATACAGCTTCTCCTTGTGCAAAGTGTGTTGTATAGTTGACCGATGCACAGTGACACCATCTGCAGCAAGTTGATGCTGCAGCTCTCTGGAGGTAGTCTGAGGATTGTCCTTGACTGATCTCACCATTCTTCTTCTCTGCCTTTCTGATGTTTTTCTTGGCCTGCCACTTCTGGCCTTAACAAGAACTGTACCTGAGTTCTTCAATTTCCTTACTATGTTCCTCACAGTGGAAATTGACAGGTTAAATCTCTGAGACAGCTTTTTTTATCCTTCCCCTGAACAACTATGTTGAATAATCTTTGTTTTCAGATCATAAGACAGTTGTTTTGAGGATCCCATGATGCCACTCTTCAGAGGAGATTCAAACAGGAGAACAACTTGCAAGTGGCCACTTTAAGTAGCTTTTCTCATGATTGCATACACCTGGCTATGAAGTTCAAAGCTCAATTAGGTTAGAAAACCAAAAAAAAGTGCTTTAGTAAGTCAGTAAAAAGTAGGTAGGAGTATTTACAACAAGAAAATGATAAGGGTGCCCATACTTATGCACCTGTCAAGGTTTGTTTGAATGCAGATTGCACATTTTCTGTTAGTACAATAAACCTAATTTCAAGGCAGAAACATTACTGTGTCCAACAGTTATTAGATATATGAAACTGAAATAGCTGTTGCAAAAAAAAACAATTTTTATAAAACATTAAGCTTAAGATTAATAGGGGTGCCCAAACTTTTACATATAACTGTATATGTGTCTCACTGACATATATATATATATATATATATATACCCCTATTCTATGTGTAGACATTTATTTTAGCTATTCTACTGTAACCTGTCAGTGTGATTTTACTGTACACCGCGCTGAATTGCCGGCTTTTCAATAGAACACCGCTGCATATTTCTCGAAAGTCACACTGCTGGTCCGTGTGTAATCTGTATTTTTCTGGCCCCCATAGACTTTCATTAACATATTTTTTGGCGCAATACGGTGTCAAACGCAGTATGCTGCGCTTTTCCACGGCCGTAGAACACCGTATAATATGGATCAGTAAAATATGGCTGATAGGAGCTGAGGCATAGAGAAGCATTTTACCGTATGCAATCCGTATTTTCAGCACCTCCCTTACATCCGTAAAACACGCTAGTGTGAGACAGGTCATAAGCTGTAGTGAAACACTTTGGGGGTTCAAAGTTTTCACAACACATCTAGATAAGTTCCTTGGGGGTCTAGTTTCTAATAAGGGGCCTCTTGTGGGGGGTTTCTACTGTTTAGGTACATTAGGGGCTCTGCAAACGCAATGAGACGCCTGCAGACCAATCCATCTAAGTCTGCCTTCCAAATGGCTCTCCTTCCCTTTAGAGGTCTGCCATGCGCCCAAATGGTGGTTCCCCCCCACATATGGGGTATCAGCGTACTCAGGACAAATTGGACAACAACTTTTGGGGTCCAACTTCTCCTGTTACCCTTGGGAAAATACAAAACTGGGGGCTAAGAAATAATTTTTATGGGAAAAAAATAATTTTTATTTTCACGGCTCCGCGTTGTAAACTATAGTGAAACACTTGGGTGTTCAAAGCTTTCACAACACATCTAGATAAGTTCCTTAGGGGGTCTACTTTCAAAAATTGTGTCACTTTTGGGGGGTTTCAATGTTTAGGCACATCAGTGGCTCTCCAAACGCAACATGGCGTCCCATCTCAATTCCAGTCAATTTTGAATTGAAAAGTCAAATAGCACTCCTTCCCTTCCAAGCTCTGCCATGCACCCAAATAGTGGTTCACCCCCACATATGGGGTATCTCGTACTCCAGACAAATTGCACAACAACTTTTGGGGTACAATTTCTTCTCTTACTCTTGGTAAAATAAAAAATTGGGGTGAAAAAAAATCATTTTTGTGAAAAAATATGATTTTTTATTTTTACGGCTCTGCATTATAAACTTCTGTGAAGCACTTGGTGGGTCAAAGTGCTCACCATACATCTAGATAAGTTCCTTAGGGGGTCTACTTTCCAAAATGGTGTCACTTGTGGGGGGTTTCAATGTTTAGGCACATCAGGGGCTCTCCAAATTCAACATGTCTTCCCATCTCAATTCCAGTCAATTTTGAATTGAAAAGTCAAATAGCGCTCCTTCCCTTCCGAGCTCTGCCATGCGCCCAAACAGTGGTTTACCCCCACATATGGGGTATCAGTGTACTCAGGACAAATTGTACAACAACGTTTGTGGTCCATTTTCTCCTGTTACCCTTGGTAAAATAAAACAAATTGGAGATGAAGAAAATTTTGTGTGAAAAAAAGTTAAATGTTAATTTTTATTTAAACATTCCCAAAATTTTTGTGAAACACCTGAAAGGTTAAAAAACTTCTTGAATGTGGTTTTGAGCACCTTCACGAGTGCAGTTTTTAGAATGGTGTCACACTTGGTTATTTTTTATCATTTAGACCCCTCAAAATGACTTCAAATGAGATGTGGTCCCTAAAAAAATGGTGTTGTAAAAATGAGAAATTGCTGGTCAACTTTTAACCCTTATAACTCGCTAACAAAAAAATGTTGGTTCCAAAATTGTGCTGATGTAAATTAGACATGTGGGAAATGTTACTTATTAATTATTTTGTGTGGCATATCTCTGTGATTTAAGGGCATAAAAATTCAAATTTGGAAAATTGCAAAATTTTCTAAATTTTAACCAAATTTCCATTTTTTTCATAAATAAACACAAGTCTTATCAAATAAATTTTACCACTATCATGATATGTCAAGAGAAAAAATGGCAGAATCATCAGGATCCGTGGAAGCGTTCCAGAGTTATAACGTCATAAAGGGACAGTGGTCAGAATTGTAAAAATTGGCCTGGCCATTAACGTGCAAACCACCCTTGGGGCTTAAGGGGTTAAAAGGCTATAATACACTATCCATAATAGCAGTATTTTACTGAAAAAGGATGCAAAGTGATTCCAGTGGAAGTAATAAAATCATTATTTATTAATATAAATTCAAAAACATAAAAGGAAAAACTGGGTGGGAATAAACCTACAAAGCCGGAAGTGCAAAAAAAAGGAAAAACTGGATCTGGAATACAGATCACAATATTACTGTCATACATAGAACGCTCTTCATTAGGAACAAAAATAGTGTAGCTGTGAATACCGATACAATAGACATGGTCTCAAATGGTGTCAAGACCAGGGGTTCCAAATATAAAGTGCTTAGTGCAAAATAGAGGTATCCACTAGGACAGATAGCAATAGTTTGTAAAACTATTATACAGGCATATAAAGTGGGGCACACTAATATTAACCAATGGTGATTTCACATATGAATAGACAACATTGCATTGTTAAGATGCTACACAGAATCATTAGTGAAAAGGGAAGAACATCACCTGAAATGGTTAGGAATGACAGGACCTTGAAAGAGACCAGGACAGCAGCACATCCCCATCCTCTATCCCATTTCGCAAAAGCTTCTCACAGGAAGTTAACTATTGTAATTGCACACAGGTTTGCATAGGGTGTCATTCAACCCATTATGTGAGATGCACCTCTGTCTGCATAGCAGCCTTTTACCAACATCCCTAATATTACCTTAATGTCAATACCATATGTGCACCCACAGACTAGACACCCTGCATTACTCAGCCACCACTGGAAAGACCTAGCCTGCACCTTGCATAAAAAACATGCAAAAAATAAGTTTATAATCAGTGATGGGCGAGCCCAAACAGTAAAGTCCAGGGTCCGTACTGTTGTGAATTCTGTGGCTGAGTTCACTTCTGTGGTCACAAGTGGTATTGCAGTCTCTGGGCTTCCTCCCTCAGGTGTTTTGGTGAGCTCGTTGGCTGCCTTGCTATTTAGCTCCACCTGAGTCTGTCTTCCTTGCTCCTTGTCAATGTTCCAGTGTTGGATCTGAGCTACTGCATCTTTCCTTGGGCCTGCTGCTCTGCTAGATAAGTGCTTCTAGTTTGTTTTCTGTTTTTTTCTGTCCAGCTTGCCATTGTCTTTTGCTGGAAGCTCTGAGAAGCAGAGGGGTGCACCGCCGTGCTGTTAGTTCGGCACGGTGGGTCTTTTTGCCCCTTTGCGTGGTTTTCGTTTTAGGGTTTTTTGTAGACTGCATAGTTCTCTTTGCTATCCTCGCTCTGTCTAGAATATCGGGTCTCACTTTGCTGAATCTATTTCATTCCTACGTTTGTCTTTTCATCTTGCTAACAGTCATTATATGTGGGGGGCTGCCTATTCCTTTGGGGTATTTCTCTGAGGTAAGTCAGGCTTGTATTTCTATCTTCAGGCTAGTCAGCTCCTCAGGCAGTGCCGAGTTGCATAGGTAGTTGTTAGGCGCAATCCACTGCTGCTTATAGTTGTGTGAGGATAGATCAGGTACTGCAGTCTACAGAGATTCCACGTCTCAGAGCTCATCCTATTGTTTTTGGTTATTGCCAGATCTCTGTATGTGCGCTGATTACTGCACGCTGTGTTGCCTGATTGCCAGCCATAACAGTACAAGGAGCCACACCAATGATTCCCAATAGAGGGAAAAAAGAAATCCTGACATCATTTTTTTTTCTTAGCTCTGTCTTCAGTCTTTTTTTTCCCCTAGACATTAGAGTGCTTCAGGACACAGCTGTGGACATGGATATTCAGGCTCTGTGCTCCTCAATGGATAATCTCGTTGTAAATGTACAAAAGATTCAAGATACTATTGATCAGAAATCGATGCTAGAACCAAAAATTCCGATTCCTGATTTGTTTTTTGGTGACAGAACTAAGTTCCTGAGCTTCAGAAATAATTGTAAGCTATTTCTGGCCTTGAAACCTCATTCTTCTGGTAATCCTATTCAACAGGTTTTGATTATTATTTCTTTTTTGCGCGGCGACCCACAGGACTGGGCGTTTTCTCTTGCACCAGGAGATTCTGCATTGAGTAATGTTGATGCATTTTTCCTGGCGCTCGGATTGCTTTACGATGAGCCTAATTCAGTGGATCAGGCTGAGAAAAATCTGCTGGCTTTATGCCAGGGTCAGGATGATGTAGAAGTATATTGTCAGAAATTTAGGAAATGGTCAGTACTCACTCTGTGGAATGAATCTGCACTAGCGGCTTTGTTCAGAAAGGGTCTCTCTGAAGCTCTTAAGGATGTAATGGTGGGATTTCCTATGCCTGCTGGTTTGAATGAGTCTATGTCCTTGGCCATTCAGATCGGTCGTCGCTTGCGCGAGCGTAAATCTGTGCACCATCTGGCGGTACTGCCTGAGAGTAAACCTGAGCCTATGCAGTGCGACAGGACTATGACTAAAGTAGAACGGCAAGAACACAGACGTCTGAACAGACTGTGTTTCTATTGTGGTGATTCTACTCATGCTATTTCTAATTGTCCTAAACGCACTAGGCGGTTCGATAGCTCTGCCGTTATTGGTACTGTACAGTCCAAATTCCTTTTGTCCATTACCTTAATGTGCTCTTTGTCATCGTATTCTGTCATGGCGTTTGTGGATTCAGGCGCTGCCCTGAATCTGATGG
Source organism: Ranitomeya imitator (assembly GCF_032444005.1). NCBI lineage: Eukaryota > Metazoa > Chordata > Amphibia > Anura > Dendrobatidae > Ranitomeya > Ranitomeya imitator. The sequence goes on along the minus strand of NC_091282.1, from coordinate 461,149,529 downwards.
ATTTGGATTATGCTAAACGTTGTGGATTTTTCTTGGAGCCTTTGCGGTGTCCTATTCCGTTGAGAGGAATTGATGCTACACCTTTGGCCAAGAATAAGCCTCAGTACTGGGCCCAGCTGACCATGTGCATGGCTCCTGCACATCAGGAAGTTATTCGCTTTCTGGTACTGCATAATTTGCATGATGTGGTCGTGTTGGGGTTGCCATGGCTACAAACCCATAATCCAGTATTGGATTGGAACTCTATGTCGGTAACCAGCTGGGGTTGTCAGGGAGTACATGGTGATGTTCCATTTTTGTCTATTTCGTCATCCATTCCTTCTGACATCCCAGAGTTCTTGTCGGACTTTCAGGATGTATTTGAAGAGTCCAAGTCTGATGCCCTACCTCCGCATAGGAATTGTGATTGTGCTATCGATTTGATTCCTGGTAGTAAATTCCCTAAGGGTCGTTTATTTAATTTGTCCGTACCTGAACACACCGCTATGCGCAGTTATGTGAAGGAGTCCCTGGAGAAGGGACATATTCGCCCATCGTCGTCACCATTGGGAGCAGGGTTCTTTTTTGTAGCCAAGAAGGATGGTTCGCTAAGACCGTGTATTGATTACCGCCTTCTTAATAAGATCACTGTTAAGTTTCAGTATCCCTTGCCATTGATTTCTGACTTGTTTGCTCGGATTAAGGGGGCTAGTTGGTTTACTAAGATTGATCTTCGTGGTGCGTATAATCTGGTGAGAATCAGGCAGGGAGATGAATGGAAAACGGCATTTAATACGCCCGAGGGTCATTTTGAGTATCTGGTGATGCCGTTCGGACTTGCCAATGCTCCATCTGTTTTTCAGTCTTTTATGCATGACATTTTCCGTGAGTATCTGGATAAATTCTTGATTGTTTAATTGGATGACATTTTGATCTTCTCAGATGATTGGGAGTCTCATGTGAAGCAAGTCAGAATGGTTTTCCAGGTACTGCGTGCTAATTCCTTGTTCGTGAAGGGATCAAAGTGTCTCTTCGGTGTGCAGAAAGTTTCATTTTTGGGGTTCATCTTTTCCCCTTCTACTATCGAGATGGATCCGGTTAAGGTTCAGGCCATCCAGGATTGGACTCAGCCGACATCTCTAAAAAGTCTGCAGAAATTCCTGGGCTTTGCTAATTTTTATCGTCGCTTCATCTGTAATTTTTCTAGCATTGCCAGACCATTGACCGATTTGACCAAGAAGGGTGCTGATTTGGTTAATTGGTCTTCTGCTGCCGTGGAAGCTTTTCAGGAGTTGAAGCGTCGTTTTTGCTGTGCCCCTGTGTTGTGTCAACCTGATGTTTCTCTTCCGTTCCAGGTCGAGGTTGATGCTTCTGAGATTGGTGCAGGGGCGGTTTTGTCACAGAGAGGTTCTGGTTGCTCAGTGTTCAAACCATGTGCTTTCTTTTCCAGGAAATTTTCTGCTGCTGAGCGTAATTATGATGTGGGCAACCGAGAGTTGCTGGCCATGAAGTGGGCATTCGAGGAGTGGCGTCATTGGCTTGAGGGTGCTAAGCATCGCGTGGTGGTATTGACTGATCATAAGAACTTGACTTATCTCGAGTCTGCCAAGCGCTTGAATCCTAGACAGGCCCGTTGGTCGTTATTTTTTGCTCGTTTTGATTTTGTGATTTCATACCTTCCGGGCTCTAAAAATGTGAAGGCGGATGCTCTGTCTAGGAGTTTTGTGCCCGACTCTCCGGGGTTATCTGAGCCGGCGAGTATCCTCAAGGAAGGAGTCATTGTGTCTGCCATCTCCCCTGATTTGCGGAGAGTGTTGCAGAAATTTCAGGCTAATAAACCTGATCGTTGTCCGGCCGAGAAACTGTTCGTCCCTGATAGGTGGACTAGTAAAGTTATCTCTGAACTTCATTGTTCGGTGCTGGCCGGTCATCCAGGAATCTTTGGTACCAGGGAGTTGGTTGCTAGATCCTTCTGGTGGCCATCTCTGTCACGGGATGTGCGTGCTTTTGTGCAGTCCTGTGGAATTTGTGCTAGGGCTAAGCCCTGCTGTTCACGTGCCAGTGGGTTGCTTTTGCCCTTGCCGGTCCCGAAGAGGCCTTGGACACATATTTCGATGGATTTCATTTCTGACCTTCCCGTTTCTCAAAAAATGTCGGTCATTTGGGTGGTCTGTGATCGCTTTTCTAAAATGGTCCATCTGGTGCCCTTGGTTAAATTGCCTTCCTCCTCTGATTTGGTGCCTTTGTTCTTCCAGCATGTGGTTCGTTTACATGGCATTCCTGAGAATATTGTTTCTGACAGAGGTTCCCAGTTTGTCTCGAGGTTCTGGCGAGCCTTTTGTGGTAGGATGGGCATTGACCTATCTTTCTCCTCGGCCTTCCATCCTCAGACTAATGGCCAGACCGAACGAACCAATCAGACCTTGGAAACATATCTGAGATGTTTTGTTTCCGCTGACCAGGATGATTGGGTGTCATTTTTGCCGTTGGCTGAGTTCGCCCTTAATAATCGGGCCAGCTCGGCTACCTTGGTCTCTCCATTTTTCTGCAATTCTGGGTTCCATCCTCGTTTCTCTTCAGGACAGGTTGAGTCTTCGGACTGTCCTGGTGTGGATTCTGTGGTGGACAGGTTGCAGCAGATCTGGACTCAGGTAGTGGACAATTTGACCTTGTCCCAGGAGAAGGCTCAGCTTTTCGCTAATCGCAGACGCCGTGTGGGACCCCGACTTCGTGTTGGGGATTTGGTTTGGTTATCTTCTCGTCATATTCCTATGAAGGTTTCCTCTCCTAAATTTAAACCTCGTTTTATTGGTCCGTATAGGATTTCTGAGATTCTCAATCCGGTGTCTTTTCGTCTGACCCTCCCAGACTCCTTTTCCATACATAATGTATTCCATAGGTCGTTGTTGAGGAGATACGTGGCACCTATGGTTCCATCTGTGGAGCCTCCTGCCCCTGTTTTGGTGGAGGGGGAATTGGAGTATATTGTGGAGAAGATTTTGGATTCTCGTGTCTCTAGACGGAAACTCCAGTATCTGGTCAAATGGAAGGGTTATGCTCAGGAAGATAATTCCTGGGTTTTTGCCTCTGATGTCCATGCCCCAGATCTTGTTCGTGCCTTTCATGTGGCTCATCCTGGTCGGCCTGGGGGTTCTGGTGAGGGTTCGGTGACCCCTCCTCAAGGGGGGGGTACTGTTGTGAATTCTGTGGCTGAGTTCACTTCTGTGGTCACAAGTGGTATTGCAGTCTCTGGGCTTCCTCCCTCAGGTGTTTTGGTGAGCTCGTTGGCTGCCTTGCTATTTAGCTCCACCTGAGTCTGTCTTCCTTGCTCCTTGTCAATGTTCCAGTGTTGGATCTGAGCTACTGCATCTTTCCTTGGGCCTGCTGCTCTGCTAGATAAGTGCTTCTAGTTTGTTTTCTGTTTTTTTCTGTCCAGCTTGCTATTGTCTTTTGCTGGAAGCTCTGAGAAGCAGAGGGGTGCACCGCCGTGCTGTTAGTTCGGCACGGTGGGTCTTTTTGCCCCTTTGCGTGGTTTTCGTTTTAGGGTTTTTTGTAGACTGCATAGTTCTCTTTGCTATCCTCGCTCTGTCTAGAATATCGGGCCTCACTTTGCTGAATCTATTTCATTCCTACGTTTGTCTTTTCATCTTGCTAACAGTCATTATATGTGGGGGGCTGCCTATTCCTTTGGGGTATTTCTCTGAGGTAAGTCAGGCTTGTATTTCTATCTTCAGGCTAGTCAGCTCCTCAGGCAGTGCCGAGTTGCATAGGTAGTTGTTAGGCGCAATCCACTGCTGCTTATAGTTGTGTGAGGATAGATCAGGTACTGCAGTCTACAGAGATTCCACGTCTCAGAGCTCGTCCTATTGTTTTTGGTTATTGCCAGATCTCTGTATGTGCGCTGATTACTGCACGCTGTGTTGCCTGATTGCCAGCCATAACACCGTACAAAACAACTACTGTCTGTGCACGGACCTGAACACGGACTTCTCCAGGAAGTCTGTGTAACTCTTCGGGCTCTACAGCTTGAACATTGGATTTTTTCCATGCTGTCATCTGCGTGACAGTGTGATGAACACCGGCATCTTTGATTGGTAGTAAGATGTTTACTGCCGGTCAGAGCGCTGGGGTTCCCACTCTGTCAGATGACAGCATATGAAACAGCAGCTGTGATTGGTGGTAAAAATGTTACTGCAGGTCACAGGCATAGGCTTTAGGTGGTATACAATGGTCCATCTTTGTGAGCCGATCCACCACAACAAGGATAACAGTCATTTCTTTTGGGGGAGGAAGGTCCACGATAAAATCCATGGAGATTAATCCCCAAGGCCTAGATGGAACTGGAAGAGGTTGAAGAAGTCCTAGAGGAGAAGATCGTGGCGTCTTGTTCCGTGCACATGTTAAACAGGAAGAAACATATTTTCTCACATCTTTCCTACAATTAGGCAACCAAAAAGAACAAAGCAGTAGTTCTTGCATTTTCATTACTCCAGGGTGTCCTACAAGTTTAGAATCATGGACACATTTGAGAACTTCAAGTTAAGCAGATTTGGGGACATATATTTGGTGGTTCTGCATACAAAATCCCTCCTTAAAGGAAAGATTAATGACTTTAGTTGGTTGGTTAAGAAAGAAGTTAGTTTGGTATCCCTCTTTAATTTTCGTCAAAAATTCTTTGGAGTCCAGTATTCCCCAAAAAATGTTTTGGATGTAGAATAGTACCGTCAGTGCTATACCTCTCCTGTGGTCCAGATTCAACAAATATCCTGGACAGAGCATCAGCCTTGCCATTTCTTGATTCAGGCCGATAAGACATTATAAAATTAAATCTAGAGAAAAATCAGGCCATTGCAGCCAATCTCTTAGCTGTTCGGGTTAATTCTAAATTTTTGTGGTCAGAAAGAATAGTCACCAGATGATTGGCCCCTTCCAAAAGCTGTTTCCATTCGGAGAAGGCAAATTTAATAGCTAACAGTTCCTTATTCCCAATGTCATAGTTCTTTTCTGCAGCTGACACGGTGTGAGAAAGAAATGCACATGGATGAAGCTGCATTTTGTCTCCAACTCGCTGTGATAAAGCAGCTCCCACCGCAGAGTCTGGGGCATCTATTTCAACAACAAATGGCAGTTCAGGGTTTAAATGGACAAGTAATGGTGCGAAAGTAAAAAGTGTCTTTAGTTTGTCAAACGCCATTTGTGCCTCTGGTTTTCTTTGTGAGTGAAGTAATTGGTAAGATTATTTTTGAAAAGTTTTTAATGAATCTGCTATAGAAATTTGCAAAGCGCTGAACGTCTTTTAAATTTCTTGGGGTAAGCCGGTCAAGGCAGTCAACTACCACTCTGATCTTACTGGGATCCATGCTCAAACTTTCTGGGGAGATGATATATCCCAGAAATTGAGTTCTGGTTTGTTCGAATTCACAGTTTTTGAGTTTAATATGGAGATGGTTTTCTAGTAGATGTTCCAGGACTAACTAGACATGTCTGCGATGCTCCTCCAGGGTATCTGAAAATATTAGAATGTCATCAAGATAAGCAACAACAAATTTATCCAAAAAATCTTGAAAACCATCAAGTGCTGATAGGTGGCAGGGGCATTGCTAAGGCCGAAAGGCATAACCAGTAGTGATGAGTGAATATACTCGTTACTCGAGATTTCCCGAGCACGCTCGGGTGACCTCCGAGTATTTTTTAGTGCTCGGAAATTTAGTTTTCATCGCCGCAGCTGAATGATTTACAGCTATTAGCCAGCTTGATTACATATGAGGATTCCCTAGCAACCAGGCAACCCCCATGTGTATTTATGCTAACAGATGTAAATCATTCAGCTGCGGCGATGAAAACTAAATCTCCGAGCACTAAAAAATACTCGGAGGTCACCCGAGCGTGTTCGGGAAATCTCGAGTAACGAGTATATTCGCTCATCTATATATATAATTGTCTAAGGGTCACTTCCGTCTTTCTGTCTGTCCTTCTTTCTGTCACGTATATTCATTGGTCACGGCCTCTGTCTGTCATGGAATCCAAGTCGCTGATTGGTCTCGCCAGCTGCCTGTCATGGCTGCCGCGACCAATCAGCGATGGCCACAGTCCGATTAGTCCCTCTCTACTCCCCTGCAGTCAGGTGCCCGGCGCCCGCCCAATACTCCCCGCTGTCACCTCTCACAAAGGGTTAATGCAAGCAGTAACGGACAGCGTCATGCCGCGGTTAACTCACTCCATTACTGCCGCTATTAACCCTGTGTGACCAAGTTTTTTCTATTGATGCTGCCTATGCGTCAACAGTAAAAAGATCTAATGTTAAAAATAATTAAAAAAATAAAAAATCATCATATATTCACCCTCCGGCACCTTTCCCGCTCTTCGATGTTCCGGTGCTAAGGATGGTATGCAACAAGGAACTTCTATGACGTCACGGTCATGTGACCGCGACATCATCACAGGTCCTGTGCGAGAAGGACCTTCCATAACATCACGGTCATGTGACCGCGACGTCATCACAGGTCCTGCGCGCCTGCGCGAGAAGGACCTTCCATGATGTCACGGTCACATGACCGTGACATCATGGCAGGTCCTTCTCGTGTAGGCGCGCAGGACCTGTGATGACGTCGCGGTCACATGACCGTGACGTTATGGAAGGTCCTTCTCGCGCAGGACCTGTGATGATGTCGCGTTCACATGACAGTGACGTTATGGAAGGCGACAGAACTACAATGGGACCTCGGATCGGAAGGTGAGTATATGTTTATTTTTTATTTTTTAACCTGTGACATACGTGGCTGGGCAATATACTATGTAGCTGGGCAATATACTACGTGGCTTTGCGCTGTATACTACGTCGCTGCGCAATATACTTCGTGGCTCTGTACTGTATACTACGTCACTGGGCAATATACTATGTAACTGGGCAATATACTACGTAACTGGGCAATATACTACGTGGCTGGGCAATATGCTCTGTGCTGTATACTACGTCGCTGGGCAATATACTATGTGACTGGGCAATATACTACATAACTGGGCAATATACTACGTGGCTGGGCAATATGCTCTGTGCTGTATACTATGTCGCTGGGCAATATACTACGTGACTGGGCAATATACTACGTGACTGGGCAATATAGTACGTGACTGGGCAATATACTGCGTTGGCTGTGCATTATACTGCGTGGCTCTGTGCTGTATACTATGTCGCTGCGCAATATACTATATAACTGGGCAATATACTATGTAACTGGGCAATATACTACGTGGCTGGGCAATATACTACGCGGCTGGGCAATATACTACGTGGCTGGGCAATATAGTACGTGACTGGGCAATATACTACATAACTGGGCAATATAGTACGTGACTGAGAAATATACTACGTGGGCTGTGCAATATACTACATGGCTCTGTGCTGTATACTACCTGGCTGGGCAATATACTATGTAACTGGGTAATATACTACGTAACTGGGCAATATACTATGTGGCTGGGCAATATGTTCTGTGCTGTATACTACGTCGCTGGGCAATATGCTACGTGACTGGGCAATATACTACGTGACTGAGCAATATAGTACGTGACTTGGCAATATACTACGTAGCTGGGCAATATACTACGTGACTGGGCAATATGCTCTGTGCTGTATACTACGTGGCTGGGCAATATACTATGTGGCTGGGCAATATAGTACGTGACTGGGCAATATACTACGTAAATGGGCAATATAGTACGTGGCTGGGCAATATACTATGTAACTGGGCAATATACTACGTGGCTGGGCAATATGCTCTGTGCTGTATACTACGTGGCTGGGCAATATACTATGTGGCTGGGCAATATAGTACGTGACTGGGCAATATACTACGTAAATGGGCAATATAGTACGTGACTGGGCAATATACTACGTAGCTGGGCAATATAGTACGTGACTGTTCAATATGCTACGTGGGCTGCGCAATATACTACGTGGCTCTGTGCTGTATACTATGTCGTTGGGCAATATACTAAGTAACTGGGCAATATACTACGTCGCTGGGCAATATACAACGTGAATGGGCAATATACTACGTGACTGGGCAATATAGTACGTGACTGGGCAATATACTACGTAGCTGGGCAATACGTGACTGGGCAATATACTACGTGGGCTGTGCAATATACTACATGGCTCTGTGCTGTATACTATGTCGCTGGGCAATATACTACGTAACTGGGCAATATACTACGTAACTGGGCAATATACTACGTGGCTGGGCAATATACTACGTGGCTGGGCAATATGCTCTGTGCTGTATACTATGTCGCTGGGCAATATACTACGTGACTGGGCAATATACTACGTGACTGGGCAATATAGTACGTGACTGGGCAATATACTGCGTTGGCTGTGCATTATACTGCGTGGCTCTGTGCTGTATACTATGTCGCTGCGCAATATACTATATAACTGGGCAATATACTATGTAACTGGGCAATATACTACGTGGCTGGGCAATATGCTCTGTGCTCTATACTACGTGGCTGGGCAATATACTACGCGGCTGGGCAATATACTACGTGGCTGGGCAATATAGTACGTGACTGGGCAATATACTACATAACTGGGCAATATAGTACGTGAATGAGAAATATACTACGTGGGCTGTGCAATATACTACATGGCTCTGTGCTGTATACTACCTGGCTGGGCAATATACTACGTAACTGGGTAATGTACTACGTAACTGGGCAATATACTATGTGGCTGGGCAATATGTTCTGTGCTGTATACTACGTCGCTGGGCAATATGCTACGTGACTGGGCAATATACTACGTGACTGAGCAATATAGTACGTGACTTGGCAATATACTACGTAGCTGGGCAATATACTACGTGACTGGGCAATATACTATGTGGCTCTGTGCTGTATACTACGTCGCTGCACAATATACTATGTAACTGGGCAATATACTACGTGGCTGGGCAATATGCTCTGTGCTGTATACTACGTGGCTGGGCAATATACTATGTGGCTGGGCAATATAGTACGTGACTGGGCAATATACTACGTAAATGGGCAATATAGTACGTGACTGGGCAATATACTACGTAGCTGGGCAATATAGTACGTGACTGTTCAATATGCTACCTGGGCTGCGCAATATACTACGTGGCTCTGTGCTGTATACTATGTCGTTGGGCAATATACTAAGTAACTGGGCAATATACTACATAACTGGGCAATATACTACGTCGCTGGGCAATATATAACGTGAATGGGCAATATACTACGTGACTGGGCAATATAGTACGTGACTGGGCAATATACTACGTAGCTGGGCAATATAGTACATGACTGGGCAATATACTACGTAGCTGGGCAATACGTGACTGGGCAATATACTACGTGGGCTGTGCAATATACTACGTGGCTCTGTGCTGTATACTATGTCGCTGGGCAATATACTACGTAACTGGGCAATATACTACGTAACTGGGCAATATACTACGTGGCTGGGCAATATACTACATGGCTGGGCAATATACTACGTGACTGGGCAATATACTACGAGGACATGCATATTCTAGAATACCCGATGCATTAGAATCGGGCCACCATCTAGTAACTAATAACCAGATATTCAAAATGTCCATATCTAGTTCTAAAGGCAGTTTTCCACTCATCACCCAGGCGGATTCGTAGGAGATCATAAGCCCCTCTTAGGTCGAGTTTGGTAAAAAGTCTGGCAACTCAGGTATTAAATGGAGTGGGTAGCAATTCTTAATGGTAATTGTATTCATTTCTCTATAATCAATACATGGCCGCAGGGTTGAGTCCTTCTTTTCTACAAAAAATAAGGGTGCTCCAGCTGGCAAAGAATAAGGTTGAATAAAGCCTTTCTGTAAGTTTTCGTCGAGGTATTCCTTTTATACTTTTAATTCTGCCTCAGAAAGATTGTAAATTTGCCCAAATGGAATGGATGCTCCAGGAAGTAATTCAATGGGACAGTCATAAGGACGATGAGGAGGCAGTTGATTAGCTTTCTTCTTGCTGCAGACCTCACTGAACTGCTGGTACTGAGGTGGTAGTTGTTAGGAGTCGAGTTTCCTCTGCTGCACAGGGGGAATCTCGATCCGTGTCTGCTGCGGTCTCCCATTCGGTATCGGCCGCAGTGGAGCCTGCTCAGCGGAGACGTCGCTCCCAGCGTCTCGCTGAGGCTGATTCAGTGCATAGGGTCACTACTACCTTTTCTGGCTTTCCTATGGTACCCTGCACTGATCTGCGGCGAGCGAGCCTCTCTGGGACTAAGTCCTTGTTTACTCACTCTGAGCATGCCCAGGGCAGGGTCTCCCATTGGAGGTCGAGGGCCACATGTTCGCTCACATGCTCAGGTGCTGCAGTACATTCCATTGGTCCTCCTGGAAGGTCCTGAAAGGGCAAAACATGCTCAGGTACTGCAGCACTTTCCATTTGTCCTTCTGGAAGGTCCTGAAAGGGCAAAAACTTCAGTAGCAGCTTCCTGTGCTGCAACTATAAAAAACTGCGCATGACCGCACGGCCATGCGCTAGTATTGTCTTGAAAATATGTGTGTGTGTAGATGGATGTATGTCTAAGGATGAAAGCTCCTAAATATCCCTCCCTAGTGTTGTTGACTGTTTGCGGATGATGGTAGCTATCTAGCGCCCGACTAGCCATCAGCACAAAACACACATAACAGCGTCTAGTTGCTGTGACCGGGGGGGGCGTGGCCAGCCGCAGAAGGAGCAGGATGCACATTCTCTGAGCTCCTCCAACAACAGATTCAATCTGCACAATCTGTTCATCCAGAGACATAATCCGCCTCATTTAAGCATCCAATAAACCTGCCTGCAGGCCCTGGATATTTATTTCGACCATATTGGCCAGATCAGTGAGTGCAGACATGAGGAAGGCTGGAGGCCTATATGCAGGCCTGGAGCCTGAGGCCTGAAATCTGCGGCGGCACATGATCTTCCGATCCTTCTTGCTGCGTGGACCTCTAGACAGAAGACTCTGTACCACGAACATCAGTGAGACTTACACCCGCGCCCCAAGATCCCTATAGGAGAATAACCCCCTACATCGAGGTGACCTGTGGAGGAGCCGGGGCCGCGGGCTGAGCGATCTCCCGCCTGCTGCCTACTTCCGGCCCAGGAGACCCACCCGGCCCTGCTAAGAGTCATTGAGTGCCGGTCGGCGCTGATCGACTCCCGTCGTCCCCTGCCTGCTGGCGGGGATATGAGAGGCGGCCGCGCGGCTGGATCATCAAACCGGGGCGCCGCTCCCCCAACAGCCGCCAGACATAGCGGCCGTACAGCGCGGCATAGATAAGGGCGCTCACTGTCGAAGAGCAGAGTGAGACCTCCCGGCCGCCGACGAGAGCTGAGGCGGAGGAGTGCCCAGGAATTCCCAGCGGAGGAGTGGTGAGCAGGTCGGTGGGTGGTCGGTGGCCCTGGAGCGGCGGCGGCCGGATCCCCTTGGGAAACTCCGGACCTGACGCCGTCCAGAGCGGACGGCCTCCACCTGCAGCGGACGCAGAGCCACTCGGCGGTGACCGGACTCAGCTGGAGTATCAGCCTCGGATAACAACAGCAAAAACCGGCACCGGAGCTTGGTACCTATAGTGACCTCCTGAAACGAGGTAAGAGGGATCGGGCACAGCGCTCAGAAGCCCACAGCAGGGTCATAATCGCTGCAAAGCGGCTGTGGCTGACAACCCCGAGCTTAAGGGGACAATAGCTCACAGCCTGCACAGCGAACACCAGCATCTGAACCACTCTGCAGTGCACCAGGGATCGCTGTAAAGGGGCTCAAGCCATATTATCCCCTACCCACCGTGCTCATATGATCCCCATTCACGTCGACTCCAGCATTTATTAGCTGAAAAGAAGAGCACCCACCCCAGGACACGGCTTGACAAGCACTGGCCCCTATATCCATAGAGCCCTTGGTGTACCTAGGTGCCTAATCTAATAAGCAGCCTACTTGAAACTAATGCCCATTAGACCACTTAAAATAGAGAATTCAATACTTTGACTATTATAACCAAAACACCATAAAACCACTGCGGGACAACCCCTGTGAAATTCTACAAGTAAAAGACCTGGCATAGCCCTAAATACAATACTAAGGCCTTCTGCTGCCACCTAGTGCTCATTCACGAAATAACAACTTACTGATATCCAGACCTGTGAATACTATAAATAAACATCCACTGGGGCAGACTTGTAACCACTGACTGCAATTGAAACAGCAAGCTTATCTTTCATACAAGTTAGTGGGGGAATCAAAATGCTGTGCTGAACCTGCTACACTGCCAGCAGGGGGAGAATAATATTTGTTTTACAACTCAAGAAGAAGGAACCTCATTAAAGACATGGGGAAAACTGGAACTAAGACACCAAAAGGATCATCTAAGGTCTCTAAGTCGGTCACGCAAGCCGATGTAGACAACTTTTTAAAAAAGCAAACAACATATTCGGACCATAACAAAGCTACAAAACTGTTTGACTCTCAAGTGGAGGAAGACACGGACTCAGATCTCGAAAGTGACTCTGACAGAGGTAGCACTTTAAAAGAGAAACTGGTGACCCGCTTCTTCATTAAAAGGATCCTAGCACAGGCTATGGAGCCCGTAAGCAGAGAGCTAGCAGGGATAAAGCAAGACCTAACACAACAGGGTCACAGAATCGAGTTAGTCGAAACATCTCAAACAACCCTATCACAACAGACCAACAACTTGCTCAGTTGCCTAAATGAACATGAACACCAAATCCACTCCATCCATTCCACCCTAGAAGACCACGAAAATCGGGAGAGACGGAACAATATCCGTGTCAAAGGCTTACCGGAGTCGGTAGCATTTGAAGCGCTAACTAAAGCTTCAACTGAGATATTTAACAAATTATTGCTAGAAGACGACCCACATGAAATAGAGATCATAAGAGTACATAGGTCTCTCCGACCCAAACCCAAACAGGGAGACCCCCCACGGGATGTGATCTGTCGTTTCCTAGACTATAGAACAAAAGACTTAATCCTCCGCAGAGCGCGGGAAACCCAGGAAGTCAAATATGAAGATTCACAAATAAGACTTTTCCAAGACCTATCTGCCACCACCCTTAAAAAACACAGACTCCTAAAACCATTCACAGAAGCCCTTCTCAAAAAGGGGCACCGCTTCCGTTGGCTGTTCCCGTTTGGGATCTTTATCACAGCGGGCGACAGAAAGTTCCAGGCTAGAACATCTCCGGAGATTAAAGAGGTTTGCAAAGCTCTGGACATCCCCATGGAGACCTACCCAGACCTGGAACCCTTTCACGCAGCCTCCCAACAACTCCCCCTGATAAACCCAGCTCCATGGCAACTAGCTGGAACCACAAAATCCCAGAGGCAGAAAAAGAAATCTACTAAATCCCCATCTTCAAAAGGTGCAGAGGAGGAAGTGGGATGAAGGGGCGTCCTACATTGGCCCTAATACATTACGTTGATCCTATGGAAATACTCAATTCCACATGTCTTGCACCAACCCGGAAGACACCAAAGAACTGTTAGTTAGTTAGTTTTTGTTAGTCATATCCCCAGATGTCACCCCTTTGTTGCAGTTTTTTTTTTTGGGTTGGATTGAGGTAAAAATAACCTCATGATGTTCTCTCTCTGGATGGCATAGTTACTGTGCTAAACCATGACTTATACTGTATGTTTGGTACTAGACTTGTTTTTCAAAAAACTTAATCAAATCTTCTTTCTCTACCCCTTTATGACTAATATCCTCTCTTCTCCTACCCATCCCTTCCCCCACCGCATCTCCCCTTGCATCGTGGGTCCTCTAGAACTACTGTGGGCTTCCGGACGACGACTCCAATTGCGACAAATTATCTCCAATGGCTACCCGTGATAAGGTAATTACATTCGCCTCTCTTAATGTAAATGGGCTTAACTCACCACTACCTAGACGGCACACACTAGACCATCTTAAAAAGCAGAAAGCTGATATTTTAATGATACAAGAAACTCATTTTAAACCCGAAAAGTTACCCAACTTTGGAGAAAATTACTATGATACATGGTTCCATGCCACCACAGCACAAGTGGGCTCAAGAGGAGTATCGATTGCAATAGCTAGAGGAATACCCTTCCAAACCCATAAAATTCTAAAAGACCCTTGTGGTCGATACATATTAGTTAAGGGCCTCCTCGCTGGGAATCTAATAACTATTTGTAGCCTATATGCTCCCAATAAAAAGCATCTGAAATGGATATTGAGAACGCTTAGGGTAATAGACAACTTCAGAGAAGGAACTCTTATCATAGGAGGTGACTTAAATATCGCGCTAGAGCCTATATTAGACACCACATCGAGAAAAAGTGCTATATCCCTTAAGGATCTCGCTAGAATTAAAATTCAACTCAGTACTATGCAGATGATTGATGTTTGGAGATACCTACACCCGACAGACCGTGACTACTCCTACTATTCCCATCCCCACGGAACGTATCATCGATTGGACTATATACAGTGGGGCAAAAAAGTATTTAGTCAGTCAGCAATAGTGCAAGTTCCACCACTTAAAAAGATGAGAGGCGTCTGTAATTTACATCATAGGTAGACCTCAACTATGGGAGACAAACTGAGAAAAAAAAATCCAGAAAATCACATTGTCTGTTTTTTTATCATTTTTTTTGCATTTTATGGTGGAAAATAAGTATTTGGTCAGAAACAAACAATCAAGATTTCTGGCTCTCACAGACCTGTAACTTCTTCTTTAAGAGTCTCCTCTTTCCTCCACTCATTACCTGTAGTAATGGCACCTGTTTAAACTTGTTATCAGTATAAAAAGACACCTGTGCACACCCTCAAACAGTCTGACTCCAAACTCCACTATGGTGAAGACCAAAGAGCTGTCAAAGGACACCAGAAACAAAATTGTAGCCCTGCACCAGGCTGGGAAGACTGAATCTGCAATAGCCAACCAACTTAGAGTGAAGAAATCAACAGTGGGAGCAATAATTAGAAAATGGAAGACATACAAGACCACTGATAATCTCCCTCGATCTGGGGCTCCACGCAAAATCCCACCCCGTGGGGTAAGAATGATCACAAGAACAGTGAGCAAAAATCCCAGAACCACGCGGGGGGACCTAGTGAATGAACTGCAGAGAGCTGGGACCAATGTAACAAGGCCTACCATAAGTAACACACTATGCCACCATGGACTCAGATCCTGCAGTGCCAGACGTGTCCCAATGCTTAAGCCAGTACATGTCCGGGCCCGTCTGAAGTTTGCTAGAGAGCATTTGGATGATTTGGGAGAATGTCCTATGGTCTGATGAAACCAAACTGGAACTGTTTGGTAGAAACACAACTTGTCGTGTTTGGAGGAAAAAGAATACTGAGTTGTATCCATCAAACACCATACCTACTGTAAAGCATGGTGGTGGAAACATCATGCTTTGGGGCTGTTTCTCTGCAAAGGGGCCAGGACGACTGATCCGGGTACATGAAAGAATGAATGGGGCCATGTATCGTGAGATTTTGAGTGCAAACCTCCTTCCATCAGCAAGGGCATTGAAGATGAAACGTGGCTGGGTCTTTCAACATGACAATGATCCAAAGCACACCGCCAGGGCAACGCAGGAGTGGCTTCGTAATAAGCATTTCAAGGTCCTGGAGTGGCCTAGCCAGTCTCCAGATCTCAACCCTATAGAAAACCTTTGGAGGGAGTTGAAAGTCCGTGTTGCCAAGCGAAAAGCCAAAAACATCACTGCTCTAGAGGAGATCTGCATGGAGGAATGGGCCAACATACCAACAACAGTGTGTGGCAACCTTGTGAAGACTTACAGAAAACGTTTGACCTCTGTCATTGCCAACAAAGGATATATTACAAAGTATTGAGATGAAATTTTGTTTCTGACCAAATACTTATTTTCCACCATAATATGCAAATAAAATGTTAAAAAAACAGACAATGTGATTTTCTGGATTTTTTTTTCTCAGTTTGTCTCCCATAGTTGAGGTCTACCTATGATGTAAATTACAGACGCCTCTCATCTTTTTAAGTGGTGGAACTTGCACTATTGCTGACTGACTAGATACTTTTTTGCCCCACTGTATTTATCCCCAGACAACTTTTCTCCAATGCACACGCTGCTAATATTCTCCCTAACGTACATTCGGACCACTCAGTGGTTACACTACAAATAACACTAGCAAAACCCTTCAAAACCAACAGAATATGGCAACTAAACGAATCAATACTAACTTGCCCTAAAATACGCGCGCGTATCGCCAAAATTATCACACAATATTTTGAACGCAATGACACAGGGGAAGTATCGACCTCGGTGATCTGGGAAGCACATAAATCAGTCATCAGGGGGGAACTTATTTCAGTTTCCTCATACCCAAACAAAAAAAGGCAGCAGGAAATAACAGAGCTCTACAACGAAATACATTCCCTGGAAAAACAACATAAGAAACAAACGAATACACAGGTGATGTCTAAACTGATGATAAAACGACAGGAACTGAAAGATATACTAAATAAAAAATCAGCAAAATGGTACGCTTCTTGGCGTAACAGGATGTTTGTACACGGTGATAAGGCCTCTAAACTCATGCTATCTAGGATAAGACATAGACAGGCCCGCACATATATACATGCCATTAAAAAACCCAACGGACAAAGCACACACAACTACTCACAAAAAGAAGCAGAGTTCTTAAACTACTACAAAAAATTATACAATCTACGCCCGACTGAGTCAGATTCAGAAAAACTAAAAAGGAGACAGGATATTAGAGCCTTCCTGACACACCTGAACCTACCCCAATTGACAGAATTACAGCGGTGCCATTTGACCAGACCTTTTAGCATGAGGGAACTCCAGTCCACCCTGTCGGGGTGCCGGCCTGGTAAGGCCCCTGGTCCGGATGGACTTCAAATAACCTATTATAAATACTTCTCATCTACTATCCTCCCGCACCTACTAAGAACGTACAATGATATACAAGGGGGCGACTGTTTCCCTACACAAACACTGGAAGCACGAATCTCATTAATCTACAAAGATGGCAAGGATCAGGAGCTCTGTAGTAGTTATAGACCAATCTCACTACTAAATGTGGATCTGAAAATATTTGCCAGTCTATTGGCTCACAGGGTGGCTGAATTCTTGCCGACAATAATTTCCCTAAATCAGACAGGCTTTGTGGGAGGAAGAGAGGGGAAAGACAACACACATAAAATATTGCATCTTATGCACTATGCGAAGAGAGGCAGACTTCCTCTGGTCCTATTGGGAACAGATGCGGAAAAAGCCTTTGACAGGGTGGACTGGACTTATCTAGAAGAGACAATGGGGAGCTTTGGTTTTCCGAGCCAACTGATCTCCACTATAATGAAGATGTATAGAGACCCATCAGCTCGCATTAAAATTAATTGTTCAGTGACTGACAGATTTTTCATTAGAAATGGAACACGGCAGGGGTGCCCACTGTCCCCTTTGTTATTCGTGCTAACAATGGAACCGCTACTGGCCACTGTACAACAGTGCCAAGAAATAGAAGGCATCAGAATTGGGGGAACGCATCACAAAACTGCGGCCTTTGCTGACGACCTCCTGGTCCTGATAACCAAACCCCTGGGGGGATTAGCCGCCCTCTTGGGGATTTTGAATAGATTTGGAGATATATCAAACTTTAAGGTTAACATGTCTAAATCTGAGGCACTGGACTTAAATATTCCACAAAATATTCTCAAAAAAGCGAAAAGCACATACCCATTTGCATGGCCCAAAAGGTGTATTAATTACTTAGGAATCAAGATAGGAAGAACAGATAAAGAGCTTTTGGAACTCAACTACCACCCCCTGCTCAAACAAGCAGCTACAAATATCCAATCCTGGAGGGACCCGTATCTCTCTTGGACAGGTAGTTGCTGTGACCGCCTGTACGGCGCCGTGCGCTTTCCTTACCCAAGCCTGGGTGGTTAGCGGCGTCCGTTTGTGCGGCACCGCACGCACTCTCGTGCCTTTATTTACTATTTCAATAGTTTCCTTACACACCCAGTTGCGGTGTTGTGCCAGCAGTGGTCTAATCGGACTTCAATCCTAGTTGGGGTTGTGTTCGCTGACTTATTGCTCGCGCTCTATGTGCGTTACCGCGGTCCTGTGACGCAACAGGATCGCTTCCTTCACGCAGGGTGAAGTTAACCCTTGTATGT
The DNA here is from genome assembly GCF_032444005.1 of Ranitomeya imitator. Taxonomy (NCBI): domain Eukaryota; kingdom Metazoa; phylum Chordata; class Amphibia; order Anura; family Dendrobatidae; genus Ranitomeya; species Ranitomeya imitator. The sequence goes on along the minus strand of NC_091282.1, from coordinate 461,131,334 downwards.
ATACTTATAGTACCGCCATATAGTCCGTCTTACTTAGCAGCAGGTACTTTCCTGCACGGTGGATCCCGGGTTGCGAACGCACCAATTCCATCTAATAAACTATATATTTGGTGCGTTCCGCCAACCCTAACAGTAGTTTATCATCACTCTGTTGAGAAATCTTGTAAATTTGAATTTGTTTGGAAGCAGGTACATTATTATGGCAATTGTTCTTACAGTACTCACAAAAAAAGTTAATGGTCCTCGATGCCCAGTTGATAGATGGGTTATGAATAGTGTTGAGCATTCCGATACCGCAAGTATCGGGTATCGGCCGATACTTGCGGTATCGGAATTCCGATACTGAGATCCGATACTTTTGTGGTATCGGGTATCGGTATAGGATCCATAGGGATGTGTAAAATAAAGAATTAAAATAAAAAATATTGATATATTCACCTCTCCGGAGGCCCCTGGACATCACGCTGGTAACTGGCAGGCTTCTTTGTTTAAAATGAGCGCGTTTAGGACCTGCGAATGACGTCGCGGCTTCTGATTGGTCGCGTGCCGCCCATGTGACCGCCACGCGACCAATCAGAAGCCGCGACGTCATTCTCATTCACTAAACTCCTAATTCTAGGAATTTAGGACCTGCGAATGACGTCACAGCTTCTGATGGTCGCGTGGCGGTCACATGAGCGGCACGCGACCAATCAGAAGCCGCGACGTCATTCGCAGGTCCTAAACGCGCTCATTTTAAACAAAGAAGCCTGCCGGTTACCAGCGTGATGTCCAGGGGCCGCCGGAGAGGTGAATATATCAATATTTTTTATTTTAATTCTTTATTTTACACATTAATATGGATTCCAGGGCCTGAAGGAGAGTTTCCTCTCCTTCAGACCCTGGGAACCATCAGGATACCTTCCGATACTTGGTGTCCCATTGACTTGTATTGGTATCGGATATCGGTATCGGCGATATCCGATATTTTTCGGGTATCGGCCGATACTATCCGATACCGATACTTTCAAGTATCGGACGGTATCGCTCAACACTAGTTATGAATTGAAAACCATGGAATTCCTAGTATAACTGGAACTTTCGTAGATGAAATAAGATGAAAAGTAACCGCTTCATGATGATTCTGTTCCATACAGATTTCCAGTTCAATTGTCTCGTGAGTAACAGGTCCAGATGATGAAGGTGATCCATCCACCGTTTCCACATTTATGGGCATGGATTTAGTCCTATGTGCAATGACATTGTCAAGTGTGAATTATAAGTCCATGAAATTCCCCCCTGCTCCAAAATCTAGCATGGCAGAGCATTGCATTTTTTGGCTCCCAAGTATGACCTGTATAGGAACGACAAAATTATATGATGGTGACTGCTCTTTGTGCTTATCTTGCATTACGGACGAGATGGTCTGCAGAACTGGGTCTGTCTGTTCAGAGATATATAAATTGCTTTCTGTCCTGGCATTTGTGAAGGCTAAATTTCTTTCATTAGAACAGTTGATGGCAAAATGTCCAGTGCCCCCACAATAGAGACATATTTTCTGTACGCCGCCTCTCCTTCTCTATTGCATAGAGAGGCTTACATTGATTTGCATAGGTTCAGGAAGTTTCCTTTTCCTGTTGGTTTTTTAATGCTGATTGATTAAAGGAGTAGTTAAGGGTGTTTCCAAACACTTGCAGCCTTTCCTTTCTTCATTCAGTGAGTCTCTGATCAATTCGAAAGCATAGCTGAATAAAGTCCTCCAAATTATCAGGGATTTCAATCCTTGCAAGTTCAGCTTTGATTAGCTGTGATAATCTTCGGTGAAATTGACTCATCTGGGCAGCCAAATTCCATATGGTGTCTGTCATTCGGAGGTATATTCAGCTACAGAATGCCCCCCATGAAGTAGGTTATGCAATTTGGTTTCAGCAGTAGCACAAAGATTTGGGTCATTAAACACTTGGTCCATAGAAGTGTTGAAAGAGACTGTCATTTAAGAGCTCAGAGTTCTCCACAAAACGTGAGGCCCATGCAAGAGCCTCATCAGTCAGGAGATTAATGATACCCTTTTCCTGTCACTGGTAAATGGAGAAAGATGCATATGGAAATAGATATGGCATTGATTTAGGAATCCACAATAGTGATAATGATCCCCGCTGAACTTTGCAGGCAGCGGCATGCGTGCATTTGATTCTGGTAAAGAGTTGCGCAATTTCAGAAGTTGCCTCTGCAACTCAGTCATTTCCTTTTGCTGACCCAACACCTGTGTGTGTAACTTTGAAAATATTTCTTGGTAGGTGCTACCAAAATTCTGAAGTTCAGCAACTTGTTGCCTCAGTTGTGCTACAATGGACTCCATTTTGTGCAAGTGTTCTGTTGCGGACTGATCTGGTTGGAGTAATGATATTTCAACCACAAGGGGCAGCACTTGTCAGGTAGCGTATTCTGGAACAGCCAAAGAGTCGATACACAGGAACAGTAATGTAGTTTGATGGAATAATCAGGAACAGTAGTCAAGGAAGCAAGAGGTCATTTACCAGGAGCAGTAGTGTCTATTGAAGGAATAAGCAGGAATCGTAGTCAAGGTATCCAGAGGACGTTATGAGAAATCGCTCCTGTCAAACCAATCTAATCAGTTTTTATGAAGAGGTAAGCTATAGGCTGGACCACGGTGAGTCATTGGACGTGGTATATCTCGATTTTTCCAAAGCGTTTGATACCGTGCCGCACAAGAGGTTGGTACACAAAATGAGAATGCTTGGTCTGGGGGAAATTGTGTGTAAATGGGTTAGTAACTGGCTTAGTGATAGAAAGCAGAGGGTGGTTATAAATGGTATAGTCTCTAACTGGGTCGCTGTGACCAGTGGGGTACCGCAGGGGTCAGTATTGGGACCTGTTCTCTTCAACATATTCATTAATGATCTGGTAGAAGGTTTACACAGTAAAATATCGATATTTGCAGATGATACAAAACTATGTAAAGCAGTTAATACAAGAGAAGATAGTATTCTGCTACAGATGGATCTGGATAAGTTGGAAACTTGGGCTGAAAGGTGGCAGATGAGGTTTAACAATGATAAATGTAAGGTTATACACATGGGAAGAAGGAATCAATGTCACCATTACACACTGAATGGGAAACCACTGGGTAAATCTGACAGGGAGAAGGACTTGGGGATCCTAGTTAATGATAAACTTACCTGGAGCAGCCAGTGCCAGGCAGCAGCTGCCAAGGCAAACAGGATCATGGGGTGCATTAAAAGAGGTCTGGATACACATGATGAGAGCATTATACTGCCTCTGTACAAATCCCTAGTTAGACCGCACATGGAGTACTGTGTCCAGTTTTGGGCACCGGTGCTTAGGAAGGATATAATGGAACTAGAGAGAGTACAAAGGAGGGCAACAAAATTAATAAAGGGGATGGGAGAACTACAATACCCAGATAGATTAGCGAAATTAGGATTATTTAGTCTAGAAAAAAGACGACTGAGGGGCAACAAGAACATCTTTACTAGGTTCATCACACAGTACATACAAAGTTTGCACAACTTTTGCAACAGGCTTCATAGCACGGTGTTCTTTCCCTTTCACTGCACTTCTCTCATGGTCACATAGCACGGGCCCGAGTCAGGCCATCCCAGGCAGATCCTTGTCATACTCCTTGCACTGCTCTACTACGGATACACATCCCTCGGTCTGTTTTGCCCCAGACACATGATAATAAGTTCCTGGAGCCAGAAGTTACCTGGAGAGCGACCTGCCCTTTTGTGTTGTTTCCCATGCTTGTACCACATCTATACTGTTCAAACTTATTGCATCTGTAGATTCCTCCAGTCATTTCGCCCCGGCCTTGAGGGTATCTACCCAAGTGATGAGTTGCTACATACTGGAACCATGTAAACACAAAAAAAAAAGCTAGGGTCATAAAAAGGGTGATCACCACACAGTAGATGAAATAATCACAATTAGGGTTGAGCGACTTTTACTTTTTTAGGATCGAGTCGGGTTTCGCGAAACCCGACCATCTCAAAAGTCAAGTCGAGTGGAATAGGCCGATTATCACGAAAAGTCGGGGATCGACCTAAACACGAAACCCAATGCAAGTCAATGGGGAAGCATAGTTGGCAGTGAGTGGAGGCCAGGAAAACACCTACAGTGCCCATTTTAATGGCAAAAACATCCATTCTTGTTACTGAAGCTTGTCAATCTTAATTCACCTTATAATAATAGTTAGGCATTGGAAATTGGGGGTCATTTGGCTAAAGTTGGGGGGGGTATGGCTGGTTCAAGTATTTAGTGGGCCCAGGAAACGTGGACTGTTATGATCTGGTGGTTTAGGAACAACATGAGACAAGCTCTGAAGGAGGTGGTATCTGTACTGACCGCAGACCCTGAACCTAGCAGCGCAACTAGAAATAGCGGTGGGGGGTACCTGACGCTCCCTAGACCCCTCGGCACAGCCTAAGATCTAACTTCCCCTAAAGATGGAAACAGGAAACCTATCTTGCCTCAGAGAAAATCCCCAAAGGAAAGATAGCCGCCCCACAAATATTGACGGTGAGAGGAGGGGAAAATAACATACGCAGAGATGAAATCAGATTTTAGCATAGGAGGCCAGTCTAGCTTGATAGATAGGACAGGAAAGGATACTGTGCGGTCAGTATAAAAACTACAAAACAATCCACACAGAGTTTACAAAATCTCCACACCTGACTAAAGGTGTGGAGGATAAATCTGCTTCCCAGAGCTTCCAGCTAAGAGAAAAAATCCATAATGACAAGCTGGACAAAAATAGAATGCACAGAACAATAAGTCCACAACATGTGGACTGAAATGAGCAAAGCCAGAACTTATCTTTGCAGAACTGGTAAGGAAACCAGGAGAATACAAGCAGAGATGTGAATCCAGCCAGAGAACATTGACAAGTGACATAGGCTGAAGACTAGAGCCAGGTTAAATAGCAGAGCCAGGAGAGACGATTAGTGAAAGCAGCTGCTAAAGCTAAACACAAGGAGCGGCAGTACCACTCAAAACCACCAGAGGGAGCCCAAGTGCAGAATTCACAAAATTGCCATTTACAACCACCGGAGGGAGCCCAAGAACGGAATTCACAACAGTGGACCACGTCATGGCAGTGCAGCAGGGAGAGGTAAGTATTTCAACTTTGCAAGTGCTGTGATCCTGAGCAAGCAGGGGGGGGCACTCGTTCGCATTGGCACTGGCACAGGGACCCTCAAAGTACGGCGGTGTGTTTGCACAGTGGGGGGCGCCTCCCACCGGCAGCGACACTTTTGCTAGTGCTAGTGCGAACGAATGGGCTCTGTGCCAGTGACATCGCCAACGAGTATTCCCCCCCACCTGATCAAGGAACCTGCACTTTCATCTGCACCTTCCTCTTTGTCCCCATGTAAGGTGGTATACTATACGTGAAGGGGAACCTGACTTTCAGCAGGGTCAGATTCTGGCTGTGTAGCGTGCAAGGGGAATGTAGTGGTCTGGGTCAATGTACCAGCAGACTAATCTAGCACTGGCTGGGCAATTGGCAGGATGAGGAGGAAACACAGATATAGGCCCAAATAATAAAGTGGGCTAAATGCATTTCAAAATTGGCAACAATTCGCTATGCAGGTGGCCCATGTGTTTTTGGTTTTATAACAAGACTAACCAGGTGGCATTGCTTTGTTCAGTGGAAGACAACTGTAATGAGAGGCTGACACAGTGAGTAGGCTCAAATCAGTAAGTAGGCTAAGTGCAGTTCAAAATTGGTAACAGGAGTACACAGGCGGCACTGCTTTGTTCAGTGGAGAACAGCAAGGAGCGGCAGACACCGTTAGTAGGCCCCAACAAAACTAGTAGGCCAAATGCAGTATAATATTAAAACTACCTAATGAAATCCTGAAGATAGAAGCTCAGGAAAGGAAACCAGGAGACAACCTTGGAGCGGCAGACATCGTTAGTAGGCCCCAACCAAACTAGTAGGCCAAATGCAGTGTAATCTAAAAACTACTTAATGAAAGCCTGAAGATAGAAGCTCTGGAAAGGAAACCAGGAGAAAACCTTGGAGCGGCAGACACCATTAGTAGACCCCAACCAAAGTAGTAGGCCAAATTCAATTCAATATTAAAACTACTTAACGAAAGCCTGAAGATTGAATCTCAGGAAAGTAAGCCAGGAGAACACCTAGGAGCGGCAGACACCGTTACTAGGCCCCAACCAAACTAGTAGGCCAAATGCAGTTTAATATTTTAAAAAACATAGGACGAAAGCCTGAAGATTTAAGCTAATGAAAAAAAACAGGAGAACACCAAGGAGCGGCAGACACCGTTAGTAGGCCCCAACCAAACTAGTAGTCCCAATTAAGTTTTCAAATTCCGATAGGCTGAAAACCTGACAATTGAAGCTCAGCTTTTTTAAGAGGACAGCTGTATTGAGTGGCGCAGACAGACACAGGTAGTAGGCCTTAAACCAAAAAGTTGGCTCAAAGCAGTTTAAAAAAGATTCCAGGGGTACTCGGGCAGCATTGGTGTGGTCAGCGGAGGAAAATTGGAAGGAGGGACCGCAGACAGACTTACTAGGCCTAAAATAAAAAAAAGTAGGCTCTATGAACTTTTAAATAGGTTCCAGGGGTACACAGGCAGCATTGTTGTGGTCAGTGGAGGACAATTGGAAGGAGGGACCGCAGACAGACTTACTAGACCTAAAATAAAATAAGTTGGCTCTATGCAGATTTACATAGGTTCCATGGGTACACAGGCAGCATTGGTGTGGTCAGTGGAGGAAAATTGGAAAGAAGGACCGCAGACAGACTTACTAGGCCTAAAATAAAAAAGTAGGCTCTATGCACTTTTAAATAGGTTCCAGGGGTACACGGGCAGCAGTGGTGTGGTCAGTGGAGGACAATTGGAAGGAGGGACCGCAGACAGACTTACTAGGCCTAAAATAAAATAAGTTGGCTCTATGCAGATTTACATAGGTTCCATGGGTACACATGGATTTTTCCTCTCTGAACCCTGTTCACACAGGTTATATACAGATGATCAGGTTTTTAAATACATCAGATAGGGATTGCATACATTAGTTAGGACTGCTCTGATAAGGGTATACCGTGAAGATTGGTAGAGTAGCTTAGTATACATTTTTTGCAAAAAACGTATCAACCAAATACCCTGTTTTTTACATCTTTTACTAGCACTTGCGGATTACTGCAACATTTTTTCAAACTGAGTGTTTTTGGTTTTACTATTCTCTTTTGTGTCTCCATGGGTACACAGGCAGCATTGGTGTGGTCAGTGGAGGACAATTGGAAAGAGGGACCGCAGACAGACTTACTAGGCCTAAAATAAAAAAGTAGGCTCTATGCACTTTTAAATAGGTTCCAGGGGTACACAGGCAGCATTGGTGTGGTCAGTGGAGGACAGTTGGAAAGAGGGACCGCAGACAGACTTGCTAGGCCTAAAATAAAAAAAAGGAGGCTTTATGCACTTTTAAATAGGTTCCAGGGGTACACAGGCAGCACTGGTGTGGTCAGCGGAGGACAATTGGTAGGAGTGTCTGACACAGTTAGTAGGCCAAAATAATAAATTGAGGTTAATGTCTGGCAAAATTTTTTTTACAAATAAATTTGCATATTTGCATATTCCAGGTGCCTTCTGGGAAAGCGAAGAGTCTCCCTAAGCTAGAAGATCGTTGGGTACAGCCGGGACCAGCTGCTTGGAAAGAATCACCAAACCAGGGATTCAAGCTTGAGGAGGCTAATTTGCATATTCCAGGTGCCTTCTGGGAAAGCGAAGAGTCTCCCTAAGCTAGAAGATCGTTGGGTACAGCCGGGACCAGCTGCTTGGAAAGAATCACCAAACCGCGCGCCGTAATTTTTGCCTTTAGGACATTATTGCAAGAGAGCTTGGCTGAGTAGATTACACAAGAAGAAAAACACACAGCAAGTCAGCAGGATCTAGGAGCAACATGGCAGATGTGACAACCTACATGGTGAGCTGCAGCATGTGCTACATGTTCACAGATCGACCAGAAGAAGAATTAAATTTCACCTGTCAGAAGTGTAGACTAGTGGCCCTTTTAGAAGAAAAGGTGCGGGGTCTGGAAGAAAGAATAGCAACTTTGAAACTCATCAAAGAGAATGAAGACTTTCTAGACAGAACAGAAGCATCTCTACTGGTCACAGAAGGTGAAAAAAGTGTCAGAGAACCTCCAAAAGCAGATGAGTGGAAGCATGTGACCAAAAGAAGCAAGAAGACCATGGAGAAATCACCAACCACACAACTGAAGAACCGATATCAAATCTTTGTAGAGGATGAAGGTGGCACACCTAAGGATGAAGCAATACCAGCAAGCAAAAAAGAAAAGGGCACACAGCAACAAGTGACAGCAAAAAGTACAGCCAAGAAGCAACGAAGAGTGGTGGTGGTGGGAGACTCACTACTGAGAGGCACAGAAGCAGCCATCTGCAGACCGGACATAACTGCAAGAGAAGTATGCTGCCTTCCAGGTGCGATGATCAAGGATGTGACCGATAGGATACCAAAGCTCTTCAACTCCAAGGACGTCCACCCATTTCTTCTGATACATGTTGGCACCAATGACACGGCAAGGAAGGACCTACCGACAATCTGCAAAGACTTTGAAGAGTTGGGGAAGAAAGTAAAGGAACTGGATGCACAGGTAGTTTTTTCTTCTATCCTTCCAGTAGACGGGCATGGCACCAGGAGATGGAACAGGATCCTTGATGCAAACAACTGGCTAAGACGATGGTGCAGACAACAAGGATTCGGATTCCTGGACCACGGTGTGAATTACTTGTACGATGGACTCCTCGCCAGAGACGGACTACACCTCAACAAACCTGGGAAACACACATTCGCCAGAAGACTCGCTACACTCATCAGGAGGGCGTTAAACTAGAAGAAGAGGGGACGGGAAGAAAAACATTAGACTTGAACAAAGAAGATCCAGGAAAACATACTCAGAAGGGAGGTAAGAACATTTCTAAAACAATCCACAGCGAGGAGATTGGAACAAAACAAAATCCTCTAAACTGCATGCTTGCAAACGCCAGAAGCCTGACAAACAAGATGGAAGAACTAGAAGCAGAAATATCTACAGGTAACTTTGACATAGTGGGAATAACCGAGACATGGTTAGATGAAAGCTATGACTGGGCAGTTAACTTACAGGGTTACAGTCTGTTTAGAAAGGATCGTAAAAATCAGAGAGGAGGAGGGGTTTGTCTCTATGTAAAGTCTTGTCTAAAGTCCACTTTAAGGGAGGATATTAGCGAAGGAAATGAGGATGTCGAGTCCATATGGGTCGAAATTCATGGAGGGAAAAATGGTAACAAAATTCTCATTGGGGTCTGTTACAATCCCCCAAATATAACAGAAACCATGGAAAGTCTACTTCTAAAGCAGATAGATGAAGCTGCAACCCATAATGAGGTCCTGGTTATGGGGGACTTTAACTACCCGGATATTAACTGGGAAACAGAAACCTGTGAAACCCATAAAGGCAACAGGTTTCTGCTAATAACCAAGAAAAATTATCTTTCACAATTGGTGCAGAATCCAACCAGAGGAGCAGCACTTTTAGACCTAATACTATCTAATAGACCTGACAGAATAACAAATCTGCAGGTGGTCGGGCATCTAGGAAATAGCGACCACAATATTGTACAGTTTCACCTGTCTTTCACTAGGGGGACTTGTCAGGGAGTCACAAAAACACTGAACTTTAGGAAGGCAAAGTTTGACCAGCTTAGAGATGCCCTTAATCTGGTAGACTGGGACAATATCCTCAGAAATAAGAATACAGATAATAAATGGGAAATGTTTAAGAACATCCTAAATAGGCAGTGCAAGCGGTTTATACCTTGTGGGAATAAAAGGACTAGAAATAGGAAAAACCCAATGTGGCTAAACAAAGAAGTAAGACAGGCAATTAACAGTAAAAAGAAAGCATTTGCACTACTAAAGCAGGATGGCACCATTGAAGCTCTAAAAAACTATAGGGAGAAAAATACTTTATCTAAAAAACTAATTACAGCTGCCAAAAAGGAAACAGAGAAGCACATTGCTAAGGAGAGTAAAACTAATCCCAAACTGTTCTTCAACCATATCAATAGTAAAAGAATAAAAACTGAAAATGTAGGCCCCTTAAAAAATAGTGAGGAAAGAATGGTTGTAGATGACGAGGAAAAAGCTAACATATTAAACACCTTCTTCTCCACGGTATTCACGGTGGAAAATGAAATGCTAGGTGAAATCCCAAGAAACAATGAAAACCCTATATTAAGGGTCACCAATCTAACCCAAGAAGAGGTGCGAAACCGGCTAAATAAGATTAAAATAGATAAATCTCCGGGTCCGGATGGCATACACCCACGAGTACTAAGAGAACTAAGTAATGTAATAGATAAACCATTATTTCTTATTTTTAGGGACTCTATAGCGACAGGGTCTGTTCCGCAGGATTGGCGCATAGCAAATGTGGTGCCAATATTCAAAAAGGGCTCTAAAAGTGAACCTGGAAATTATAGGCCAGTAAGTCTAACCTCTATTGTTGGTAAAATATTTGAAGGGTTTCTGAGGGATGTTATTCTGGATTATCTCAATGAGAATAACTGTTTAACTCCATATCAGCATGGGTTTATGAGAAATCGCTCCTGTCAAACCAATCTAATCAGTTTTTATGAAGAGGTAAGCTATAGGCTGGACCACGGTGAGTCATTGGACGTGGTATATCTCGATTTTTCCAAAGCGTTTGATACCGTGCCGCACAAGAGGTTGGTACACAAAATGAGAATGCTTGGTCTGGGGGAAATTGTGTGTAAATGGGTTAGTAACTGGCTTAGTGATAGAAAGCAGAGGGTGGTTATAAATGGTATAGTCTCTAACTGGGTCGCTGTGACCAGTGGGGTACCGCAGGGGTCAGTATTGGGACCTGTTCTCTTCAACATATTCATTAATGATCTGGTAGAAGGTTTACACAGTAAAATATCGATATTTGCAGATGATACAAAACTATGTAAAGCAGTTAATACAAGAGAAGATAGTATTCTGCTACAGATGGATCTGGATAAGTTGGAAACTTGGGCTGAAAGGTGGCAGATGAGGTTTAACAATGATAAATGTAAGGTTATACACATGGGCAGAAGGAATCAATGTCACCATTACACACTGAATGGGAAACCACTGGGTAAATCTGACAGGGAGAAGGACTTGGGGATCCTAGTTAATGATAAACTTACCTGGAGCAGCCAGTGCCAGGCAGCAGCTGCCAAGGCAAACAGGATCATGGGGTGCATTAAAAGAGGTCTGGATACACATGATGAGAGCATTATACTGCCTCTGTACAAATCCCTAGTTAGACCGCACATGGAGTACTGTGTCCAGTTTTGGGCACCGGTGCTCAGGAAGGATATAATGGAACTAGAGAGAGTACAAAGGAGGGCAACAAAATTAATAAAGGGGATGGGAGAACTACAATACCCAGATAGATTAGCGAAATTAGGATTATTTAGTCTAGAAAAAAGATGACTGAGGGGCGATCTAATAACCATGTATAAGTATATAAGGGGACAATACAAATATCTCGCTGAGGATCTGTTTATACCAAGGAAGGTGACGGGCACAAGGGGGCATTCTTTGCGTCTGGAGGAGAGAAGGTTTTTCCACCAACATAGAAGAGGATTCTTTACTGTTAGGGCAGTGAGAATCTGGAATTGCTTGCCTGAGGAGGTGGTGATGGCGAACTCAGTCGAGGGGTTCAAGAGAGGCCTGGATGTCTTCCTGGAGCAGAACAATATTGTATCATACAATTAGGTTCTGTAGAAGGACGTAGATCTGGGGATTTATTATGATGGAATATAGGCTGAACTGGATGGACAAATGTCTTTTTTTGGCCTTACTAACTATGTTACTATGTTACTATGTAATAAACAGGTGGCATACATAGGTACAGGGGTGGGCTCCTCTGTTGACTTGCAGACAGTGGTATTTGGCGCAAAGTATTAACTGGTGTAAATGTAGGACAGGGTCCCTGAATATTTTTACTAGCATCATATATGTTAACAATTTGGTATTGGCAGTGCCATTGAAGGATTTAACCGCATAGACTAAACAGTGATGGGGCAGTGAGAGATAATTTTGCAAGTGGTAGAGCACTGTTTGAGCTTGGGGGGGAACACTCTCTCGTGCCCGGCGGTACTGGCCCAGGGCCCCTCATGTTACAATGGTGTGTCTGACGTTGGGTGCGTGCCACGTCCGCCAGAGACATTGTACTATGAGGGACCCTGTGCCAGTGCCGTCACCCAAAAGTTGGCACACCCACCTCTTCAGACAAGCGGCACTCTCACGGGTGCTTGCGCCAAGTGGTGACCACGGCCCCATGGGGGGAGTCAGCCCACTTAGGGAGGTGTAAAAATGTTGTATGCTGGACATACAGCAGCTGCAAATGGAGAAATTGGAACAGTCAGTAAGACCAGTCCAAAAGCAAGACCTTTTTACAGGAAAGCTAGGTGTCAGCCCGGAAAGGTGGGGCAAAATAATTAGAAATCCATGATTGGTTCATTTTAATGAAGGTTAGATCATCAACATTTTGGGTAGCCAGACGACTCCTTTTTTCGGTCAGTATTGAACCAGCAGCACTGAATACTCTTTCTGATAGCACACTAGATGCTGGGCAAGCAAGCTCCTGCAATGCATATTCTGCCAATTCAGGCCAGGTGTCTATTTTGAATGCCCAGTAATCAAATGGGAATGACGGGTGAGGGAGAACATCGATAAGGGAGGAAAAATAGTTAGTTACCATACTGGACAAATGTTGTCTCCTGTCACTTTGAATTGATGCTGCAGTACCTGTCCTGTGTGCGGTCATTGCGAAAACACTCCACAACCTGGCCATAAAACCCCTCTGTCCAACGCCACTTCTGATTTGTGCACCTCTAACACCTCGTGTGAGAACCATCACCGCCGCTGTGGGCTGGGAATGCCTGAATCAAACGGTCTACAAGAGTTGCTTGTTTGGTTGCCAATATTTGCTCAAGGTTCTCATGTGGCATGATATTTTGCAATTTCCCTTTATAGCGTGGATCCAGGAGGCAGGCCAACCAGTAATAATCATCGGTCATCATTTTTATAATGCGTGGGTCCCTTTTTAGGATACGCAAGGCATAATCCGCCATGTGGGCCAATGTTCCAGGTGTCAATTCACTGCTTGTGCTGGGTTGAGGAGCACTTTCTGGCAAATCAACGTCACTTGTCTCCCTCAAAAACCCTGAACCTGACCTTGCAACGCCACCAGTTTCTATTGCCCCCTGAGAAGCTTCCTCATCCAAAAAATATTCATCCCCATCATCCTCCTCGTCCTCCTCTTCTTTGCCCGCCACATCGTCCAGTAGACTTCCCTGACCAGACAATGGCTGACTGTCATCAAGGCTTCCCTCGTCCTCAGCTGCAGACGCCTGCTCCTTTATGTGCGTCAAACTTTGCATCAGCAGGCGCATTAGGGGGATGCTCATGCTTATGATGGCGTCGTCTGCACTAACCAATCATGTGCATTCCTCAAAACACTGAAGGACTTGACACAGGTCTTGTAGCTTCGACCACTGCACACCTGAAAACTCCATGTCTGCCATCCAAATTCCTGCCCGTGTATGTGTATGCTCCCACAAATACATAACAGCACGCCTCTGTTCGCACAGCCTCTGAAGCATGTGCAGTGTGGAGTTCCACCTTGTTGCAATGTCGATTATTAGGCGGTGCAAGGGAAGCTTCAAAGATCGCTGATGGTTCTGCATATGGCTGGAGTATACGGGCGAACGGCGGATGTGCAAGCAAAGTCTGCGCACCTTCAGGAGCAGGTCGGGTAACCCCGGATAACTTTTCAGGAAGCACTGCACCACCAGGTTCAAGGTGTGAGCCAGGCAAGGAATGTGTTTCAGTTGTGAAAGGGCTATGACAGCCATAAAATTCCTTCCGTTATCACTGACTACCTTGCCTGCCTCAAGATATACACTGCCCAGCCATGACTGAGTTTCTTGCTGCAAGAACTCGGACAGAACTTCCGCAGTGTGTCTGTTGTCACCCAAACATTTCATTTCCAACACAGCCTGCTGAAGCTTGCCACTAGCCGTTCCATAATGGGACACCTCGTGTGCAACAGTGGCAGCTGCAGATGGAGTGGTCATGTGACTGGTTTGTGGACGAGCTCTCGCTTCTGCTGGAGGACGAGGAGGAGAAGGAGGGGGGAAAACGCCTACAGCCAACTGTTTCCTAGACCGTGGGCTAGGCAAAACTGTCCCAATATGGCTGTCCCCTGTGGACTCTGCATCCACCACATTAACCCAATGTGCCGTGATGGACACGTAATGTCCCTGGCCATGCCTACTGGTCCATGCATCTGCTGTGAGGTGCACCTTTCTACTGACAGATTGCCTGAGTGCATGGACAATGCGGTCTTTTACATGCTGGTGGAGGGCTGGGATGGCATTTCTCACAAAGAAGTGTTGACTGGGTAGGTCGTAGCGTGGTACTGCGTAGTCCATCAGGGCTTTGAAAGCTTCGCTTTCAACTAACCGGTAGGGCATCATCTCTAACGAGATTAGTGTAGCAATGTGGGCGTTCAAACCCTGTGTACGCGGATGAGAGGATGAGTACTTCCTTTTCTTAACGAGAGTCTCTTGTAGGGTAAGCTTGCAAGTGCATGGTGGTTAAATGTCTACGCATGCAACTTATATTTAGTTTTTTCACATTCTGACCTCTGCTGAAGGTCCTTGAGCATTTCTTACAGATGACTTTGCACTGATCATTTGGATCTTGGTTAAAAAATTGCCAGACTGCACTCTTCCTACTATCGGATACCTTTTCAGTCATTGCACACTGTGCTACTTTAACCAGATGGCCACGCTGTCCTACAACTGTTTTTGGTTTTGACACATGTTTTTGGCCAGATACGGGCCTGCCAGATGAAAGCTGTTGTGATGTTGATGCCTGTTGCTGCTCCTCCTCCTCCGATTCAGAGCTACTGCCGGCGGCACCCTGTTCCCGCAATGGCTGCCAATCAGGGTCAACAACTGGGTCATCTATCACCTCCTCTTCTATGTCCTGTGTACCTTCCTCTGTGTCACCGTGTACGCCGATGCTATAGCGTTCGGGACAGGGCACCATAGTCTCATCAGGGTCAGATTCTGGCTCAGTACACTGCAAGGGCAATGTTGTGATCTGTGTCAATGGAACAGCATAATAATCTAGCTGTGGCAGTGCATCTGTGCACTCCATGTCCGATTCATCTTGTAATGGGCATGGCCTGTTAACAATTTCCCTTTCTAACCCAGGCACGGTATGTGTAAAGAGCTCCATGGAGTAACCTGTTGTGTCGCCTGACGCATCCTTCTCTGTTGTTCTGGGTGAAGGACACAAGGAAGCGACTTTTTCCTGCCCGGGAGCATCCACTGACGATGCGCTGCTTTTAAATTTTGCACTTTCCGAAGAGGAGGCGAAAGAGCTAGAGGCAGAGGCAGCAAGGAAAGCCAAAACTTGTTCCTGCTGCTCCGGCTTTAAAAGCGGTTTTCCTACTCCCAGAAAAGGGAGCGATCGAGGCCTTGTGTAGCCAGACGATGACGCTGGCTCAACAACTTGAGACTTAGGTGCTATATTGCTTTTCCCACGACCACCTGATGCTCCACCACCACTACCATCATTACCAGCTGGCAATGACCGCCCACGGCCACGACCTCTTCCACCAGACTTCCTCATTCTTGGAAAAATGTAACCAAACTAACAAACGTTATATGGTACTGTAAAACCAGTTAGAAGGTGTACGTAAACATGTTTTGAGTTTAAATCTCCCTTTATAGGTGTGTGAGACTGCTGGGAAAATCTGGCCCACTGTATTACACTATACAGTTTGAGTGGCAGAAAGTGGATGACAGATGCCAAAAGCAGGACTGACGCAGATGCACTCAGTGGCAATATAAATCTCCCTTTTTTATGTGTGGGAGACAGCAGAAAAAAATCAGGCACACTGTATCAGGTACACTACACAGTTTGAGTGGCAGAAATTGGATGACAGATATATCAAAAAATACAAGGACTGTAGTAGAATTCCAATCTCCTTACAATGATCAAAGGACAAGTATGCCAGCAATAAAAAAGACTGCTGCACACAAGAGTGTGGACAAAGAAACAAGAGAACTGTGCAGAAAAGAAGGAGCAACAGGATTTTTGCCTTGTAAAAAGCAGTTGGTTTGCACAGCGGCGTACAAACAGCAATGCAGCTATCAGGGAGCCTTATAAGCTTCAGAGCTGATGCAAAGAAATCTAGCCTCCACTGTCCCTGCAAAGAAAAGGTGGTGTTGGACAGTTGAAATCGCTACAGCACAAGTGGTTTGGGGGTTAATATTCCCTACTTAACAATATCCCTGCTTCTGACGAAGCTACAGCAACCTCTCCCTATGCTCAGATCGGCAGAAGTCAGATGGCGGTCGGCGTGCACGCCCCTTTATAGCCCCTGTGACGCCGCAGAAAGCAAGCCAATCACTGTAATGCCCTTCTCTAAGATGGTGGGGACTGAGACCTATGTCATCACGCTGCCCACACTCTGCGCCCACCTTCATTGGCTGAGAAATGGCGCTGAACACGTCATATGAAACGCGACTTTGGTGCGAAGATAGCGTACCGCATGGCCGATCCCACACTGGGATCGGGTCGGGTTTCATGAAACCCGACTTTGCCGAGAGTCGGCGACTTATGAAATTGGCCGATCCGTTTCGCTCAACCCTAATCACAATTCTTTTTATTGAGTGCAAAAAACATGCAACAAACACATTTAAAAACATTTAAAAGTCACAAAAGTGACTACGTAACTATAATTGTAACCCATGATAAGATAACACCTCTAATACAATGACACTCATGATAACAGCCAATATAGCTTAACACATGCAGGATACAAACAGCACCCTATCTATAATATAACGGTGGGAGCGACACTCTGTCCAAAGCCTTTATAGACTGTGCAAGCGCGACGCACCGCGCCTGCGCAGTCTGGACAAGAGTGACGCGGCCGAACTTACTTATTCCCCCCCAATATACCGGCCATGGGGGCTCCACACACCCGTGTATCCCCCATAATATAGCGGCAATGGGGGCTCCGTGCTCTGCAGCTCCGGTCAGGGTTTATGTAGAGCCCAGCGAAGCTCCAGGACCTTCGATGATGTCACCAGCATGTGACCAGTAATGGGCCCTCACTGTGCTGGCTGCAGGGGTGCTGTATCCATTATAGCCAGCGTCGCACTCAGACAGTAAGTACAGCCACACTCAGGCAGTACAGCCACACTCAGCCACACTCACACAGTACAGCCACACTCGCCCGCACTCACACAGTAAAGCCACACTCAGCCACACTCACACAGTACAGCCACACTCAGCCACACTCACACAGTACAGCCGCGCTCAGTATAGCTGCACTCAGACAGTACAACCGTGCTCAGTATAGCTGCACTCAGACAGTACAGCCACGCTCAGTATAGCTGCACTCAGACAGTACAGCTGCACTCAGAGAGAACAGCCGCACTCAGGCAGCACAGCCGCACTCAGCACAGCCGTACTGAGCACATTCTCACTCAGCACAGCTGCACTCGGGCAGCACAGACGGAGAGAGAAAGATGGGAGCAACATATGGCAGAATGGAAACAGGAACAGGCAGAATGGGTGCAGCAAATTACAACAGAATGGGGGCACAGGATGGGAGATGAACATGACAGAATGGTTGCGCAGGATGGGAGCACCACATGACAAAATGGGGACGCAGGATGGGGACGCAGGATGGGAACAGCACATGACAGAATGGTTGCGCACGATGGGAGCACCACATGACAGAATGGGGGCAGGATGGGAGCAGCACATGACAAGATGGGGCGCAGGATGGGAGCACCACATGACAGGATGGGGATGCAGATTGGAACAGCACATAACAGGATGGGGGCGCAGGGTGGAGCAGCACATGACAGGATGGGGGCGCAGGATTGGCCAGCACATGACAGGATGGGGACGCAGGGTGGAGCAGCACATGACAGGATGGGGATGCAGGATGGAGCAGCACATGACAGGATGGGGACGCAGGGTGGAGCAGCACATGACAGGATGGGGACGCAGGATGGAGCAGCACATGACAGGATGGGGACGCAGAATGGAGCAGCACATGACAGGATGGGGACGCAGGATGGAGCAGCACATGACAGGATGGGGATACAGATTGGAACAGCACATGACAGGATGGGCGCAGGGTGGAGCAGCACATGACAGGATGGGGATGCAGGATGGAGCAGCACATGACAGGATGGGGGTGCAGGATGGGAGCAGCACATGACAGGATGAGGACACAGGATGGAGCAGCACATGACAGGACGGGGACGCAGGATGGAGCAGCACATGACAGGATGGGGATGCAGATTGGAACAGCACATGACAGGATGGGGGCGCAGGGTGGAGCAGCACATGACAAGATGGGGGAACAGGATGGAGCAACACATTAGGATGGGAACGCAGGATGGAGCAGCACATGACAGGATGGGGGAGCAAGATGGGAGCAGCACATACCAGGATGGAGACCATATACCAATATAAATGCTTGCCACCCGGGCGTAGAACGGGTTCAATAGCTAGTGTATATATATTGTGGCATGCAAATAATCAAATGTCATGCTAGACAATAATCGCAAATAGATAACTCAATCGATAGTAATCAAATTCTATGTCCGCATAGCCAAAAGGTGTCCGTGCATAAATTTGTACAAGATGAAACTAAAAATGCTCTCTGCACAAATGAACATAGCACCTAAAAAGTACCAGAAAAGCCCCATGGATGTGTGTCCACATGAGAAAGTTGTAAAAAGTGTCCAATGGACTGTGAGCCTACTGGAAATGTGATATACATGTGCTCTGTGACAGAAATATATGTAAGTCCTACTTGAATAAACTGGTCAAAAAAGGTTGAACAAAGTTTTTATATATAATATACAGACTAGCAGACCACTCCAAAAAAGAACCAGTGCCCTAAGGTCCCAAGGGATGAGTGGGTAGGTCAATCCATGCCAGTAAAGTCCTGCAAAGAGAGCGTCATGAAATAGGGGCAAAGAGCTGGAACCACTATTGGCCCCCAACTGTACTGTCCCGATAATCTGGACCACTTTAACATTTTGGCAGCTTCTGTTGAGACCTGGGCCTATAGCCCATGTGGATAGTTCGGGCGTCCCCCGCCCTCTTACTCTATCCTAACACTTTCCAGCCACTTACCATACAGCAGCCCCTCCTATTATTAACCATCTGTTTACTCTATACACTGTCTAAGAGCTGTGCACACTAAAATGCCCCCATCTAGTGGCCACAAATGGGTACTACACTGTCCCTACCCCCTAAACATTTACAATAGAAAATATGTACATTACAGCAACAGTAAATACATACAACATGGAACATTTCTATAGTAGCACAAATCAGCAATAAAACATCACATTAAATAAAGCATGCGGTACGGGGACAAGTAAGGAAGCAAAACACGGTAATGCACATAATAGTGTAGCAGTACCAAATTAAGGGGTGATATCACATCAAGTTAGTGTAGCAGTAACACATTGTACAGACAGATATACATAAAAGGCAAAAAGGAAAAAACAATGCACCATGTCCCCTACACCATCACTGCAGCTCCTTATTTTGTCCTTCATGCAGTTCCCCTAAGTGTCTTCTTTAATTCTCCACTGCACAATATTTCCTCTTCCTCCATCTTCATTCTGGACTTCTGATGATGGCACTGATGTAATATTACAAGCTATCACATGGTTTGCTAGAGGGTCAGCCTAGGCTCTGGATAACATCTATCATGGCATTGTGACTAGGGTTGAGCGAAACGGATCGGTCAATTTCATAAGTCGCTGACTTTCGGCAAAGTCGGGTTTCGTGAAACCCGATCTGATCCCAGTGTGGGATCGGCCACGCGGTACGCGATCTTTGCGCCAAAGTCGCGTTTCATATGACGTGTTCAGCGCAATTTCTCAGCCAATGAAGGTGGACGCAGAGTGTGGGCAGCGTGATGACATAGGTCTAAGTCCCCACCATCTTAGAGAAGGGCATTACAGTATTTGGCTTGCTTTCTGCGGCGTCACAGGAGCTGTAAAGGGGAGTGCACGCCGACCGCCATCTTACTTCTGCCAATCTGAGCATAGGGAGAGGTTGCTGTAGCTCCATCTGAAGCAGGGATATTGTTAGGAAGGGAATATTATCCCACAAACCACTTGTGCTGTAGCAATTTCCACTGTCCAACACCACCTTTTCTTTGCAGGGACAGTGGAGTTTTTTTTGGGTGCATCAGCTCTGTAGCTTATTAGGCTGCATTCTAAGGCTCCCTGATAGCTGCATTGCTGTTTGTACGCCGCTGTGCAAACCATCTGCTTTTTTCAAAGCAAAAATCCTGTTGCTCCTTCTTTTCTGCACAGTCCTCTTGTTTCTTTGTTCTCACTCTTGTGTGCAGCAGTCCTTTTTATTCCTGGCATACTTGTCCTTTGATCATTGTAGGGAGATTGAAATTCTACTACAGCCCTTGTATTTTTTGATATATCTGTTATCCACTTTATGCCACTCAAACTGTAGTGTAATACAGTGGGCCTGATCTTTTCCTGCTGTCTCCCACACATAAAAAAGGGAGATTTGTATTGCCACTGAGTGCATCTGCGTCAGTCCTGTTTGTGGAATCTGTCATCCACTTTCTGCCACTCAAACTGTAGTTTAATACAGTGGGCCTGATTTTTTCCTGCTGTCTCCCACACATAAAACAGGGAGATTTGTATTGCCACTGAGTGCATCTGCGTCATTCCTGTTTGTGGCATCTGTCATCCACTTTCTGCTACTCAAACTGTAGAAACAGGAACACATGGGCTACTCGCACAGTGAACAAGTCTGTAGAAACATGTTCACACACCACCAAGAAACTTGAAGACACAAAAGAGCATAGTGGAACCAAAAACACTCAGTTTCAAAAAATCACAGTAATCCGCAAGTGCTAGTAAAAAGATGTAAAAAACAGGGTATTTGGTTGATACGTTTTTTGCAAAAAATGTATACTAAGCTGCTCCACCAAACGTCAAGGTATACCCATATCAGAGCAGTCCTAACTGATGTATGCAATCCCTATCTAATGTATTTAAAAACCTGATCATCTGTATATTACATGTGTGAACAGGGTTCAGAGAGGAAAAATCCATGTGGACATGCTGAGTGGAACAGCTTTTGTGCAGATAGCCCAATAGGAGTGGTGGGTAACTCCCTAGTCTTGTAGACACAAGAGAAAAATTATAGAAACAGGAACACATGGGCTACTTGCACAGTGAACAAGTCTGTAGGAACATGTTCACACACCACCAAGAAACTTGAAGACACAAAAGAGCATAGTAGAACCAAAAACACTCAGTTTAAAAAAATCACAGTAATCCGCAAGTGCTAGTAAAAAGATGCAAAAAACAGGGTATTTGGTTGATACGTTTTTTGCAAAAAATGTATACTAAGCTGCTCCACCAAACGTCAAGGTATACCCATATCAGAGCAGTCCTAACTGATGTATGCAATCCCTATCTAATGTATTTAAAAACCTGATCATCTGTATATTACCTGTGTGAACAGGGTTCAGAGAGGAAAAATCCATGTGGACATTTTTCAAAGCAAAAATCCTGTTGCTTCTTCTTTTCTGCACAGTTCTCTTGTTTCTTTGTCCACACTCTTGTGTGCAGCAGTCTTTTTTATTGCTGGCATACTTGTCCTTTGATCATTGTAAGGAGATTGGAATTCTACTACAGTCCTTGTATTTTTTGATATATCTGTCATCCAATTTCTGCCACTCAAACTGTGTAGTGTAATACAGTGTGCCTGATTTTTTCCTGCTGTCTCCCACACATAAAAAAGGGAGATTTATATTGCCACTGAGTGCATCTGCGTCAGTCCTGCTTTTGGCATCTGTCATCCACTTTCTGCCACTCAAACTGTGTAGTGTAATACAGTGGGCCTGATTTTTTCCTGCATTCTCCCACACATAAAAAAGGGAGATTTATATTGCCACTGAGTGCATCTGCGTCAGTCCTGTTTGTGGCATCTGTCTTCCCCTTTTTGCCACTCAAACTGTGTAGTGTAATACAGTGGACCTGATTTTTTCCTGCATTCTCCCACACATAAAAAAGGGAGATTTATATTGCCACTGAGTGCATCTGCATCAGTCCTGTTTGTGACATCTGTCTTCCACTTTCTGCCACTCAAACTATGTAGTGTAATACAGTGGGCCAGATTTTCCCACCAGTCTCACACACCTATAAAAGGAGATTTAAACTCACAACAAGTTTACGTACACCTTCTAACTGGTTTTACAGTACCATATAACGTTTGTTAGTTTGGTTACATTTTTCCAAGAATGAGGAAGTCTTGTGGAAGAGGTCGTGGCTGTGGGCGGTCATTGCCAGCTGGTAATGATGGTAGTGGTGGTGGAGCATCAGGTGGTCATGGGAAAAGCAATATAGCACCTAAGTCTTGAGTTGTTGAGCCACCGTCATCGTCTGGCTACACAAGGCCTCGATCGCTCCCTTTTCTGGGAGTAGGAAAACCGCTTTTAAAGCCGGAGCAGCAGGAACAAGTTTTGGCTTTCCTTGCTGACTCTGCCTCTAGCTCTTTCCCCTCTTCTTTGGAAAGAGCAAAATTTAAAAGCAGCGCGTCGTCAGTGGATGCTCCCGGTCAGGAACAAGTCGCTTCCTTGTGTCCTTCACCCAGAACAACAGAGAAGGATGCGTCAGGCGACACAACAGGTTACTCCATGGAGCTCTTTACACATACCGTGCCTGGGTTAGAAAGGGAAATTGTTAACAGGCCATGCCCATTACAAGATGAGTCGGACATAGAGTGCACAGATGCACAGCCACAGCTAAATTATTATGCTGTTCCAATGACTCAGATCACAACATTGCCCTCGCAGTGTACTGAGCCAGAATCTGACCCTGATGAGACTATGGTGCACCATCCCGAACGCTATAGCACCGGCTTACACGGTGACACAGAGGAAGGTGCACAGGACATAGAAGAGGAGGTGATAGATGACCCAGTTGTTGACCCCGATTGGCAGCCATTGGGGGAACAGGGTGCCACCGGCAGTAGCTCTGAAGTGGAGGAGGAGGAGCCACAGCAGGCATCAACATCACAACAGCTTTCATCTGGCAGGCCCGTATCTGGCCAAAAACGTGTGTCAAAACCAAAAACAGTTGTAGGACAGTATGGCCATCATTAAAGTAGCTCAGTGTGCAATGCCTGAAAAGGTATCCGATAGTAGGAAGAATGCAGTCTGGCTATTTTTTAACCAAGATCCAAATGATCAGTGCAAAGTCATCTGTAAGAAATGAATGCTCAAGGACCTTCAGCAGAGGTCAGAATGTGAAAAATCTAAAGACAAGCTGCATGCATAGACAATTAAGCACCATGCACTTGCAAGCCTGGACTAACTAACAAACGTCCCGTAACGTTGTTGCACCCTCTCACAATGAAGCTAGTCAGCATCGCTACATTCCTTCCCTCACCGTAAGCCCAACATTTACAACACCACCTGCAGCAAATGTGGTGGTTTCGTCGCAAGGCCAAAGCAGTCAGGGAATCACCAGGTTCACAGTAGGAAACACTGTATGTAGGCCAACAGCAAGAATACCATCACCAACCCTCTCTCAGTCTGCCATGTCCACCATCACCCCCGCTAGTTCCACCATATGCAGCTCTCCAGTCCAGCTCACCCTACAAGAGACTCTCGTTAGGAAAAGGAAGTACTCATCCTCTCATCCGCGTACACAGGGTTTTAACGCCCACATTGCTAGACTAATCTCGTTAGAGATGATGCCCTACCGGTTAGTTGAAAGCGAAGCTTTCAAAGCCCTGATGGACTACGCAGTACCATGCTACGACCTACCCAGTCGACACTTCTTTTCGAGAAAAGCCATCCCAGCCCTCCACCAGCATGTAAAAGACCGCATTGTCCATGCACTCAGGCAATCTGTCAGTAGAAAGGTGCACCTCACAACAGATGCATGTTCCAGTAGGCATGGACAGGGACGTTACGTGTCCATCACGGCACACTGGGTTAATGTGGTGGATCCAGGGTCCACAGGGGACAGCCATATTGGGACAGTTCTGCCTAGCCCACGGTCTAGGAAACAGTTGGCTGTAGGCGTTCGCCACCCCTCCTCCTCCTCATCATCCTCCAGCAGAAGCAAGAGCTCATTCACAGACCGCAGTCGCACGAAAACTGCATCCGCAGCTGCCACTGTTGCACACGAGGTGTCCCATTATGGAACAGCTAGTGGCAAGCGTCAGCAGGCTGTGTTGGAAATGAAGTGTTTGGGCGACAACAGACACACCGGGAATGTTCTGTCCGCGTTCTTGCAGCAAGAAGCTCAGTCATGGCTGGGCAGTGTACATCTTGAGGCACGCAAGGTAGTCAGTGATAACGGAAGGAATTTTATGGCTGCCATAGCCCTTTCACAACTGAAACACATTCCTTGCCTGGCTCACACCTTGAACCTGGTGGTGCAGTGCTTCGTGAAAAGTTATCCAGGGTTACCCGACCTGCTCCTGAAGGTGCGCAGACTTTTCTCGCACATCTGCTGTTCGCCCGTACACTCCAGCCATATGCAGAACCATCAGCGATCTTTGAAGCTTCCCCAGAACCGCCTAATAATCAATGTTGCAACAAGGTGGAACTCCACACTGCACATGCTTCAGAGGCTGTACGAACAGAGGCGTGCTGTTATGTTTTTGTGGGAGGATACACATACACGGGCAGGCAGTTGGATGGCAGACATGGAGTTTTCAGGTGTGCAGTGGTCGAAGCTACAAGACCTGTGTCAAGTCCTTCAGTGTTTTGAGGAATGCACATGCCTGGTTAGTGCAGATGACGCCATAATAAGCATGAGCATCCCCCTAATGTGTCTGCTGATGCAAAGTTTGACGCACATGAAGGAGCAGGCGTCTGCAGCCGAGGATGGGGGAAGCCTTGATGACAGTCAGCCATTGTCTGGTCAGTGAAGTCTACTGGACGAGGTGGCGAGCGAAGAGGAGGAGGATGATGGGGACAATAGAAACTGGTGGTGTTGCAAGGTGAGGTTCAGGGTTTTTGAGGGAGACAAGTGACGTTGATTTGCCAGAAAGTGCTCCTCAACCCAGCATAAGCAGTGAATTGACACCTGGAACATTGGCCCACATGGCGGATTATGCCCTGCGTATCCTAAAAAGGAACCCCCGCATTATAAAAATGATTACCGATGACTAGGGTTGAGTGACTTTTACTTTTTTAGGGTCGAGTCTGGTTTTGCGAAACCCGACTATCTCAAAAGTCGAGTCGAGTGAAATCGGCCGATTATCGTGAAAAGTCGGGGATCGACCGAAACACGAAACCCAATGCAAGTCAATGGGGAAGCATAGTCGGCTGTGAGTGGAGGCCAGGAAAAAACCTACAGTGCACATTTTAATGGCAAAAACATCTATTCTTGGTACTGAAGCTTGTCAATCTTAATTTACCTTATAATAATAGTTATGCATTGGACATTGGGGGTCATTTGGCTAAAGTTGTGGGGGGTATGGCTGGGTCAAGTATTTATTGGGCCCAGGAAACGTGGAACACGTCACCGCAGTGGAGCAGGGAGAGGTAAGTATTTCAACTTTGCAAGTGTTGTGATCCTGAGCAAGCAGGGGGGGCCCACTCGTTCGCATTGGCACTGGCACAGGGCCCCTCAAAGTACGGCGGTGTGTTTGCACGGCGGGGGCGCCTCCCACCGGCAGCGACACTTTTGCGTACTATGAGGGGCCCTGTGCCAGTGACGTCGCCAACGAGTATCCCCCTACCTGATGAAGGAACCTGCACTTTCATCTGCACCTTCCTCTTTGTCCCCGTGTAAGCAGGGATAGTATGCGGGAAGGGGAACCTCACTTTCAGCAGGGTCAGAATCTGGCTGTGTAGCGTGCAAGGGGAATGTAGCGGTCTGGGTCAATGTACCAGCAGAGTCATCTAGCACTGGCTGGGCAATGGGCAGGATGAGGAGCAAACACAGATATAGTCCCAAATACAAAAGTAGGCTAAAAGCAGTTCAAAATTGGCAACAGGACTAAACAGGCGGCATTGCTTTGTTCAGTGGAGGACAACTGTAATGAGAGGCTGACACAGTGAGTAGGCCCAAATCAGTAAGTAGTCTAAATGCAGTTCAAAATTGGTAACAGTAGTAAACAGGCGGCACTGCTTTGTTCAGTGGAGGAGAACAGCAAGGAGCGGCAGACACCGTTAGTAGGCCCCAACCCAACTAGTAGGCCAAATGCAGTGTAATATTAACAAGTACTTAACGAGAGCCTGAAGATTGAAGTTCAGGACAGGAAACCAGGAGAACAGCAAGGAGCGGCAGACACCGTTAGTAGGCCCCAACCAAACTAGCAGGCCAAATACAGTGTAATATTAACAAGTACTTAACGAGAGCCTGAAAATGGATGTTCAGAACAGGAAACCAGGAGAACAGCAAGGAGCGGCAGACACCGTTAGTAGGCCCCAAACAAAGTAGTAGCCCCCCTGCAGTTGTTCCATTTAACAACTATATATGTTTGGCTAACCACGATAGGATACGTTATTGGTGTTGTGAACCTGGCTACCCAAAACGTTGATGATCTAACCTTCATTAAAATGAACCAATCATGGATTTCTAATTATTTTGCCCCACCTTTCCAGGCTAACACCTAGCTTTCCTGTAAAAAGGTCTTGCTTTTGGACTGGTCTTACTGACTGTTCCAATTTCTCCATTTTCAGCTGCTGTATATCCAGCATACAACATTTTTACACCTCCCTAAATGGGATGACTCCCCCCACGGGGCCGTGGTCACCACTTGGCGCAAGCACCCGTGAGAGTGCCGCTTGTCTGAAGAGGTGGGTGTGCCCACTTTTGGGAGACGGCACTGGCACAGGGTCCCTCATAGTACAATGAAGTGTCTCTGGTGGTGGTGGTGCGCACCCAACGTCAGACACACCGTTGTAATATGAGGGGCCCTGGGCCTGTACTGCCGGCCACGAGAGTGTTCCCCCCCATGCTCAAACAGTGCTCTACCACTTGCAAAATTATCTCTCACTGCTCCACCACTGTTTAGTCTATGCGGTTAAATCCTTCAATGGCATTGCCAATACCAATTTGTTGACATATATGATGCTAGTAAAAATATTAAGGTCCCTGTCCTACATTTACACCAGTTAATACTGTGTGCCAAATACCACTGTCTGCAAGTCAGCAGAGGAACCCACCCCTGTACCTAGGTATGCCACCTGTTTATTTGTTAATTTTTTTTTGCCAGACATTAATCTCAATTTATTATTTTGGCCTACTAACTGTGTCAGACACTTCTTCCAATTGTCCTCCGCTGACCACACCAATGCTGCCTGTGTACCCCTAGAACCTATTTAAAAGAGCATAGAGCCTACTTTTTATTTTAGGCCTAGTAAGTCTGTCTGCGGTCCCTCCTTCCAGTTGTCCTCCACTAACCCCACCAATGCTGCCTGTGTACCCCTGGAACCTATTTAAAAGTGCATAGAGCCTACGTTTTTATTTTAGGCCTAGTAAGTCTGTCTGCGGTCATTCCTTCCAATTGTCCACCACTGACCACACCAATGCTGCCTGTGTACCCATGGAACATATGTAAATCTGCATAGATCCAACTTTTTTTTATTTTAGGCCTACTAAGCCTGTCTGCGGTCCCTCCTTCCAATTGTCCTCCACTGACCACACCAATGCTGCCTGTGTACCCCTGGAACCTATTTAAAAGTGCATAGAGCCTACTTTTTTTATTTTAGGCCTAGTAAGTCTGTCTGCGGTCCCTCCTTCCAATTTTCCTCCACTGACCACACCAATGCTGCCCGTGTACCCTTTTATGATCAGGTGACCTTGGAGCAGCATGAAAACTTTCACTGGAGTACGTGGTAACTATACTTACCGCAAACCCTGATCTTATCACCGCAACTAGAAGTAGCCGTGGGGTGTGCCTAACAAAACCTAGACACCTTGACACAGCCGGATGACTAAATACCCCTATAGATGGAAATAGGTATATCTACCTTGCCTCAGAGCAGAAACCCCAAAGGATAGGCAGCCCCCCACAAATATTGACTGTGAGTAGTAGAGGAAAAGACACACGCAGGAAGGAAACAGGAATTAGCAAATGAGGCACACACTAGCTAAATAGGAAAGGATAGGACAGGATACTAAGCGGTCAGTATTAAAAATCCTTCCAAAAATATCCACGGCAGAAAATACAAAAACTCCACAATCTAACTAAAGATGTGGAGCGTATATCTGCATCTCCAGAGAATCTAACAAGACTGAGAAAACACTGACACAGTCTAAGCTGGACAAGAGAAAAACAACAGAATGACACAGAATATAAGCACACTGCATGTGTGCTACAGAAACAAAAACCAAACACTTATCTTTGCTGAATTGGTAGCGAAGCAGGAGAAGCCAGAAAGTGAACCAACGCTTCACCAGAAACATTGACAACTGGAAAAAAAAGCTGAGCTTCAATTGTCAGGTTCTCAGCCTATCGGAATTTGAAAACTGCATTGGGACTACTAGTTTGGTTGGGGCCTACTAATGGTGTCTGCCGCTCCTTGGTGTTCTCCTGTTTTTTTTCATTAGCTTCAATCTTCAGGCTTTTGTCCTATGTTTTTTTAAATATTAAACTGCATTTGGCCTACTAGTTTGGTTGGGGCCTACTTACGGTGTCTGCCGCTCCTAGGTGTTCTCCTGGTTTACTTTCCCGAGCTTCAATCTTCAGGCTTTCGTTAAGTAGTTTTAATATTGAATTGCATTTGGACTACTACTTTAGTTGGGGCCTACTAACGGTGTCTGCCGCTCCTAGGTGTTCTCCTGGTTTACTTTCCCGAGCTTCTATCTTCAGGCTTTCATTAAGTAGTTTTTAGATTACACTGCATTTCGCCTACTAGTTTGGTTGGGGCCTACTAACGGTGTCTGCCGCTCCAAGGTTTTCTCCTGGTTTCCTTTCCTGAGCTTCTATTTTCAGGCTTTCATTAAGTAGTTTTAATATTACACTGCATTTGGCCTACTTGTTTGGTTGGGGCCTACTAACGGTGTCTGCCGCTCCTTGCTGTTCTCCTCCACTGAACAAAGCAGTGCCGCCTGTGTTCTCCTGTTACCAATTTTGAACTGCATTTAGCCTACTTACTGATTTGGGCCTACTCACTGTGTCAGCCTCTCATTACAGTTGTCCTCCACTGAACAAAGCAATGCCACCTGGTTAGTCCTGTTACCAATTTTGAAATGCATTTAGCCCACTTTATTATTTGGGCCTATATCTGTGTTTCCTCCTCATCCTGCCCATTGCCCAGCCAGTGCTAATGAGTCTGCTGGTACATTGACCCAGACCACTACATTCCTCTTGCACGCTACACAGCCAGATTCTGACCCTGCAGAAAGACAGGTTCCCCTTCCCGCATACTATACCACCTTACACGGGGACAAAGAGGAAGGTGCAGATGAAAGTGCAGGTTCCTTCATCAGGTAGGGGGAATACTCGTTGGTGACGTCACTGGCACAGGGCCCCTCATAGTACGCAAAAGTGTCGCTGCCAGTGGGAGGCGCCCCCGCCGTGCAAACACACCGCCGTACTTTGAGGGGCCCTGTGCCAGTGCCAATGCAAACGAGTGG
The DNA here is from genome assembly GCF_032444005.1 of Ranitomeya imitator. Classification (NCBI taxonomy): domain Eukaryota; kingdom Metazoa; phylum Chordata; class Amphibia; order Anura; family Dendrobatidae; genus Ranitomeya; species Ranitomeya imitator. Next base: position 461,101,582 of record NC_091282.1, on the reverse strand, counting down.
GCCCCCCGCTTGCTCAGGATCACAGCACTTGCAAAGTTGAAATACTTACCTCTCCCTGCTCCACTGCGGTGACGTGTTCCACGTTTCCTGGGCCCACTAAATACTTGACCCAGCCATACCCGCCACAACTTTAGCCAAATGACCCCCAATTTCCAATGCCTAACTATTATTATAAGGTAAATTAAGATTGACAAGCTTCAGTACCAAGAATGGATGTTTTTGCCATTAAAATGAGCATTGTAGGTGTTTTCCTGGCCTCCACTAACTGCCGACTATGCTTCCCATTGACTTGCATTGGGTTTCATGTTTAGGTCGATCCCCAAATTTTTGCGATAATCGGCTGATTCCACTCGACTCGACTTTTGAGATAGTCGGGTTTCGCGAAACCCGACTCGATCCTAAAAAAGTAAAAGTCGCTCAACCCTAATTGTGATTATTTTATCTACTGTGTGGTGATCACCCTTTTTATGGCCCTAGCTTTTTCTTTTTGTGTTTACATGGTTCTAGTATGTAGCAATTCATCACTTGGGTAGATACCCTCAAGGCCGGGGCGAAATGACTGGAAGAATCTACAGATGCAGTAAGTTTGAACAGTAAAGATGTGGTACAAGCATGGGAAACAACACAGAAGGGCAGGTCACTTTCCAGATAACTTCTGGCTCCAGGAACTTATGATCTTGTGTCTGGGGCAAAACAGACTGAGGGATGTGTATCCGTAGTAGAGCAGTGCAAGGAGTATGGCGAGGAACTGCCTGGGATGGCCTGACTCGGGCCCATGCTATGTGCTTCAGTAACAAGAATGGATGTTTTTGCCATTAAAATGGGCACTGTAGGTGTTTTCCTGGCCTCCACTCGCTGCCGACTATGCTTCCCCATTGACTTGCATTGGGTTTTGTGTTTCGGTCGATCCCCGACTTTTCGCGATAATTGGCCGATTTCACTCGACTCAACTTTTGAGATAGTCGGGTTTTCGCGAAACCCGACTCGATCCTAAAAAAGTAAAAGTCGCTCAAGCCTAATTCTTACTTTTGCAGCATTTTTCCACACCTGCCTAAACTTTTGCACAGTACTGTATATTTCTATACACACACAAATTGTATATTTCTATACACACACAAAGCACATACAGTATATGCACAGCATTAACTGTACTTAGTTTGAACGTTCATATCCAGCACTTTGCAGAGTTTGCAGTTAGAGCTGTTGCAATGTTTCACAGCGTGATCGACACCTACAGCTGATGAAAATATATTCTTTTTTTAAGACTTGTTAATTTATTTCATGCAAATTAATTGACTGCTAGAAGGTTTTATTGCAGAATCTTAGCATCTGAATTTTCTTTATTAGCCAGAAATCCAGGTGCTAAACTACTTTAAAATATCTGTTTGTCTCTTCTGTGTTGGTGTAATGTGGGCAGATTCTCACTTATTAATTTGCAAAATGTGTGAAATTGAACTGAGTTGTAGAAATTCTCCCAATGTAATTATCTAAAAATACCATATCATTCTCTTTCAGTTTTAACCTTTAAATGGTAAAGCAAATGTTTAGTTGACTAATGTTTTTTTTCATGGTTTTTATTTTTATCTGATGTATTATGCCAAATATTTTTTAAAGCTTAATTTTCAACCTTTGGATTTAATTTGGGACCTGCCTTAGATCTGATGCATTAGCTCTTAGTGTTTTTTTTAGCTTTTAATATGAATAGGTTTTAATTTTCAAGTTAATATTAACCCCTTCATGACCCAGCCTATTTTGACCTTAAAGACCTTGCCGTTTTTTGCAATTCTAACCAGTGTCCCTTCATGAGGTAATAACTCAGGAACGCTTCAATGGATCCTAGCGGTTCTGAGATTGTTTATTCGTGACATATTGGGCTTCATGTTAGTGGTAAATTTAGGTCAATAAATTCTGTGTTTATTTGTGATAAAAACGGAAATTTGGCGAAAATTTTGAAAATTTCGCAATTTTCACATTTTGAATTTTTATTCTGTTAAACCAGAGAGATATGTGACACAAAATAGTTAATAAATAACATTTCCCACATGTTTACTTTACATCAGCACAATTTTGGAAACAAAATTTTTTTTTGCTAGGAAGTTATAAGGGTTAAAATTTGACCAGCGATTTCTCATTTCTACAACGGAATTTACAAAACCATTTTTTTTAGGGACCACCTCACATTTGAAGTCAGATTGAGGGGTCTATGTGGCTGAAAATACCCAAAAGTGACACCATTCTAAAAAATGCACCCCTCAAGGTGCACAAAACCACATTCAAGAAGTTTATTAACCCTTCAGGTGCTTCACAGCAGCAGAAGCAACATGGAAGGAAAAAATGAACATTTAACTTTTTAGTCACAAAAATGATTTTTCAGCAACAATTTTTTTATTTTCCCAATGGTAAAAGGAGAAACTGAACCACGTAAGTTGTTGACAAATTTGTCCTGAGTACGCTGATACCTCATATGTGGGGGTAAACCACTGTTTGGGCGCACGGCAGGGCTTGGAAGGGAAGGAGCGCCATTTGACTTTTTGAATGAAAAATTGGCTGCACTCTTTAGCGGACACCATGTCACATTTGGAGAGCCCCCGTGTGCCTAAAAATTGGAGCTCCCCCACAAGTGACCCCATTTTGGAAACTAGACGCCCCAAGGAACTTATCTAGATGCATAGTGAGCCCTTTAAACCCCCAGGTGCTTCACAAATTGATCCGTAAAAATGAAAAAGTACTTTTTTTTCACAAAAAAATTCTTTTAGCCTCAATTTTTTCATTTTCACATGGACAACAGGATAAAATGGATCCTAAAATTTGTTTGGCAATTTTTCCTGAGTACACCGATACTTCACATGTGGGGGTAAACCACTGTTTGGGCACATGGTAAGGCTCTGAAGGGAAGGAGCGCCATTTGACTTTTTGAATGAAAAATTATCTCCATCGTTAGCGGACACCATGTCGCGTTTGGAGAGACCCTGTGTGCTTAAACATTGGAGCTCCCCCACAAGTGACCCCATTTTGGAAACTGGACCCCCCAAGGAACTTATCTAGATGCCTAGTGAGCACTTTAAACCCTCAGGTGCTTCACAAATTGATCCGTAAAAATGAAAAAGTACTTTTTTTTCACAAAAAATTTATTTTCGCCTCAATTTTTTCATTTTCACATGGGCAATAGGATAAAATGGATCCTAAAATTTTTTGAGCAATTTCTCCCGAGTACGCCGATACCTCATATGTGGGGGTAAACCACTGTTTGGGCACACGGCAGGGCTCGGAAGGGAAGGCGCGCCTTTTAACTTTTTGAATGGAAAATTAGCTCCAATTGTTAGCGGACACCATGTCGCATTTGGAGAGCCCCTGTGTGCCTATGCAATGGAGCTACCCCACAAGTGACCCCATTTTGGAAACTAGACCCCCCAAGGAACTTATCTAGATGCATACTGAGCACTTTAAACCCCCAGGTGCTTCACAGAAGTTTATAATGCAGAGCCATGAAAATAAAAAATAATTTTTCTTTTCTCAAAAATGATTTTTTAGCCTGGAATTTCCTATTTTGCCAATGGTAATAGGAGAAATTGGACCACAAATGTTGTTGTCCAGTTTGTCCTGAGTATGCAGATACCCCATATGTGGGGGTAAACCACTGTTTGGGCGCACGGCAGGGCTCAGAAGGGAAGGCACGCCATTTGGCTTTTTAAATGGAAAATTATCTCCAATCATTAGCGGACACCATGTCGCGTTTGGAGAGCCCCTGTGTGCCTAAACATTGGAGATCCCCCACAAATTACCCCATTTTGGAAACTAGACCCCCAAAGGAACTTATCTAGATGTGTGGTGAGCACATTGAACCCTCAAGTGCTTCACAGAAGTTTATAACGCAGAGCCATGAAAATAAAAAAAAAAAATTATTTTCTCAAAAATGAATTTTAGCCCGCAATTTTTTATTTTCCCAAGGGTAACAGGAGAAATTTGACCCCAAAAGTTGTTGTCCAGTTTCTTCTGAGTACGCTGATACCCCATATGTGGGGGTAAACCACTGTTTAGGCACATGCTGGGGCTCGGAAGTGAAGTAGTGACGTTTTGAAATGCAGACTTTGATGGAATGCTCTGTGGGCGTCACGTTGCGTTTGCAGAGCCCCTGATGTGGCTAAACAGTAGAAACCCCCCACAAGTGTCCCCATTTTGGAAACTAGACCCCGAAAGGAACTTATCTAGATGTGAGGTGAGCACTTTGAACCCCCAAGTGCTTCACAGAAGTTCATAACACAGAGCAGTGAAAATAATAAATACGTTTTCTTTCCTCAAAAATAATTTTTTAGCCCAGAATTTTTTATTTTCCCAAGGGTTACAGGATAAATTGGACCACAAAAGTTGTTGTCCAGTTTCTCCTGAGTACGCTGATACCCCATGTGTGGGGGTAAACCACTGTTTGGGCACACGTGGGGGCTCAGAAGGGAAGTAGTGACTTTTGAAATGCAGACTTTGATGGAATGGTCTGCGGGCGTCACATTGCGTTTGCAGAGCCCCTGGTGTGCCTAAACAGTAGAAACCCCCCACAAGTGACCCCATTTTGGAAACTAGACCCCGAAAGGAACTTATCTAGATGTGTGGTGAGCACTTTCAACCCCCAAGTGCTTTACAGAAGTTTATAACGCAGAGCCGTGAAAATAATAAATACGTTTTCTTTCCTCAAAAATAATTTTTTAGCCCAGAATTTTTTATTTTCCCAAGGGTTACAGGAGAAATTGGACCACAAAAGTTGTTGTCCAGTTTCTCCTGAGTACGCTGATACCCCATGTGTGGGGGTAAACCACTGTTTGGGCACACGTGGGGGCTCAGAAGGGAAGTAGTGACTTTTGAAATGCAGACTTTGATGGAATGGTCTGCGGGCGTCACGTTGCGTTTGCAGAGCCCCTGGTGTGCCTAAACAGTAGAAACCCCCCACAAGTGACCCCATTTTGGAAACTAGACCCCCCAAGGAACTTATCTAGATATGTGGTGAGCACTTTGAACCCCCAAGTGCTTCACAGACGTTTACAACGCAGAGCCGTGAAAATAAAAAATCATTTTTCTTTCCTCAAAAATGATGTTTTAGCAAGCAATTTTTTATTTTCTCAAGGGTAACAGGAGAAATTGGACCCCAGTAATTGTTGCGCAGTTTGTCCTGAGTATGCTGGTACCCCATATGTGGGGGTAAACCACTGTTTGGGCACACGTCAGGGCTCGGAAGTGAGGGAGCACCATTTGAATTTTTGAATACAAGATTGGCTGGAATCAATGGTGGCGCCATGTTGCGTTTGGAGACCCCCTGAAGTGCCTAAACAGTGGAAACCCCTCAATTCTACCTCCAACACACCCCTAACCCTTATCCCAACTGTAGCCGTAACCCTAATCACAACCCTAACCCCAACACACCCCTAACCACAACCCTAACCCCAACACACCCCTAACCCTAACCACAACCCTAATTCCAACCCAACCCTAAGGCTATGTGCCAACGTTGCGGATTCGTATGAGATTTTTCAGCACCATTTTTGAAAAATCCGCGGGTAAAAGGCACTGCGTTTTACCTGTGGATTTACCGTGGATTTCCAGTGTTTTTTGTGCGGATTTCACCTGTGGATTCCTATTGAGGAACAGGTGTAAAACGCTGCGGAATCCGCACAAAGAATTGGCATGCTGCGGAAAATACAACGCAGCGTTCCCGTGCGGTATTTTCTGCACCATGGGCACAGCGGATTTGGTTTTCCATATGTTTACATGGTACTGTAAACCTGATGGAACTCTGCTGCGGATCCTCAGCCAAATCCGCACCGTGTGCACATAGCCTAATTCTAAAGGTATGTGCACACGCTGCAGAAAATGCTGCGGATCCGCAGCAGTTTCCCATGAGTTTACAGTTCAATGTGAACCTATGGGAACCAAAAATCGCTGTACACATGCTGCAGAAAAACTGCACGGAAACGCAGCGGTTTACATTCCGCAGCATGTCACTTCTTTCTGCGGATTCCGCAGCGGTTTTACAACTGCTCCAATAGAAAATCGCAGTTGTAAAACCGCAGTGAAATGCGCAGAAAAACCGCGGTAAATCCACGATAAATCGGCAGCGGTTTAGCACTGTGGATTTTTCAAATCCGCTGCGGAAAAATCCGCATAGGACCAGAATACGTGTGCACATACCGAAACCCTAACCCTAGCCCTAACCCTACCCCTAACCCTACCCCTAACCCTACCCCTAACCCTAACCCTAGCCCTAACCCTAACCCTAACCCTACCCCTAACCCTAGCCCTAACCCTAACCCTACCCCTAACCCTACCCCTAACCCTAACCCTAGTTCTTACCCCAACCTTAGTGAAAAAAAAAAAAATTCTTTATTTTTTTTATTGTCCCTATCTATGGGGGTGACAAAGGGGGGGGTCATTTACTATTTTTTTTATTTTGATCACTGAGATAGGTTATATCTCAGTGATCAAAATTCACTCTGGAACGAATCTGCCGGCCAGCAGATTCGGCGGGCGCACTGCACATGCGCCCGCCATTTTGGAAGATGGCGGCGCCCAGGGAGAAGACGGACGGACCTCGGGCGGCTAGGTAAGTATAAGGGGGGGGATCAGGGCACGGGGGGGCGTCGGAGCATGGGGGGGTGGATCGGAGCATGGGGGGGGGTGGATCGGAACACAGGAGGGAGGATTGGAGCACGGGGGAGGATTGGAGCACGGGGTGAGGGATCGCTGTGCGGGGGGGGGTGGATCGGAGCACGGGGGGGTGGTCGCTGTGTGCGGGGGGGGATCGGAGTGCGGGGGGGTTTGATTGGAGCGCGGGGGGTGTGATTGGTGCACGGGGGAAGCGGACAGGAGGACGGGGGAGCGGAGCACAGGACGGAGGGGAGCGGACCACAGATCGGGGGGCTGGGGGGGCGATCGGAGGGGTGGGGTGGGTGCACATAAGTGTTTCCAGCCATGGCCGATGATATTGCAGCATCGGCCATGGCTGGATTGTAATATTTCACCAGTTTTTTAGGTGAAATATTACAAATCGCTCTGATTGGCTGTTGAAAGTGAAACTGCCAATCAGAGCGATCGTAGCCACGAGGGGGTGAAGCCACCCCCCCTGGGCTAAACTACCACTCCCCCTGTCCCTGCAGATCGGGTGAAATGGGAGTTAACCCTTTCACCCGGCCTGCAGGGACGCGATCTTTCCATGACGCATATGCTGCGTCATGGGTCGGAATGGCACCGACTTTCATGACGCAGCGTATGCGTCAAAGGTCGGGAAGGGGTTAAAGGGAAACTGACAGGACTCCCATGCCATTCAACCCACCAGCATTAGACCAATTTGTTACTGTTTAACACCTAGACCTATGTTTGAGAAAACTTGTGCAAATCTCGGCAAAACTTGTGCATGTGTGCATCTTTTTTCGCCCACATCATTGCTCCTCTGAAGCAGGGTGTAGGCTTCAGTCGAATTCTGGTAAATTTGAGGGCATGTGAGACCTGTCAGGTTCCTTTTAAATGGGTTGCTCTGAATAAAAATTAACTCTCAATAAAGCTGCAGCCCTAGAAAATGACTAACACAGCTAGCTATACTTATATCACAATTCTCCAATACAAATTCTTTGTTTGTTTCTATCTGTGCCTCATAGTTAAAGAGAGTGATCACTCAGGAATTGAATGATAGGTAGGTGAGTTTTGAGTTGTTCCCATTGTTCTTATGTTAAAGGGAATATGTCACCTACTTTTTCCGTATATAAGGCTTCTTTCACACTTCTGTCGTTTAGGGGCCATCGCAGTGTGTCGTTCTGTGCAAAAAACGCATCCTGCAAAGTTACCCACAGGATGCGGTTTTTCCCCATAGACTTGTATTACCGACGCATCGTGATGTATGTACACACGCTCCATACGTCGTGCACTGATGCGTCGGTATTTGGCGGGCCGTTGTATCAAAAAAATGTTCAAGGGAACGTTTTTTCATATGTTGTGTCCTGCATTTCCTAAGCCTAAGCTGTGGCCACCGCCATCAGCATTCTGTAATGCTGTAGATAAGCCCCTGATGTAACCTGCTCATGCGCAGGTGTACTCTATGTGCCCTGTTGAGGGCAGAGCAAAGTATTGCAGTGCACAGGTGCCGGGAAAGGTCCGAGAAGCCCAGCCTGCGCACTGCAGTACTTTGCACTGCCCTCAACAGGGCAGATAAAGTATGACTGTGCAGGAGCCGCCAAAGGAAGAAAGGAAGACGACGTCATTGCCTGAAGATAGGAGGCACTGGACTGGACAGAACCGGGACTGCCCCCAGGTGAGTATAATCTAACTTGTTTTTCTTATCTTTCAGATTACATCGGGGGCTTATCTATAAAATTACAGAATGCTGTAGATAAGCCCCTGATGGCGATAGTCAAAGCTTATTAACGAAAAAGTAGGTGACAGATTCAGTGTAATATAGGCAAAGACCGAATAGTGAACAAGATCACAAAATAACTAAGAAGGATTATTTTAAACCAGTTTTATTTTTAGAAAACTTGAAAACTGATGTGTGTTATTAAATAGTGTGATGTGTTTTATTAAAGAAGCTGTCCTGTACCTCGGACAAGTTGTCTGATAGTAGGCTAGTGTTGTCCCAACTATTTTTGCCAGCTACATCAGGGGAGTGGGAGGGGTAATATACAGCTCAGTATTTAAGGGAATCTGTCACCTCATATTTTGTATATAAACTGCAGCCATCACCATCAGGGGCTTATCTACAGCATCCTGTAATGCTGTAGATAAGCCCCCGATGTAACCTGAAAGAGAAGAAAAACAAGTTAGATTATACTCACCCAGGGGCAGTCCTGGTTCGGTCCGGTCCGATGAGTGCGCGGTCAGGATCTGGCTCCTCACATCTTCATATGATGACGTCCTCTTCTTTGCTTCCTGCCGCAGCTCTGGCGCAGGTGTACTTTGCCTGCCCTGTTGAGGGCAGCGTAAAGTACTGCAGTGCGCAGGTGCCGGGCCACTCTTACCTTTCCCAGCGCCTGCACACTGCAGTATTTTGCTCTGCCCTCAACAGGGCAGACAAAGTACACCTGCGCCAGAGCTGCGGCAGGAAGCAAAGAAGAGGACATTATCACATGGAGATGGGGGCGCCGGACCCAGACTGCGACACCCATCGGACTGGACCACACCGGGACTGCCCCAGGGTGAGTATAATCTAACTGGTTTTTCTTCTCTTTCAGGTTACATCGGGGGCTTATCTACAGCATTACAGGATGCTGTAGATAAGCCCCTGATGGAGGTGGCCGCAGTTTATATATGAAATATGAGGTGACAGACTCTCTTTAAGAGCAAAGCTTCATCTACAGCAGAGAAAACAGGGATTGTATAAAAGCAGTCCAGTAAGTTATGTATAGGTAGAATCAGGCTCTCTGTCCCTACATCATGCTGCTCTCAGATTCTATAGTAAAAACCTGCTGACAAATTCCCTTCAAACAAAGGAAGCAAGCAAAAGTGGAAAGAGTGCCAGGGAATGGAACATTTGGTAATGTGCTGCTGTAGGTTTCTGTCTTTATAAAATACTAGGTGTTTCCAGCCAGCTAATGCTCGGCACGCTCATTTCTATCAAATTAACGCTGCTGGTCATTAAACTAAAGTAAATAATTACAACATTCAATAGCGCTTACACAGGTGGTAAATTAATGTGAGGTAATGTGCTTGGACGGAGCCTCGCGTGGTAATGTGTGAGGACGGCGCCTCATGTGGTAATGTGTGGGGACGGAGCCTTGTGTGGTAATGTAGGAGGATGCAGCCTCATGTGGTAATGTATGAGGACGGAGCCTCATGTGATTATGTGTGAGGACGGAGCCTCGTGTGGAAATGTGTGAGGACGGAGCCTCATGTGATAATGTGTGAGGACGGAGCCTCGTGTGGTAATGTGTGAGGACGAAACCTCGCGTGGTAATGTGTGAGGACGGAGCCTCGTGTGGTAATGTGTGGGGATGGAGCCTCATGTGGCACTGTGCGAGGACGGAGCCTCATGTGGTAATGTGTGGGGACGCAGCCTCGTGTGGTAATGTGTGAGGACGGAGCCTCATGTGATAATGTGTGAGTACAGAGCCTCGTGTGGAAATGTGTGGGGATGGAGCCTCATGTGGCACTGTGCGAGGACGGAGCCTCATGTGGTAATGTGTGAGGACGGAGCCTCGTGTGGAAATGTGTGGGGATGGAGCCTCATGTGGCACTGTGCGAGGACGGAGCCTCATGTGGTAATGTGTGAGGACGAAACCTCGCGTGGTAATGTGTGAGGACGGAGCCTCGTGTGGTAATGTGTGGGGATGGAGCCTCATGTGGCACTGTGCGAGGACGGAGCCTCATGTGGTAATGTGTGGGGACGCAGCCTCGTGTGGTAATGTGTGAGGACGGAGCCTCATGTGATAATGTGTGAGGACAGAGCCTCGTGTGGAAATGTGTGAGGATGGAGCCTCGTTTGGTAATGTGTGAGAACGAAACCTCGTGTGGTAATATTTGAGGATGGAGCCTCGTGTGGTAATGTGTGGGGATGGAGCCTCGTATGGCACTCTGTGAGGACGGAGCCTCATGTGGTAATGTGTGGGGATGCAGCCTCGTGTGGTAATGTGTGAGGACGGAGCCTCATGTGGTAATGTGTGGGGACGGAGCCTCGTGTGGTAATGTGTGAGGACAGAGCCTCGTGTGGTAATGTGTGCGGGGACGGAGCATCGTGTGGTAATGTGTCGAGGGCGGTATTATGTGTGGTGATGTGGTGGGGGCGGAGCTACTGTGCAGGGGGCGGGATTAGCGAGTAATCACGATGCCTCTTATATATATAGATGTGAATGTAATAATAATTTGTTATTATTGCATTTAGACTCTGTTTCTACATGTTGGAAATGTGTAAATGGTTCAGGTAGTAGATTCACAAAATTTCAAGGTACTGCCTGCAACAAGAGGCTTGCTAAAAATGACATAATTTCCTTTTACTAACCAATCTCAAGAAGTTCCTTGTTTCATCTTTTAGTGCTTTCTAAATGATTGAATGTGACTAAGAAGCACAATTCATAGAGAGAAAAAGGGGTCATTTATTTAATTTTGCTGGCAATATGTTCGTCTTCTAAAATAGGGAGTATCCTAATATCATCCTATCACATATATACTTATCCTTTTAGTATTTTGTGAGCTGTTCACCCTCAGCTACTGTAAACAAGAGAATGCATCAAATAGAGACGGACCATGCAGCTGCTAGAGTGCTTAGAGTGAAGGAACTATTGCTGGTTTTACACCCTTTGCTATTGGGTAGGAAACACTAATCTTTCCAAAGCAATGACACTGTAAGCAAACAAAGGGATAGGGTAGAACGAGTGCCATAAAAAGCATGTGAAGGTGTAGAAAAAAACGCCAGGCCCTTTTACCTGTGGAATAGAGATGAGTTGACTAAGACAAATTTTCCCAGGAAATTTTATTAGCAGAGAGGTTATGCTCTGCAAACTGAATGTCCATTCTGATGTGAAAGATAATATATATATATATACTCACCTTACTCCTCTCCTCTTTAGCCTTTCGACTCCTCGCCATCACCTGTACGGTCCTCATTGCATCTCCTAATTGACCTTGTGACTGCTGAATCCCCTCGGGCCTCTACACGCAAGACTGGAACTTCTAACTTTGATGAGACCCAGGACAGTTCTGCGCAAGCACATAAAGTCATGATGTTATGATATCATGATGTCAGGACATGCGGTGTGACATTCGACGAGCATGTACTGAAACATCCCAAGTCTCATCAGAGGTGGAATTCCTTGCATAGCATGAAGAGGCCCGGAGATTCAGTGCTTGTCGCAGTAATATGAAGATGTAATGCATCTAAACAGGTTCGATTTTGTAACCTTTTGATAGTCCTTTACAGTTCCGAAAAATGGTCATCAGTGGTGCAAGTGAATTACAAAAAAAGTGTAATATTTGAGTAGAATTTAATTCCTCTTGAATAAATTTGCTCATCTTTACTCTTGGGTAAATCATTGACATCATAGTGGGATATCTATTTTGGCCTTTGCCCTTTTTTTCTTTGTATTCTACTGGCCATAAGTGGATATTATTCTCTTGACATGTCAATGCTATTCCGGTTCATACTGAAGGGTAGATTATAATATTGAGAAATTGTTTCCAACTTTTCTTTAATTTTACAAACACCTTAGAAAACAGGCCGTCTTATTATGATTTATTAGATGACATACTGGAATTTAAAATAATACTGAGCATTGGGCAGAATAATGAACAAAACTCATATTTCATTTTTTAATTGTCAAGGAGAGATTGAGAGTGTACACAAAATTATATATAATTTGCACAGAAACCCTTAATTGAGCTTGTTAGTTGTGATTAAATGAATTGCAGCCAAATGCAGCATGGGATCTAACGAGGTCATGGTTACATCCTAAGCGAGCACCATTCACATTTTAGCATAATTGGAAAACTTGGTTCGTGCTTTTAGCCCATAATCTTTTAAATGATACAACTGCAAAGATAAATTTTGTAATTAAAACAATTTTAGACGTATTTGCTGTTTACAGCTCAATATTTCTTTCCTAAAACGAAAAGAACATTGCAATGGTAGAAACTGTAACAATGCGCTAATAGAACTTTGAACCTTATTTTATTTATATTTTTTACAATACAATAATGTAAAATGTGTTTAAATAGATTTTTATTTAAGAACCGTAGAATTGCTTTCCATTATCATGATTCCATTTTACTTTTACAATCCCTAGGGACACTGCAACAATTTGCTGATAAGCATAAATCAGAAAAATGCTGGCATATTGTCTTAAACGATTAATCAGGAATTTAAGAAATCCCCTATGGTACTATCTAACAGATGAGAAAATAGAGTTGCTTGGATGGTATCCACTGCTTACATCATCTTGTCTGGAAAAAAAAAAACAATTGTATATGTACACTGTTGGCATAAATCTAAAGGTTCCTAAGATTAAATTGCCAAAGAGTCAGTACCATTAGGAGAACAAATTGCCTTTCAAGTCTCTAAAAGAGCTTACCCTCCTCCACCAAAACGCTGCTGTCAATGTTTTATGTCTCGTTTCCTCCATTACCAGTAAACCCTTGCCTGCAAAACCCCATTCAAATGTTTAACAAGTCTTTTTGCCACTAACCATAATAGAGGAGCCATCTGTCACCTCCTGAAAGTCTTGTTTGCTAATTACCTTTTTAAGACATTGTTTGTTTTAATTATTTTTATCTTTATGTGTTGGTATACAAAATTTTACCTTGCATAATAAAGGTCATTTTACTTAAATATTATTTTTTTGTATTATTTACAGTAAATCCTTCAGGTTGAATCACACGTTACAAATTTAAATTCACATCCATCACTGTCTACTTAAAGTAAGGTCAGATGTTCTACATGAGCAACTTTCAATAAGCCAAAAATACATTCTGTGATTGAATAGTCTAGTTAGTTTATAATTCATTTAAATAAAAGTAACGGGGAAACTGGACTGTTCTAAGTAGCCTTGGGACCTTCCTTAGGGCTAGTAAAGCAATCTCATTAAAATACTTTTGCCTTGCTCCTAACTGACTCATCACTAATAGCACATCTGCATAGCCAGATTTAAATAAGTGATAACATATTGTATGAAAATGTATAGCTATTTATTTTAGCATTATTATTGTTATTAACAATAATAATAATAATAAAAGCGATTGCTGATTCCCTTGACTAGTCAAGGGTTTACAAAAAACAAAAAACTGAAATAATCATAATAAAATGTTAAAAATAGAATAATTAAAACAAAAAAATCCGTATTCCTTGTGCCCATCATTTCCTGTTTTTTTCTGATGTGGCCTCTCACTTGCAGACAAGAGGAAGCAGGTAGACCACCAATATATGCATTTTCTTTAACATTAGCTATGCTCAAATCTAAGTTAAACCCTAGTCAACAGAAAGAGCACAAATACCGTACCTCCAACAAATTATCACTAGGACAGTAGCAGGGTCTCAAGTTACAGCAATATTTGTCAAAATTACCTCCATTAATATATTGCAAGTGATTATTAGCTACTAGAGTGATCCTACATAGCTGCTTTTTACAAGAGTTCCAGATGAATTACTGATCAATCCTGCTATAATCCTCCTCATCACTCATGCGTGGTCTGGTTCCATAAGTATGGCTCCTTAATTTACAGCAGAACTATGTCAGAAAAAAATAACCCCTTGCTATAGAGCGCTTCAATGTCAGTATTACTATCAATCTGACAATCAATCTGCTTCATCCTCAGGTATGTTTCTTGGCTGCAAAATCATCATTCATATTTTCTGACCCCTTTCACTTTATACTTGTTTGTCATTACTGGTATGTTTGCTGGCTGCAAAATCATCATTCATATTTCCTGACCCTTTTCACTCTATACTTGTCTGTCATTACTGCATCTTAATTCTTTGATGCTAACACACACTTGGCTTTATCTGTCCATTTGTGTCTGACTATTTCCTGTTTGCATTTTTGCTTCAGACTCCTTATTCCCCCCTGCTGTGTCTGTGATCTGTCTCCCTGCTACCCCTCCCTCCTGACCACACCTGGCCTATTTCATGTGCACTTAGCTTGTTATAAGTTCTGAGTCTCCGGTCTGACTGACCATGGTCTGGCTCTAAAAGTATGGCTCTTTAAGTATGCAGCAGAAATATGTCAGAAATGGACCAGAAGTGAACAGAAGGTATGACTAATCACTGTTTTTAAATGTACTAAATTTCTTTCTCTTTCCCTCACACTTACTCATCATGCTGACATACGCCCCAACAGTTTTGGCTCCATCACTCCTCACTCTCCTTTGCTATCCAGAAACCCCAGCACCCTCTAACTAAATAATAATTTCTAACTCTGGCACACCAGCCTGATCAAAGAACTGAGGCGAGCTTCCAGGGCTGCTGAGCGCAGATGGAAAAGATTCCACTCCAATGAGCACTTCATCCCATTCAAACAGTCCCTCACTACTTTCAAGACCACACTCGCCACAGCTAAACAAACCTACTTCTCATCTCTCATATCCTCCCTGTCTCAAAACCCTAAACAGTTATTCAACACCTTCAATTTTCTCCTCCGTCCCCCAGCACCTCCTCCCTCCCCACTCACCTCAGCTGAAGACTTTGCCTCATTTTTCAAGCAGAAGATTGATAACATCAGAGACAGTTTTGGTCAACAACCCCCAGAGCCCTTCCTCCCGACTTGCCAGCCCTCCACCTCCAAAACCAACTTCTCCACCATTACAGAAGATTGACTCTCCACTCTACTCTCAAGATCACATCTCACCACCTGTGCACTTGACCCGATCCCATCCCACTTCATCTCAAACCTCACCACAGTCTTCATCCCAACCCTAACCCATCTCTTCAACCTATCACTAACAACTGGTGTTTTCCCTTCAAGCTTTAAACATGCCTCCAACACACCTATCCTCAAAAGCCCTCTCTTGACCCATCCTCTGTATCTAGCTATCGCCCTATATCACTTCTCCCCTATGCCTCCAAGCTACTGGAACAACACGTCTACCTTGAACTGTCCTCCCATCTCTCTTCTTGCTCCCTCTTTGACCGCTTACAATCTGGCTTCCGGTAACACCACTCCACTGAAACTGCCCTAACTAAGGTCACCAATGACCTCTTAACCGCCAAGAGTAAGCAACACTACTCTGTCCTCCTCCTCCTGGACCTGTTGGCTGCCTTTGACACAGTGGACCATTCCCTATTATTACCGACCCCCTCATCCCTTGGCATCACAGACTTGGTCCTATCCTGGATCTCATCATACCTAACAGACCGGACATTCAGCGTCTCCCACTCACACACCACCTCCTCACCTCGCCCCCTATCTGTCAGAGTCCCACAAGGTTCAGTCCTAGGGCCCCTGCTCTTCTCCATTTACACCTTTGGCCTGGGACAGCTCATAGAATCTCATGGCTATCAGTATCATCTCTATGCTGATGACACACAGATCTACATCTCTGGACCAAATATCACCTCACTACTAACCAGAATCCCTCAATGTCTATCCACTATTTCATCCTTCTTCTCCGCTACATTTATGAAACATAACATGGACAAAACAGAATTCATCATCTTTCCCCCATCTCACGTGACCCCCCAACGAATCTATCCATTACAGTAAATGGCTGCCCACTCCCCCCAGTCGCACAAGCTCACTGCTTCGGGGTAATCCTTGATGCTGATCTCTCCTTCAAACCACATATCCAAGCCCTTTCCACTTCCTGCTGACTTCAACTCAAAAATATTTCACAAATCCGTTCATTCCTCAACCAAGAATCTGCAAAAACCCTAGTCCATGCCCTCATCATTTCCCGCCTCGACTACTGCAACCTCCTGCTCTGTGGCCTCCCCTCTAACACTCTCGCACCCCTCCAATCTATTCTAAACTCTGCTGCCCGAGTAATCCACCTGTCCCCCCGCTATTCCCTAGCTTCTCCCCTCTGTCAATCCCTTCACTGGCTCCCCATTGCCCAGAGACTCCAGTACAAACCCTAACCATGACGTACAAAGCCATCCACAACCTTTCTCCTCCATACATCTGTGACCTCGTCTCCCGGTACTTAACTACACGCAACTCCGATCCTCACAAGACTTCCTTCTCTACTCCCCTCTTATCTCCTCTTCCCACAATCGTATACAAGATTTCTCTCGCGTATCACCCCTACTCTGGAACCCTCTACCCCAACATATCAGTTTCTCACCTACCATTGAGACCTTCAAAAAGAACCTGAAGACCTACCTCTTCCGGCAAGCCTATAACCTGCAGTAACCACCGATTGACCAAACCACTGCATGACCAGCTCTACCCTCGCCTACTGTATTCTCACCCATCCCTTGTAGATTGTGAGCCTTCACGGGCAGGGTCCTCTCTCCTCCTGTACCAGTTATGACTTGTATTGTTTAAGATTATTGTACTTGTTCTTATTATGTATACCACTCCTTACATGTAAAGCGCCATGGAATAAATGGCGCTACAACAATAAATAATAATAATAATAATAAAAATAATAATAAAAATAATTACTCCCTCTTGCCTTCCCACCTGACCTCCTCCACAGGCCTTCTCCTCAAAATCACCTCTCTCATACTAAAACATAACCCAATCCCACCTCCTCCCTCCCTTATCCTCCACTCTTTTGAAGTCCACTCTGCATCTACTCTCCCTCCAACCTCCAAGTGGCCATCATGTACCAACCTCCAGGCCCGACCACTGCCTTTATTGACCAGTTCTCCACCTGGCTTCTTCACTTTCTGCTAACATTCCCACCATCGTGGGTGACTTCAACATCCCCATTGACACCCACCAGTCAGCAGCCTACAAATTCCTGTCGCTCACTTCATCTTTTGGACTTAATCACTAGTCCTCCTCAGCCACCCACATAGACAGGCATACATTAGACCTGGTCTTCACCCATCTCTGCTCCCTATCTAACATCACAACCTCTCCTCTCGCTCTATCTGACCACCATCTACTCACGTTCTCATCACTGTTTTCCTCACCTGTTAACCATGTCCACGAATTAGTGTACCCCCGTAGAAACATCGCACATCTAGACACTCGCACACTCTCTGACTCTATTCTACCACTGTCCTCCATATCTTCACTCAATGACACCAACAATGCCACTAGTTTCTACAATGCGACTCTTGCATCGGCTCTCGACTCGGTCGCCCCTCTCATGCACAGCAGAGTGCGACCAATCAATAGACAACCCTGACACAATAACATCACTAAAAAGCTTTGTCAAGTATCCAGAATTGCTGAGCGGTGTTGGAAGAAAACACATTCGCAAGATGACTTTACCATACTCAAACAAACAATACTCACATTCAAATCAGCTCTCAACTCTAATAAACAGGCCTACTTTACATCCATCGCATCTTCCTTATCCCACAACCCCAAACAGTTATTGAACACTTTTAACTCCCTCCATCGCCCACTACTGCCACCTCCAACTTCCCTAATCTCTGCCGAGGACTTTGCCATGCACTTCAAAAACAAGATAGACCAAACAAGGCAAATCTTTTTTGTGCGACCATTACAACCCCGTTGTATAACAGAACAATGCCAAAACCCATAACTTCCCTCTCTACAATCACTAAAGGAGAGCTTGCTCATCTCTCCAAATCACACCTCACCACTTGTGCACTTGACTCCCTCCCATTCAACTTCCTCCCCCAACCTTACCACCACACTTATCCCATCCCTAACCCATCTCTTCAACCTATCACAAGCTTCTGGTACCTTCCTGTCATGATCCGTTCCAGGGTTTAATCCTGTCAGCCCTTTTTCCTGGGCAGATCATGTCAAGGGTTAACTTTGCTGTGCCTCATTCTGGGTTCAGGTGTGCTATTTAGCTCCGAGGTATCCTGCTGGTGGTGTCAGCTGCAGTTCTGCATTTGGCGTGTGAACCTGACTCTGGTAGCTCTTGATCTGTCCTGCTGTAATTCCTGACTTGCCCCGTGTCTGTTGACTCCCTCTGTCTGCCCTTTTCCCAGTGTTTCCCTGTTTTTTGGCTTGATTCTCTGGTTTTGGACTTGGCTCGTATTCGGACTCGCTTCTGCCTTTGGTACTATTGTCTTCTCCGGTTCTGACCTCCTGGCTTGGCTATTGACTCCGTTACTGTTTGTCCCTATTGTACAGTATATTGCCCATTCTGGTTTACTAATCTCTTGCTACATCCTGACTATCCGTTCTGTCTAATCCTTTTGTACTGTCGTGCTATCTCATGGTTTGACTGAGCTTGTCTGACCACTCTCTCACCACTTGATGGCGTCTGTGCTGCTGCTCTGTGTTTGCAGTCTCACTTCCCTCTCAAGCTCCCCCTGGTGAAGGTTACGCTGTAATGCACTGCAGCAGCATGACACTTCCGCTCTGCTTTCAAACATGCCACAATCACACCTATCCTCAAAATGCTATTCCTTGACTCAAGAGCTATGTCCAGCTATCACCCCATATCCCTTCTTCCAATTGTTTCCAAACTCCTTGAGCAGCACGTCCGCGCTGAACTTTCCTCTCATTTTGTATCTAACTCGCTCTTCGAACACCAACAATCTGGCTTCTGTCCTCACCATTCCACTAAGACTACCCTGACCAAACATACTAACGACTTACTTGCAGCCAAACTTAACAGGCAATTCTCTTTACTCCTCCTTCTTGACCTGTCCTCTGCCTTCGACACAGTTTACCACTAGGGTTGAGCGAAACGGGTCGAACATTTTCAAAAGTCGCCGACTTTTGGCGAAGTCGAGTTTCATGAAACCCGATCCGACCCCTGTGCGTGGTCGGCCATGCGGTACGCGACTTTCGCGCCAAAGTCGCGTTTCAATGACGCAAAAAGCGCCATTTCTCAGCCAATGAAGGTAAACGCAGAGTGTGGGCAGCGTGATGACATAGGTCCTGGTCCCCACCATCTTAGAGAAGGGCATTGCAGTGATTGGCTTGCTGTCTGCGGCGTCACAGGGGCTATAAAGGGGAGTTCCCGCCGACCGCCATGTTACTGCTGCTGATCTGAGCTTAGGGAGAGGTTGCTGCCGCTTCGTCAGAAGCAGGGATAGCGTTAGGCAGGGTCCATTAACCACAAAACCGCTTGTGCTGTAGCGATTTCCACTGCCCAACACCACCTTCGGTGTGCAGGGACAGTGGAAGCTCCTTTTTTTTTTTTTTCCTCAGCGCTGTAGCTCATTGGGCTGCCCTAGAAGGCTCCCTGATAGCTGTATTGCTGTGTGTACGCCGCTGTGCAAACCAACTGCTTTTTTCAAAGCACAAATCCTCTTGTTCCTTCCTTTCTGCACAGCTATCTTGTTTGTTTGTCCACACTTTTTATTTAATTTGTGCATCAGTCCACTCCTTATTGCTGCCTGCCATACCTGGCTGAGATTACTGCAGGGAGATAGTAATTGAAGGACAGTTCCTTTTTTTTTTTTTTTGTGGGAGATTAAGATTGACATTTCTGCCAGAGTGCCATCTCTGTCTGTGTCATCTCTCACTCAGTGGGCCATAGAAAGCCTATTTATTTTTTTGCTTGATTTGGGTTCCAAAATCTACCAGAAAAAATCACAACATCAATCAGTGGGAGAAAAATATTGGCCTCAGGGCTTGTGTGCCAGTCCTAAGCGTGCCATCTCTCTCTCTCAGATAGTGGGCCATAGAAAGCCTATTTATTATTATTTTTTTTATTGGGTTTATAAATTTTCCCTGGAAAAAAAAAAATGGGAGATTAATATTGGCCTCTGGGCTTGTGTGCCAGTCCTGAGCGTGCCATCTCTCTCACAAATAGTGGGCCATAGAAAGCCTATTAATTTTTTTGCTTGATTTGGGTTCCAAAATCTACCAAAAAAAATCACTAAATCAATCAGTGGGAGATTAATATTGGCCTCTGGGCTTGTGTGCCACTCCTGACTCCTGTGTGCGTCATCTGTCACTCAGTGGGCCCTAGAAAGCCTATTTTTTGTTTTATTTGTTTTCTAAATTCTCCCTGAAACAATCATTTTATTTTCTTTGGTTTCTAAATTATTCCTGAAAAAAATTATTTTTTTTGTATTTTTTTTTTCTCTCAAGTCTCCCTGAAAAAAAAAAAAAAAAAAAAATCTGTGGGAGATTCATATTGCCCCTTCTGCTTGTGTGCCAGTCTTGACTCCTGGGTGTGCCATCTCTCTCTCTCTCCCCAATTGTGGGCCATAGAAAGCCTATTAATTTTTTTGCTTGATTTGGGTTCCAAAATCTACCAAAAAAAAACACTAAATCAATCAGTGGGAGATTAATATTGGCCTCTGGGCTTGTGTGCCACTCCTGACTCCTGTGTGCGTCATCTGTCACTCAGTGGGCCCTAGAAAGCCTATTTTTTGTTTTATTTGTTTTCTAAATTCTCCCTGAAACAATCATTTTATTTTCTTTGGTTTCTAAATTATTCCTGAAAAAAATCATTTTTTTTGTATTTTTTTTTCTCTCAAGTCTCCCTGAAAAAAAAAAAAAAAAAAAAATCTGTGGGAGATTCATATTGCCCCTTCTGCTTGTGTGCCAGTCTTGACTCCTGGGTGTGCCATCTCTCTCTTTCTCCCCAATTGTGGGCCATAGAAAGCCTATTAATTTTTTTGCTTGATTTGGGTTCCAAAATCTACCAAAAAAAAACACTAAATCAATCAGTGGGAGATTAATATTGGCCTCTGGGCTTGTGTGCCACTCCTGACTCCTGTGTGCGTCATCTGTCACTCAGTGGGCCCTAGAAAGCCTATTTTTTGTTTTATTTGTTTTCTAAATTCTCCCTGAAACAATCATTTTATTTTCTTTGGTTTCTAAATTATTCCTGAAAAAAATCATTTTTTTTGTATTTTTTTTTCTCTCAAGTCTCCCTGAAAAAAAAAAAAAAAAAAATCTGTGGGAGATTCATATTGCCCCTTCTGCTTGTGTGCCAGTCTTGACTCCTGGGTGTGCCATCTCTCTCTTTCTCCCCAATTGTGGGCCATAGAAAGCCTATTAATTTTTTTGCTTGATTTGGGTTCCAAAATCTACCAAAAAAAAACACTAAATCAATCAGTGGGAGATTAATATTGGCCTCTGGGCTTGTGTGCCACTCCTGACTCCTGTGTGCGTCATCTGTCACTCAGTGGGCCCTAGAAAGCCTATTTTTTGTTTTATTTGTTTTCTAAATTCTCCCTGAAACAATCATTTTATTTTCTTTGGTTTCTAAATTATTCCTGAAAAAAATCATTTTTTTTGTATTTTTTTTTCTCTCAAGTCTCCCTGAAAAAAAAAAAATCTGTGGGAGATTCATATTGCCCCTTCTGCTTGTGTGCCAGTCTTGACTCCTGGGTGTGCCATCTCTCTCTCCCCAATTGTGGGCCATAGAAAGCCTATTAATTTTTTTGCTTGATTTGGGTTCCAAAATCTACCAAAAAAAATAACTAAATCAATCGGTGGGAGATTAATATTGGCCTCTGGGCTTGTGTGCCACTCCTGACTCCTGTGTGCGTCCTCTCTCACTCAGTGGGCCCTACAAAGCCTTTTTTTTTTTTTTCCTAAATTCTCCCTGAAACAATCATTTCATTTTATTTGTTTTATAAATTCTTCTGTAAAAAATAAATTTTTTTAAATTTATTTTTCTTCTGAAGTCTCCCTTTTAAAAAAAACAAACACAAATCAGTGGGAGATAAATATTTACATTTGCGCTTCAGTGACAGTCCTGCGTGTGTGCCATCTCATTTGTTGCCAACAACAACAGAGTGTGTAACATTGTGGCTGATTTTCGTTGTGGTCTCACCCACCTGTAAAGGGGTAGCTAAATCATACTGAAGTTATAGCTCACCGTGTAAGTTGTGTGACAGCAACAAATACCGTTCGTTTGGTAACGTTTTTAAAACAATGAGGAAGTCTGGTGGAAGAGGTCGTGGCCGGGGGCGTTCATTGTCAGCTGGTAATGAGGGTAGTGGTAGTGGTGGAGCATCAGCTGGTCGTGGGAAAAAAAATATTGCACCTAAGTCTGGAGCTGTGGAGCCAGGTTCGTCGTCTGGCTACACAAGGCCTCGAACGCTCCCTTTTCTGGGAGTAGGAAAACCGCTTTTAAAGCCGGAGCAGCAAGAGCAAGTTTTGGCTTATCTTGCTGACTCAGCCTCTAGCTCTTTTGCCTCCTCTCGTGAAACTGGTAAATGTCAAAGCAGCGCGTCGTTAGTGGATGTTCATGGTCAGGGACAAGTCGCTTCCTTGTCCTCTTCAGCAAAAACAACAACAGAGAAGAATGCAGCAGGCGACACAACGGGTTACTCCATGGAGCTCTTTACACATACCGTCCCTGGCTTAGAAAGTGAAGCAGTTAACAGTCCATGCCCATTACAAGTTGAATCTGACATGGAGTGCACTGATGCACAGCCACAGCCAGACTACTATGCTGGTCCTTTGACTCAGACCATAACATTGCCCTCGCAGGGTGCTGATCAAGAATCAGACCCTGATGAGACTATGTTGCCCCATCACGAACGCTATACCACCGACCGACACGGTGACACAGACGAAGTTGCACACGAGCTACAAGAAGAGGTAATAGATGACCCAGTTCTTGACCCCGATTGGCAGCCATTGGGGGAACAGGGTGCAGGCGGCAGCAGTTCTGAAGCGGAGGAGGAGGGGCCGCAGCAGGCATCAACATCGCAACAGGTTCCATCTGCCGGGCCCGTATCTTGCCCAAAACACGTGGCAAAGCTAAAACCTGTTGGAGGACAGCGTGGCCATCCGGTTAAAGCTCAGTCTGCAATGCCTGAAAAGGTATCCGATGCTAGAAAGAGTGCAGTCTGGCATTTTTTTAAACAACATCCAATTGATCAGCGCAAAGTCATCTGTCAAAAATGTTCAACTACCTTAAACAGAGGACAGAATCTGAAAAGTCTCAATACAAGTTGCATGCATAGACATTTAACCACCATGCATTTGCAAGCCTGGACTAACTACCAAACGTCCCTTAAGGTTGTAGCACCCTCGGCCAATGAAGCTAGTCAGCAACGCAACATCCCTTCCGGCAGTGTAGGGCCACCATTTTCCGCACCACCTGCAGTATCTGTGCAGGTTTCTTTGCCAGGCCAAAGCCGTCAGGGTCAGGGAATCACCAGTTTCGTAGTAGGAAACACTGCATCTAGGGCACCGGTGGCAACAATACCATCTCCCACCGTCTCTCAGTCTGCCATGTCCACCGGCACCCCCGCTAGTTCCACGATCTCCAGCTCTCCAGTCCAGCTCACCCTACATGAGACTATGGTTAGAAAAAGGAAGTACTTAGCCTCGCATCCGCGTACACAGGGTTTGAACGCACACATAGCTAGACTAATCTCGTTAGAGATGATGCCCTACCGGTTAGTTGAAAGCGAAGCTTTCAAAGCCCTGATGGACTACGCTGTACCACGCTACGAGCTACCCAGTCGACACTTTTTTTCCAGAAAAGCCATCCCAGCCCTCCACCAGCATGTTAAAGAGCGCATCGTCCATGCACTCAGGCAATCTGTGAGCACAAAGGTGCACCTGACAACAGATGCATGGACCAGTAGGCATGGCCAGGGACGTTACGTGTCCATCACGGCACACTGGGTAAATGTGGTGGATGCAGGGTCCACAGGGGACAGCAAGTTTGGGACAGTTCTGCCTAGCCCACGGTCTAGGAAACAATTGGCTGTAGCCGTTCGCACCCCCTCCTCCTCCTCTTCGTCCTCCTGCAGAAGCGAGAGCTCGTCCACAGACCGCAGTCGCACAACCACTCCATCCGCAGCTGCCACTGTTGCACACCAGGTCTCCCATTATGGGGCAGCTACTGGCAAACGTCAGCAGGCTGTATTGGCTATGAAGTGTTTGGGCGACAACAGACACACCGCGGAAGTTCTGTCCGAGTTCTTGCAGAAAGAAACGCAGTCGTGGCTGGGCACTGTAGATCTTGAGGCAGGCAAGGTAGTGAGTGATAATGGAAGGAATTTCATGGCTGCCATCTCCCTTTCCCAACTGAAACACATTCCTTGCCTGGCTCACACCTTAAACCTGGTGGTGCAGTGCTTCCTGAAAAGTTATCCGGGGTTATCCGACCTACTCCTCAAAGTGCGTGGACTTTGCTCACATATCCGCCGTTCGCCCGTACACTCCAGCCGTATGCAGACCTATCAGCGTTCTTTGAACCTTCCCCAGCATCGCCTAATCATAGACGTTGCAACAAGGTGGAACTCAACACTGCACATGCTTCAGAGACTGTGTGAACAGAGGCGGGCTGTTATGTTTTTGTGGGAGGATACACATACACGGGCAGGCAGTAGGATGGCAGACATGGAGTTGTCAGGTGTGCAGTGGTCGAAGATTCAAGACATGTGTCAAGTCCTTCAGTGTTTTGAGGAATGCACACGGCTGGTTAGTGCAGACAACGCCATAATAAGCATGAGCATCCCCCTAATGCGTCTGCTGATGCAAAGTTTGACGCACATAAAGGATCAGGCGTCTGCAGCTGAGGAAGAGGAAAGCCTTGATGACAGTCAGCCATTGTCTGGCCAGGGCAGTGTAAAGGACGAGGTAGCGGGTGAAGAGGAGGAGGAGGACGAGGAGGATGATGGGGATGATTATATTTTTAATGAGGAAGCTTTTCCGGGGCCACTGGAAATTGGTGGCGCGGCAAGGCCGGGTTCTGGTTTTTTGAGGGACACAAGTGACGTTGATTTGCCTGAAACTGCCCCTCAACCAAGCACAACCGCAGATTTGAGAACTGGAACTTTGGCCCACATGGCGGATTATGCCTTACGTATCCTCAAAAGGGACACACGCATAACTAAAATGATGAATGATGACGATTACTGGTTGGCCTGCCTCCTTGATCCTCGCTATAAAGGCAAATTGCAAAATATAATGCCACATGAGAACTTGGAACTAATATTAGCAACCAAACAATCAACTCTTGTTGACCGTTTGCTTCTGGCATTCCCTGCACACAGCGCCCGTGATCGTTCTCACACGAGCTGCAGGGGCCAGCAGACCAGAGGAGTTAGAGGGGCAGAAATCAGAAGTGGAGTTGGCCAGAGGGGTTTTCTGACCAGGTTGTGGAGTGATTTTGCTATGACCGCAGACAGGACAGGTACTGCAGCATCAATTCAAAGTGACAGGAGACAACATTTGTCCAGTATGGTTACAAACTATTTTTCATCCCTTATCGATGTTCTCCCTCAACCGTCATTCCCATTTGATTACTGGGCATCAAAATTAGACACCTGGCCAGAATTGGCAGAATATGCATTGCAGGAGCTTGCTTGCCCGGCAGCTAGTGTCCTATCAGAAAGAGTATTCAGTGCTGCAGGTTCAATACTAACAGAAAAAAGGACTCGTCTGGCTACCCAAAATGTAGATGATCTAACCTTCATTAAAATGAACCACAACTGGATTTCGAAATCTTTTGCACCACCTTGCCCGGCTGACACCTAGCTTTCCTATGAAAAGGTCTTGCCTGTGGACTATTCTGAATGCCTTTTCCAATCTCGTAATTTTCAGCACCTGATTGTCCAGCATACGACATGTTTACACCTCACTAAATGGCCAAACTCCCCACACGGGGCCGTGGTATCGACACTTGGCGACAGCACCCGTGAGAGTGCAGTTTGTCTGAAGAGGTGGGTGAGCCCGCTTTTGGTCGACGGCACTGCCACTGGGTCCCTCCTAGTACAATAAAGTGTCTCTGGCGGTGGTGGTGCGCACCCAACGTCAGACACACCGTTGTAATATGAGGGGCCCTGGGCCTGTACCGCCGGCCACAAGACAGTTTCCCCCCACCCCAGCTCAAACAGTGCTCTACCACTTGCAAAATTATCTCACAGCTCCACCAATGTTTAGTCTATGCGCTGACATCCTTCAATGCCTGCCACTGACAATACCATTGTATTGACATTTTTGTTATGTTAGGCCTTCGATGCCTGTCTGTGGTCACTCCTTCCACTAGGCCTCCACTGACCACACCACTGCTGCCCGTGTACCCCTGGAACCAATTTAAAATTGCCTACAGCCATGTGTTATTATTTTAGGCCTTCGATGCCTGTCTGTGGTCACTCCTTCCACTAGGCCTCTACTGACCACACCACTGCTGCCCGTGTACCCCTGGAACCAATTTAAAATTGCCTACAGCCAGCCCAATTTTTTTATTTTAGGCCTTCGATGCCTGTCTGCGGTCCATTCTTTCAACTACTACTACACTGACCAGGGCACTGCTGCCCGTGTACCCCTGGAACCAATTTAAAATTGCCTACAGCCATGTGTTATTATTTTAGGCCTTCGATGCCTGTCTGCGGTCACTCCTTCCACTAGGCCTCCACTGACCACACCACTGCTGCCCGTGTACCCCTGGAACCAATTTAAAATTGCCTACAGCCAGCCCAATTTTTTTATTTTAGGCCTTCGATGCCTGTCTGCGGTCCATTCTTTCAACTACTACTACACTGACCAGGGCACTGCTGCCCGTGTACCCCTGGAACCAATTTAAAATTGCCTACAGCCATGTGTTATTATTTTAGGCCTTCGATGCCTGTCTGCGGTCACTCCTTCCACTAGGCCTCCACTGACCACACCACTGCTGCCCGTGTACCCCTGGAACCAATTTAAAATTGCCTACAGCCAGCCCAATTTTTTTATTTTAGGCCTTCGATGCCTGTCTGCGGTCCATTCTTTCAACTACTACTACACTGACCAGGGCACTGCTGCCCGTGTACCCCTGGAACCAATTTAAAATTGCCTACAGCCATGTGTTATTATTTTAGGCCTTCGATGCCTGTCTGCGGTCACTCCTTCCACTAGGCCTCCACTGACCACACCACTGCTGCCCGTGTACCCCTGGAACCAATTTAAAATTGCCTACAGCCAGCCCAATTTTTTTATTTTAGGCCTTCGATGCCTGTCTGCGGTCCATTCTTTCAACTACTACTACACTGACCAGGGCACTGCTGCCCGTGTACCCCTGGAACCAATTTAAAATTGCCTACAGCCATGTGTTATTATTTTAGGCCTTCGATGCCTGTCTGCGGTCACTCCTTCCACTAGGCCTCCACTGACCACACCACTGCTGCCCGTGTACCCCTGGAACCAATTTAAAATTGCCTACAGCCAGCCCAATTTTTTTATTTTAGGCCTTCGATGCCTGTCTGCGGTCCATTCTTTCAACTACTACTACACTGACCAGGGCACTGCTGCCCGTGTACCCCTGGAACCAATTTAAAATTGCCTACAGCCATGTGTTATTATTTTAGGCCTTCGATGCCTGTCTGCGGTCACTCCTTCCACTAGGCCTCCACTGACCACACCACTGCTGCCCGTGTACCCCTGGAACCAATTTAAAATTGCCTACAGCCAGCCCAATTTTTTTATTTTAGGCCTTCGATGCCTGTCTGCGGTCCATTCTTTCAACTACTACTACACTGACCAGGGCACTGCTGCCCGTGTACCCCTGGAACCAATTTAAAATTGCCTACAGCCATGTGTTATTATTTTAGGCCTTCGATGCCTGTCTGTGGTCACTCCTTCCACTAGGCCTCCACTGACCACACCACTGCTGCCCGTGTACCCCTGGAACCAACATCAGAAAATATAAAAATAAGTATTTTGCTTATAAAAAAGAAAATACTGGAGAGATATCAAATGCAGACATTTTAACATTAAAAACAAACACACAACTAAAATCTGGTACAGTACTAAAAATGGCCACCAGCTACAATTACTTTCTCCTGCAAGTAGTTAACTGAAAGGTTTTTTAAATTGAAAACACAGATATGGCATCCACCGAGTGTTGTCCTGTCGCGTCTTCTTTATATTATTGCCGAGAAGATGCAAAACAATGAAAATAATAAAATCATTAATTACCAAAATAATAGAGAAAGTCAACACCACATTGCAAATAAACATTCATTCCAAATAAAGAAGCAGGGCGCGTCCGAGGGTGAGTATATACCTAATAAGAATATAATCACCCTCGGACGCGCAATGCTTATTTCCAACAGCCTTCCTTCCTAAGAATCAGCCCTTCCGTGGTGTAGAGAGACGTTGTGTTACACTCCAAGGTGTTCCCCAGGTTGCCTTTCCTGAGCTTCGATCTTCCGGCTCTCGTTTAGTAGTTGTTGGAAACTACGCTGCATTAGGCCTTCAAATTGGGTATGGGGTGTAGAGAGATGGTGTGTTCCACTCCAAGGTGTTCCCCAGGTTGCCTTTCCTGAGCTTCGATCTTCCGGCTCTCGTTTAGTAGTTCTTGGAAACTACACTGCATTAGGCCTTCAAATTGGGTATGGGGTGTAGAGAGAGGGTGTGTTACACTCCAAGGTGTTCCCCAGGTTGCCTTTCCTGAGCTTCGATCTTCCGGCTCTCGTTTAGTAGTTGTTGGAAACTACGCTGCATTAGGCCTTCAAATTGGGTATGGGGTGTAGAGAGAGGGTGTGTTACACTCCAAGGTGTTCCCCAGGTTGCCTTTCCTGAGCTTCGATCTTCCGGCTCTCGTTTAGTAGTTGTTGGAAACTACGCTGCATTAGGCCTTCAAATTGGGTATGGGGTGTAGAGAGAGGGTGTGTTACACTCCAAGGTGTTCCCCAGGTTGCCTTTCCTGAGCTTCGATCTTCCGGCTCTCGTTTAGTAGTTCTTGGAAACTACACTGCATTAGGCCTTCAAATTGGGTATGGGGTGTAGAGAGAGGGTGTGTTACACTCCAAGGTGTTCCCCAGGTTGCCTTTCCTGAGCTTCGATATTC
The DNA here is from genome assembly GCF_032444005.1 of Ranitomeya imitator. Lineage (NCBI taxonomy): Eukaryota > Metazoa > Chordata > Amphibia > Anura > Dendrobatidae > Ranitomeya > Ranitomeya imitator. Next base: position 461,072,326 of record NC_091282.1, on the reverse strand, counting down.
CGGCTCTCGTTTAGTAGTTGTTGGAAACTACACTGCATTAGGCCTACAAATTTGGTATGGGGGAAACATTGGCGCATCTGTGGTCCCTCCTTCCTCTAGGCCTCCACTGACCTGTCTACTGCTGCCCGTGTTCCCCTGGAACCAATTTTAAATTGCCTACAGGCAGCCCAATTTATTATGTTAGGGCTTCGAAGCCTGTCTGCGGTCCCTCCTTCCACTAGGCCTCCACTGACCTGTCTACTGCTGCCCGTGTACCCCTTGAACCAACATCATAAAATAAAAAAAAAAGTATTTTGCTTATAAAAAAGAAAATACTGGTGAGATATCAAATGCAGACATTTTAACATTAAAAACAAACACACAACTAAAATCTGGTACAGTACTAAAAATGGCCACCAGCTACAATTACTTTCTCCTGCAAGTAGTTAACTGAAAGGTTTTTTAAATTGAAAACACAGATATGGCATCCACCGAGTGTTGTCCTGTCGCGTCTTCTTTATATTATTGCCGAGAAGATGCAAAACAATGAAAATAATAAAATCATTAATTACCAAAATAATAGAGAAAGTCAACACCACATTGCAAATAAACATTCATTCCAAATAAAGAAGCAGGGCGCGTCCGAGGGTGAGTATATACCTAATAAGAATATAATCACCCTCGGACGCGCAATGCTTATTTCCAACAGCCTTCCTTCCTAAGAATCAGCCCTTCCGTGGTGTAGAGAGACGTTGTGTTACACTCCTAGGTGTTCCCCAGGTTGCCTTTCCTGAGCTTCGATCTTCCGGCTCTCGTTTAGTAGTTGTTGGAAACTACGCTGCATTAGGCCTTCAAATTGGGTATGGGGTGTAGAGAGATGGTGTGTTCCACTCCAAGGTGTTCCCCAGGTTGCCTTTCCTGAGCTTCGATCTTCCGGCTCTCGTTTAGTAGTTCTTGGAAACTACACTGCATTAGGCCTTCAAATTGGGTATGGGGTGTAGAGAGAGGGTGTGTTACACTCCAAGGTGTTCCCCAGGTTGCCTTTCCTGAGCTTCGATCTTCCGGCTCTCGTTTAGTAGTTCTTGGAAACTACACTGCATTAGGCCTTCAAATTGGGTATGGGGTGTAGAGAGAGGGTGTGTTACACTCCAAGGTGTTCCCCAGGTTGCCTTTCCTGAGCTTCGATCTTCCGGCTCTCGTTTAGTAGTTCTTGGAAACTACACTGCATTAGGCCTACAAATTGGGTATGGGGTGGAGAGAGATGATGTGTTACACTCCAAGGTGTTCCCCAGGTTTCCTTGCCATTGCTTCGGTCTTCCGACTCTCGTTTAGTAGTTGTAGAAAAGTACACTGCATTAGGCCTACAAAATGGGTATGGGGTGGAGAGAGATGGTGTGTTACACTCCAAGGTGTTCCCCAGGTTGCCTTTCCTGAGCTTCTATCTTCAGGCTCTCATTAAATTGTGGTTAAATGGAACAACTGCATTTGGCGTACTAGTTGGTTTGGGGCCTACTATCGGTGTCTGCCACTCCTTGCTGTTCTCCTGGTTTCCGGTCCTGAAATTCCATTTTCAGGCGCTCGTTAAGTAGTTGTTAATGTTAGACTGCATTTGGCCTACTAGTTGGGTTGGGGCCTACTATCGGTGTCTGCCACTCCTTGCTGTTCTCCTCCACTGAACAAAGCTGTGCCGCCTGTTTACTACGGTTGCCAATTTTGAACTGCATTTCGACTACTTACTGATTTGGCCCTACTCTCTGTGTCAGCCTCTCATTCCAGTTGTCCTCCACTGCAATGCCCCCTGATTAGTCCTGTGTTACCAATTTTGAACTGCATTTAGCCCACTTTATTCTTTGGGCCTATATCTGTGTTTCCACTTCATCGTGCCCATTGCCCAGCCAGTGATAGATGAGTCTGCTGGTACATTGACCCATAACGTAACATTCCCCGTGCATGCTACACAACAACATTGTGACCCTGCTGAAAGTCAGGTTGCTCTTCCCGCATACCATACCACCTTACACGGGGACAAAGAGGAAGGTGCAGATGAAAGTGCAGGTTCCTTCATCAGGTGGGGGGAGGAATACTAGTTGGCGACGTCACTGGCACAGGGCCTCTCATAGTACGCAAAAGTGTTGCTGCCGGTGGGAGGCGCCCCCGCCGTGCAAACACACCGCTGTACTTTGAGGGGCCCTGTGCCAGTGCCAACAAGTGGGCCCCCCCTGCTTGCTCAGGATCACAGCACTTGCAAAGTTGAAATACTTACCTCTCCCTGCTCCACTGCCGTGACGTGGTCCAGATTTCCTGGGCCCACTAATTACTTGAACCAGCCCTACCCCACACAACTTTAGCCAAATGACCCCCAATTTCAAATGCCTTCCAATTATTATAAGCTAAATTACGCTTGACAAGCTTCATTAAGAAGAATGGATGGTTTTGACATTAAAATGGGCACTCTAGGTGTTTTCCTGGCCCCCACTCACTGCCGACTATGCTGCCCCATTGACTTGCATTGGGTTTCGTGTTTCGGTCGATCCCGACTTTACGTCATAATCGGCCGATTTCACTTGACCCGACTTTTGAGATAGTCGGGTTTCGCGAAACCCGGCTCGACTCTAAAAAGGTCAAGGTCGCTTAACTCTATTTACCACTGCCTCATACTCCTTTCCTCAACCCTCACTCTACCAAAATGCTTGTGCATGCCCTAATCATCTCCAGCCTGGACTACTGCAACATCCTCCTCTGTGGCCTACCTTCTAACACTCTTGCACCTCTCCAGTTCATCCTTAACTCTGCTGCCCAATTAATTAATCTTTCTCCTCACTACACTCCTGCTTCTCCTCTTTGCAAATCCCTTCACTGGCTCCCAATTTACCAGAGTATCCAGTTTAAATTACTAACACAGACCTACAAAGCCATCCATAACCTTTCTCGTCCGTATATTTCTGAACTAATCTCCCAATATCTTCCGTTATACAATCTCCGGTCCTCCAAAGACCTCCTTCTCTCCTACACACTTATTCGCTCCTCACCCAATCGCCTCCAAGACTTCTCCTGAATATCCCCCTTCCTCTGGAATTTTGTGCCCCAACACATCCGATTATCCACCACATTTGGATCCTTCAGATGGAATCTGAAAACCCATCTCTTCAAAAAAGTCTACAACCTGTAGCTGCCACCTCAACACCATCAGAGCTACTGCAACCCCCAACCTACTGTCTTCTTCCCCATAATCCTGTAGAATGTAAGCCCACAAGGGCAGGGTCCTCTTCCCTCTGTACTAGTCTATCATTGTTAGTTTACTGTAAGTGATATTTGTATTTTGATGTAACCCCTTCTCATGTACAGCACTATGGAATCAATGGTGCTGTTAAATAAATAATAATAATCCCTTCCTCTAACCAGTTAAAAACAAGAGATATCTACATAAACGCATAAACGGTTTGGTCTTTCACAGGAGCTGAATATTTCATAGCCCCAGAGTCCTAGAGTATAGTTTGCACATTGAGAATCAACTGCCTGCTGATTCCTTCTAATGGCTGGGACTAGGACTGATCTCAGGCTTCACAAAAGCCATCTTTCAACCCTAAAGGTACCGTCACATTTAGCGACGCTGCAGCGATCTAGACAACGATCCTGATCACTGAAGCGTCGCTGTGTGGTCGCTGGAGAGCTGTCACACAGACAGCTCTCCAGCGACCAACTATGCAAAGTCCCCTGGTAACCAGGGTAAACATCGGGTTATTAAGTGCAGGGCCGCGCTTAGTAACCCGATGTTTACCCTGGTTACCAGCGTAAACGTAAAAAAAAAAAAAACACTACATACTTACATTCCGGTGTCTGTCCCCCAGCGCTGTGCTTCTCTGCACTGACTGTGAGCACCAGCCGGAAAGCACAGCGGTGACATCACCGCTGTGCTCTGCTTTCCAGCCGGCGCTTACACAGTGCAGAGAAGCACAGCGCCGGGGGACAGACACCGGAATTTATGTATGTAGTTTTTTTTATTTTTACGTTTACGCTGGTAACCAGGGTAAACATCGGGTTACTAAGCGCGGCCCTTGAAAATCAATGAGAAATTGAAGTTTTCACGAAAAAAAATGTTAAGAAACATTCTTTTCTGTATAATGACATGTATATAAGGCAAAATTTAAAAAAGATTAAAAAAATAACTTAAGCATACCAAAATTTATTTTTATTAATTTTTTATTAAATTTGTATTATTTTTTAAATAAAAAAATGGCAATTTCACTGCAATTTATGAAGGAAGCAAGAACTGCCAAAAATTAGTTGGAAGAGGGACTCAGATACACCCTGTAATAGACATAAAGGAGCGCCTCATACACATTATTTTCAAGATGTCATGTAGTAGTATTTCTAGATTCATAAAGGCTATGTGAAAAAAGCAAAGTCTGACAAAAATTACAAGCAGCGACATCCATATGCTCTAGGGCACAAACTGTAGTGCCTGCACACAGTACAAAGCCAAAGAATAATTATAAGGAGTGTCATCCATGCACCCTTTAAGCCTCATTCAAATATAGTGAACAAAGTATAGTTGTTGTACTACTACACTCATAAAGGCTCTGCATGCAGCACAAAGTCAGAACAAAATTATAATTAGGGTAAGCCATACACAGTTGAAGGTTCCAAGTGGGGTGCCTCAGAAAAAAAATAAAAAAATGAAGTTGATTTACCCATACACTCATAAAAGCTTTGCAAAAAATTAAAATCCAGGAAAAATGTATAAGTAGGGTTATCCATACACCATTAAGCGCAAAAACTGGAGGGTCTTGCTTAAAAATAGAGCAATAAAAACACATTATGAGCTATTGTCATCTGGTGGTGTGAAAAAGTGGGGGCTAATCCAGGCTTTGTTCTTTTTTATCAGAGTGAACGTGTCAGCATTCTCTGTTGCCACGGGAAAGCGCCTGTCTGTTATGACCCCCTGTGGCACTAAAAGCCTGCTCAGACAAGACCCTAGTGACAGGGTAGCAGAACACCTTCAAGGCATAGAGGGACAGCACATGCCAGGTGTCCAGCTTTGAGACCCAACAAATGAAGGTCACAGAGGAATTAGAGAGTACACAGATTTGGTCAGCCAGGTATTGCTTAACCAACTTTAAAACTTTTCCTGTTTTGTCAAAAATACCCGGTCACCAGGCCCTGGATGTTGGGATGGTGACATGACACAATGAGTTGACCCAAGCCTTTGACAGTGTATTCCTGCCTCTGCTGTGGGTCTCCCTTGCCTCTTCTACTGGTCAGGCAAGGAAGCTTGCCCCCAGCTGCTAGCAATATCTGATGTGAATTTTTACAACAAGTTTTCCACAATGACCTTCTGGTATAACACCATTTTAGAAGATCTCTCCACCTCTGGAAAGAGACATGCAAAGTTCTCCTTGTAGCATTGGTCTAGCAAGGTCAACAACCACTACTCGTTTTTTGGCCAAGATAAATATAACGCAAGGATCATGAAACAGGCAGTGGTAATAATAATAATAATCTTTATCTTTATATTGCGCTAACATATTCCGCAGTGCTTTACAGTTTACACACATTATTAATACTGTCCCCGATGGGGCTCACAATCTAAATTCCCTATCAGTATGTCTTTGGAATGTGGGAGGAAACCGGAGTACCCAGAGGAAACCCACACAAACACAGGGAGAACCTACAAACTCCTTGCAGATGTTGTCCTTGGTGAGATTTGAACCCAGGAGTCCAGAGCTGCAAGGCTGAAGTGATAACCACTGAGCCACCGTGCCACCCCCAGTGGTGCATAAAGTCGGCGATATGTGCCAAGCTCCTTACAAACAACACTTCCCTGTCTCCACTATGATGACTCTCTTTGCCCTTCTCCTCCTCCCTCTGTTCCTCCTTCTCCCCAGCCCATCCACATAGGAGAGATGAGACGAAGGTTGTGTGGGTAATAGCCAACATCTCCTGTTCCTCCATCTCTTCAGCCTCCAGCTCCTCATTTTTACAAAATCTGCGCTGAGCAGATGAGATCAGGCTGGGCTGGGTAGTATCTCCCTGTCACATGTCTTTTTCCATCTCCACCAGGTCCGCATGCATAGCTTCATGTATAATTGTGAGCAGCGACTGTTTGAGTGGGCACAAAAGTGAGATTGTTGCTATGGCATCTTTGCTGCTAACTATCTTTATGGATTCGTCAAAATCTTGAAGAGCCACACAAATGTTAGACATCCATGCCAACTCTTCAGTTTTGATGTGTTAGGGCTGACCAGAATACCGACGGGCGTGATGGAGATGGTATTCCACAACTGGCCTCTGCTGCTCACAAATTCTTGCCAGCATGTGCAGTGTGGAGTTCCAGCACGTGCTCAAGTCACGCATCAGTAAACTAGCACTTGCATGCACTGCTTAAGCTCTGCCAGAGCGACGGCAGGTTAGCCGACTTGGAGAAATGGGCGCTTACCAGAAGGTCTGGCAAATCTGGGTATGTTTTCAGAAAACCACTGAATTAACAAGTTGAGCTTGTGTGCCAAGCAAGGTATTTGTGTGAGCTGGTCAAGCTTCACAGCCTCCACAAGGTTACACTTATTATGGCAAACAACCATGCCTGGTTATAGGTGCAGTGGTAAAAGCCACAGATCTGTCTGGTCTGGTATTCCTTTAAGTAACTCTGCCATGATATGTGGTTTGTATCCTAGACAAATTAGCTTCACCAGAACTTGTTGCTAGTTCTCTGATGCAGTTCTGCAGAGCTTCCAGCTTCCAGCTGGTGTGGATGACATGCTCTGAGATCACACATCAGAGATGGAGGATGAGGATGAGCTGGAGGGGGTGCATAAACTGATGGTGGAGCTAGTGGAAACCTTGAAAGAAGTAGGGCTAGCAATCCCCAGTGACGGTAGCACATCTACAGTGCAAGGGTGGGACTCTGCCTCAGCCTCCACAATGTTCACATGTAGCATCCCTGGACACAAGTGTTTGTCCACGTGTCAGTTGTTAAATGGACAATCCAAGTAAGTGTGTTGGTAAGGTGATGTTCCTCGACAGGTGCAGGGCCGAGTGCTGAGGGAAGGCTACTTCCATGAGTTGGCTGAAATATTCCCTGTCAACAAACCTAAAGAGCAACATTTCCATGGCAAGCAGCCTGGAAATGTGTCAGTTTCACATTTGGGCCTGTGGGTGGGTGGCTGTAAACTTTCTCTTTCCCTAAAAAGACCTGGGGTGTGGACAGCTGATTGCTGGGATGGGACAACGATTTGGAAGTGCTTGATGATGGTGCATCAAAATGCACAAGAACAGGTGCAGGGTGAGAGACATCTATGCCTGTATGATGGACAGGGGACTAGGAAGCACCTAGCACAGGGGAAGAGGCAGCGGTGTCACCCAATGGCCCCAATTGTGGACCCAGGTGTTTGGCCCACTGGATTCAGTGCTTAGATGACATGTGCCTGATCATGCTGGTGGTGGTTAGGTACGTAATAATCAAGCCCCTGCTGAACTTGGAATGGCACAGTTCGCAAATTACCATTTTTTTGCCTCAGAACTCTCTTTAACCCCTTGATGAACACCAATATGTCTTTTTACTGGCCTGTGATATATGATCGGCAGACAGGTGACAATCCAGAAGCTGTCAGCTGTTCTCTATAGTTGACAACTTTCTGCTTCAGCCACAATCAGTGTTGGTAACGACTATAGCTGTTTAACCCCTTAAATACTGCTGTCAATATTGACTACAGCATACAGATGGTTAACAGTGTAGGAACTTCCTCTTTATCCCCATCGGCACCCTGAAATCTTGATCGTGTGGTCCTGATGTTTGCCATGGCAATTCATCGCCAAATAATTGTCTTAAGGTACTGTCACACTAGACGATATCGCTAGCGATCCGTGACGTTGCAGCGTCCTCGCTAGCGATATCGTCCAGTGTGACAGGCAGCAGCGATCAGGCCCCTGCTGGGAGATCGCTGGTCGGGGAAGAAAGTCCAGAACTTTATTTCGTCGCTGGACTCCCCGTAGACATCGCTGAATCGTCGTGTGTGACACCGATTCAGCGATGTCTTTGCTGGTAACCAGGGTAAACATCGGGTAACTAAGCGCAGGGCCGCGCATAGTAACCCGATGTTTACCCTGGTTACCATCCTAAAAGTAAAAAAACAAACACTACATACTTACCTACAGCCGTCTGTCCTCCAGCGCTGTGCTCTGCACTCCTCCTGCTCTGGCTGTGAGCGTCGGTCAGCCGGAAAGCAGAGCGGTGACGTCACCGCTCTGCTTTCCGGCCGCTGCGCTCACAGCCAGACCAGAGAAGCAGAGCGCCGAGGACAGACAGCAGAAGGTAAGTATGTAGCGTTTGTTTTTTTACTTTTTAGGATGGTAACCAGGGTAAACATCGGGTTACTAAGCGCGGCCCTGCGCTTAGTTACCCGATGTTTACCCTGGTTACCGGGGACCTCGGGATAGTTGGTCGCTGGAGAGCTGTCTGTGTGACAGCTCTCCAGCGACCAAACAGTGACGCTGCAGCGATCCGGATCGTTGTCGGTATCGCTGCAGCGTCGCTATGTGTGACGGTACCTTTAGAGTCTGTCAACTATAGCAGCCTGTTCAAAAGTTAGCAACATTTAGGTGGTAAAAATACACTTTTTCATTTCTGTCATGCCACTTTGCATTCATTCCGTAAAAGCACCAGAAGGGTTAAAAACTACCTGAAAATGATTTTGAATAGGTTGAGGGGTGCTGTATTTAGGACTTTCAAAGTCACTTTGAAACTTATTAGGTCCCTAAATAAGTAGGTTTCGTAACATTCCATAAAAAGATGAAAAATTACTGCTACATTGTTATACTTTCAAAAATGCTAACAAAATAAAACTAAATTTTACAAATGATGTTGATGTAAAACAGACATTAGGAAAATGTTATTTATTAATGTTTTTATGTGGTAGGACTATCTGGATTAAAAGGATACTCATTCATTTGAAAATTGATAATTTATAGAATTTAAAAAAAATCAGATTTTTTTATAAATAAATGCAAAAAATATCGACCTAAATTTGCCATTATCTTAAAGTACAATGTGTCACAAAAAAACAATCTTAAAGCCAATGAGCTATGTTGAAGCATTCCATAGTTATTACTACATAATGTGAAACTGGTCAGATTTAAAAAATTTGGCTCCGCCACTACGGAGTTAAAAAAAGTCTTAGACCAGGGAACATCTGAGTCATTGATGGAGAAATACACAAGTGCCAGTGCTCTGCGCTATAGTTGCTCGCCTTTTCCCTCTGATCACACCACTGCTTCTTCCTGCCTGTTTTGGTGCTTCCAATCCCTTCTCCTCAGCGCTGTTGGCCTCGCTCTGCATGCAAGATTCCAAGGTTGGTGACTTCATCATTCTCCGCCTCATCTTCCACCGCTGCCCCCTAGTCCTCCTGACTTGGTGACTTGACAACAAGCTGACTTATCGGCAACTGTGTCTCATCTTCATCTTCCTCCTTAGACAAAATTTGCCATTCCCCACCGTCATCTTCTTGTGGTTGTGGCTTCTCTAAGTATTGTGCATCACTAACCTGCATATCCTCCTGTCCCTCTTTCAATATGCAGGTTGAGAGGCCACAATAAAGAAATGATGCTGTAAGGAGCTCATCGGAGTGTCCTAGTGTGGGATCAGTAGTCTCCTGGGACTCAACATGGTGGGAGGAAGGAGGATCTGGATGAGGATTAAGTGATCCAGTCTGTTGGCTGGTGAGACTGGACCCTGCAGAAGACTAGGTGGTGCTGCCAAGCATGCTGGAAGCATTATCTGCTATCCAACTAACCACCTGTTCACACTACTCTTGCTTTAGAAGTGGTGTACCGTGCCTCTCTACATAGTGGGACAGGAACCTATGTGTTGTACATGGACATGTTTCTTGTGCTCCAGCAACAGGCATAGTTGGACCTGTTCCACATCTTCTAGGTCTCCAAGCAATATCATCAGCACTTCCACTTCCCCACCACTTACCACATGGCTTACTCATTTTTTAATTGTTAGTTGTCTAGAAACCAAGTTTATTTCTACTTTAAAAAATTGGGCATCTGCAGCAATCAAAGCATTTTTTTTGGTGTTTAATACCACAATAATGTAACACAAAGCACGTAAAAGTGTATTGAGAACAAATTCAATGCAGGATTTTTTTAACACTTTCTGGACTGTAATGTACCACTAAAATATAAATCAAAGCACTTTATACTCTATGGATGACTAACTGAATCCAGAAAAAATTTTGATCGCTTTTTTGGTGTGTTATACACATGCTAAATTGAACAGAAAGAATGTAATATTCTATGAATGACTGAATCCAGAAAATGTTTTCAGTGCTTTTTGGAGTGCTACATATCACTGAAATGTAAAACTAAGCATGTAATGAGTATCTGAGTGCTGAGATATGCTTGTACTCGGCGAGCATTGGGCGGTGCTCGATTTAAAACTCTAATCCCCACCCCACGTTTAGTGACTTTTACACTGCGACTAAGCATGTGGGGATTGCCTGGGCTTCACTGTAATGCCATAGCCATCTTGGTAGTGGCATTACTGTAATTGGCTGGCTGTATTACATCAACAGGGGAATAAAAAGATAGGCGCCTCCATGCCCGACTTGCAGATGCAATTGCACAGCTCTGGGACAGTTCGTATTGGAGGGAGAGATTGCTTGTTCAGGCCTGTGTGTGCACAATTAACTAATTTGAGTCCTATAGAGTTGATACTGGTGCTGATGCTAAACCATCATGCTAACAGTTCTACAAAGGGCTAATATTAATATTGTGCTTTGCTGTTTGTATCAGATGAATTGTGAATATAACCTAGGGACAGTTGACAGTTGAATGAGCAGGGAGATTGATAGAATAAAGGCTCAAGGCAGGGCTGAGTTCTTCACAGTCCCTTGCTATATATACTGGTTTTGCATATTACCTAATTTTTTTTTGGGGGGTGCAAAAATTGACTATATTGTCATCAATAGAGTATTATGTGCTTTGTGCTACATTTCTGTGATATATAACATTCCCTAAAAGCAATACTCACCTACAGGTCCTTCTCAAAAAATTAGCATATAGTGTTAAATTTCATTATTTACCATAATGTAATGATTACAATTAAACTTTCATATATTATAGATTCATTATCCACCAACTGAAATTTGTCAGGTCTTTTATTGTTTTAATACTGATGATTTTGGCATACAACTCCTGATAACCCAAAAAACCTGTCTCAATAAATTAGCATATCAAGAAAAGGTTCTCTAAACGACCTATTACCCTAATCTTCTGAATCAACTAATTAACTCTAAACACATGCAAAAGATACCTGAGGCTTTTATAAACTCCCTGCCTGGTTCATTACTCAAAACCCCCATCATGGGTAAGACTAGCGACCTGACAGATGTCAAGAAGGCCATTATTGACACCTTCAAGCAAGAGGGTAAGACCCAGAAAGAAATTTCTCAACAAATAGGCTGTTCCCAGAGTGCTGTATCAAGGCACCTCAATGGTAAGTCTGTTGGAAGGAAACAATGTGGCAGAAAACGCTGTACAATGAGAAGAGGAGACCGGACCCTGAGGAAGATTGTGGAGAAGGACCGATTCCAGACCTTGGGGAACCTGAGGAAGCAGTGGACTGAGTCTGGTGTGGAAACATCCAGAGCCACCGTGCACAGGCGTGTGCAGGAAATGGGCTACAGGTGCCGCATTCCCCAGGTAAAGCCACTTTTGAGCTACAGAGAAGCAGCACTGGACTGTTGCTAAGTGGTCCCAAGTACTTTTTTCTGATGAAAGCAAATTTTGCATGTCATTCGGAAATCAAGGTGCCAGAGTCTGGAGGAAGACTGGGGAGAAGGAAATGCCAAAATGCCTGAAGTCCAGTGTCAAATACCCACAGTCAGTGATGGTGTGGGGTGCCATGTCAGCTGCTGGTGTTGGTCCACTGTGTTTCATCAAGGGCAGGGTCAATGCAGCTAGCTATCAGGAGATTTTGGAGCACTTCATGCTTCCATCGGCTGAAATGCTTTATGGAGATGAAGATTTCATTTTTCAGCACGACCTGGCACCTGCTCACAGTGCCAAAACCACTGGTAAATGGTTTACTGACCATGGTATTACTGTGCTCAATTGGCCTGCCAACTCTCCTGACCTGAACCCCATAGAGAATCTGTGGGATATTGTGAAGAGAAAGTTGAGAGACGCAAGACCCAACACTCTGGATGAGCTTAAGGCCGCTATTGAAGCATCCTGGGCCTCCATAACATCTCAGCAGTGTCACAGGCTGATTACCTCCATGCCACGCCGCATTGAAGCAGTCATTTCTGCCAAATGATTCCCGACCAAGTATTGAGTGCATAACTGAACATTATTATTTGATTGTTTTTTTGTTTGTTATTAAAAAACCCTTTTATTTGATTGGATGGGTGAAATATGCTAATTTATTGAGACAGGTTTTTTGGGTTATCAGGAGTTGTATGCCAAAATCATCAGTATTAAAACAATAAAAGACCTGACAAATTTCAGTTGGTGGATAATGAATCTATAATATATGAAAGTTTAATTGTAATCATTACATTATGGTAAATAATGAAATTTAACACTATATGCTAATTTTTTGAGAAGGACCTGTATATACATGCTCTTTGGTACATTTTGGTGTTATAAAACACTTCCATAAAGCGTTAATCTTTTCTAGACTAAATTACTCATCTTTACAGTATTCTGTGGTATGGGTACATTTCTGTGATAACTAACACTACAAAAAGGGTTTAAATTTTTTGGGGGTGTAAAATTACTAAACCATACAGTATTCCATGGTGTGGTGTACATTTCTAATTCTGATATCTAACACTACAATAAATGTTTAAAAAGTTTTCTGTATTAAATTACTCACCCATACAGTATTACGTGCTCAGTGATATATTTAGTTGGTATCAAACATTCACAAAAGTGTTGTTGAAAAATGTTTCTGCATTTAATTAAAGGGACTCTGTCACCTCAATTTTGCGGGATATTAGAATGCGTTGTTATCGGTCAGATGGGCGGCGTTATCCTCATAATTTCTCCACCCCGTCCGTCCCTTTTTTCCGCAATAGTTTAGTGCATAAGAGTATGCGTGCGCCATAGTTGGCGTGTGCTCCTGCACTCTTCGGTGGCGCACGCGCAGTATGCTTGCCCTACTGCGGGCAAAGCTGAAAACATTACTGCGCATGCACCCGCATACTATGTCCCGGAACACAGCAAAATAGGGTCATTTGTGGGGGGTGTCTACTGTTTAGGTGCATCAGGGGCTCTGCAAATGCAACGTGACGCCTGAAATCCATTCCGTCAAAATCTGCATTCCAATCCGGTGCTCCTTCCCTTCCGAGCTCTCCCTTGCACCCAAACAGTGGTTCTCCTCCCACATATGGGGTATCAGCGTACTCAGGACAAATTTCACAACAATGTCTCGGGTCCAATTTCTCCTGTTACCCTTGGGAAAATAAAAAATTGGGGGGATAAGGTCATTTTTGTGGAAAAAATATGATTTTTCATTTTTGCGGCTCTACATTATAAACTTCTGTGAAGCACTTGGGGGTTCAATGTGCTTACCACACATCTAGATAAGTTCCTTAGGGGGTCTACTTTCCAAAATGGTGTCACATGTGGAGGTTTCCACTGTTTAGGCACATCAGGGGCTCTCCAAACACGACATGGCATCCGATCTCAATTCCAGCCAAATTTTGCATTGAAAAGTCAAACGGCGCTCCTTCCCTTCCTAGCTCTGCCATGTGCCCAAACAGTAGTTTACACCAATATTGGGGTATTGGCATACACAGGACAAATTTTGCAACAACTTTTGTGGTCAAATTTCTTCTGTTACCCTTGGTAAAATAAAACAAATTGGATAAGAATAAATTTTTTTGTGAAAAAAAGTTAAATGTTCATTTTTTTTAAACATTCCAAAAATTCCTGTGAAGCACCTGAAGGGTTAATTAACTTCTTGAATGTGGTTTTGACACCTTAAGGGGTGCAGTTTTTAGAATGGTATCACTTTTGGGAATTTTCAATCTTGTAGACCCTTCAAACTCACTTATGAGTATGATGTGGTCCCTAAAAAAATTGTGTTGTAAAAATGAGAAATCGCTGGTCAACTATTAACCATCATAACTGCCTAACAAAAAAAATTGGGTTCCATAATTGTGCTGATTAATGTAGACATGTGGGAAATGTTACTTATTAAGTATTTTGTGTGGCATATCTCTGTGATTTAAGGGCATGAAAATTCAAAGTTGGAAAATTGCAAAGTTTTAAAAATTTTCGACAAATTTCTGTGTTTTTTTTTAAATAAATGCAAGTCATATCAAAGAAATTTTACCACTAACATGAAGTAAAATATGTCTCAAGAAAACAGTGTCAGAATCACCAAGATCCATGGAAGCCTTCCAGAGTTATAACCTCATATGGGCAGCACGGTGGCGCAGTGGTTAGCACAGCAGCCTTGCAGCGCTGGAGTCCTGGGTTCAAGCCCCACTAAGGACAACATCTGCAAAGAGTTTGTATGTTCTATCCGTGTTTGCGTGGGTTTCCTCCGGGCACTCTGGTTTCCTCCCACATTCCAAAGACATACTGACAGGGAATTTAGATTGTGAGCCCCAATGGGGACAGCAATGATAATGTGTGTAAAGCGCTGCGGAATATGTTAGCGCTATATAAAAATAAAGATTATTATTATTATATAGGGACAGTGGTCAGAATTGTAAAAATTGGCCCGGTCATTAACATTAGGGTTGAGCGAAACGGATAGTTCATTTTCAAAAGTCGCCGACTTTTGGCAAAGTCGGGTTTCATGAAACCCGACCCGATCCCTGTATGGGGTCGGCCATGCGGTACGTGACTTTCGCGCCAAAGTCGCGTTTCGTATGGCGCGATTGGCACCATTTTTCCAGCCAATGAAGGAGCGTGGGCCGAGTGATGACATAGGTCTTAGGGGCGTGGACGCCTATCGTCATCTTGTCGATTGTGCGCTGTAGCGATTTGCAATGTGTAACACCAGCTTTTCTGTTCAGGGACGGAGGAGAGAGAGAGAGAGAGAGAGAGAGATATTCCCATTGACTTTGCATTGGGTTTCGTGTTTCGGTCGATCCCCGACTTTTCGCCATAATCGGCCGATTTCACTCGACTCGACTTTAGAGATAGTCGAGTTTCGCGAAACCCGACTCGACCCTAAAAAAGTAAAAGTCGCTCAACCCTAATTAACATGCAAACCACCCTTGGGGGTAAGGAGTTAAATAAAGAACGGATGATTTCCTGAGTACACATAATAAAAATGTAGTGTGAAAAATGTATAATTGATGGAGAAAGATTAAGTTTGATAAACCTAGGTCTTTTGCAACCTGGGTAACTATGATTTCCCAGTTTGGATACAGGTAAAATAAAATTTATTTCTTTTAATATAAATTTATTGATGTCTAAAGAATATTATTTATTTTTATTATTTTGTTTTCTGTTTTCTAAAGGGACTTTCAAAGCCACATTCTTATTGTTTATTAAAAAAAAGTAGGTTACTTTCTTACAGTACAGATTGAAAGGGGTTATGTAACGACTTTCTTTTGGTATAAAACACAGAACAAGTGATATTTCAGTTTCTTGTTAGTGCAGCTTAAATGACAGTTTAGATGTTGGTTTCTCTGCTTTGAGCCTTAAATTCTCTCAGGTGCATGAGTTACAGAGTGGAAATTGGTTTGGTCACATAATTCAACAACAAAACAAATACTTTTAACTTAGTATACACAATAGTATCTACAATTTAATATAGAGTATTGTACCCATATACCCATAGTAAGTCACACAAGGTGTCAGTTAAATTGAACTTAGTTGAAATTTTTTTTTTTTAGAAAAGTCCTGAAATATTTCATAAAACATATAATCTATCATAAATGTAACTCATCATAGACTGAAGTAAACTAATAAAACATCTTCTTTTATTTTTGATCAATCTTAACCCTTTCACCCCAAAACTTGTTTTCACCTTCCTGACCAGTTTTTTCAATTCTGACCAATGTCATTTCAGGGTATGTGCACACGCTGCGAATTTTGCTGTGGATCCGCAGCGGATTGGCCCCTGCGGATTCGCAGCAGCTTTTTATGTGGTTACAGTACAATGTAAACCTACGGAAAACAAAATCTGCAGTTCTCCGTGCAGCGGAAAAAAATGTGCAGAAACGCTGCGTTGTTTATTCCGCAGCATGTCAATTCTATGTGCGGATTCCACTGCAGCTTAGACCTGCTCCATAATAGGAATCCGCAGGAGTAAAACCGCAGGTGGAATCCGCACAAAAACCACGGTAGATCCGCCGTAAATCTGCAGTGCGGTTTACCTGTGGATTTACAAAAACAGGTGCGGAAAAATCCACAGAGGTTCCATCGACGTGTGCACATACCCTCAACAAGGTAGTAGTTCTGTAATGTGTCAACAGATCCCACCAAATCTGAGTCGTTTTCTCAAGACACATTGTTTTTTATGATAGTTGTAAAACTTGTTTGATGTGACTTGCTTTTGTTTGTAAAAATGTTGGAAATTTGGCAAAAATGTAACAATTTTCAAACTTTTCATTTTTATTCCTTTAAACCAAAGAATACATTATGTCAAGCAAAATACTGTAGTTAATTTATAAAATTTTCCACATTTCTACTTTACATAATAACAATTTTTGAAACAATATTTTTTTTTTTCGTTAGGAAGTTTGAAGGGTAAAAAGTTGACCAGCGATTACTCAAAAAAATTTACAAAACAAGTTCAGGGACTACTTAACATTTGAAGTGATTTTGAGGAGTCTCTAAAATGTATGTGACTGAAAATACCCAACATTCTAAAAACTGCACCCCTCAAGGTGCTCAAAGCAACATTCAAGAAGTTTATTAAGCCTTTTCTCAAGGTTAACACAAGAAAATGGACAACAAAATATCCCACCTTCTACTTGCCTCCTAAATTTTGTGATCCGCTCTCAATTCCAATATTTAGAACGTTAAACTGCTCTAATTGCTGGCACCATCTCTGACAGTTAGTGCAGGAGCTCGGCCACTAGCAATGCCAAGATCCTGCTGTAATCGGGCATGAGGTACAGATATTTTAACATCTCTTACACGATTATACTGTGATCAGTCAGTCATATTGACTGACCTATCACAGCGCCCTGAGTGAGGGGACCTACGGCATGGGTCCCCGTACCTTTTCACGTGCAGCTTCTACGTTTGTCACCCAGTCATGGCTTTCGTCCAGACAGATTTTGGCAATGCCCATTTATTACTCCTGCTCACCTTCTTGCATTCCTTGCATGTCCCAACTACCTAAAATGCTCATTGACCCTTACTGTCTTACTTTTTCTGTCTACTCTATCTATCCCCTTTTTTGCACAACTGCCCTTCCCCCCAATTCTAATTTAAAGGGGCACTGTCTCCTGAATTTGGAGGGAACAATCTTCAGCCATGGAGGCGGGGTTTGGGGGTTTTTGATTCACCCTTTCCTTACCCGCTGGCTGCATGCTGGCTGCAATATTGGATTGAAGTTCATTCTCTGTCCTCCGTAGTACATGCCTGCACAAGGCAATCTTGCCTGAGTGGCAGACACCAGGAAAGTGGCCTCAATTCACCCACAATACAGATTTTAGCATGGTCATGCAGCAATCAGCCAGGCATGTGATATCTGGGTCTGGGACAGCATTTACAGCTTTCAATTGAATGTCACAGTAAGACAAGGTGGGTGAGGGATCTGTGTAGGGCCCCTTTGCTGGGAGCCCTGATACCACATGCAAAACCTCTAACTGCTTTCATGGTGAGCCATTCAGGTGGCACAAATATCAGTTTTGTAGACTACCATTTTCAGAAAAATGTTAAGATAGTAATATGGGTAGTTGAGCCAAGGAAGTGGAGGCCTGACAGTCACAGAGGCCTACTGCTACAGGCAACATGCATGCAGGAGACCCAACCATGAGTGTTCACATTTCCAAAAATGATTGAAAGACACCACCAAAGCGGCAATTTCACCACATTAGAAATAGTAGAATAGGTACCAACACTTCTTCCACTACACCCAATCCAGCATATGGACACCCTTTAAGTATTTACATTTAAAGAAATGAGGGCCTAACATCACAGAAGTGGCTTCCATTTCACCACAGTAGAAATAGTATAATAGTGACCAACAGGTCTTCCACTACACCCAGCCATGCAGATGGACACCCAACCAGGAGTGTTCATATTTCCAAAAATTATTGGCAGACACCACAGAAGTGGCATCAATTTCACCACAGTAGAAATAGTATAATAGTGACCGACAGGTCTTCCACTACACCCATTCTGCAGATGGACACCCAACTAGGAGTGTTAACATTTAATCAAATAATGGCCTTTCACCGTCTTAGTGGCATCAATTTCACCACAGTAGGAATAGTATAATAGGGACCGACAAATCTTTCACTACACCCAATACAGCAGATGGACACCATACAAGGAGTGTTGTTCACATTTCCAAAAATTATTAGCAGACATCACCAAAGTGGCATCAATTTCACCACAGTAGAAATAATATAATAGAGACCAACAGGTCTTCCAATACACCAAATACAGCAGATGGAAGCCCAAAAATGAGTGTTCACATGTAAAGAAATGAGGGCCTTACACCACAGAAGTGGCATCAATTTCACCACAGTAGAGATAGTACAATAGGGACTGACAGGTCTTTCACTACACCAAATACAGCAGATGGACACCCAACAAGGACATGTACAGAAATGAGAGCCTTACACCACCAAAAGGGCAACAATTTCACCACAGTTGAAATAGTATAACAGAGACCGACAATTCTTAATCTACACCCAATATAGCAGATGGACACCCAAAGAGGAGTGCTCACATTTGCAAAAAATTACTGGAAGACACCACAAAACTGTCATCAATTTCATCACAGTAGAAATAGTATAATAGGGACCAACAAATCTTTTACTACACCCAATCCAGCAGATGGACACACAACCAGGAGTGTTGACATTTCCAATAATTATTGGCAGACATCACCAAAGTGGCATCAATTTCACCACAGTATAAATAGCATAAAAGTGAACGACAGGTCTTCCACTACACCTAATCCAGTAGATGGACACCTTACAAGGAGTGTTAACATTTAAACAAATGGGGGCCTTACACCACAGAAGTGGCATAAATTTCACCCAGTAGAAATAGTATAATAGGGACCGACAGGTCTTTCCCTAATAATAATAATAATAATAATTTTATTTCTATAGCACCAACATATTTGTGGGTTTCCTCCAGGTACTCCAGCTACCTCCCAAATTCCAAAGATTACTGATAGGGAATTTAGATTGTGAGCCCCATCGGGGACAGCAATGACAATGTGTGCAAAAACGGTAAAGCGCTGTGGAATATGTTAGCGCTATATAAAAATAAAGATTATTATTATTATTATTATATTCTGCAGCGCTTTACATTTTAGAGGAGACTTGTACAGACAATAGACATTACAGCATAACAATAAACACATAGATCAAAACAGATACCAAGAGGAATGAGGGCCCTGCTCACAAGCTTACAATTAGTGATGAGTGAATCCCCCGATGATCGGGATCGGTGGGTTCGCCCAACTTTTTTTTGTATAGTTCGAGCTTGGGGCCGGAGATAACGCGAACTTGTGTCCGAACCCTGAGCTTGGACTTTACAGATATGGGATGGGGCTGGGGGGTCTGTAAAACAATGCATAAAATTAATAATAAACCTTATAATTGTAATTACCTGCTCAGCGACACATCCTCCCTTCCCACTGCCTCCCGGCCGCATCTGCTTCCGGGGCCGCTCATTAGCTGCTGGCGGTATTCACTGCACTCTGCAGTCTTCATCTTTTTCCGGCAGTGTTCGTGCAGTGACGGCATTGTGCTAACCATCTTAGCAGCCATTTTGAAACTGTGCAGAATGGTGTGGAGGTCCTTAATACAGGTCCCACTGTAAATGTGATATGCGCCACGTCCATACTGTATTAACCCAGGCTATGCTACATGACATATTGCGTCAGGGCTCATTGCTGCTGCCACAGTCGCTGCAACATGTGCATAGTGGAATTCCATGTCGACACATCGCATATCAACCTGTTAACTGGCATGGAGAAAGACCTCTGTATCGATGCAGGTCGATGAGCAGAGGGATGTGAATGGCAGAAATGAACACACAGCTTACGTGCTTTCTGGAGCAGCTCACCCAGGCCAGGATAGTGGCTGAGAAAATGCTGTACCACCAGGTTGAGGACATGAGCCATGCAAGGCACGTGTTTGAGCTTGTCTCGCTGTAGGGCCGCCACCAGGTTTGCACCATTATCGGACACAGCCTTCCCTGGATGCAGGCTCAGCGGAGACAGTCATTGATAAAACTCAGCCTGGAGAGCTGTCCACAACTCTTCAGCTGTATAACTGCGATCTCCAAGGCATATCAAATTTAAGACTGCCTGATTGCGGTGAGCCCTGGCTACAGAGTACGGAGGTTGTGGGGATTCACTCTGCACTTTTTGAATGTGTAATTTGTTAAGGCAGAGGTTGAGAGCGCAGGTGTAATCCCTAGAGGAGATAGAGGAGGCAACAGCAGTGGAGGAAGTGTTAAGTGTAGAGGTTTGTCCTGCAAGCCTTGGGGATTCCAAGATTTGTGGAGCAAAGCCTGTCCCCACAGCCACCAGAGTCACCCAGTGCCCATTCAGCGAGATGTAACGCCTTGGCTATGTTTACTTGTCAAAGTGTTTGTGTGGAAATGCTCCCTGGCAGACAGAGATTTTGTCAAGGAATGGATGATGTTGTCTTTGACATGCTGGTGTAGTGCAGGCACAGCTTTCTTAGAAAAGTAATGGCGACTGGCTAATTGGTGCTAAGGGACTGTGACAGCCATCAGCTTTCAGAAACCATCTGTATCTACCAGTCAGAAAGGCAACATTTCCGTGGCCAAACAGCAGGCATGTCTGCTTCCATTACAGGGGAAGGTGGCCTCTCAGTCAGCGTGACTGGAGCGGGTAAAGAACCGAAGTTTCTGTGATCAAAGACCTTAGTCTCAATAGTTAGCATGGCAACAGAGGAGGAGGATTAAGCTGCAGATGCGATTGATGGGGCAGCTGATGGTTGTTGAGCTTCGCTGCTCCGTATTTTTGCACGGTGGGATTCCCACACTAAAGCATGTTGATTGCGCATGTGATGGTTCATACATGTAGTAGTTAATTTATTGAAGTTTTTACCGCGACTCAGGTTTTTTTGCAAAGTTGGCAGATTATGTGAGTTGGCTCATCCTTTGCAGTGTCAAAAAAAGGCCCAGGCTAGGAAGTCTTTGCAACCTCTGTGAGCTTTGGACCCATGGATGCTGCTGGTAAGACATGTAATTGTGGATGGGATTGTATCGCTCTTCTTGGCTGCCTCACTAAGTGTCTGTGACATACGGCGCAATGTAACCTCGTCGTCTTCCTGCTCGGATGACCTACTCACCTGTGTGCCTCTATGCTCATGCCATCTGGAATCTAAGACCTCATCATTATCATCCCCTGTGTTATCTGTTATGAACTGGTGGTTTAGGAGCAACATGGGACGAGCTCTGAAGGAGGTGGTACCTGTACTGACCGCAGTCCCTAAGCTCAACACAACACTAGAAGTAGCCGTGGGATGCTCCTGTCACTCCCTAGGCACCTCGTCACAGCCTGAGAACTAACTACCCCTAAAGATAGAAACAGGAAAACTATCTTGCCTCAGAGAAAATCCCCAAAGGATAGATAGCCCCCCACAAGTAATGACTGTGAGTGGAGAGGGAAAATACATACACAGAATGAAACCAGGATGTAGCACAGGAGGCCAGTCTAGCTAGATAGATAAGACAGGATAGAATACTGTGCGGTCAGTATAAAAACTACAAAAATCCACACAGAGTTTACAAAAATCTCCACACCTGACTAAAGGTGTGGAGGGTAAATCTGCTTCCCAGAGCTTCCAGCTTAACAGAATTAATCCATACTAACAAGCTGGACAAAACATAGAATGCACAGAACGAATAAGTCCACAACATGTGGACAGAAAAGAGCAAAGCAAGGACTTAACTTTGCTGAACTGGTCAGGATATCAGGGAAATCCAAGAGAGATGTGAATCCAACCAGGAACCATTGACAAGTGGCACTGCTGAAGGGAAGAGCCAGGCATAAATAGCCGAGCAGAAAGACAATCAGTGGAAGCAGCTGCAGACTGCTAAATCCAAGGAGCAGCCATACCACTTAAAACCACCAGAGGGAGCCCAAAAGCAGAACTCACAAAAGTGCCACTTACAACCACCGGAGGGAGCCCAAGAGCGGAATTCACAACAGTTATCACATCTCTCACCATTGGTGTCACCCTCCTCCTCTTTTTGCCCTGAGAGCACAGTACTGTCCACGTGAGCCTCAGATACCTGAGTCTCATCAGACTCACTCATCTGTGCCTCCGTACAGTCAGTTGAACAGTTGGGTAGTTGGGACATGGGGGAAGTAAGGGGAATTTTGCTGCCACATCAGTGGACTGTACTGGGTGTGATGTTGAGGTGAGGAAGAGGAGGAGAGGCCACTTGAAGCTGCACTTGCCATCCACTCAAGTACATGCTCTTTCTGGGCATAATCAACAAGGCGTACCGCTGTGTGCCTGCCAAAGAAAGGTAGTAGTGTAGCCTGTCAAGAAACATAAGTTGTCAGTTGTCTATGCATAGGACATGACATTGCTTCACTAGTGCTTTCACATACATTACCACCTACCCCATGTACACCTTGAACACCAAGCCTAATTCCCCTTCTACCACAACCTCGCTTTTTCCCAGTTATGTTGCTCTGATAGTGTGGTAGGAGCACAGTACTAGCAACAGAAAATTAGATTTTAAACTCTGCACCACCTCTGCAAACAGCAGAATTTCATCAACAGTATTTTAAAGTTCAAATATGGCATGCTGTATTGTGTTAGTCACAGAAAAGAGAATTGTTTGAGTGTGGATGAGGCCTATATGACAAAGAAGATATGATGCAAACAATTTTAAAGTCAGGTCCCTTACTGTATGATGTTAATAACACAAGACTTTTTGTGACCTAAGGATCAGGCCTCTATAACACACTAGATGCTACAAACTATTTTACAGTCACGTCCCCTACTGTAAAACACTTGGAACAGAAGCATTTTTTGTGGCATACGGGTCAGGCGTCTATAACACACTAGATGCTACAAATTATTTTACAACCAGGTCCCTTACTGTATGACAGTGGTCCCCAATTCCAGGCCTCGAGGGCCGGCAACTTTGCAGGTTTTCAGGATTTCCTGCACAGGGGTTGGAATCATCACCTGTGCACCTGTGCAGATGATCACATTACCACCGATGCAATACTAAAGAAATCCTGAAAACCTGCACTGTTGGCGGCCCTCGAGGCCTGGAGTTGGGGACCACTGCTGTATGACGTTATTAACACAAGTCTTTTTTGTAGCCTATGGATGAGGCCTATATAACACAGTAGATGCTGCAAACTATTTTACAGTAAGGTCTATTATGGTATGATGTTAATAACAGAAGAATTTTTTGTGGCCTAAAGATCAGGCCTCTATAACACATGATATTGAAGGGTTAATGTTTTGCCTTTAAGTGCCTTTTGCCTTTAATTGCTAGAATTTCTAGAATCTGTTGATGCAGTAGTCTGATGGTCTCCTCTTCAAGGAGACTATACTTCTTATCATGTATGTTTTCAATAGTCAGCCACAACATGTTCTGGGTGCATGGTAAATAAAGTATGACCCTGGGTAATGGTGGGGGCTACATGAGTTACATTGAGTTACATTTGTTGTAAATGGTATAAAATACTGCCTCTTGCTGCATTACATCAGATAAAAGTGTCTTTGCTCACAATCCGTGTGCGATTTCCTTTTTTCTCCAAGCACTTGTAAATGAAGGGCGTAACCTCCTGATTTGGCCTCACTGGTGATCTGGCATGTCTGACATTGAGTCAGAACGCAAACAGCTACAACACACATTAGATACTACAAACTATTTTAGCATCAGGTCCCTTGCTGTATGATGTTAATAACAGGCAAATATTTTGTGGCCTATGGATCAGGTCTCTATAGCACACTAGATATTACAAATTATTTTCAAGTCAGGTCCCCTACTGTATAACACTAGGAACAGTAGAATTTTTTGTGGCCTAAGGATCAGGCCTCTATAACACACTTGATGCTGCAAACTATTTTACAGTCAAGTCCCTTACTGTATACCGTTAATAGCAGAATTATTTTTTGTGGCCTATGGATCAGGCCTCTATAAAACATTAGATGCTACAATGTATTTAAAGTCACATCCCCTACTGTAAAACACAGAAGAATTTTTTTTGTAGCTTATGGGACAGGCGTCTATAACACACTTGATGTTACAAACTATTTTGCAATGAGGTCCCTTACTGTGTGACGTTAATAACACAAGACTTTTCTGTTGCCTATGGATCAGGCCTCTATAACACACTAGATGTTAAAAACTATTTTGCAGTCAGGTTCCTTACTGTATGACGTTAATAACAGTAGAATTTTTTGACGCCTAAGGATCAGGCTTCTATAGCACACTACATGCTACAAACTATTTTACAGTCAGGTCCCTTACTGTATGATGTTAATAACAGATGAATATTTTGTGACTTATGGATCAGGTCTCTATAGCACACTAGATATTACATAGTATTTTAAAATCAGGTCCCCTACTATATAACACTAGGAACAGTAGAATTTTTTGTGACCTAAGGATCAGGCCTCTATAACACACTAAATGTTACAACAAACTATTTTACAGTCAGGTCCCTTACTGTATGATGTTAATAACAGATGAATATTTTGTGACTTATGGATCAGGTCTCTATAGCACACTAGATATTACATAGTATTTTAAAATCAGGTCCCCTACTGTATAACACTAGGAACAGAAGAATTTTTTGTGACCTAAGGATCAGGCCTCTATAACACACTAAATGTTACAAACTATTTTACAGTCAGGTCCCTTACTGTATGATGTTATCAACAGAATAATTTTTTTGTAGCCTAAGGCTAGGTTCATATTGCGTTAGGGCAATCCGTTAAGCGCCCAGCGCTAGCGTATTGCGCTAACGCAATGTTTATTTTGGGGCCGCGTTCGCCCTCCTCGCTAGCGCAGATCCCCGATCTGCGCTAGTGAGGAACGGACCGCGAATGCTGCAAGCAGCGTTCACGGTCTGTCACTCAAATGACGGCACATCAATAGCGCACGCCCAATGGCGGCTATGGCGGCTATGGCGGCGCTAACGGACTACGTTACACCGCATTATGCCGTAGTCCGTTACTGTATGATGTTAATAACAGAAGTTTTTTGTGGCCTAATGATCAGGCCTCTATAACACACTAAATGCCACAAACTATTTTACAGTCAGGCCCCTTACTGTATACCGTTAATAGCAGAATTATTTTTTGCGGCCTATGGATCAGGCCTCTATAAAACATTAGATGCTACAATGTATTTAAAGTCAGGTCCCCTACTGTAAAACACTTGGAACAGAAGAATTCTTTTGTGGCATATGGGTCACGCGTCTATAACACATTAGATGCTATGTTGTCTAACTTTTTGCAACTGAAAAATAATATATACAGTATTTTTTAATGTGCCTTTGGTCTGCAGACAGGTTCATATCACGACCACAAATTGACAACGTGTAATAGAGCAGGCCGTTTCACATTTAGCAACAGAATTTTTTTTTTTTTATTGTACCTTAGTACTGTAGACCGTTTTATATCACCACAGAACTAAATGACAGCAGGCTGTTTAATATTTTTTTTCAATAGCTACATGTGAATTAGAATGCTATACTCTGGCATGGATCACAATAGAAACAGTGCACAACATGTGCCCTGCAGGCTTTGTCTGTGGACCTCAGTAATGTCCAAAATAGAAAAAAATATTCTGGAAGGTAAATTTAACAGCCACACTGGAAAGTAGCTCACTACACTATCTGACTGATATACAACCACCTATCTAAGTAGCTAAAATGTGGGATACAGCAGGCTTTTTCACATTTAGCTACTGAAAAAATATTATTTAGAATGCTTTACTTGTACATGGAGCATTATAGAAGCAGTGCACAACACAGTTGCAGGACTTGTGCCCTACTGGATTTGTCTGATAACCTCAGTAATGGGCCAAAAATCTGGAAGGTAAATTTTACAGCCACACTGGATACTATCTAGCTTCACTATCTTATAGATATACAACCGCCTATCTAACAAGCTAAAATCTTGTTAACAGTGTCTGCATCAGGAGCAGCCTCTCTGTGCTGCTACAGTGTCAAAATGGCGATAACCAAGATGTCCACTATTTCTATGGAGAGGGACATGTGATTTCAGCAGCCAATGACACAAGCCGTTGTGTCAGGACATTGTGGTTGTTTCTTGCACCCTGTTTGGCTAGCTGCAATGTACACACATAACGTTAGGGGGAAAAAAATTACTGCTGTGCTCTGCCTCCAAAAACGCCACACCTCTGAGCTCTGCAAACTCCCTCCCCTCATCAAACATGTGCCAAACACTCATGATACACCACAATTATTGTTGCTAAAGTGCTGAAAATATTTAGAGGCAACGCAAATATTTTCCCTCACTTTTACCAAATGTTACTGATTTTATTAAATTTTGTTCGGGTTTCCGATCACAAATCCGAATGTGCCATATCCATGCCGAATTTATGTTTGGGGATCGTTTTCCAAACAAATTCACTATTCACTACACATAAGGTCCTGTAAGCCAAAGCCAAGAGTAGTTTGAAAGTGTTGAAGTGGAGATGTGTTTCTATTATACTTTTTCTCTGACTGTTCCTCAACTGGTTTTGGCTTACAGATTCTGATGTAAAATTCTGACCAAATACTGATAATGTGACCATAGCCTAAAACTGACACTTGGTTCGTTAGATCTTGATTATCACAGAGTTAAGCAGGCCTCCATACCCCGAGATCTTTACTTGGCCTTTGGTTGTAATGGCACCCATCAGGAACTGAATCCTATCTCTCTCGCTGTTAACCAACTAGATGTTAATGTCGCTGTTGACAACAGTATGTAGCAGGTTAAACAGCCATAATCTATGCTAACATAGGCTGTGGCTATTACAGCAAGGTGACAGCTATTGTACACTTATTATTTAGTGTCATAAAAATTACTACTACTAATAAATCTATAATATAATGCTGGGAGCGTCACTCTGTCCGAAGCCTTTATAGACTGCGCAAGCGCAAGCGCCGGCGCAGTCTGGACCCCACAGAGTGACGCTCCCAGGAGATCGCGGTATGCGTAAACACTGAACGCACACCGCGATCTCCAACGTAGAGGCAGGGATCGTGGACGCGCCAGGAAGGTAAGTATTATATTCACCTGTCCCCCGTTCCAGCGCTGCGTGCGGCTCCGTGTTCCGGGTCCTCTGCCTGTGACATTCACAGTTCAGAGGGCGCGATGACGCGCTTAATGCGTGCCTCCCTCTGACTGAACAGTCACAGCCAGAGGAGCCGGAACATGGAGCGGCGTGCGGTGCTGGATCACGGCCAGGTGAATATAGCAAGTGCTGGGAGGCCTGAGCTAGCGGCGATACCGGCACCTGACCCCCACAGCGCGCCGGTGTCCCTGCCTGCTCAGGCCCCCCAGCACTCAGCGCCCAGCGACGATAGGTGAGTATGGTATTTTTTTTTATATATCGCAGCAGCATATGGGGCATACACTATGGAGCATCTTATGGGGGCCATCAACCATAATGGAGCAGTGTACGGGGGCATATACAATGGAGCATCTTATGGGGGCCATCAACCATAATGGAGCAGTGCACGAGGGCATATACAATGGAGCATCTTATGGGGGCTATAAACCATAATGGAGCAGTGTACGGGGGCATATAATTTGGAGCATCTTATGGGGGCCATCAACCATAATGGAGCAGTGTACGGGGCATATACTATGGAGCATCTTATGGGGGCCATCAACCATAATGGAGCAGTGTACAGGGTCATATACTATGGAGCATCTTATGGGGGCCATCAACCATAATGGAGCAGTGTACGGGGGCATATAATATGGAGCATCTTATGGGAATCATCAACCATAATGGAGCAGTGTACAGGGGCATATAATACGGAGCATCTTATGGGGATCATCAACCATAATGGAGCAGTGTACAGGGGCATATACTATGGAGCATCTTATGGGGCCATCAACCATAATGGAGCAGTGTACGGGGGCATATACAATGGAGCATCTTAACCCTTGTCAGGCTGCATAATTTTACAACCTTAACAGGCTGCATAGGTACAATTGTACCTTCACATATACCTCCACTGTGGGAAGACTTTACTTGGTTTCAGAAACTAAAGTTCATTCAGCTACAAATGTTATGCTGATATCTATTGTTCAGTGTTGTTACTGGTCACTTATGTTGCTGTCAATTAAGTTAATTCAAACTGGGAGTGGCTTCTACTTGTCTTCCTGCCTCCCTCCTCTCATTAGCCATTTTGCTGTTCATCTCATTGCTGTGAGCACACATTTCTAGGCTTGTGAAGTCTTCAATTTCTTGGAAACGAAGGTAGGAAAGTCTCACAGCATCTAACAGCCAGTTATACCTTTATTCTCATTATGTGGGGACAGAACAGTCAAATTGTCTTTCAGCCTGGACTTGGCTTACATATATTTTGTATGAAACTTATCACTATAGGTATAATTTTTATACGAAAAATGGATAATAATTAGTATCTACATATTGTTTTACGATGTTTTATTTATATTCAGCACAAAATACGAAGCCAAAATTCATCTAGCAAGTCATCATGAGTGATAGTAATGCTGGATCTAGTTTCCGCCATAATCCAAGAAAACGTGTTTGCAGGTTAGTATAATTTTGTGAAAAGCCAATAATGTAGTATTTCGGAAAATTATTTATTTTACATTTTTTCATATTTACAGATTTACGTCTGACGAAATAATGCGAATGCTTGAAGAATCTGATTCTGAGCATGAGGATGAACCATATGTTCCATCTGATGATGAAAACTATGTACCACAAGTGGATGTTACTGAAGAAGATTCAGACATTGAACAAGAAATGGTCATAGAGCATGAAAATGAATACGAATCAGACGAAAGTGTTGAGGATGATTCTGTGCCTCAAAGTGCAGGCGACATTTGGACTGCTAAGGATGAAACTCAATGGTGCAGTAATCCACTGCCAAATGCACAAACAAAATCTCGTAATGTCCTACGACAAAGAGGTGGCCCTGCAGCAATCAGCAACCTATATACAGCAAAAGAGCTATTCAAGTCCATCATGACTCCCGAGATGTGTGACATCATATTACGGGAAACGAATCGAAAGGCCAAGAGAGTTTGTGATGCTTACAACAACGAACTGGTACAACGTTTTCCTGATTCTTCCAAACGGCCACCACAAAAAACATTCAAGCAATTTACTGAAACTGAACTTCATGCATTTTTGGGCATACTGATTGCTGCTGGTGTGCACAGAGCCAACAAAGAGAATCTGGAGGAAATGTGGAATGTTGCTGCTCTGCCTCTTATACGTGCAGCCATGTCTCGTGACCGCTTCAAGATGATACTCAAATTTATCAGGTTTGACAACGAAAATACACGTGCAGAACGTGTGCAAACAGATAAAGCTGCACCAATACGGGACATCTGGACAATGCTGAACAGTAATCTGGAGAGAGCCTACAAGCCATATCATTGTATCACCGTCGACGAGCAATTATTTCCATTTAGAGGTCATACTAAATTTACCCAGTATATACCTTCAAAACCAGCTAAATATGGCATAAAGATTTTCTGGGCTTGTGACTCATCAAATGCCTACCCTTTACAAGGTCAGCTCTACACTGGGAAACCAACTGATGGTCCTCGACAAGTAAACATTGGAGAACGAACAGTATTGGACCTAGTGAGCTCGTATAAAGGCTCTGGAAGAAATGTCACCACCGATAACTTCTTTACAACCATGGAACTAGCTAAGGTATTGAACTCCTGGAACATGACACTAGTTGGTACAGTGAGAAAAAACAAAAGGTTCCTACCTAACAACATGCAGCCTGCCAAAGAAAGGCCTGTATACTCGACAAATTTTGCCTACAATCATGATGCAACAGTCTGTTCATATGTACCAAAGAAGAACAAATCAGTCGTGCTTCTATCATCTATGCACATGACGGGAGAAGTTGAAGAGACACTAGCAGCCAAGCCAGAGATAATAAAATACTACAACATAACAAAAGGTGGCGTTGATGTTATGGATAAAATGTTGGGAGAGTACACTGTGAAACGACGAACATCACGTTGGACTTTGGCATTTTTCTACAATATGATTGATGTCAGTGGGTTAGCATCCTACATCATCTACAGAGAACACAATCCAAGCTTCAGGGCAAAGGATCAACGAAGAAAGTTCCTGAAAGATCTCGCAAATCAGCTGTGTATGATTGCAATTGAAGATCGTAGTACAAACAAAATGATAATGAGAAACCATTTTCTTCGAGGTGCAGTAGAAATGGTGCTTGGACGATGCATTGTGGTAGCATCGCAGCCAGCAGCTGGCCCCAAAATACCTCATGGTAGTCGTGGACCCTCCCCTGTTGTTGGTAGTTGCTATGTCTGCAGAGACCTGAGGCGAAAACAACGCAAGACTAGAAAGTCTTGTGTGGTTTGTGTGAAACCCATTTGCGATGAACACTCTGTAGCAAAGCCAACATGCATTACTTGCAAAGAAAATCAATAAAAAAAAGTTTCTTACATTTTCTTTTATAATGTAAATGAACAGTTTTTTACTTGTTTATAATAGTTAAATAGCATTATCATTAAAAAAAAATTTATGCTTTTTCCCTTGCATTATCTTCATTCAAAATATATGAGGTACATTTGTACCTATGCAGCTTGTTATGGATGCAAAAAGATCTCGACCCCTTATCTCGGAAGCGGGTGGAGATATTTTATTGAAATTTGGCCAATATATTCTGGACCAAAAATGTAGAGATGTCACGAAATTTCAGCCCTCTACGTCTTTTCAAAAAAAAGTTATTGCAATTTTAAAACGGAATAGTTACAATTGTACCTATTCAGCCGGATAAGGGTTAAGGGGGCCATCAACCATAATGGAGCAGTGTACGGGGGCATATACTATGGAGCATCTTATGGGGGCTATAAACCATAATGGAGCAGTGTATGGGGGCATATAATATGGAGCATCTTATGGGGGCCATCAACCATAATGGAGCAGTGTACGGGGGCATATACTATGGAGCATCTTATGGGGGCCATCAACCATAATGGAGCAGTGTACGGGAGCATATACTATGGAGCATCTTATGGGGTCATCAACCATAATGGAGCAGTGTACGGGGGCATATAATATGGAGCATCTTATGGGGGCCATCAACCATAATCGAGCAGTGTACGAGGGCATATACAATGGAGCATCTTATGGGGGCCATCAACCATAATGGAGCAGTGTACGGGGGCATATACTATGGAGCATCTTATTGGGGCTATAAACCATAATGGAGCAGTGTACGGGGGCAAATAATATGGAGCATCTTATGGGGGCCATCAACCATAATGGAGCAGTGTATGGGGGCATATACTATGGAGCATCGTATGGGGGCCATCAACCATAATGGAGCATTGTACGGGGCATATACTATGGAGCATCTTATGGGGGCCATCAACCATAATGGAGCAGTGTACGGGGGCATATAATATGGAGCATCTTATGGGGATCATCAACCATAATGGAGCAGTGTACGGGGCATATACTATGGAGCATCTTATGGTGGCCAAAAGCCTTTATGGAGCAGTGTACGGGGCATATACTATGGAGCATCTTATGGGGGCCATCAACCATAATGGAGCAGTGTACGGGGGCATATAATATGGAGCATCTTATGGGGGTCATCAACCATAATGGAGCAGTGTACGGGGGCATATACTATGGAGTATCTTATGGCGCCATCAACCATAATGGAGCAGTGTATGGGGGCATGTATTATGGAGCATCTTATGGGGGCCATAAACCTTTATGGAGCAGTGTACGGGGCATATACTATGGAGCATCTTATGGGGCCATCAACCATAATGGAGCAGTGTACTGGGCATATACTATGGAGCATCTTATGGGGCCATAAACCTTTATGGAGTGGTGTGCCGGGCACATACTATGGGGCATCTTATGGGGGCCATAAACCTTTGTGGAGCAGTGTACAGGGCATTTATTATGGAGCATCTTATGGGGGCCATAAACCTTTATGGAGCAGCGTATGGGGCATATGGATGGGAGCAGCAAATTACAGAACGGTGGCGCAGGATGGGAGCAGCACATGAAAGAACGGGGGCGCAGGATGGGAGCAGCACATGACAGGATGGGGGCGCAGGATGGGAGCAGCAAATGACAGAATGGAGGCACAGGATGGGTGCAGCACATATCAGAATAGAGGCGCAGGATGGGTGCAGCACATGTCAGAATGGAGGCGCAGGATGGGTGTAGCACATGTCAGAATGGGGGCGCAGGATGGGAGCAGCACATGACAGGATAGGGGCGCAGGATGGGAGCAGCACATGACTGAATGGGGGCGCAGGGTGGAGCAGGACATGACAGGATGGGGGCGCAGGATGGAGCAGGACATGACAGGATGGGGGCGCAGGATGGAGCAGCACATGACAGGATGGGGCGCAGGGTGGAGCAGGACATGACAGGATGGGGGTGCAGGATGGAGCAGCACATGACAGGATGGGGACGCAGGATAGAGCAGCACATACCAGGATATACCAATATAAATGCTCGCCACCCGGGCGTAGAATGGGTTCAATAGCTAGTAAATAAATAAAGATATAAAAAGGCAGCATTGGGGAATATGTACCCTAAATGATCTCTGTAAAAAGACTTATTAATGAAAGAGACCATCAAGTGTTTTGCTTTCTTGACATAGATTTTTTTTTACATTTGGACTAGAACAGGCTCTTAAAGTATTAATTTGATGGAAAATCAAAAGTTCAAAATTATATAGATAAAATCTTTCTTTTTTTCTCGCCTTCTTATCTTTTACCTCCTCGGGACAAAAAGTGGCCATTATGACTTTCAGCACTTGAAATTCTATATTACAAATACTTAAATATTTAATGTAATATTTTGAATAAGGTGGATACTATAATCTCTTTTCTTGCATTGCTGGGGGATACTAGAGAAATATTAATAACTAAACTTAATGAAAACTGGAATCTCTCTCCATGAATCAAACTGATACTGACTTAGATTAACTGTTTCATCTATAATTTACAAATGAATAGTAGAAATTCACATCAATTCTATATTGGTGTTACCATCTTAAAAATAAGAAAAATATTAATTATACTATTGAAAAGAAATACCACAAAAAATTATTAAAGAAAAATTGTTCAAACTTAATCTGATGAGTTACAACATACTTAATGCATTTCCACTAGCAAATTATCTTAAAGTAATGGCTGCGCGCAAAATAGGCCACAGGGATTTAAGTCTCTTTGGTCTTGTAAGTTGTATGGTCTTGGACGTCTTTAGAATGTTTTGGGCTCCATGTTGCTAAATGATCTTGTTCCTTGGATCCCTCTGATATTACCAGTAGAGATGAGCGAACCCGAACTGTAAAGTTCTTCTCATAGAAATCCGTTTTACAGTTCAGGAGTTTGGGGAGAATTAGAGAGAAATAGAGAGAGAATGACGTAGAGGGAGAGAAGGCGAGAGAGAGGGAAAGAAAGATTTTCTAGCACCAAAGTTCAGGTCCCTATTGATTTCAATGGGGGTCGGGTTCATGTTCAGGAACAGTTCTGGCACCCAAACCGAACTTTGGACCAAAATTTCCACATTGCACTTGTCTCCAATCACCAGTTCTCTATCTATCTATCTATCTATCTATCTATCTATCTATCTATCTATCTATCTATCTATCCTTCTGTCTGTGAATGACATTTAGGTAAATAGCTGTTAGAGAAAAAAGTTTAAATAACGTCTTCAATTAAACGTCATTATGGGCTGCACAGTTATCCCTTTTGTCATATATTATCATGATCATCATATTTTCTAGTACTTCATCCCCCAGCTTCACCCTTCTCTCTTTTACCCGCTTCATGCTTTTATCCACTTCAGACCATGTGGGGTCATCATAACAGAACCAATCAGAGGACAATAAAACATTCACACTCCTTATCTATGAACTGTCCTGATATTTATTGGCATAACTGTCTATCACTCACATAATGGTAATTCTGCTTTACATCACCTGTCTTATCTATGGCATTTTTCTGTGCTATGTTGTGCATAAATATGTGAATCTTCAGAATTTCTATTAGTCTATGCCTGATGAAGAGACGTATGTAGTCTCGAAAGCTTGCAATTTGTTACCATCTTTTCAGTTAGCCATTAAAAGGTATCAACCACTGAGGACTCTCAATTCTAAATATGGTTCTGACAATTGATTTTGAGAAAGAGTTTGATAGGGTCTTGCATGTGTTTTTGTTTAAAGTTCTGGAGAAAATGAGATTTTGTAAAAAATTGTGAATGGGATAATGTCTTTGTATGATGGTGTGTCAAGTGAGTTTCTTGTTAATGGTTGGTTGAGTGAGAAAGTGAATATTATGTCTGATGTAAGGCAGGGGTGTCCCATGTCTAGTCTTGTTTGTATGTGTGATTGAACGTTTGCTGTGCTTGGTGAGACGTGATAAAATGGTGCGAGGTTTGTTGGTACCTGAGAGTAGTGGGAAGCATGTGAAAGTGCTTGGATATATGGATAATGTTGTGGCTGTGAGTGTGTTAGGGCTGGCCGAATGCACCAAATAATATAAAGGAATGTAAATGGATCGTTCGCAGCCCAGGGTCCACCATGCAGAGATGACACCTGCTGCTCGGTAATGGCAGAATATATGGCGGTATAATGTGAACTCACAAGTTATGACTTGTATGATGCAGAGTTTGTGAGATGTGAGGAATTTAGGACTTTTCAAAGAGAAGCATGTATCTGTGAATAAGTGTCGGGCTGATTCTTTCTAGATTATTTTTGATTTTTAAATTAGACAGCAAAGGTGGTGGTGGTTCTGATGCAGAGGGCATTTGGAAATTTAAAAAATGGCAGCACCTGATCAGATAGGAGTTTTATTGATGTTTAGCTATAGGGTTTTAGGATGTCTTGTTTATACCTTTGGTTTGCTATACTAAAATAATTATGAACCATGATGATGAGAGTTTGAAACGACATTTAAGTTGATGAGCTTATATTGAGTTACTTATAACTAACCTGAATGGTTTAAAAAAAAAAAAAGTGTCTGTAAATTGAGATTCTGGTTTGGCTTTTATCATGTCATGTGACAAGGCTCGTTAAAGAGTTGACATTGACTGTTAGGATTGCTACTTCCAATAGGTGGCACTAGAGTTCTAGTTCTCTTCCTCTGAATAGACAATATGCAACTAAAATGCATAAATAAATCCTGTTTCATATTTAAACCCATTGGAACTCTAGTGTTCACATTGACAATCCACTATACTTCTTTGCTGAACAACTTATGAAAATGGTCTCCACCTTGTTCAAGGTGATTAAGTCTTTCCATTACCAGCATGGAAAAACCTGATGAGACTGCATTGTGGACTACAATGGAATGGAAAGAAATAGCTAGCACATTGCACGGTTTACTTATTGGATAGAGGGCAACTAGTTCTACTTTTAGGGAGCCAATAATGTAAAATATCAAACCATAAACTGAATCTTAATTCAGCATACAACAAATATAATTTCATTTAATATTTTGGACAGAAAAACAAAAAATATTGATTAATGAACCAATAAATGTATACATTAAATGAAGAAAGATTATTTACATATACATTTTAATTAATAATGCAAAAATAATTCATTCATTAATCATATTTCCTATTTAAAACCATTGGAACTCTAATGTTCACACTGAAAATAAATTACCCTTCACTGCTAAAAAATTTCTGACAATGGTCTCCAACTCATTCAGGAGGATTAACTCTCTATTACCATTTCAAAAACCTGACCTGCACATCCAAACATAGACTCAGTGTGAACAGGTGCTGAACCTAGAGTCGCCAACTCGTATATAGTTAAGTAAATAAGGCAGCACACTGCAGCGCTAGAACATACAAACTTGAAATACGAAATTTAAACTGCATTACTGCACTAGAAATATGAAAAATGAGAGCGTTTAGCGCATAAAAATGGCCAATTTTATGTGTACCTGGTAGCCCCTTTACGGCATCTCTCTTATACCAAGTCCTACGCTTGCCTTACCTCGCTGAGAATAAACGTCTCCATCTGAATGGGTACATGTGAAACCTCTTCCTAGACTAAAAATTCTCTCTCTCTATGGAGGGGTATTGGACCTGCTGTAATTAAAACACCTGTAGGCTAGGAGGCGGAGTGCACGATCAGAAGGCTAGAGAATACATTTCAAAAACCTGACCTGCACATCCAAACATAGACTCAGTGTGAACAGGTGCTGAACCTAGAGTCGCCAACTCGTATATAGTTAAGTAAATAAGGCAGCACACTGCAGCGCTAGAACATACAAACTTGAAATACGAAATTTAAACTGCATTACTGCACTAGAAATATGAAAAATGAGAGCGTTTAGCGCATAAAAATGGCCAATTTTATGTGTACCTGGTAGCCCCTTTACGGCATCTCTCTTATACCAGGTCCTACGCTTGCCTTACCTCGCTGAGAATAAACGTCTCCATCTGAATGGGTACATGTGAAACCTTTTCCTAGACTAAAAATTATCTCTCTCTATGGAGGGGTATTGGACCTGCTGTAATTAAGACACCTGTAGGCTGGGAGGCGGAGTGCACGATCAGAAGGCTAGAGAATACATTTCAAAAACCTGACCTGCACATCCAAACATAGACTCAGTGTGAACAGGTGCTGAACCTAGAGTCGCCAACTCGTATATAGTTAAGTAAATAAGGCAGCACACTGCAGCGCTAGAACATACAAACTTGAAATACGAAATTTAAACTGCATTACTGCACTAGAAATATGAAAAATGAGAGCGTTTAGCGCATAAAAATGGCCAATTTTATGTGTACCTGGTAGCCCCTTTACGGCATCTCTCTTATACCAGGTCCTACGCTTGCCTTACCTCGCTGAGAATAAACGTCTCCATCTGAATGGGTACATGTGAAACCTCTTCCTAGACTAAAAATTCTCTCTCTCTATGGAGGGGTATTGGACCTGCTGTAATTAAAACACCTGTAGGCTAGGAGGCGGAGTGCACGATCAGAAGGCTAGAGAATACATTTCAAAAACCTGACCTGCACATCCAAACATAGACTCAGTGTGAACAGGTGCTGAACCTAGAGTCGCCAACTCGTATATAGTTAAGTAAATAAGGCAGCACACTGCAGCGCTAGAACATACAAACTTGAAATATGAAATTTAAACTGCATTACTGCTCTAGAAATATGAAAAATGAGAGCGTATAGCGCATAAAAATGGCCAATTTTATGTGTACCTGGTAGCCCCTTTACGGCATCTCTCTTATACCAGGTCCTACGCTTGCCTTACCTCGCTGAGAATAAACGTCTCCATCTGAATGGGTACATGTGAAACCTCTTCCTAGACTAAAAATTCTCTCTCTCTATGGAGGGGTATTGGACCTGCTGTAATTAAAACACCTGTAGGCTAGAAGGCGGAGTGCACGATCAGAAGGCTAGAGAATACATTTGTCAGCGAGGTAAGGCAAGCGTAGGACCTGGTATAAGAGAGATGCCGTAAAGTGGCTACCAGGTACACATAAAATTGGCCATTTTTATGCGCTAAACGCTCTCATTTTTCATATTTCTAGTGCAGTAATGCAGTTTAAATTTCGTATTTCAAGTTTGTATGTTCTAGCGCTGCAGTGTGCTGCCTTATTTACTTAACTATATACGAGTTGGCGACTCTAGGTTCAGCACCTGTTCACACTGAGTCTATGTTTGGATGTGCAGGTCAGGTTTTTGAAATGTATTCTCTAGCCTTCTGATCGTGCACTCCGCCTCCTAGCCTACAGGTGTTTTAATTACAGCAGGTCCAATACCCCTCCATAGAGAGAGAGAATTTTTAGTCTAGGAAGAGGTTTCACATGTACCCATTCAGATGGAGACGTTAATTCTCAGCGAGGTAAGGCAAGCGTAGGACCTGGTATAAGAGAGATGCCGTAAAGGGGCTACCAGGTACACATAAAATTGGCCATTTTTATGCGCTAAACGCTCTCATTTTTCATATTTCTAGTGCAGTAATGCAGTTTAAATTTCGTATTTCAAGTTTGTATGTTCTAGCGCTGCAGAGTGCTGCCTTATTTACTTAACTATATACGAGTTGGCGACTCTAGGTTCAGCACCTGTTCACACTGAGTCTATGTTTGGATGTGCAGGTCAGGTTTTTGAAATGTACTCTCTAGCCTTCTGATCGTGCACTCCGCCTCCTAGCCTACAGGTGTTTTAATTACAGCAGGTCCAATACCCCTCCATAGAGAGAGAGAATTTTTAGTCTAGGAAGAGGTTTCACATGTACCCATTCAGATGGAGACGTTTATTCTCAGCGAGGTAAGGCAAGCGTAGGACCTGGTATAAGAGAGATGCCGTAAAGGGGCTACCAGGTACACATAAAATTGGCCATTTTTATGCGCTAAACGCTCTCATTTTTCATATTTCTAGTGCAGTAATGCAGTTTAAATTTCGTATTTCAAGTTTGTATGTTCTAGCGCTGCAGTGTGCTGCCTTATTTACTTAACTATATACGAGTTGGCGACTCTAGGTTCAGCACCTGTTCACACTGAGTCTATGTTTGGATGTGCAGGCCAGGTTTTTGAAATGTATTCTCTAGCCTTCTGATCGTGCACTCCGCCTCCTAGCCTACAGGTGTTTTAATTACAGCAGGTCCAATACCCCTCCATAGAGAGAGAGAATTTTTAGTCTAGGAAGAGGTTTCACATGTACCCATTCAGATGGAGACGTTTATTCTCAGCGAGGTAAGGCAAGCGTAGGACCTGGTATAAGAGAGATGCCGTAAAGGGGCTACCAGGTACACATAAAATTGGCCATTTTTATGCGCTAAACGCTCTCATTTTTCATATTTCTAGTGCAATAATGCAGTTTAAATTTCGTATTTCAAGTTTGTATGTTCTAGCGCTGCAGTGTGCTGCCTTATTTACTTAACTATATACGAGTTGGCGACTCTAGGTTCAGCACCTGTTCACACTGAGTCTATGTTTGGATGTGCAGGTCAGGTTTTTGAAATGTATTCTCTAGCCTTCTGATCGTGCACTCCGCCTCCTAGCCTACAGGTGTTTTAATTACAGCAGGTCCAATTCCCCTCCATAGAGAGAGAGAATTTTTAGTCTAGGAAGAGGTTTCACATGTACCCATTCAGATGGAGACGTTTATTCTCAGCGAGGTAAGGCAAGCGTAGGACCTGGTATAAGAGAGATGCCGTAAAGGTGCTACCAGGTACACATAAAATTGGCCATTTTTATGCGCTAAACGCTCTGATTTTTCATATTTCTAGTGCAGTAATGCAGTTTAAATTTCGTATTTCAAGTTTGTATGTTCTAGCGCTGCAGTGTGCTGCCTTATTTACTTAACTATATACGAGTTGGCGACTCTAGGTTCAGCACCTGTTCACACTGAGTCTATGTTTGGATGTGCAGGTCAGGTTTTTGAAATGTATTCTCTAGCCTTCTGATCGTGCACTCCGCCTCCTAGCCTACAGGTGTTTTAATTACAGCAGGTCCAATACCCCTCCATAGAGAGAGAGAATTTTTAGTCTAGGAAGAGGTTTCACATGTACCCATTCAGATGGAGACGTTTATTCTCAGCGAGGTAAGGCAAGCGTAGGACCTGGTATAAGAGAGATGCCATAAAGGGGCTACCAGGTACACATAAAATTGGCCATTTTTATGCGCTAAACGCTCTCATTTTTCATATTTCTAGTGCAGTAATGCAGTTTAAATTTCGTATTTCAAGTTTGTATGTTCTAGCGCTGCAGTGTGCTGCCTTATTTACTTAACTATATACGAGTTGGCGACTCTAGGTTCAGCACCTGTTCACACTGAGTCTATGTTTGGATGTGCAGGTCAGGTTTTTGAAATGTATTCTCTAGCCTTCTGATCGTGCACTCCGCCTCCTAGCCTACAGGTGTTTTAATTACAGCAGGTCCAATACCCCTCCATAGAGAGAGAGAATTTTTAGTCTAGGAAGAGGTTTCACATGTACCCATTCAGATGGAGACGTTTATTCTCAGCGAGGTAAGGCAAGCGTAGGACCTGGTATAAGAGAGATGCCGTAAAGGGGCTACCAGGTACACATAAAATTGGCCATTTTTATGCGCTAAACGCTCTCATTTTTCATATTTCTAGTGCAGTAATGCAGTTTAAATTTCGTATTTCAAGTTTGTATGTTCTAGCGCTGCAGTGTGCTGCCTTATTTACTTAACTTTCTATTACCAACATAAAAAAACCTGATGGGTCTGAACTGTGGACTGTGGTGAAATGGAAACAAATAGCGACAAATCACACGTAATGATGAACAAATGAGCTTAGAAAATGTGTTATCTGAACATGCTCAGGTGCTAATCGAGTATCTGCTTAAAGGGACTCTGTCACCTGAATTTTGAGGGAACAATCTTCAGCCATTGTGGCGGGGTTTTCGGGTGTTTGATTCACCCTTTCCTTACCTGCCGGCTGCATGCTGGCTGCAATATTGGATTGAAGTTCATTCTCTATCCTCCATAGTACATGCCTGCTCTGTGCAATCTTGCCTTGCGCAGGCGTGTACTACGGAGGACTGAGAATGAACTTCAATCCAATATTGCAGCCAGCATGCAGCCAGCGGGTAAGGAAAGGATGAATTAAACACCCGAAAACCCCGCCCCTATGGCTGAAGATTGTTCCCTCCAAATTCAGGTGACAGAGTCCCTTTAAAGATATGTTCAAGTCCCAGCAGTTGCATGTCTCATGGCTGTTCGACAGCCCCAACACATGGAGTTGGGCTGTCTAACATCCGCGGGGACGGGAATATCTTTTTCAAGCCGAAACACTTGGTTAGCACCTGTTCATGCTCGGATAATATCTTATGTGAGCACGTTTACTCATCACTAATTACGCTCTTTACTTCCAATATCAGGTATATGGTGTCTAGTTCTAATTTTTAGTTGCATACCCTATATACTGTAATTTCCAAATTGTACATGAAGCTAAATATAACAAACATGTTTTTGCAATTTCTGTACTGTTTTACAGCATATTTTTTGTTATTGGAATAAGAACAAAAATGATTGTGGATCCCTTCTGTTGCAGCCACCTAGAATTTTTAGCAGAACTGTCAGAAAATAAAACTAGGTAAAGCTTTAACCCTAGGTGAAATAAATCTAATACACAGTTCTAAAACATTTTCAAATATCGGATCTTGGTAAAGAACAGGTAAAAACCTACAAATAATGGCACTAATGGAGGAATATTCATTGCTATTGATGTGAAAAAAAACTGATTTTTTGATTTGCTCATTTAGGACAAAAGACAAGGTTAAAATATCTATCATCACTTTAACCCCTTCACGACAAACGCTGTACTAGTAAAGTGTACGTCGTGTTTCCACCTTTGATGCGGGCTCTGGCACTGAGCCCACATCTTTTCGGCAAATTTTATTGGAAAATGACGGCCAAACATAAATTTAACACAAATCTGGCACATTCGGAGTCGTGATCGGAAACCCAAGCTAAATTTTATAAAATCTGTAAAAATCTGTAACATTCGGTGAAAGTGCAGGAAAATATTTGCGCTGCCATAAAAATATTTTCAGCACTTTAGCAACAATAGTGGTGGTGTATCCTGAGCATTTGGCATATGTTTGATGACTAGCGGGTGTTTGCAGAGCTCAGAGGCGCGGCGTTCTAGGAAACACAGCACAGCAGTCATTTTTTTCCCCCTAACTTTATGTGTGCACATTGCGGCTAGCCAATTAGGGTGCAGGAAACATCCACAATGTCCTGACACCATGGCTTGTGTCATTGGTTGCTGAAATCACATGTCCCGATCCATATAAATTAAGGACATCTTGATTTAGCACCATTTTGACACTTTAGCAGCGCAGAGAGGCTGCTCCTGATGCTGCCACTGTTACTAGCAAGATTTCAGCTATTTAGTTAGTTGTACAGTGGGGCAAAAAAGCATTTAGTCAGTCAGCAATAGTGCAAGTTCCACCACTTAAAAAGATGAGAGGCGTCTGTAATTTACATCATAGGTAGACCTCAACTATGGGAGACAAACTGAGAAAAAAAAATCCAGAAAATCACATTGTCTGTTTTTTTAACATTTTATTTGCATATTATGGTGGAAAATAAGTATTTGGTCAGAAACAAACAATCAAGATTTCTGGCTCTCACAGACCTGTAACTTCTTCTTTAAGAGTCTCCTCTTTCCTCCACTCATTATCTGTAGTAATGGCACCTGTTTAAACTTGTTATCAGTATAAAAAGACACCTGTGCACACCCTCAAACAGTCTGACTCCAAACTCCACTATGGTGAACACTAAAGAGCTGTCAAAGGACACCAGAAACAAAATTGTAGCCCTGCACCAGGCTGGGAAGACTGAATCTGCAATAGCCAACCAGCTTGGAGTGAAGAAATCAACAGTGGGAGCAATAATTAGAAAATGGAAGACATACAAGACCACTGATAATCTCCCTCGATCTGGGGCTCCACGCAAAATCCCACCCCGTGGGATCAGAATGATCACAAGAACGGTGAGCAAAAATCCCAGAACCACGCGGGGGGACCTAGTGAATGAACTGCAGAGAGCTGGGGCCAATGTAACAAGGCCTACCATAAGTAACACACTACGCCACCATGGACTCAGATCCTGCAGTGCCAGACGTGTCCCACTGCTTAAGCCAGTACATGTCCGGGCCCGTCTGAAGTTTGCTAGAGAGCATTTGGATGATCCAGAGGAGTTTTGGGAGAATGTCCTATGGTCTGATGAAACCAAACTGGAACTGTTTGGTAGAAACACAACTTGTCGTGTTTGGAGGTAAAAGAATACTGAGTTGCATCCATCAAACACCATACCTACTGTAAAGCATGGTGGTGGAAACATCATGCTTTGGGGCTGTTTCTCTGCAAAGGGGCCAGGACGACTGATCCGGGTACATGAAAGAATGAATGGGGCCATGTATCGTGAGATTTTGAGTGCAAACCTCCTTCCATCAACAAGGGCATTGAAGATGAAACGTGGCTGGGTCTTTCAACATGACAATGATCCAAAGCACACCGCCAGGGCAACGAAGGAGTGGCTTCGTAAGAAGCATTTCAAGGTCCTGGAGTGGCCTAGCCAGTCTCCAGATCTCAACCCTATAGAAAACCTTTGGAGGGAGTTGAAAGTCCGTGTTGCCAAGCGAAAAGCCAAAAACATCACTGCTCTAGAGGAGATCTGCATGGAGGAATGGGCCAACATACCAACAACAGTGTGTGGCAACCTTGTGAAGACTTACAGAAAACGTTTGACCTCTGTCATTGCCAACAAAGGATATATAACAAAATATTGAGATGAAATTTTGTTTCTGACCAAATACTTATTTTCCACCATAATATGCAAATAAAATGTTAAAAATCAGACAATGTGATTTTCTGGATTTTTTTTCTCAGTTTGTCTCCCATAGTTGAGGTCTACCTATGATGTAAATTACAGACGCCTCTCATCTTTTTAAGTGGTGGAACTTGCACTATTGCTGACTGACTAAATACTTTTTTGCCCCACTGTATATCAGTCAGTGGAGCTAGATAATGTCCAGTGTGG
This sequence comes from Ranitomeya imitator, assembly GCF_032444005.1. Classification (NCBI taxonomy): domain Eukaryota; kingdom Metazoa; phylum Chordata; class Amphibia; order Anura; family Dendrobatidae; genus Ranitomeya; species Ranitomeya imitator. The sequence continues at coordinate 461,028,438 of NC_091282.1, read as the reverse complement.
CTGTATAATTTACCTTCTGGAATTTTTTTTTCTTGTGGCATTACTGAGGTTCTCAGACAAAGCCAGCAGGGCACATGTCCTACAAGTGTGCTATGCACTGATTCTATAGTGCAGCATGCACGGTTATAGCATTCCAAATTATTATTATTATTATTATTATTATTTATTATTATAATTATTTATTATTATAGCGCCATTTATTCCATGGCGCTTTACATGTGAAAAGGGGTATACATAATAAAAACAGGTACAATAATCTTGAACAATAAAAGTCACGTCTAGTACAGGAGGAGAAAGGACCCTGCCCGCGAGGGCTCACAATCTACAAGGTATGGGTGAGGATTAGAGTTGAGCGACCTTGACCTTTTTAGAGTCGAGCCGGGTTTTGCGAAACCCGACTATGTCCAAAGTCGGGTCGAGTGAAATCGGCCGATTATGACGTAAAGTCGGGATCGACCGAAACACGAAACCCAATGCAAGTCAATGGGGCAGCATAGTCGGCAGTGAGTGGGGGCCAGGAAAACACCTAGAGTGCCCATTTTAATGTCAAAACCATCCATTCTTCTTAATGAAGCTTGTCAAGCGTAATTTACCTTATAATAATTGGAAGGCATTTGAAATTGGGGGTCATTTGGCTAAAGTTGTGGGGGGTAGGGCTGGTTCAAGTAATTAGTGGGCCCAGGAAATCTGGACCACGTCACGGCAGTGGAGCAGGGAGAGGTAAGTATTTCAACTTTGCAAGTGCTGTGAACCTGAGCAAGCAGGGGGGGCCCACTCGTTGGCATTGGCACTGGCACAGGGCCCCTCAAAGTACAGCGGTGTGTTTGCACGGCGGGGGCGCCTCCCACCGGCAGCAACACTTTTGCGTACTATGAGAGGCCCTGTGCCAGTGACGTCGCCAACTAGTATTCCTCCCCCCACCTGATGAAGGAACCTGCACTTTCATCTGCACCTTCCTCTTTGTCCCCGTGTAAGGTGGTATGGTATGCGGGAAGAGCAACCTGACTTTCAGCAGGGTCACAATGTTGTTGTGTAGCGTGCACGGGGAATGTTGCGTTATGGGTCAATGTACCAGCAGACTCATCTATCACTGGCTGGGCAATGGGCACGATGAAGTGGAAACACAGATATAGGCCCAAAGAAGAAAGTGGGCTAAATGCAGTTCAAAATTGGTAACACAGGAATAACCAGGGGGCATTGCAGTGGAGGACAACTGGAATGAGAGGCTGACACAGAGAGTAGGGCCAAATCAGTAAGTAGTCGAAATGCAGTTCAAAATTGGCAACCGTAGTAAACAGGCGGCACAGCTTTGTTCAGTGGAGGAGAACAGCAAGGAGTGGCAGACACCGATAGTAGGCCCCAAACCAACTAGTACGCCAAATGCAGTTGTTCCATTTAACCACAATTTAATGAGAGCCTGAAGATAGAAGCTCAGGAAAGGCAACCTGGGGAACACCTTGGAGTGTAACACACCATCTCTCTCCACCCCATACCCATTTTGTATGGCCTAATGCAGTGTACTTTTCTACAACTACTAAACGAGAGTCGGAAGACCGAAGCAATGGCAAGGAAACCTGGGGAACACCTTAGAGTGTAACACACCCTCTCTCTACACCCCATACCCAATTTGAAGGTCTAATGCAGTGTAGTTTCCAAGAACTACTAAACGAGAGCCGGAAGATCGAAGCTCAGGAAAGGCAACCTGGGGAACACCTTGGAGTGTAACACACCCTCTCGCTACACCCCATACCCAATTTGAAGGCCTAATGCAGCGTAGTTTCCAACAACTACTAAACGAGAGCCGGAAGATCGAAGCTCAGGAAAGGCAACCTGGGGAACACCTTGGAGTGTAACAAACCCTCTCTCTACACCCCATACCCAATTTGTAGGCCTAATGCAGCGTAGTTTCCGACAACTACTAAACGAGAGCCGGAATATCGAAGCTCAGGAAAGGCAACCTGGGGAACACCTTGGAGTGTAACACACCCTCTCTCTACACCCCATACCCAATTTGTAGGCCTAATGCAGCGTAGTTTCCGATAACTACTAAACGAGAGCCGGAATATCGAAGCTCAGGAAAGGCAACCTGGGGAACACCTTGGAGTGTAACACACCCTCTCTCTACACCCCATACCCAATTTGAAGGCCTAATGCAGTGTAGTTTCCAAGAACTACTAAACGAGAGCCGGAAGATCGAAGCTCAGGAAAGGCAACTTGGGGAACACCTTGGAGTGGAACACACCATCTCTCTACACCCCATACCCAATTTGAAGGCCTAATGCAGCGTAGTATCCAACAACTACTAAACGAGAGCCGGTAGATCGAAGCTCAGGAAAGGCAACCTGGGGAACACCTTGGAGTGTAACACAATGTCTCTCTACACCACGGAAGGGATGATTCTTAGGAAGGAAGGCTGTTGGAAATAAGCATTGCGCGTCCGAGGGTGATTAGATTCTTATTAGGTATATACTCACCCTCGGACGCGCCCTGCTTCTTTATTTGGAATGAATGTTTATTTGCAATGTGGTGTTGACTTTCTCTATTATTTTGGTAATTAATGATTTTATTATTTTCATTATTTTGCATCTTCTCGGCAATAATATAAAGAAGACGCGACAGGACAACACTCGGTGGATGCCATATGTGTGTTTTCAATTTAAAAAACCTTTCAGTTAACTACTTGCAGGAGAAAGTAATTGTAGCTGGTGGCCATTTTTAGTACTGTACCAGATTTTAGCTGTTTGTTTGTTTTTAATGTCAAAATGTCTGCATTTGATATCTCACCAGTATTTTCTTTTTTATAAGCAAAATCCTTTTTTTTTTATTTTATGATGTTGGTTCAAGGGGTACACGGGCAGCAGTAGACAGGTCAGTGGAGGCCTAGTGGAAGGAGGGACCGCAGACAGGCTTCGAAGCCCTAACATAATAAATTGGGCTGCCTGTAGGCAATTTAAAATTGGTTCCAGGGGAACACGGGCAGCAGTAGACAGGTCAGTGGAGGCCTAGAGGAAGGAGGGACCGCAGATGCGCCAATGTTTCCCCCATACCAAATTTGTAGGCCTAATGCAGTGTAGTTTCCAACAACTACTAAACGAGAGCCGGAATTTCGAAGCTCAGGAAAGGCAACCTGGGGAACACCTTGGAGTGTAACACACCCTCTCTCTACACCCCATACCCAATTTGAAGGCCTAATGCAGTGTAGTTTCCAACAACTACTAAACGAGAGCCGGAATATCGAAGCTCAGGAAAGGCAACCTGGGGAACACCTTGGAGTGTAACACACCCTCTCTCTACACCCCATACCCAATTTGAAGGCCTAATGCAGTGTAGTTTCCAAGAACTACTAAACGAGAGCCGGAAGATCGAAGCTCAGGAAAGGCAACCTGGGGAACACCTTGGAGTGTAACACAACGTCTCTCTACACGACGGAAGGGCTGATTCTTAGGAAGGAAGGCTGTTGGAAATAAGCATTGCGCGTCCGAGGGTGATTAGATTCTTATTAGGTATATACTCACCCTCGGACGCGCCCTGCTTCTTTATTTGGAATGAATGTTTATTTGCAATGTGGTGTTGACTTTCTCTATTATTTTGGTAATTAATGATTTTATTATTTTCATTATTTTGCATCTTCTCGGCAATAATATAAAGAAGACGCGACAGGACAACACTCGGTGGATGCCATATGTGTGTTTTCAATTTAAAAAAACTTTCAGTTAACTACTTGCAGGAGAAAGTAATTGTAGCTGGTGGCCATTTTTAGTACTGTACCAGATTTTAGTTGTGTGTTTGTTTTTAATGTTAAAATGTCTGCATTTGATATCTCACCAGTATTTTCTTTTTTATAAGCAAAATACTTATTTTTATATTTTCTGATGTTGGTTCCAGGGGTACACGGCCAGCAGTGCCCTGGTCAGTGTAGTAGTAGTTGAAAGAATGGACCGCAGACAGGCATCGAAGGCCTAAAATAAAAACACATGGCTGTAGGCAATTTTAAATTGGTTCCAGGGGTACACGGACAGCAGTGGTGTGGTCAGTGGAGGCCTAGTGGAAGGAGTGACCGCAGACAGGCATCGAAGGCCTAAAATAATAACACATGGCTGTAGGCAATTTTAAATTGGTTCCAGGGGTACACGGGCAGCAGTGACCTGGTCAGTGTAGTAGTAGTTGAAAGAATGGACCGCAGACAGGCATCGAAGGCCTAAAATAAAAAAATTGGGCTGGCTGTAGGCAATTTTAAATTGGTTCCAGGGGTACACGGGCAGCAGTGGTGTGGTCAGTGGAGGCCTAGTGGAAGGAGTGACCGCAGACAGGCATCGAAGGCCTAAAATAATAACACATGGCTGTAGGCAATTTTAAATTGGTTCCAGGGGTACACGGACAGCAGTGGTGTGGTCAGTGGAGGCCTAGTGGAAGGAGTGACCGCAGACAGGCATCGAAGGCCTAAAATAATAACACATGGCTGTAGGCAATTTTAAATTGGTTCCAGGGGTACACGGACAGCAGTGGTGTGGTCAGTGGAGGCCTAGTGGAAGGAGTGACCGCAGACAGGCATCGAAGGCCTAAAATAAAAACACATGGCTGTAGGCAATTTTAAATTGGTTCCAGGGGTACACGGACAGCAGTGGTGTGGTCAGTGGAGGCCTAGTGGAAGGAGTGACCGCAGACAGGCTTCCAAGGCCTAACATAACAAACTTGGGCTGGCTGTAGGCACTTTTAAATTGGTTCCAGGGGTACACGGGCAGCAGTGGTCTGGTCAGTGGAAGTCTAGTGGAAGGAGTGACCGCAGACAGGCTTCGAAGGCCTAACATAACAAAATTGGGCTGGCTGTAGGCACTTTAAATTGGTTCCAGGGGTACATGGGCAGCAGTGTATGGTCAGTGGAAGTCTAGTGGAAGGAGTGACGGCAGACAGTCTTCGAAGGCCTAACATAACAAAATTGGGCTGACTGTAGGCACTTTTAAATTGGTTCCAGGGTAACACGGCCAGCAGTGCCCTGGTCAGTGTAGTAGTAGTTGAAAGAATGGACCGCAGACAGGCATCGAAGGCCTAAAATAAAAACACATGGCTGTAGGCAATTTTAAATTGGTTCCAGGGGTACACGGACAGCAGTGGTGTGGTCAGTGGAGGCCTAGTGGAAGGAGTGACCGCAGACAGGCATCGAAGGCCTAAAATAATAACACATGGCTGTAGGCAATTTTAAATTGGTTCCAGGGGTACACGGACAGCAGTGGTGTGGTCAGTGGAGGCCTAGTGGAAGGAGTGACCGCAGACAGGCTTCCAAGGCCTAACATAACAAAATTGGGCTGACTGTAGGCACTTTTAAATTGGTTCCAGGGTAACACGGCCAGCAGTGCCCTGGTCAGTGTAGTAGTAGTTGAAAGAATGGACCGCAGACAGGCATCGAAGGCCTAAAATAATAACACATGGCTGTAGGCAATTTTAAATTGGTTCCAGGGGTACACGGACAGCAGTGGTGTGGTCAGTGGAGGCCTAGTGGAAGGAGTGACCGCAGACAGGCTTCCAAGGCCTAACATAACAAAATTGGGCTGACTGTAGGCACTTTTAAATTGGTTCCAGGGTAACACGGCCAGCAGTGCCCTGGTCAGTGTAGTAGTAGTTGAAAGAATGGACCGCAGACAGGCATCGAAGGCCTAAAATAAAAACACATGGCTGTAGGCAATTTTAAATTGGTTCCAGGGGTACACGGACAGCAGTGGTGTGGTCAGTGGAGGCCTAGTGGAAGGAGTGACCGCAGACAGGCATCGAAGGCCTAAAATAATAACACATGGCTGTAGGCAATTTTAAATTGGTTCCAGGGGTACACGGGCAGCAGTGACCTGGTCAGTGTAGTAGTAGTTGAAAGAATGGACCGCAGACAGGCATCGAAGGCCTAAAATAAAAAAATTGGGCTGGCTGTAGGCAATTTTAAATTGGTTCCAGGGGTACACGGGCAGCAGTGGTGTGGTCAGTGGAGGCCTAGTGGAAGGAGTGACCGCAGACAGGCATCGAAGGCCTAAAATAATAACACATGGCTGTAGGCAATTTTAAATTGGTTCCAGGGGTACACGGGCAGCAGTGACCTGGTCAGTGTAGTAGTAGTTGAAAGAATGGACCGCAGACAGGCATCGAAGGCCTAAAATAAAAAAATTGGGCTGGCTGTAGGCAATTTTAAATTGGTTCCAGGGGTACACGGACAGCAGTGGTGTGGTCAGTGGAGGCCTAGTGGAAGGAGTGACCGCAGACAGGCATCGAAGGCCTAAAATAATAACACATGGCTGTAGGCAATTTTAAATTGGTTCCAGGGGTACACGGACAGCAGTGGTGTGGTCAGTGGAGGCCTAGTGGAAGGAGTGACCGCAGACAGGCTTCCAAGGCCTAACATAACAAACTTGGGCTGGCTGTAGGCACTTTTAAATTAGTTCCAGGGGTACACGGGCAGCAGTGGTCTGGTCAGTGGAAGTCTAGTGGAAGGAGTGACCGCAGACAGGCTTCCAAGGCCTAACATAACAAAATTGGGCTGGCTGTAGGCACTTTAAATTGGTTCCAGGGGTACATGGGCAGCAGTGTATGGTCAGTGGAAGTCTAGTGGAAGGAGTGACGGCAGACAGTCTTCGAAGGCCTAACATAACAAAATTGGGCTGACTGTAGGCACTTTTAAATTGGTTCCAGGGTAACACGGCCAGCAGTGGCCTGGTCAGTGTAGTAGTTGTAGAAAGAAGGGACCGCAGACAGGCTTCGAAGGCCTAACATAACAAAAATGTCAAAACAATGGTATTGTCAGTGCCAGGCATTGAAGGATGTCAGCGCCTAGACTACACATTGGTGAAGCTGTGAGAGATAATTTTGCTAGTGGTAGAGCACTGTTTGAGCTGGGGGGGGGAACTGTCTTGTGGCCGGCGTTACAGGCACAGGGCCCCTCATATTACAACGGTGTGTCTGACGTTGGGTGCGCACCACCACCGCCAGAGACACTTTATTGTACTATGAGGGACCCAGTGGCAGTGCCGTCGACCAAAAGCGGCCACACCCACCTCTTCAGACAAACAGCACTCTCAAGGGTCCAAGCGCAAAGTGGCGATAGCACGGCCCCGTGTGGGGAGTTTGGCCATTTCGTGAGGTGGAAACATGTCGTATGCTGGACAATCAGGTGAAGAAAATTACGAGATTGGAAAAGTCATTCAGAATAGTCCACAGGCAAGACCTTTTCATAGGAAAGCTAGGTGTCAGCCGGGCAGGGTGGGGCAAAAGATTTTGAAATCCAGTTGTGGTTCATTTTAATGAAGGTTAGATCATCTACATTTTGGGTAGCCAGACGAGTCCTTTTTTCTGTTAGTATTGAACCTGCAGCACTGAATACTCTTTCTGATAGGACACTAGCTGCCGGGCAAGCAAGCTCCTGCAATGCATATTCTGCCAATTCTGGCCAGGTGTCTAATTTGGATGCCCAGTAATCAAATGGGAATGACGGTTGAGGGAGAACGTCGATAAGGGATGAAAAATAGTTTGTAACCATACTGGACAAATGTTGTCTCCTGTCACTTTGAATTGATGCTGCAGTACCTGTCCTGTCTGCGGTCATAGAAAAATCACTCCACAACCTGGTCAGAAAACCCCTCTGGCCAACGCCACTTCTGATTTCTGCCCCTCTAACACCTCTGGTCTGCTGGCCCCTGGAGCTCGTGTGAGAACGATCACGGGCGCTGTGTGCAGGGAATGCCAGAAGCAAACGGTCAACAAGAGTTGATTGTTTTGTTGCTAATATTAGTTCCAAGTTCTCATGTGGCATAATATTTTGCAATTTGCCTTTATAGCGAGGATCAAGGAGGCAGGCCAACCAGTAATCGTCATCGTTCATCATTTTTGTAATGCGTGTGTCCCTTTTGAGGATACGCAAGGCATAATCCGCCATGTGGGCCAAAGTTCCCGTTGTCAAATCTGCGGTTGTGCTTGGTTGAGGGGCAGTTGCAGGCAAATCTACGTCACTTGTGTCCCTCAAAAAACCAGAACCCGGCCTTGCCACGCCACCAATTTCCCGTGCCCCCGGGAAAGCTTCCTCATTAAAAATATACTCATCCCCATCATCCTCCTCATCCTCCACCTCCTCTTCGCCCGGTACCTCGTCATGTACACTGCCCTGACCAGACAATCGCTGACTGTCATCAAGGCTTTCCTCTTCCTCTGGTGCAGACGCCTGATCCTTTATGTGCGTCAAACTTTGCATCAGCAGACGCATTAGGGGGATGCTCATGCTTATTATGGCGTTGTCTGCACTAACCAGCCGTGTGCATTCCTCAAAACACTGAAGGACTTGACACATGTCTTGAATCTTCGACCACTGCACACCTGACAACTCCATGTCTGCCATCCTACTGCCTGCCCGTGTATGTGTATCCTCCCACAAAAACATAACAGCCCGCCTCTGTTCGCACAGTCTCTGAAGCATGTGCAGTGTTGAGTTCCACCTTGTTGCAACGTCTATGATTAGGCGATGCTGGGGAAGGTTCAAAGAACGCTGATAGGTCTGCATACGGCTGGAGTGTACAGGCGAACGGCGGATATGTGCGCAAAGTCCACGCACTTTGAGGAGCAGGTCGGATAACCCCGGATAACTTTTCAGGAAGCACTGCACCACCAGGTTTAAGGTGTGAGCCAGGCAAGGAATGTGTTTCAGTTGGGAAAGGGAGATGGCAGCCATGAAATTCCTTCCGTTATCACTCACTACCTTGCCTGCCTCAAGATCTACAGTGCCCAGCCACGACTGCGTTTCTTGCTGCAAGAACTCGGACAGAACTTCCGCGGTGTGTCTATTGTCGCCCAAACACTTCATAGCCAATACAGCCTGCTGACGTATGCCAGTAGCTGCCCCATAATGGGAGACCTGGTGTGCAACAGTGGCAGGTGCGGATGGAGTGTTTGTGCGACTGCGGTCTGTGGACGAGCTCTTGCTTCTGCAGGAGGACGAGGAGGAGGAGGAGGAGGAGGAGGGGGTGCGAACGGCTACAGACAACTGTTTACTAGACCGTGGGCTAGGCAGAACTGTCCCAAACTTGCTGTCCCCTGTGGACCCTGAATCCACCACATTTACCCAGTGTGCCGTGATGGACACGTAACGTCCCTGGCCATGCCTACTGGTCCATGCATCTGTTGTCAGGTGCACCTTTGTGCTCACAGATTGCCTGAGTGCATGGACGATGCGCTCTTTAACATGCTGGTGGAGGGCTGGGATGGCTTTTCTGGAAAAAAAGTGTCGACTGGGTAGCTCGTAGCGTGGTACAGCGTAGTCCATCAGGTCTTTGAAAGCTTCGCTTTCAACTAACCGGTAGGGCATCATCTCTAACGAGATTAGTCTAGCTATGTGGGCGTTCAAACCCTGTGTACGCGGATGCGAGGCTAAGTATTTCCTTTTTCTAACCATAGTCTCATGTAGGGTGAGCTGGACTGGAGAGCTGGAGATCGTGGAACTAGCGGGGGTGCCGGTGGACATGGCAGACTGAGAGACGGTGGGAGATGGTATTGTTGCCGCCGGTGCCCTAGATGCAGTGTTTCCTACTACGAAACTGGTGATTCCCTGACCCTGACTGCTTTGGCCTGGCAAAGATACCTGCACAGATACAGCAGGTGGTGCGCTAAATGGTGGTCCTACACTGCCGGAAGGGATGTTGCGTTGATGACTAGCTTCATTGGCCGAGGGTGCAACATCCTTAAGGGACGTTTGGTAGTTAGTCCAAGCTTTCAAATGCATGGTGGTTAAATGTCTATGCATGCAACTAGTATTGAGACTTTTCAGATTCTGACCTCTGCTTAAGGAAGTAGAACATTTTTGACAGATGACTTTGCGCTGATCAATTGGATGTTGTTTAAAAAAATGCCAGACTGCACTCTTTCTAGCATCGGATACCTTTTCAGGCATTGCAGACTGAGCTTTAACCGGATGGCCACGCTGTCCTCCACCAGGTTTTGGCTTTGCCACGCGTTTTGGGCAAGATACGGGCCCGGCAGATGGAACCTGTGGCGATGTTGATGCCTGCTGCGGCCCCTCCTCCTCCTCTGCTTCAGAACTGCTGCCGCCTGCACCCTGTTCCCCCAATGGCTGCCAATCGGGGTCAAGAACTGGGTCATCTAATAACTCTTCTTGTACCTCCTGCGCAACTTCGTCTGTGTCACCATGTCGTTCGGTGGTATAGCGTTCGTGATGGGGCAACATAGTCTCATCAGGGTCTGATTCTTGATCAGCACCCTGCGAGGGCAATGTTGTGGTCTGAGTCAAAGGACCAGCATAGTAGTCTGGCTGTGGCTGTGCGTCAGTGCACTCCATGTCAGATTCAATTTGTAATGGGCATGGACTGTTAACTGCTTCACTTTCTAAGCCAGGGACGGTATGTGTAAAGAGCTCCATGGAGTAACCCGTTGTGTCGCCTGCTGCATTCTTCTCTGTTGTTGTTTTTGCTGAAGAGGACAAGGAAGTGACTTGTCCCTGACCGTGAACATCCACTAACGACGCGCTGCTTTTACTTTTACCAGTTTCACGAGATGAGGCAAAAGAGCTAGAGGCTGAGTCAGCAAGATAAGCCAAAACTTGCTCTTGCTGCTCCGGCTTTAAAAGCGGTTTTCCTAATCCCAGAAAAGGGAGCGTTCAAGGCCTTGTGTAGCCGGACGACGAACCTGGCTCCACAGCTCCAGACTTAGGTGCAATATTTTTTCCCCCACGACCACCTGATGCTCCACCACTACCACTACCCTCATTACCAGCTGACAATGAACGCCCCCGGCCACGACCTCTTCCACTAGACTTCCTCATTGTTTTAAAAACGTAACCAAACTAACGTTATTTGTTGCAGTCACACAACTTACACGGTGAGCTATAACTTCAGTATGATTTAGCTACCCCTTTACAGGTTGGTGAGACCACAGCGAAAATCAGGCCCAATGTTACACACTCTTTTTTTGGTGGCTGCAAATTAGAGAGATGCCCCACACGCAGGACTGTCACTGAAGCACAAATGTTAATATTAATGTCACACTATTATTTTTTTTTTATTTTTATTTTTTTCAGGAACACTTTAGAAACCCCCCCAAAAAAAAAAAAAAGATTTTTGCAGGGAGAATTTAGAAAACAAATGTAACAAACTATATGCTTTCTATGGGCCACTGAGTGAGAGATGACGCACACAGGAATCAGGAGTGGCACACAAGCCCAGAGGCCAATATTTTTCTACCAATGATTGATGGAGTTATTTTCTCTGGTAGATTTTGGAACCCAAATCAAGGAAAAAAAATGTAGGCTTTCTATGGACCACAATTGGAGAGAGAGAGAGAGAGAGAGAGAGAGAGATGGCACACCCAGGAGTCAAGACTGGCACACAAGCAGAAAGGCCAATATTAATCTCCCACTGTTTTTTTTGGTTGTTTTTTTTTTTTTTTTTTCAGGGAGACTTTAGAAAAAAAAATAATAAAAAAAATATGATTTTATCAGGAAGAATTTAGAAACCAAATAAAATAAAATGATTTTTTCTGGGAGAATTTATAAAACAAATAAAACCAAAAATAGGCGTTCTATGGCCCACTGACTGAGAGATGACGCACCCAGGAGTCAAGACTGGCACACAAGCAGAAAGGCCAATATTAATCTCCCACTGTTTTTTTTTTTTTTTTCAGGGAGACTTTAGAAAAAAAAATAATAAAAAAAATGTGATTTTATCAGGAAGAATTTAGAAACCAAATAAAATAAAATGATTTTTTCAGGGAGAATTTAGAAAACAAATAAAACCAAAAATAGGCGTTCTATGGCCCACTGACTGAGAGATGACGCACCCAGGAGTCAAGACTGGCACACAAGCAGAAAGGCCAATATTAATCTCCCACTGTTTTTTTTTTTTTTTTTTCAGGGAGACTTTAGAAAAAAAAATAATAAAAAAAATGTGATTTTATCAGGAAGAATTTAGAAACCAAATAAAATAAAATGATTTTTTCAGGGAGAATTTAGAAAACAAATAAAACCAAAAATAGGCGTTCTATGGCCCACTGACTGAGAGATGACGCACCCAGGAGTCAAGACTGGCACACAAGCAGAAAGGCCAATATTAATCTCCCACTGTTTTTTTTTTTTTTTTCAGGGAGACTTTAGAAAAAAAAATAATAAAAAAAATGTGATTTTATCAGGAAGAATTTAGAAACCAAATAAAATAAAATGATTTTTTCAGGGAGAATTTAGAAAACAAATAAAACAAAAAATAGGCGTTCTATGGCCCACTGACTGAGAGAGAGAGAGAGAGAGATGGAACGCTTAGTACTGGCACACAAGCCCAAAGGGCAATATTAATCTCCCTTTTTTTTTCCAGGGAGAATTTCTAAAACCCAAAAAAAAAAAAAAATAGGCTTTCTATGGCCCACTATTTGTGAGAGAGATGGGACGCTCAGGACTGGCACAGATGGCACGCTCAGGACTGGCACAGAAGCCCAGAGGCCAATATTAATCTCCCTTTTTTTCTGGTAGAATTTATAAAACCAAAAAAAAATTTAAATAGGCTTTCTATGGCCCACTATTTGTGAGAGAGATGGCACGCTCAGGACTGGCACAGATGGCACGCTCACAACTGGCACACAAGCCCAGAGGCCAATATTAATCTCCCTTTTTTCAGGGAAAATTTATAAAACAAAAAAAAAAAATAAATAGGCTTTCTATGGCCCACTATTTGTGAGAGAGATGGCACGCTCAGGGCTGGCACAGATGGCACGCTCAGGACTGGCACACAAGCCCAGAGGCCAATATTAATCTCCCTTTTTTTCAGGGAGAATTTATAAAACCCCCAAAAAAAATAAAATAGGCTTTCTATGGCCCACTATTTGTGAGAGAGATGGGACGCTCAGGACTGGCACAGATGGCACGCTCAGGACTGGCACAGAAGCCCAGAGGCCAATATTAATCTCCCTTTTTTTCTGGGAGAATTTATAAAACCAAAAAAAAATTTAAATAGGCTTTCTATGGCCCACTATTTGTGAGAGAGATGGCACGCTCAGGACTGGCACAGATGGCACGCTCACAACTGGCACACAAGCCCAGAGGCCAATATTAATCTCCCTTTTTTCAGGGAAAATTTATAAAACAAAAAAAAAAAATAAATAGGCTTTCTATGGCCCACTATTTGTGAGAGAGATGGCACGCTCAGGGCTGGCACAGATGGCACGCTCAGGACTGGCACACAAGCCCAGAGGCCAATATTAATCTCTTTTTTTCAGGGAGAATTTATAAAACCCCCAAAAAAAATAAAATAGGCTTTCTATGGCCCACTATTTGTGAGAGAGATGGGACGCTCAGGACTGGCACAGATGGCACGCTCAGGACTGGCACAGAAGCCCAGAGGCCAATATTAATCTCCCTTTTTTTCTGGGAGAATTTATAAAACCAAAAAAAAATTTAAATAGGCTTTCTATGGCCCACTATTTGTGAGAGAGATGGCACGCTCAGGACTGGCACAGATGGCACGCTCACAACTGGCACACAAGCCCAGAGGCCAATATTAATCTCCCTTTTTTCAGGGAAAATTTATAAAACAAAAAAAAAAATTAAATAGGCTTTCTATGGCCCACTATTTGTGAGAGAGATGGCACGCTCAGGGCTGGCACAGATGGCACGCTCAGGACTGGCACACAAGCCCAGAGGCCAATATTAATCTCCCTTTTTTCAGGGAAAATTTATAAAACAAAAAAAAAAATTAAATAGGCTTTCTATGGCCCACTATTTGTGAGAGAGATGGCACGCTCAGGGCTGGCACAGATGGCACGCTCAGGACTGGCACACAAGCCCAGAGGCCAATATTAATCTCCCTTTTTTTCAGGGAGAATTTATAAAACCAAAAAAAAAAATAAATAGGCTTTCTATGGCCCACTATTTGTGAGAGAGATGGCACGCTCAGGGCTGGCACAGATGGCACGCTCAGGACTGGCACACAAGCCCAGAGGCCAATATTAATCTCCCTTTTTTTCAGGGAGAATTTATAAAACCCCAAAAAAAATAAAATAGGCTTTCTATGGCCCACTATTTGTGAGAGAGATGGCACACTCAGGACTGGCACACAAGCCCAAAGGCCAATATTAATCTCCCACTGTATTTTTATCAGGGAGAATTTATACACCCCACAAAAAAAAATACAGAAAAATGAAAAGGCTTTCTATGGCCCACTATGTGAGAGAGATGGCACACACAGGGATGGCACTCTAGCAGAAATGCCAAATTGCCAATCTTAATCTCCCACCAAAAAAAAAACAAAAAAAAAAACAGGGAATGTCCTACAATTACTATCTCCCTGCCTGCAGTAATCTCAGCCAGGTATGGCAGGCAGCTACTATCTCCCTGCCTGCAGTAATCTCAGCCAGGTATGGCAGGCAGCAATAAGGAGTGGACTGATGCACAAATGAAATAAAAAGTGTGGACAAACAAAAAAGATAGCTGTGCAGAAAGGAAGGAACAAGAGGATTTGTGCTTTGAAAAAAGCAGTTGGTTTGCACAGCGGCGTACACACAGCAATGCAGCTATCAGGGAGCCTTCTAGGGCAGCCCAATGAGCTACAGCGCTGAGGGGAAAAAAAAAAAAAAAAAAACTTCCACTGTCCCTGCACACCGAGGGTGGTGTTGGACAGTGCAAATCGCTGCAGCACAAGCGGTTTTGTGGTTAATGGACCCTGCCTAACGCTATCCCTGCTTCTGACAAAGCGGCAGCAACCTCTCCCTAAGCTCAGATCAGCAGCAGTAAGATGGCGGTCGGCGGGAACGCCTCTTTATAGCCCCTGTGACGTCGCAGACAGCAAGCCAATCACTGCAATGCCCTTCTCTAAGATGGTGGGGACCAGGACCTATGTCATCACGCTGCCCACACTCTGCGTTTACCTTCATTGGCTGAGAAATGGCGCTTTTCGCGTCATTGAAACGCGACTTTGGCGCGAAAGTCGCGTACCGCATGGCCGACCCCGCACAGGGGTCGGATCGGGTTTCATGAAACCCCGACTTAGCCAAAAGTCGGCGACTTTTGAAAATGTTCGACCCGTTTCGCTCAACCCTAGTGAGGATACAGTAGGAGAGGATAGAGCTGGTCATGGAATGGTTTGGTCGATCAATCGTTACTGCAGGTTGTAGGCTTGCCGGAAGAGGTAGGTCTTCAGGTTCTTTTTGAAGGTTTCGATGGTAGGTGAGAGTCTGATATGTTGTGGTAGAGAGTTCCAGAGTAGGGGTGATGCGCTAGAGAAATCTTGTATGCGTTTGTGGGAAGAGGAGAAAAGAGGGGAGTAGAGGAGATCTTGTGAGGATCGGAGGTTGCGTGCTGGAAAGTACTGGGAGATGAGGTCACAGATGTATGGAGGAGACAGGTTGTGGATGGCTTTCTATGTCTGGTTAGGCTTTTGTACTGGAGTCTCTGGGTAATGGGCAGCCAGTGAAGAGATTGACAGAGGGGAGAGGCCGGGGAATAGCGTGGGGACAGGTGGATTAGTCGGGCAGCAGAGTTTAGAATAGATTGGAGGGGTGCAAGAGTGTTAGAGGGGAGGCCACAGAGCAGGAGGTTACAGTAGTCGAGGCGGGAAATGATGAGGGCATGGACTAGAGTTTTTGCAGATTCTTGGTTTAGGAATGTAAGGATCCGTGAAATATTTTTGAGTTGAAGGCGGCAGGAAGTGGAAAGGGCTTGGATATGCGGTTTGAAGGAGAGATCAGTGTCAAGTATTACCCCGAGACAGCGAGCTTGTGGGACTGGGGAGAGTGGGCAGCCGTTTACTGTAATGGATAGGTTCGTTGGGGGGTCACGTGAGATGGGGGAAAGACAATGAATTCTGTTTTGTCCATGTTAAGTTTCAGAAATCTAGCAGAGAAGAATGATGAAATAGCGGATAGGCATTGAGGGATTCTGGTTAGTAGGGTGATGATATCTGGTCCAGAGATGTAGATCTGTGTGTTATCAGCATAGAGATGATACTGAAAACCGTGAGATTCTATGAGCTGTCCCAGGCCAAAAGTTTAAATGGAGAAGAGCAGGGGCCCTAGAACTGAACCTTGCGGGACTCCGACAGATAGGAGGCGAGGTGAGGAGGTGGTGTGTGAAGTGAATGGGAGACGCTGAATGTTCGGTCAGTTAGGTATGACGAGATCCAGGATAGGGCCAAGTCTGTGATGCCAAGGGATGAGAGGGTCTGTAGTAATAGGGAATGGTCCACTGTGTCAAAGGCAGAGGACAGGTCCAGGAGGAGGAGGATAGAGTTGTGTTGCTTGCTCTTGGCAGTTAATAGGTCATTGGTGACCTTAGTTAGGGCAGTTTCAGTGGAGTGGTGTGACCGGAAGCCTGATTGTAAGCTGTCGAAAAGGGAGCAGGAAGATAGTTTGGAGGACAGTTAAAGATGGACGTGTTGTTCCAGTAGTTTTGAGGCATAGAGGAGAAGTGATATAGGGCAATAGCTAGATAGAGAGGATGGGTCAAGAGAGGGCTTCTTGAGGATAGGTGTGATTGAGGCATGTTTAAAGCTTGAGGGGAAAACACCAGTTGTTAGTGATAAGTTGAAGAGATGGGTTAGAGTTGGGATAAAGACTGTGGCGAGGTTAGGGATGAAGTAGGAAGGGATCGGGTCAAGTGCACAGGTGGTGAGATGTGATCTTGAGAGTAGAGTGGAGAGTCGATCTTCTGTAATGGTGGAGAAGTTGGTTTTCGAGGTGAAGGGCTGGGTAGTTGGGAGGAAGGGCTCTGGGAGTTGTCGACTAAAACTGTCTCTGATGTTCTCAATCTTCTGCTTGAAAAATGAGGCAAAGTCTTCAGCTGAGATGAGTGGGGAGGGAGGAGGTGCTGGGGATGGAGAAGAGAGTTGAAGGTGTTGAATAACTGTTTAGGGTTGTGAGACAGGGAGGATATAAGAGATGAGAAGTAGGTTTGTTTAGCTGTGGCGAGTGTGGTCTTGAAAGTAGTGAGGGACCGTTTGAATGTGATAAAGTGCTCGTTGGAGTGGGATTTTTCCATCTCCGCTCTGCAGCCCTGGAAGCTCACCTCACTTCTTTGGTCAGGCTAGTGTGCAGGGCTATCTTTTGATTTTGCAAGCTTTGGTATGTGTGAGAGGGGCAAGAGATTCCAAAGCTGTAGCTATTGTGGAGTTATATAGAGTGGCAGCGTCATCCGCATTGTGTAGGGTACTTATGTCTGTGAGAGGGAGGAGGGATTCAGAGAGTGAATGTAGATCAAGGTGTTTAAGATTTCTGCGAGGGTGTGCAAGTTTGTTGGGTGGGGATTGTAGACAACTAGTGGAGAGGGAAGAGAATGTGAGTAGATTGTGGTCAGAAAGAGGAAGAGGTGAGTTACAGAGGTTAGATAGGGAGCAGAGGCAGGTGAAGATGAGGTCCATTGTGTGACCATCTTTGTTAGTGGCTGCAAAAGACCATTGAGTGAGGCTGAAGGAGGAAGTGAGAGATAGAATTGTAGTGGCAGCTGAGAGGGAAGTGTCAATGGGGATGTTGAAGTCACCCATAATGATAGTGGGGATGTCCACAGAAATTAAATGAAGTAGCCAGGTGGTGAAGTGGTCAAAGGATGTGGTGGCTGGCCCTGGGGGGCGTTAAATGACAGTTAGTCGGAGGATGGTGGGGGCATAGATGCACACAGAGTGCACCTCAAAGGAAGGGAGGGTAACAGAGGGTGGCAGTGGGATTGGGGTGAAGGAGCAGGTACCTGACAGGAGAAAACCAACTCCTCCACCATGCTTGGTGCTGGGACGGGGTGTGTGAGAAAGGTGGATGCCACCATAGGAAAGTGCAGCAGGAGAGGCTGTGTCAGAAGGGGTGAGCCAGGTTTCAGTGATGGCAAAGAAGGAAAGTTTGGTAGTAACAAAAAGATTGTGGATGTAGGAAAGCTTGTTGCAGACAGAGCGAGCATTCCACAGAGTTCCTGTTAGTAGGACTGGGGAAGTGGGGGCAGGGCGAATGGGTATAAGGTTAGAGAGGTTATGGAAATTTGTGATGGAGCGTGGATGGGAGATAGAACTGACAGTGGTGATGTGATGAGGAGGACCAGGATTTGGAGAGATATCACCAGCAATGAGAAAGAGCAGAGAAAGTGTTAGCAGGTGGCAGCAGGAGAGGGCATGAGGTGGCTGTCTGTGCTTGAAGGCAGAGGATTGTATGTTAAGGAACAGTTCTGAGGAGGAGGTGAGATGGATGGGGAGGATTGAAGAGGAGATGAACAGTTCTTTACTACGAGTAGGGATTAGGGGAGTTTGCAGAAAGTGAAAGATTATAGGGGTGAAAGTGAAAACAAACTGAAACATTGTTTACAGTGACTGTGTCCAGTTACCTTCAGTTCCCTTCTGGTTCAATTCTGGTTTTAATTCTACATTAATCTTCACACTTCTAGGACACACTTAGAGGAATCACACAGCAGATTAAAGTCATTGCAGACTTGTGCTATGCAATATATGTACAGCTAAGTGCATTCAGGTGTGAAGCAGAGAGGAGTGGTCTCTGCTCATCTTGGTCAGAGAATTAAGGGTGGACCAGATGCATATAATCAAGCATTGAGTAAACAAGGTCATAAATAACACTAGGGTAAGCTGGGGTTAGCTGAAAGGCATACCATGTGAATGCTAGGAGCAGAGGAAAGTCTGTGTGGAAAGCTGGGTGATGTACTATGTGCACTTCATAGACAGACAAGGCAGGAGAGGAGGCTGGAGAGCTGGGTGCATGAACAAACCTATAGGAAGAATAAAGGGAGTTGTCACAACTAGATATCAGCAAATTTGATTGGAAAATGATTGGCAAACATAAATTTAACACAAATCTGGCACATTCGGATTCGTGATCGGAAACCCGAGCAAAATTTTATAAAATCTGTAAAAATTTGTAACATTCGGTAAAAGTGAAGGAAAATATTTGCGTTGCCATAAAAATATTTTCAGCACTTTAGCAACAATAATGGGGGTGTATCCTGAGCATTTGGCATATGTTTGATGACTAGAGGGTGTTTGCAGAGGTCAGAGGCGCGGCGTTCTAGGAAACACAGCACAGCAGTCATTTTTTTCCCCTAACTTTATGTGTGCACATGGCGGCTAGCCAATCAGGGTGCAGGAAACATCCACGATGTCCTGACACCATGGCTTGTGTCATTGGTTGCTGAAATCACATGTCCCGATCCATATAAATTACAGACATCTTGTTTTAGCATCATTTTGATACTTTAGCAGCGCAGAGAGGCTGCTCCTGATGCTGCCACTGTTACTAGCAAGATTTCAGCTATTTAGTTAGTTGTACATTAGTCAGTGTAGCTAGATAATGTCCAGTGTGGCTGTAAAATCTATCTTCTGGAATTTTTTTTTCTTGTGGCATTACTGAGTTTCTCAGACAAAGCCAGCAGGGCACATGTCCTACAAGTGTGTTATGCACTGATTCTATAGTGCTGCATGCACGATTATAGCATTCTAAATGATAATATTTCAGTAGGTAAATGTAAAAAAGCCTGCTATATCTCACATTTTAGTTGGTTAGATAGGTTGGTTGTATATCAGTCAGATATTGTAGGTAGATAGTGTCCAGTGTGGCTGTTCCAGCCCTCTTTTTGATTTTTTGGCCATACTGAGGTGCACAAACAAATCCAGCAGGGCATGTGCTGTGCCCAGCTTCTATTGTAATCAAAGCACGAGTATAGCATTCTAACTCACATGTAGCTAGCAGTGATGAGTGAACATGCTCGGTATTGCTTGTTACTCGCCCGCGTATCACTGTACTCGTGGTACTTTTGTGAGCACCGAGCATTTACGGGTTTGCTCAGCAGGAGCTTGGGTCCCTGCCCTGCATGTTTGGCACCCTTTAGAGAGCCAATCAACATGCAGTGATTGTCTGCCATGCACTGTAATGCAGCAGCCGTATTTGTTGTGGTATTATAGTGATTGGCTGGCCGCACAGTGTCAGCAGGTCTATAAGACACCTGCCACCACCCTGCTCATCGCAATCAGCTCCGCATTCAGACAGTGTAGGGAGAGTTGCTGCCGAGATAGGGTCAGATTTGGGGGGTTTATCAGTTAGTGTGGGTATACCATCATAGAATACACAAAACCAGCTAAACCAACAGTCCTACTAAGGACTAATTACGGAGTATATAGATTACAGTGCTAGGTAGGCAGGGGAGTGGATCTGGCTCTATACATATCAGTGAAAGGTATGCAGGCACTGTATGTGGGCATATATACAGTACAGACCAAAAATTTGGACACAACTTCTCATTTAAAGATTTTTCTATATTTTCATTACTATGAGAATTGTACATTCACATTGAAGGCATCAAAACTATGAGTTAACACATGTGAAATTATATACTTAACAAAAAAAGTGTGAAACAACTGAAATTATGTCTTATATTCTAGGTTCTTCAAAGTAGCCACCTTTTTCTTTGATGACTGCTTTGCACACTCTTGGCATTCTCTTGATGAGCTTCAAGAGGTAGTCACCGGGAATGGTCTTCCAACAATCTTGAAGGAGTTCCCAAAGATGCTTAGCTCTTGTTAACATAGTAACATAGTGACATAGTTAGTAATGCCGAAAAAAGACATTTGTCCATCCAGTTCAGCCTATATTCCATCATAATAAATCCCCAGATCTACGTCCTTCTACAGAACCTAATAATTGTATGATACAACATTGTTCTGCTCCAGGAAGACATCCAGGCCTCTCTTGAACCCCTTGACTGAGTTCGCCATCACCACCTCCTCAGGCAAGCAATTCCAGATTCTCACTGCCCTAACAGTAAAGAATCCTCTTCTATGTTGGTGGAAAAACCTTCTCTCCTCCAGATGCAAAGAATGCCCCCTTGTGCCCGTCACCTTCCTTGGTATAAACAGATCCTCAGCGAGATATTTGTATTGTCCCCTTATATACTTATACATGGTTATTAGATCGCCCCTCAGTCGTCTTTTTTCTAGACTAAATAATCCTAATTTCGCTAATCTATCTGGGTATTGTAGTTCTCCCATCCCCTTTATTAATTTTGTTGCCCTCCTTTGTACTCTCTCTAGTTCCATTATATCCTTCCTGAGCACCGGTGCACAAAACTGGACACAGTACTCCATGTGCGGTCTAACTAGGGATTTGTACAGAGGCAGTATAATGCTCTCATCATGTGTATCCAGACCTCTTTTAATGCACCCCATGATCCTGTTTGCCTTGGCAGCTGCTGCCTGGCCCTTTTGCCTTCACTCTGCTGTCCAACTCGCCCCAAACCATCTCGATTGGGTTCAGGTGTGGTGACTGTGGAGGCCAGGTCATCTGGAGTAGCACCCCATTACTCTCCTTCTTGGTCAAATAACTCTTACACAGCGTTGAGGTGTGTTTGGGGTCATTTTCCTGTTGAAAAATAAATGATGGTCCAACTAAATGCAAACCGGATGGAATAGCATGCCGCTGCAAGATGCTGTGGTAGCCAGGCTGGTTCAGTATGCCTTTAATTTTGAATAAATCCCCAACAATGTCACCAGCAAAGCACCCCCTCACATCACACCTCCTCCTCCATGCTTCATGGCGGGAAACAGGCATGTAGAGTCCATCCGTTCACCTTTTCTGTGTCGCACAAAGACACGGTGGGTGGAACCAAAGATCTCAAATTTGGACTCATCAGACCAAAGCACAGATTTCCACTGGTCTAATGTCCATTCCTTGTGTTCTTTAGCCCAAACAAGTCTCTTCTGCTTGTTGCCTGTCCTTAGCATTGGTTTCCTAGCAACTATTTTACCATGAAGGCCTGCTGCACAAAGTCTCCTCTTAAGAGTTGCTGTAGAGATGTGTCTGCTGCCAGAACTCTGTGTGGCATTGACCTGGTCTCTAATCTGAGCTGCTGTTAACCTGCGATTTCTGAGGCTGGTGACACGGATAAACTTATCCTCAGAAGCAGAGGTGACTCTTGGTCTTCCTTTCCTGGGGCGGTCTTCATGTGAGCCAGTTTCTTTGTAGCACTTGATGGTTTTTGCCACTGCTCTTGGGGACCCTTTCAAAGTTTTCCCAATGTTTTGGACTGACTGACCTTCATTTCTTAAAGTAATGATGGCCACTCATTTTTTATTTACTTAGCTGCTTTTTTTCTTGCCATAATATAAATTCTAACAGTCTATTCAGTAGGACTATCAGCTGTGTGTCCACCAGACTTCTGCACCACACAACTTATGGCCTCAACACCATTTATAAGGCAAGAAATCGCACTTATTAAACCTGACAGGGCACACCTGTGAAGTGAAAACCATTCCCGGTGACTACCTTTTGAAGCTCATCAAGAGAATGCCAAGATTGTGCAAAGCAGTCATCAAATCAAAAGGTGGCTACTTTGAAGAACCTAGAATATAAGACATAATGTCATTTGTTTCACACTTTTTTTTATTAAGTATATAATTCCACATGTGTTAATTCATAGTTTTGATGCCTTCAATGTGAATGTACAATTTTCATAGAAATGACAGAAAAAAGACTCGCACATCCAAACTAGTGTGAATAGGTGCATACCAGGAGCAGCTACCTCCATACATAAATATACAAAAAAGGTTGCACTCTATCGTGCAAAAGCATGTCTAATATGAAATATATGAAATATGAATAGCAAAATGGCTTTTGAACATTAGGAAAATATTTAAGAGACGCTTTGCACAGAATTTGATATAATCAAATAGTGTGAGCCCATCAACCAATCGTCAAGGTGGTCTCATAAAACTGATGGGTCCCTGATCTCCCTGTCCAAATGTGAACACTTACCGAAGGCCAATGTCTGTATGCCTGGGTGAATGTGGACACCTCTGTTCAGCAAAGCCTACATATGGGTTGACCGGGACCAAGTGTGATGAGATGCAATTAAAAACCACATGGTGATGGGAGGAGTGCGCAGTCAGTCAGCTAACATAGAAATGACAGAAAAAAGACTTGCACATCCAAACTAGTGTGAATAGGTGCATACCAGGAGCAGCTACCTCCATACATAAATATACAAAAAATGTTGCACTCTATCGTGCAAAAGCATGTCTAATATGAAATATATGAAATATGAATAGCAAAATGGCTTTTGAACATTAGGAAAATATTTAAGAGACGCTTTGCACAGAATTTGATATAATCAAATAGTGTGAGCCCATCAACCAATCGTCAAGGTGGTCTCATAAAACTGATGGGTCCCTGATCTCCCTGTCCAAATGTGAACACTTACCGAAGGCCAATGTCTGTATGCCTGGGTGAATGTGGACACCTCTGTTCAGCAAAGCCTACATATGGGTTGACCGGGACCAAGTGTGATGAGATGCAATTAAAAACCACATGGTGATGGGAGGAGTGCGCAGTCAGTCAGCTAACATAGAAATGACAGAAAAAAGACTTGCACATCCAAACTAGTGTGAATAGGTGCATACCAGGAGCAGCTACCTCCATACATAAATATACAAAAAAGGTTGCGTCTCTTAAATATTTTCCTAATGTTCAAAAGCCATTTTGCTATTCATATTTCATATATTTCATATTAGACATGCTTTTGCACGATAGAGTGCAACCTTTTTTGTATATGTACAATTTTCATAGTCATGAAAGTACAGAAAACATTTTAAATAAGAAGCTGTGTCCAAACTTTTGGTCTGAACTGTATATATCATTGCATACTGTACATCAAAAGGGTCCATTCCATTACTGTCTGCTGCTGCCTATTACATATATTGACTATATACAGTATACCTAACCCCAGGTATCAGTGGCTATGAATATTTTTTTTTTTTTGCATCTTAATCCTGATTTTATTCCAATGCAATCCAAAGCCCCCCTTTTTATCCATTTGCTTGTTGACACTACAGACTACAGCCAGATCCTTCTCACAGTACAGAGTGAAAATCCTGCAATTTTTAACTGGCTTGTCCATCCAAGCCATCACATCTGAGTGCACAGAAAATTCTGCCATTTTTTTGTGGTACTGTAGAATTTTTTTGGAGTGTCTTATACAATTTCTTGACACTATTTTGCTGCCCAAAAAATATTTAGCTGCCAAAAAAATATTTAGCTACAGGGCAGATATTTACACTGGGTTTTGTCTGCCACACGAATCACATATCATTGCACCCAAAATTTTGCCAATTCCAGTCTCCATAGAATTTTTTTTTGTTGTGTCACAGCCCAGTTATTATATATAATCAGTCAATAATGGTGCACTCATTATAGAGAAATGGTGCCCGTAGGAAAACCTGATCCAAGTACAAAATAGTAACATTTGGCACTCAAAAAGTCACAAAGAGATTCACAGATTCATATGATAATACTTTTAATGAACAGCCAACATAATGGAAATATAGACATCAATCCGTCAGGCATTTTGACATATCAGCCTTTATCAAGGAAGTCTTTATAAATGCGATCACAAGTTCAGGACGATGTGATACAAGTCAAACCAATGACATAAAGTAGGAACAGCACCTGTGCTGTGGTGTGAGGCTGTCGGCGTGCTTCCGGTGATTACATGCATGCACATTGCCATTTCCTGAAGAGACAAGACAGGGGGCAAAAGGCTTGGCTAGAACTAACCTAATTCATGGAAAGAAACCAGTAACTGAACCTTCGAGCATAGCACAAGAAATTGGGAATTTGCCTTTCATTACTCAGTACCACGTGAACCGAAAGAAATTTACGAGTATTATTCAAAAACACTGGTCTATCTCAAAGAAGGACAGAAGCATGGGGGAATTATTACCTAACAACCCGAGGTTTGTTTATAGAAAAGTTCAGAATATTGGGAACATTATAGCTCCTACTATTAAAATGGGATTGAGTAATATGAATTAAAAAACATTAATGAACCAACAATTTATAAAAAAGGGTTTTACTTCATGTAGAAGCTGTCCATGCTGTGTGCGAAGTGACACCACTGCTTCATCCACTGTTGTGCATGCAAGCCAATCCTCTGTCCACAGTGCATGTGAAGAAGCCTCCTGCCCTGCACCTGTCATTGCCCACACTAAACTAGCACCATCATCAAGCACGTCCACGTCCTTGTCTCAGTGCATCCTTCAGTTGTCCATACCCCAGTCATTGGAGTGCAAGCGGAAATACGCAGCCAATGCCCCACCGGCCACAGTACTAAATTCATACATTTCTCATCTGCTTGCGCTCAAAATGTTGCCTTTTAGGCTCTTGGAGATGGAAGCGGCTGTCCCAAGGTTCTCAGGCCCTAGCCGCCACTATTTCTCCTGATGTGCCATTCGGCATTACCCAAAGACGTATCCCACAACATTACCCGTGGCAAACTGGGTTAACAAAGTTGAAGCCGGGACCCAGACGGACCTTGGGAAGGAACACATCCTCCCAATGCCGAGGATTGCGGGCCCTACGTCAATTAGGATTGCCCAACAGTCTATAGCTTCTGCACCTCCTCCTTCTCCTACTCTTCCACCTCTTTCTCCTCTTCAGCCTCCATCTCCGAAATGACCACATCAGTCACAACCTGGAAGCACTGCCTCAGCCAAGCGCAACAGGCTGTGCTGAAGCTAATATGCTTAGGTGACAAACCACACAATGCAGAAGAGATGTGGACAGCTCTGAAAGACCAGGCAGATCTGTGGCTGACACCGCTGAACTTACAGCCAGGCATGGTCTTGTGTAACAATTAGTGATGAGCGAATATACTCGTTACTCGAGATTTCTCGAGCATGCTCGGGGGTCCTCCGAGTATTTTTTAGTGCTCGGAGATTTAGTTTTTCTTGCTGCAGCTGAATGATTTACGACTGTTAGCCAGCATAAGTACATGTGGAGGTTGCCTAGCACTTCTAGACCCATGCTACAAGGAGAAATTTCAATCTCCTATTCAGAAGCAGACAGGTTTACTAAAATGGTAAGTCCTTTGTTGTGGAATTATTAAAAAAATTGCCATCTGTAAATGCTGGTGGCAGAGGTCACAGTTCGTTGGACAACAAAGGAATACAGGTGACAGGTGACAGAGGTACAAAACCAACCAGCAGAAGCAGGGGAACACTGGCAAAGTCTGGGTGAGTTTTCTCAGACACTCCCATCACAGTGGCACTGAGGCGTGGGGTACTGTCACAAGGAGTGCAAAGTTTTGGAAGATGCTGAGGGAGTACCTAGCTGACCGTATCAATGTCCTCCGTGATTCCTCTGTGCCTTATAATTATTGGGTCTCAAAGCTGGATACGTGGCATGAACAGACACTCTAAACCTTGGAGGTCCTGGCCTGACTTGCCGCTAGCATTTTGTCACAGTGCATTTTTGGTGCTGCTGGTGGAATTATAACTAGTGTTGAGCATTCCGATACCGCAAGTATCGGGTATCGGCCGATACTTGCGGTATCGGAATTCCGATACCGAGATCCGATATTTTTGTGATATCGGGTATCGGTATCGGAAGTGTAAAATAAAGAATTAAAATAAAAAATATTGTTATATTCACCTCTCCGGCGGCCCCTGGACATCAGCGGGAGGAACCGGCATCCGGCACGGCTTCTTTCTTCAAAATGCGCGCCTTCAGGACCTGTGGTATGACGTCCCGGCTTCTGATTGGTCGCGTGCCGCCCATGTGACCGCCACGCGACCAATCAGAAGCCGCGACGTCATTCCTCAGCTAAAGTCCTAGAATGAGCGCCTTTTAGGACCTGAGGAATGACGTCGCGGCTTCTGATTGGTCGCGTGGCGGTCACATGGGCGGCACGCGACCAATCAGAAGCCGGGACGTCATTCCACAGGTCCTGAAGGCGCGCATTTTGAAGAAAGAAGCCGTGCCGGACGCCGGATCCTCCCGCTGATGTCCAGGGGCCGCCGGAGAGGTGAATATAACAATATTTTTTATTTTAATTCTTTATTTTACACTTTAATATGGATCCCAGGGCCTGAAGGAGAGTTTCCTCTCCTTCAGACCCTGGGATCCATGAGGATACATTCCGATACTTGATGTCCCATTGACTTGTATTGGTATCGGATATCGGTATCGGCGATATCCGATATTTTTCGGGTATCGGCTGATACTATCCGATACCGATACTTTCAAGTATCGGACGGTATCGCTCAACACTAATTATAACTGATAAGCACATCTGCCTGTCAACTAAAAATGCTGACAGGCTGACTCTTATAAAAATGAACAAGGGCTAGATTGGGCCAGACTTCTGTACAACACCGCATGATAACAGTAAAACCTAACCCCAAATCCAATGTCTTTTTTGGGAGTATATTCCCATGCACCTCTTCACACCCATACATGGGTTTACGCTTCATAATTTTGGATATTTGCTGTTATCCTCCTCTTTCTCCTCATCCTCATCATCCACCACCACTAGATCACCAGCGTGAATGTGTTCCATGATGCAACAGCCATGCTATTATTTTCAAGGGTGTTTAAAATGCCCTTAAAAAAACTTGACACAGTAGGTTGATGCATACACCCCAGGGGTTTGTCAGCCCATACACTTAGTGTATGGACATTACAAGTATAGGAGACCTGCTCCTTTATAATGGGAACATTTTTGAGGCCTTCCTCCACGTCTCTTTCAAGGGGCATTGTAGTGCCTCCTAATTTGCAGGCCTTGCATTCACTGCATAGGCAAATATTATGTGAGACCCATTTCCTAAAAATGGGAACATTGTTTTCAGGAGGCCCACCTCTATGTCTCTTCCAAGGCTTATTGGGGTGCATGTAACTTTGTGGCAGGGCAGACCTTGCACTCAATGCATAGGTTACAGTATGACAGTACCAAATTAAAAATAATGGGAACTTTGGTTTGTTGTTGTCATCCAGTACATCTGTTAAAAGGGTTATTGGGGTGCCTGTAACTTTGGGGCAGGGCAGGCCTTGCATTCAATGCATAGGCAAACACTATGGGAGGCCCAATTTCTTATAATGGGAACTTTTTGAACTTTTATTCAGGAGGCCCTCCTGTACATCTCGTCAAAGGGGTATTGGGGTGCGTCACTATCTTTGCCAGCCAAGCCACTCACTGCATAGGCAATAATAGTATAGGAGACCCACTTTTTAATAATGTCCCTTTAAGAATATTAATGCCAATTGATGGCCCTATAAAAATTGGCTTTGTGACTTTTAGAGTCCCTCCTTCATAAATGAAACAAGATGTGTCTGATGTGGTGTCACTCATCACATGGCCAGCTAAGGTTGTAAAATGTTAAAATGAAAATTCCCAGTGAATACATTTATCTTGGTTGAAAGCAGTGCTAAAGTTGAAAAACGTATTAAAAACTCTACTTGTGAGCATAGTCTAAGTGTTGGAGGTTCATTTTTTGGGGGGGTTATTTCTTTTGCCTTACATTCAAATTATTACTCTGGAAAGGATGTTCCTCGACATATTTCCCAGGAAAATCCATTTTGGTTTACTTTTTGTATGTTTTAGGGTGCGCCTGTAAAAAGTGGAGTAAGACTCTGACGACATTGTTCACAGCAGTGACCTAGGAGTCAGAAATGCTTCCAGGGTGTCTTCCCCATGATGTTCCCATGTCATTTGAGCACTGTTTCCATTGAGTTCCAATGTTTCTAGACCATAAAAAGACCCCCAGGGGGCCATGGCAAAAATGCTCAAGTTTCCCATAGACTTACATTGGGCTCATTGCCAGGGCCGGCGTCAGCACCCAGGCAAGTGCTGGGGCCCTGGTGAGATGGGGGGCCCACTCACGGTGTCTGGAATACAGCACACTCGCCGCACAATGCAGATTACTCCTTGACCATCCGCCTGACTCAGAGGTGACATAGCGGCCGTAACCGTCAGACGAGGAGTGGGAGATTGTAGATCTAGCGGCCTCACTGATAGCCAGATGTCAATGAGCAGCTCAGCATTGAGTACCCGGCCTGAGGTGTGCAGCTCTATATGTCTGCGGTACTGGCCCTGGTCAGCGCAGTGACCCCCGGGAATAGGCACGCCCAGGTTTGGGGTCACGTGTGTGTCCTGCTGGTGTTGGTGGCTGAAGCCTGGAGTGCCGCCTATGAGGCTGTGTGCTGCTCCCTCGTACAGCCTGTGCTGGAGTGTGATAGTACTCCTGGGAATAGTTGGAAATGGTGAGGACTTGTCCCTCACGCATGAGCCCCGCCAGGAGGTGACCTGGGGTGGGGGCAGGTGCAGGTCACTGGCCACATCTCTAGGGTAAAGGAGTCTATCAGTGACTCTATAGCTAGCCATCTGCAGCAGGTGGCGCTGACTTTTTTTTTTTTCTAGGGGTCACACTGAACAAATCCAGGGGCCCCATTAAATTATAGGGGTGTTCCCTTCTGGGGCATATCTGACGTGTATACCATAAATAGGTACGAATCTAAAGACTTTAAGTTCAGTAAATATTTAAAGGGGTTGTCCAAATAGCCCAGTTTTATTTAAAGTCACACATGCAAGCATATATTAAAAATTCACCCTTTTACTATCGTATTTCCTTTTGTAGATGGGCACCCTAGCATTTTTGTACCCCTTTATATTGTCAGATTGCCAGGGCTCAGATTAAGTGACCATTTGACATCTTTCTAACTGAGTGGCACTGATGGCAGGGAGAAGCGGTGGAGCTATAGGACAGGCAGACGCTTGCCCTGCACATGCTCGCCCTGCACATTCTCATCCTGCACATGCTCGCCTTGCACACTGATGTCTTTGTGCCCTTCTCACTTCACAGGATGGTAACGCACACTTGCATATTGCCGTAATGAAAAACTAGTGTGCATGCTCAATAGAGATGCCGCTACCATGCACTGCTTGCACACCTCATCCATATTCAGCATGGGGTCTTCAAATATTGAAGCAGTGCCTACTAGAGTTGAGCGACCTTGACCTTTTTAGAGTCGAGCCGGGTTTCGCGAAACCCGACTATCTCAAAAGTCGGGTCGAGTGAAATCGGCCGATTATGACGTAAAGTCGGGATCGACCGAAACACGAAACCCAATGCAAGTCAATGGGGCAGCATAGTCGGCAGTGAGTAGGGGCCAGGAAAACACCTAGAGTGCCCATTTTAATGTCAAAACCATCCATTCTTCTTAATGAAGCGTGTCAAGCGTAATTTACCTTATAATAATTGGAAGGCATTTGAAATTGGGGGTCATTTGGCTAAAGTTGTGTGGGGTAGGGCTGGTTCAAGTAATTAGTGGGCCCAGGAAATCTGGACCACGTCACGGCAGTGGAGCAGGGAGAGGTAAGTATTTCAACTTTGCAAGTGCTGTGATCCTGAGCAAGCAGGGGGGGCCCACTTGTTGGCATTGGCACTGGCACAGGGCCCCTCAAAGTACAGCGGTGTGTTTGCACGGCGGGGGCGCCTCCCACCGGCAGCAACACTTTTGCGTACTATGAGAGGCCCTGTGCCAGTGACGTCGCCAACTAGTATTCCTCCCCCCACCTGATGAAGGAACCTGCACTTTCATCTGCACCTTCCTCTTTGTCCCCGTGTAAGGTGGTATGGTATGCGGGAAGAGCAACCTGACTTTCAGCAGGGTCACAATGTTGTTGTGTAGCATGCACGGGGAATGTTGCGTTATGGGTCAATGTACCAGCAGACTCATCTATCACTGGCTGGGCAATGGGCACGATGAAGTGGAAACACAGATATAGGCCCAAAGAATAAAGTGGGCTAAATGCAGTTCAAAATTGGTAACACAGGAATAACCAGGGGGCATTGCAGTGGAGGACAACTGGAATGAAAGCTGACACAGAGAGTAGGGCCAAATCAGTAAGTAGTCGAAATGCAGTTCAAAACTGGCAACCGTAGTAAACAGGCGGCACAGCTTTGTTCAGTGGAGGAGAACAGCAAGGAGTGGCAGACACCGATAGTAGGCCCCAACCCAACTAGTAGGCCAAATGCAGTCTAACATTAACAACTACTTAACGAGAGCCTGAAAATGGAATTTCAGGACAGGAAACCAGGAGAACAGCAAGGAGTGGCAGACACCGATAGTAGGCCCCAAACCAACTAGTACGCCAAATGCAGTTGTTCCATTTAACCACAATTTAATGAGAGCCTGAAGATAGAAGCTCAGGAAAGGCAACCTGGGGAACACCTTGGAGTGTAACACACCATCTCTCTCCACCCCATACCCATTTTGTAGGCCTAATGCAGTGTACTTTTCTACAACTACTAAACGAGAGTCGGAAGACCGAAGCAATGGCAAGGAAACCTGGGGAACACCTTGGAGTGTAACACACCATCTCTCTCCACCCCATACCCAATTTGTAGGCCTAATGCAGTGTAGTTTCCAAGAACTACTAAACGAGAGCCGGAAGATCGAAGCTCAGGAAAGGCAACCTGGGGAACACCTTGGAGTGTAACACACCCTCTCTCTACACCCCATACCCAATTTGAAGGCCTAATGCAGTGTAGTTTCCAAGAACTACTAAACGAGAGCCGGAAGATCGAAGCTCAGGAAAGGCAACCTGGGGAACACCTTGGAGTGGAACACACCATCTCTCTACACCCCATACCCAATTTGAAGGCCTAATGCAGCGTAGTTTCCAACAACTACTAAACGAGAGCCGGAAGATCGAAGCTCAGGAAAGGCAACCTGGGGAACACCTTGGAGTGTAACACAACGTCTCTCTACACCACGGAAGGGCTGATTCTTAGGAAGGAAGGCTGTTGGAAATAAGCATTGCGCGTCCGAGGGTGATTATATTCTTATTAGGTATATACTCACCCTCGGACGCGCCCTGCTTCTTTATTTGGAATGAATGTTTATTTGCAATGTGGTGTTGACTTTCTCTATTATTTTGGTAATTAATGATTTTATTATTTTCATTGTTTTGCATCTTCTCGGCAATAATATAAAGAAGACGCGACAGGACAACACTCGGTGGATGCCATATCTGTGTTTTCAATTTAAAAAACCTTTCAGTTAACTACTTGCAGGAGAAAGTAATTGTAGCTGGTGGCCATTTTTAGTACTGTACCAGATTTTAGTTGTGTGTTTGTTTTTAATGTTAAAATGTCTGCATTTGATATCTCACCAGTACTTTCTTTTTTATAAGCAAAATACTTTTTTTTGTATTTTATGATGTTGGTTCAAGGGGTACACGGGCAGCAGTAGACAGGTCAGTGGAGGCCTAGTGGAAGGAGGGACCGCAGACAGGCTTCGAAGCCCTAACATAATAAATTGGGCTGCCTGTAGGCAATTTAAAATTGGTTCCAGGGGAACACGGGCAGCAGTAGACAGGTCAGTGGAGGCCTAGAGGAAGGAGGGACCGCAGATGCGCCAATGTTTCCCCCATACCAAATTTATAGGCCTAATGCAGTGTAGTTTCCAACAACTACTAAACGAGAGCCGGAATATCGAAGCTCAGGAAAGGCAACCTGGAGAACACCTTGGAGTGTAACACACCCTCTCTCTACACCCCATACCCAATTTGAAGGCCTAATGCAGTGTAGTTTCCAAGAACTACTAAACGAGAGCCGGAAGATCGAAGCTCAGGAAAGGCAACCTGGGGAACACCTTGGAGTGTAACACACCCTCTCTCTACACCCCATAACCAATTTGAAGGCCTAATGCAGCGTAGTTTCCAACAACTACTAAACGAGAGCCGGAAGATCGAAGCTCAGGAAAGGCAACCTGGGGAACACCTTGGAGTGTAACAAACTCTCTCTCTACACCCCATACCCAATTTGTAGGCCTAATGCAGCGTAGTTTCCGACAACTACTAAACGAGAGCATGAAGATCGAAGCTCAGGAAAGGCAACCTGGGGAACACCTTGGAGTGTAACACACCCTCTCTCTACACCCCATACCCAATTTGAAGGCCTAATGCAGTGTAGTTTCCAAGAACTACTAAACGAGAGCCGGAAGATCGAAGCTCAGGAAAGGCAACCTGGGGAACACCTTGGAGTGGAACACACCATCTCTCTACACCCCATACCCAATTTGAAGGCCTAATGCAGCGTAGTTTCCAACAACTACTAAACGAGAGCCGGAAGATCGAAGCTCAGGAAAGGCAACCTGGGGAACACCTTGGAGTGTAACACAACGTCTCTCTACACCACGGAAGGGCTGATTCTTAGGAAGGAAGGCTGTTGGAAATAAGCATTGCGCGTCCGAGGGTGATTATATTCTTATTAGGTATATACTCACCCTCGGACGCGCCCTGCTTCTTTATTTGGAATGAATGTTTATTTGCAATGTGGTGTTGACTTTCTCTATTATTTTGGTAATTAATGATTTTATTATTTTCATTGTTTTGCATCTTCTCGGCAATAATATAAAGAAGACGCGACAGGACAACACTCGGTGGATGCCATATCTGTGTTTTCAATTTAAAAAACCTTTCAGTTAACTACTTGCAGGAGAAAGTAATTGTAGCTGGTGGCCATTTTTAGTACTGTACCAGATTTTAGTTGTGTGTTTGTTTTTAATGTTAAAATGTCTGCATTTGATATCTCTCCAGTATTTTCTTTTTTATAAGCAAAATACTTATTTTTATATTTTCTGATGTTGGTTCCAGGGGTACATGGGCAGCAGTGGTGTGGTCAGTGGAGGCCTAGTGGAAGGAGTGACCGCAGACAGGCATCGAAGGCCTAAAATAATAACACATGGCTGTAGGCAATTTTAAATTGGTTCCAGGGGTACACGGGCAGCAGTGCCCTGGTCAGTGTAGTAGTAGTTGAAAGAATGGACCGCAGACAGGCATCGAAGGCCTAAAATAAAAAAATTGGGCTGGCTGTAGGCAATTTTAAATTGGTTCCAGGGGTACACGGGCAGCAGTGGTGTGGTCAGTGGAGGCCTAGTGGAAGGAGTGACCGCAGACAGGCATCGAAGGCCTAAAATAATAACACATGGCTGTAGGCAATTTTAAATTGGTTCCAGGGGTACACGGGCAGCAGTGCCCTGGTCAGTGTAGTAGTAGTTGAAAGAATGGACCGCAGACAGGCATCGAAGGCCTAAAATAAAAAAATTGGGCTGGCTGTAGGCAATTTTAAATTGGTTCCAGGGGTACACGGGCAGCAGTGGTGTGGTCAGTGGAGGCCTAGTGGAAGGAGTGACCACAGACAGGCATCGAAGGCCTAAAATAATAACACATGGCTGTAGGCAATTTTAAATTGGTTCCAGGGGTACACGGGCAGCAGTGCCCTGGTCAGTGTAGTAGTAGTTGAAAGAATGGACCGCAGACAGGCATCGAAGGCCTAAAATAATAACACATGGCTGTAGGCAATTTTAAATTGGTTCCAGGGGTACACGGGCAGCAGTGGTGTGGTCAGTGGAGGCCTAGTGGAAGGAGTGACCGCAGACAGGCATCGAAGGCCTAAAATAATAAGACATGGCTGTAGGCAATTTTAAATTGGTTCCAGGGGTACACGGGCAGCAGTGCCCTGGTCAGTGTAGTAGTAGTTGAAAGAATGGACCGCAGACAGGCATCGAAGGCCTAAAATAAAAAAATTGGGCTGGCTGTAGGCAATTTTAAATTGGTTCCAGGGGTACACGGGCAGCAGTGGTGTGGTCAGTAGAGGCCTAGTGGAAGGAGTGACCGCAGACAGGCATCGAAGGCCTAAAATAATAACACATGGCTGTAGGCAATTTTAAATTGGTTCCAGGGGTACACGGGCAGCAGTGCCCTGGTCAGTGTAGTAGTAGTTGAAAGAATGGACCGCAGACAGGCATCGAAGGCCTAAAATAAAAAAATTGGGCTGGCTGTAGGCAATTTTAAATTGGTTCCAGGGGTACACGGGCAGCAGTGGTGTGGTCAGTAGAGGCCTAGTGGAAGGAGTGACCGCAGACAGGCATCGAAGGCCTAAAATAATAACACATGGCTGTAGGCAATTTTAAATTGGTTCCAGGGGTACACGGGCAGCAGTGCCCTGGTCAGTGTAGTAGTAGTTGAAAGAATGGACCGCAGACAGGCATCGAAGGCCTAAAATAAAAAAATTGGGCTGGCTGTAGGCAATTTTAAATTGGTTCCAGGGGTACACGGGCAGCAGTGGTGTGGTCAGTGGAGGCCTAGTGGAAGGAGTGACCGCAGACAGGCATCGAAGGCCTAAAATAATAACACATGGCTGTAGGCAATTTTAAATTGGTTCCAGGGGTACACGGGCAGCAGTGGTGTGGTCAGTGGAGGCCTAGTGGAAGGAGTGACCGCAGACAGGCATCGAAGGCCTAAAATAATAAGACATGGCTGTAGGCAATTTTAAATTGGTTCCAGGGGTACACGGGCAGCAGTGCCCTGGTCAGTGTAGTAGTAGTTGAAAGAATGGACCGCAGACAGGCATCGAAGGCCTAAAATAAAAAAATTGGGCTGGCTGTAGGCAATTTTAAATTGGTTCCAGGGGTACACGGGCAGCAGTGGTGTGGTCAGTAGAGGCCTAGTGGAAGGAGTGACCGCAGACAGGCATCGAAGGCCTAAAATAATAACACATGGCTGTAGGCAATTTTAAATTGGTTCCAGGGGTACACGGGCAGCAGTGCCCTGGTCAGTGTAGTAGTAGTTGAAAGAATGGACCGCAGACAGGCATCGAAGGCCTAAAATAAAAAAATTGGGCTGGCTGTAGGCAATTTTAAATTGGTTCCAGGGGTACACGGGCAGCAGTGGTGTGGTCAGTAGAGGCCTAGTGGAAGGAGTGACCGCAGACAGGCATCGAAGGCCTAAAATAATAACACATGGCTGTAGGCAATTTTAAATTGGTTCCAGGGGTACACGGGCAGCAGTGGTGTGGTCAGTGGAGGCCTAGTGGAAGGAGTGACCGCAGACAGGCATCGAAGGCCTAAAATAATAAGACATGGCTGTAGGCAATTTTAATTTGGTTCCAGGGGTACACGGGCAGCAGTGGTGTGGTCAGTGGAGGCCTAGTGGAAGGAGTGACCACAGACAGGCATCGAAGGCCTAACATAACAAAAATGTCAATACAATGGTATTGTCAGTGGCAGGCATTGAAGGATGTCAGCGCATAGACTAAACATTGGTGGAGCTGTGAGATAATTTTGCAAGTGGTAGAGCACTGTTTGAGCTGGGGTGGGGGGAAACTGTCTTGTGGCCGGCGGTACAGGCCCAGGGCCCCTCATATTACAACGGTGTGTCTGACGTTGGGTGCGCACCACCACCGCCAGAGACACTTTATTGTACTAGGAGGGACCCAGTGGCAGTGCCGTCGACCAAAAGCGGGCTCACCCACCTCTTCAGACAAACTGCACTCTCACGGGTGCTGTCGCCAAGTGTCGATACCACGGCCCCGTGTGGGGAGTTTGGCCATTTAGTGAGGTGTAAACATGTCGTATGCTGGACAATCAGGTGCTGAAAATTACGAGATTGGAAAAGGCATTCAGAATAGTCCACAGGCAAGACCTTTTCATAGGAAAGCTAAGTGTCAGCCGGGCAAGGTGGGGCAAAAGATTTCGAAATCCAGTTGTGGTTCATTTTAATGAAGGTTAGATCATCTACATTTTGGGTAGCCAGACGAGTCCTTTTTTCTGTTAGTATTGAACCTGCAGCACTGAATACTCTTTCTGATAGGACACTAGCTGCCGGGCAAGCAAGCTCCTGCAATGCATATTCTGCCAATTCTGGCCAGGTGTCTAATTTTGATGCCCAGTAATCAAATGGGAATGACGGTTGAGGGAGAACATCGATAAGGGATGAAAAATAGTTTGTAACCATACTGGACAAATGTTGTCTCCTGTCACTTTGAATTGATGCTGCAGTACCTGTCCTGTCTGCGGTCATAGCAAAATCACTCCACAACCTGGTCAGAAAACCCCTCTGGCCAACGCCACTTCTGATTTCTGCCCCTCTAACTCCTCTGGTCTGCTGGCCCCTGCAGCTCGTGTGAGAACGATCACGGGCGCTGTGTGCAGGGAATGCCAGAAGCAAACGGTCAACAAGAGTTGATTGTTTGGTTGCTAATATTAGTTCCAAGTTCTCATGTGGCATTATATTTTGCAATTTGCCTTTATAGCGAGGATCAAGGAGGCAGGCCAACCAGTAATCGTCATCATTCATCATTTTAGTTATGCGTGTGTCCCTTTTGAGGATACGTAAGGCATAATCCGCCATGTGGGCCAAAGTTCCAGTTCTCAAATCTGCGGTTGTGCTTGGTTGAGGGGCAGT
Source organism: Ranitomeya imitator (assembly GCF_032444005.1). NCBI lineage: Eukaryota > Metazoa > Chordata > Amphibia > Anura > Dendrobatidae > Ranitomeya > Ranitomeya imitator. Next base: position 460,991,426 of record NC_091282.1, on the reverse strand, counting down.
TTCAGGCAAATCAACGTCACTTGTGTCCCTCAAAAAACCAGAACCCGGCCTTGCCGCGCCACCAATTTCCAGTGGCCCCGGAAAAGCTTCCTCATTAAAAATATAATCATCCTCCTCGTCCTCCTCCTCCTCTTCGCCCGCTACCTCGTCCTGTACACTGCCCTGGCCAGACAATGGCTGACTGTCATCAAGGCTTTCCTCTTCCTCAGCTGCAGACGCCTGATCCTTTATGTGCGTCAAACTTTGCATCAGCAGACGCATTAGGGGGATGCTCATGCTTATTATGGCGTTGTCTGCACTAACCAGCCGTGTGCATTCCTCAAAACACTGAAGGACTTGACACATGTCTTGAATCTTCGACCACTGCACACCTGACAACTCCATGTCTGCCATCCTACTGCCTGCCCGTGTATGCGTATCCTCCCACAAAAACATAACAGCCCGCCTCTGTTCACACAGTCTCTGAAGCATGTGCAGTGTTGAGTTCCACCTTGTTGCAACGTCTATGATTAGGCGATGCTGGGGAAGGTTCAAAGAACGCTGATAGGTCTGCATACGGCTGGAGTGTACGGGCGAACGGCGGATATGTGAGCAAAGTCCACGCACTTTGAGGAGCAGGTCGGATAACCCCGGATAACTTTTCAGGAAGCACTGCACCACCAGGTTTAAGGTGTGAGCCAGGCAAGGAATGTGTTTCAGTTGGGAAAGGGAGATGGCAGCCATGAAATTCCTTCCGTTATCACTCACTACCTTGCCTGCCTCAAGATCTACAGTGCCCAGCCACGACTGCGTTTCTTTCTGCAAGAACTCGGACAGAACTTCCGCGGTGTGTCTGTTGTCGCCCAAACACTTCATAGCCAATACAGCCTGCTGACGTTTGCCAGTAGCTGCCCCATAATGGGAGACCTGGTGTGCAACAGTGGCAGCTGCGGATGGAGTGGTTGTGCGACTGCGGTCTGTGGACGAGCTCTCACTTCTGCAGGAGGACGAAGAGGAGGAGGAGGGGGTGCGAACGGCTACAGCCAATTGTTTCCTAGACCGTGGGCTAGGCAGAACTGTCCCAAACTTGCTGTCCCCTGTGGACCCTGCATCCACCACATTTACCCAGTGTGCCGTGATGGACACGTAACGTCCCTGGCCATGCCTACTGGTCCATGCATCTGTTGTCAGGTGCACCTTTGTGCTCACAGATTGCCTGAGTGCATGGACGATGCGCTCTTTAACATGCTGGTGGAGGGCTGGGATGGCTTTTCTGGAAAAAAAGTGTCGACTGGGTAGCTCGTAGCGTGGTACAGCGTAGTCCATCAGGGCTTTGAAAGCTTCGCTTTCAACTAACCGGTAGGGCATCATCTCTAACGAGATTAGTCTAGCTATGTGTGCGTTCAAACCCTGTGTACGCGGATGCGAGGCTAAGTACTTCCTTTTTCTAACCATAGTCTCATGTAGGGTGAGCTGGACTGGAGAGCTGGAGATCGTGGAACTAGCGGGGGTGCCGGTGGACATGGCAGACTGAGAGACGGTGGGAGATGGTATTGTTGCCACCGGTGCCCTAGATGCAGTGTTTCCTACTATGAAACTGGTGATTCCCTGACCCTGACGGCTTTGGCCTGGCAAAGAAACCTGCACAGATACTGCAGGTGGTGCGGAAAATGGTGGCCCTACACTGCCGGAAGGGATGTTGCGTTGCTGACTAGCTTCATTGGCCGAGGGTGCTACAACCTTAAGGGACGTTGGGTAGTTAGTCCAGGCTTGCAAATGCATGGTGGTTAAATGTCTATGCATGCAACTTGTATTGAGACTTTTCAGATTCTGTCCTCTGCTTAAGGTAGTTGAACATTTTTGACAGATGACTTTGCGCTGATCAATTGGATGTTGTTTAAAAAAATGCCAGACTGCACTCTTTCTAGCATCGGATACCTTTTCAGGCATTGCAGACTGAGCTTTAACCGGATGGCCACGCTGTCCTCCAACAGGTTTTAGCTTTGCCACGCGTTTTGGGCAAGATACGGGCCCGGCAGATGGAACCTGTTGCGATGTTGATGCCTGCTGCGGCCCCTCCTCCTCCGCTTCAGAACTGCTGCCGCCTGCACCCTGTTCCCCCAATGGCTGCCAATCGGGGTCAAGAACTGGGTCATCTATTACCTCTTCTTGTAGCTCGTGTGCAACTTCGTCTGTGTCACCGTGTCGGTCGGTGGTATAGCGTTCGTGATGGGGCAACATAGTCTCATCAGGGTCTGATTCTTGATCAGCACCCTGCGAGGGCAATGTTGTGGTCTGAGTCAAAGGACCAGGATAGTAGTCTGGCTGTGGCTGTGCATCAGTGCACTCCATGTCAGATTCAACTTGTAATGGGCATGGACTGTTAACTGCTTCACTTTCTAAGCCAGGGACGGTATGTGTAAAGAGCTCCATGGAGTAACCCGTTGTGTCGCCTGCTGCATTCTTCTCTGTTGTTGTTTTTGCTGAAGAGGACAAGGAAGCGACTTGTCCCTGACCGTGAACATCCACTAACGACGCGCTGCTTTGACATTTACCAGTTTCACGAGAGGAGGCAAAAGAGCTAGAGGCTGAGTCAGCAAGATAAGCCAAAACTTGCTCTTGCTGCTCCGGCTTTAAAAGCGGTTTTCCTACTCCCAGAAAAGGGAGCGTTCGAGGCCTTGTGTAGCCAGACGACGAACCTGGCTCCACAGCTCCAGACTTAGGTGCAATATTTTTTTTCCCACGACCAGCTGATGCTCCACCACTACCACTACCCTCATTACCAGCTGACAATGAACGCCCCCAGCCACGACCTCTTCCACCAGACTTCCTCATTGTTTTAAAAACGTTACCAAACGAACGGTATTTGTTGCTGTCACACAACTTACACGGTGAGCTATAACTTCAGTATGATTTAGCTACCCCTTTACAGGTGGGTGAGACCACAACGAAAATCAGCCACAATGTTACACACTCTGTTGTTGTTGGCAACAAATGAGATGGCACACACGCAGGACTGTCACTGAAGCGCAAATGTAAATATTTATCTCCCACTGATTTGTGTTTCTTTTTTTAAAAGGGAGACTTCAGAAAAAAAAAAATTAAAAAAAAATTATTTTTTACAGAAGAATTTATAAAACAAATAAAATGAAATGATTGTTTCAGGGAGAATTTAGGAAAAAAAAAAAGGCTTTGTAGGGCCCACTGAGTGAGAGAGGACGCACACAGGAGTCAGGAGTGGCACACAAGCCCAGAGGCCAATATTAATCTCCCACTGATTGATTTAGTGATTTTTTTTGGTAGATTTTGGAACCCAAATCAAGCAAAAAAATTAATAGGCTTTCTATGGCCCACAATTGGGGAGAGAGAGAGAGATGGCACACCCAGGAGTCAAGACTGGCACACAAGCAGAAGGGGCAATATGAATCTCCCACAGATTTTTTTTTTTTTTTTTCAGGGAGACTTGAGAGAAAAAAAAATACAAAAAAAATGATTTTTTTCAGGAATAATTTAGAAACCAAAGAAAATAAAAAGATTGTTTCAGGGAGAATTTAGAAAACAAATAAAACAAAAAATAGGCTTTCTAGGGCCCACTGAGTGACAGATGACGCACACAGGAGTCAGGAGTGGCACACAAGCCCAGAGGCCAATATTAATCTCCCACTGATTGATTTAGTGATTTTTTTTGGTAGATTTTGGAACCCAAATCAAGCAAAAAAATTAATAGGCTTTCTATGGCCCACAATTGGGGAGAGAGAGAGAGATGGCACACCCAGGAGTCAAGACTGGCACACAAGCAGAAGGGGCAATATGAATCTCCCACAGATTTTTTTTTTTTTTTTTTTTTTCAGGGAGACTTGAGAGAAAAAAAAATACAAAAAAAATGATTTTTTTCAGGAATAATTTAGAAACCAAAGAAAATGAAATGATTGTTTCAGGGAGAATTTAGAAAACAAATAAAACAAAAAATAGGCTTTCTAGGGCCCACTGAGTGACAGATGACGCACACAGGAGTCAGGAGTGGCACACAAGCCCAGAGGCCAATATTAATCTCCCACTGATTGATTTAGTGATTTTTTTTGGTAGATTTTGGAACCCAAATCAAGCAAAAAAATTAATAGGCTTTATATGGCCCACTATTTGTGAGAGAGATGGCACGCTCAGGACTGGCACACAAGCCCAGAGGCCAATATTAATCTCCCATTTTTTTTTTTTCCAGGGAAAATTTATAAACCCAATAAAAAAAATAATAATAAATAGGCTTTCTATGGCCCACTATCTGAGAGAGAGAGATGGCACGCTTAGGACTGGCACACAAGCCCAAAGCCCAATATTAATCTCCCACTGATTGATTGATTGATTTTTTCAGGTAGAATTATGAACCCAAATCAACCAAAAAAATAAATAGGCTTTCTATGGCCCACTATTTGTGAGAGAGATGGCACGCTCAGGACTGGCACACAAGCCCAGAGGCCAATATTAATCTCCCACTTTTTTTTTTTTCCAGGGAAAATTTATAAACCCAATAAAATAATAAAAAAATTGGCTTTCTATGGCCCACTATCTGAGAGAGAGAGAGATGGCACGCTTAGGACTGGCACACAAGCCCAAAGGCCAATATTAATCTCCCACTAATTGATTTAATGATTTTTTCAGGTAGAATTTAGAACCCAAATCAAGCAAAAAAATTAATAGGCTTTCTATGGCCCACTGAGTGAGAGATGGCACACACAGGAGTAAGGAGTGGCACACAAGCCCTGAGGCCAATATTTTTCTCCCACTGATTGATTGATTGATTTTTTTCAGGTAGAATTAGGAACCCAAATCAACCAAAAAAATAAACAGGCTTTCTATGGCCCACTATTTGTGAGAGAGATGGCACGCTCAGGACTGGCACACAACCCCTTGGTCAATATTAATCTCCCATTTTTTTTTTTTTCCAGGGAAAATTTATAAACCCAATAAAAAAAATAATAATAAATAGGCTTTCTATGGCCCACTATCTGAGAGAGAGAGATGGCACGCTTAGGACTGGCACACAAGCCCAAAGGCCAATATTAATCTCCCACTGATTGATTGATTGATTTTTTCAGGTAGAATTATGAACCCAAATCAACCAAAAAAATAAATAGGCTTTCTATGGCCCACTATTTGTGAGAGAGATGGCATGCTCAGGACTGGCACACAAGCCCAGAGGCCAATATTAATCTCCCACTTTTTTTTTTTTTCCAGGGAAAATTTATAAACCCAATAAAATAATAAAAAAATAGGCTTTCTATGGCCCACTATCTGAGAGAGAGAGAGATGGCACGCTTAGGACTGGCACACAAGCCCAAAGGCCAATATTAATCTCCCACTGATTGATTTATTGATTTTTTCAGGTAGAATTTAGAACCCAAATCAAGCAAAAAAATTAATAGGCTTTCTATGGCCCACTGAGTGAGAGATGGCACACACAGGAGTAAGGAGTGGCACACAAGCCCTGAGGCCAATATTTTTCTCCCACTGATTGATGTTGTGATTTTTTCTGGTAGATTTTGGAACCCAAATCAAGCAAAAAAATAAATAGGCTTTCTATGGCCCACTGAGTGAGAGATGACACAGACAGAGATGGCACTCTAGCAGAAATGTCAATCTTAATCTCCCACAAAAAAAAAAAAAAAAAAAAAAGGAACTGTCCTTCAATTACTATCTCCCTGCAGTAATCTCAGCCAGGTATGGCAGGCAGCAATAAGGAGTGGACTGATGCACAAATTAAATAAAAAGTGTGGACAAACAAACAAGATAGCTGTGCAGAAAGGAAGGAACAAGAGGATTTGTGCTTTGAAAAAAGCAGTTGGTTTGCACAGCGGCGTACACACAGCAATGCAGCTATCAGGGAGCCTTCTAGGGCAGCCCAATGAGCTACAGCGCTGAGGAAAAAAAAAAAAAAAGGAACTTCCACTGTCCCTGCACACCGAAGGTGGTGTTGGGCAGTGGAAATCGCTACAGCACAAGCGGTTTTGTGGTTAATGGACCCTGCCTAACGCTATCCCTGCTTCTGACGAAGTGGCAGCAACCTCTCCCTAAGCTCAGATCAGCAGCAGTAACATGGCGGTCGGCGGGAACTCCCCTTTATAGCCCCTGTGACGCCGCAGACAGCAAGCCAATCACTGCAATGCCCTTCTCTAAGATGGTGGGGACCAGGACCTATGTCATCACGCTGCCCACACTCTGCGTTTACCTTCATTGGCTGAGAAATGGCGCTTTTCGCGTCATTGAAACGCGACTTTGGCGCGAAAGTCGCGTACCGCATGGCCGACCACGCACAGGGGTCGGATCGGGTTTCATGAAACTCGACTTCGCCAAAAGTCGGCGACTTTTGAAAATGTTCGACCCGTTTCGCTCAACCCTAGTGCCTACAGTTTATGAATTTCTGAAACTTCACTAATTTTTGTTTAGAAAAGTTGTATGCATACAGATGCTGCTCATAAAATTAGAATATCATCAAAGTTAATTTATTTCAGTTCCTCAATACAAAAATGAAATCCATATTATATTCAATATAAACATAGTGATCTATTTCAAGTGTTTATTTATGTTAATGTAGATGATTATGGCTTACAGCCAATGAAAACCTAAAAGTATTCTATAATGTTGATTTGCCTCTAATATTACAGGTACTGAAACCCTGAGACCTGTGAACCTTAGATCACCAGAGTTAGGCTGGGGTCACATTGCGTTTTGTGTGTCCGTTTAACGGACTACGTTACACCACTGCGTAACGCGATGTAACGTAGTCTGTTAACGCTGCCATTGCTAGTAATGGCGAACGCATCGCTAGTGCACACCCACATTGATGTGCCGTCATTTGAGTGACGGACCCGAGACGCTGGCCGCAGCGTTTCCGGGTCCATCACTGCTAGCTCCATCTGCGCTAGCGTGATGTAGCGCAGGCACTTGCGCTAGCAGCAGCCCGTTAGCGTATGTGCTGAATGGGCTGCTGCTAACGAAATGTGACCCTAGCCTTAGCCATCTGCTAAAGCACAGGATCTACATGTCACTTACTCCAAGAGTGACAGTGCTGAAGGGCCACTATCAGGACTTATTTTCCAGAACACACACGTGAACTAGTAAGTGACTAAGTGACCAATCATTACTAAATATTAGGTCAGACTCGGAGTTCCACGTGCGAGAGGCTCGCATCACTTCACCCTGCACAGCAGCCCGTTCTTTGGACAGGAGTGTGCAGCTGCATAGAAATACGGACGCTTCAGGTGATGCAATGCAAGGCTCGCTCTTGCATAATTGGCATATAAGGGGTTGACTTATATAAAGCCCCTCTGCTGTATGGTATTGTAGAATTTACAATAGATATCACTCATGTAAGAAGTGAAATCTGGCATTGTACTATACCTATATTTCTCTGCTGTATCTGTTAATCATGAATCATGGCATGTGTTAAAGGGGGGGCCCACTGAGACTCTTTCACCCAGTGCCCTCAAAAACCTGGAGCCGGTCCTGCTCTTTGCATTCTAATTTGCTCGACCCGAGCAACGAGCACCTGAGCATTTTAGTGCTCGCCCATCACTAGTAGCTAGTGTTAAAATATTAAACAGCCTGCTGTATCTCACCTTGTAATCTAGTGCTGTGGTGAAATAAAACTGTCTTCAGAACGATGACACATTAAAAAAAAGAAAAAATATAATTTTTCAGTTGCAAAAAGTTAGACAACCCGCTGTATCACCTTGTCATTTGTTTGGGTCGAAATTAAGCTGTTGAGGCCTGGTACATAGGGACACAAACACATTCTTATGTTATTAATGTCATGCAGTAAGAGAACTGACTTAAAAAATAGTTTGTAGCATCTAGTGTGTTATAGAGGCCTGATCCTTGGTCAAAAAAAATCTTTTTTCTATGACTAACATGATACAGCACTCCATATTTCAACTTTGAATTTACTGTCGCTGAAATTCAGCTGTGTGCAGAGATTAAAATCTAATTTTTGGTTGTTAATACTGTGCTCCTACCACACTATCTGAGCAACTTGACTGGGAAAAAGCGAGGCCATGGTGGAAGGGGAATTAGGCTTGCTGTTCAAGGTGTACGTGGAACAGGTGGTAATGTATGTGAAAGCACTAGTGAAGCAAAGTCACATCCTATGGAAAGACAACTGACAACTTATGTTTCTTGACAGGCTACACCACTACCTTTCTTTGGCAGGCACACAGCGGTACGCCTTATTGATGATGCCCAGAAAGCGCATGGACTCGAGTGGATGGCAAGTGCAGCTTCAAGTGGCCTCTCCTCCTCTTCCTCACCTCAACATCATACCCAGTACAGTCCACAGATGTGGCACCCAAATTCTCCTTGCTTCCACCCGCATCCCAACTATCCAAATGTTCAGAATGTACAGAACCACAGATGGGTGAGTATGAAAAGCTATTCACACATTATATGCCATGTTCATCAGAATTGTGAGCAAAAGCTTTGTAGGGTCAAGAGGAGGAAATCTTCACAGATGCCCAAAACTTATTTTAGCTTGGATCCTGGGCAGGACGAAGTAGGGTTCGATCAGCATCCTGACCCTTGTCATAAGATGTTAATCCTGGGGGGTGGTGATCCTGATGAGACTCAGATATCTGAGGCACACACAGGCTGTACTGTGCTGTCAGGGAAAGAAGAGGAGGAGAGTGACTCCAAAGGTGAGGAATGTGATAACACTGAGGATGGTGATAATGGGGTGTTAGATCCCAGTTGGCTTGAACATAGAGGTACACAGCTAAGTAGGTCATCTGAGGAGGAAGACGAGGAGGTTACGTTGTGCCGTTTGTCGCAGACATGTAGTGATGCAGCCATGACGAGCGATGGAATCTCAGCCACAACTGAGCCTCTGACCAGCGTCGTCCATGGGTCTGCAGCTCGAAGTGGAGGCAAGGGTTGCCTAGCCTGGGCCTTTTTTCACACTGCAAAAGATGAGCCAACTCACGTAATCTGCCAACTTTAAATCAAGGTAAAAACTGCAATAAATTGACTACTACTTGTATGGACCTTCATATGCACAAACAACATGCTTTACTGTGAGAATCCCACTGCGCAAAAATGCAGACCAGCAGACATCAATCACCATCAATTGCATCTGCTGTTTCTTCCTCCTTTTCTGTTACCGTGCCAACTATTGAGATGCATGTCTTTGACCACAGAAACTCAGGTGCTTTACCCGATCGAGTCATGCTGACTGAGAGGCCACCTTCAGCTGTAACGGAAGTGGACATGACTGCTGTTTTTGACAGATCTTAGAGAATGATCACATCCAAGTTTCTCAATCCACAGTAACATCTCCGCCTGCACTTCTCTCATGGTCCAGCAGTTTGCCAGTTCACCGTACAGTGCCATCTCACAGCACTGCAGCTAGCCCACAGTTCTGCAGTTGTGGTCATGGAAAAGATTGTTTCCACCTACGCATGACAAAGCTAAGAAGTTTAACCATCTCCAATTTGTTGGCCATGGAAGTGCTGCCTTCCTGCCTGATGGATACCAACTCTTTCTGAATGCTGATGGCTGTCGCAGTCCCCCAATACCAAATACCCAGTCACCATTACTTTTCTAAGAAAGCTGTGCCTGTGCTACACTAGCATGTAGTTCGATCCATCAACCTCTGGGTTATGGGCCCAGCCCTTCCACTGCACCACTCTGCTTGTGGTATGGTTTTGATCCATCGACCTCTGGGTTATGAGCCAAGCACGCTTCCGCTGCACCACTCTGCTTGTTTTCAACAGCTGACATGTGCGCGTAATGGGCGCGAGTGGAATCGCGATCCGCTCGCACCAATTAACTAGTTAAATGCCACTGTTAAACTCTGACAGTGGCATTTCACAAGCGCTGCGGGCCGTGCGGCCGGAAGTACTCGCACTGCTGAACCCTGTCACGCGATCGGGGGTCATCGGTGCCTTGCCATCACAACCAGAGGTCTCCTTGAAACCTCCATGGTTGTTGATGGCAGATTTCTATGAGCGCCACCCTGTGGCAGGCGCTCAGAGCAAGCCTGCATTTCTGCTTCATAGAGGTGATCTGTGCATCAAGTAGGCATCAAGTAGTGCATGCTTCTAGCCTCCCGTGGAGGCTATTGAAGCATGCCAAAATTTAAAAAAAATGTGTTTAAAAATATAAAAAAAATATAAAAGTTCAAATCACCCCTTTTTTGCCCCAATCAAAATAAAACAATAAAAAAAATCAAACCTACACATATTTGGTATTGCTGCGTTCATAATCGCCCGATCTATCAATAAAAAAAGGATTAACGTAATCGCTAAATGGCGTAGCCCCACTTTTCAGCTTTTGAATTTCCACACAAATTTTAAATAACCAATAAATTTCGTTCAACATCACAATTGTGTTCCACTTGTTATTGATTCTTCACCAAAAATTTACATTTGGTATCTTTATGTTTGAAGCATGATATGTGGGAAAAGGTTGAAAAGTTCCAGGGAGCCGAATACTTTCACAAGGCACTGTACCTGGTCACACCAGAGACTTCACAGTATCCAGAGTGTGTCAATCACTAATGCTAGCACTCCATGTGTCACGTCATGCACGGGGAGAGATCGCGCCTGAAACTCTTAGCGGTACATATTCATTACCACTGCCGCAGGACAGCGTTATCAGTAGCGGCTTTCAGATAGTGATCAGCTCCTTTGATTGTTCCCAAAACAGGTACAATCTCAGGTAAGAATCCCATAACGGGATAACAGTGATCTTTATTAACCTCAACATACAAGCCCAGGGTAGTTTCACATTCAGTAGCTGCTCTATTGCAGGCTCTAATTAGAGAGCGAAGCACTGTTATAAAATGTGGTTATATCATTTGTAAATTATATGGTTAGAACTGCATGTATAAATTGTTTATCAGCACCGAAAGCGATATCAATTTATGGGGACAACAGTCATAATCCCTTTTATAGCCTATCCATGTCCCACATCCTTTCGCCTATAGGAATCAGTGGGTTACCTTACAAATTGTTCTAGTTACCCAGTATACATACGTATTAGATGAATGTATAGTAATATTATACATATTATTTTAACATACATGGAATCCAAGATAAATTTTAATTACACATTTTCCTTTTTCATTTTTGTATCAATAATTTTTGGAAATGTGAACACTCCTGGTTGGGTGTCCATCTGCTGGGTTGGGTGTAGTGGAAGACCTGTCAGTCCCTATTATACTATTTATACTGTTGTGAAATTGATGCCACATCTGTGGTGTCAGGCCATCATTTTTTTAAATTTGAAAACTCCTGGGTGGATGTCCATCTGCTGGGTTGGGTGTAGTGGAAGACCTGTCATTCACTATTATACTGTTTCTACTCTCATGAAATTGTTGCCACTTTTGTGGTGTCTGCCTATAATTTTTGGAAATATGAAGACACATGGTTGGGTGTCCATCTGCTCAGTTGGGTGTAGTGGAAGACCTGTCGGTCCCTATTATCTTATTTCTACTGTGGTGAAATTGATGGCACTTTGTTAGTGTCTGCCACTAATTTTTGAACATGTGTAGACTCCTGGTTGGTTTTCCTTCATGCGTGTTGCCTGTAGCAGTAGGCCGCCGAGATCATCAGGCCTCCACTCAATTGGAGTCAAGTACCCGTGTTCATTCTATTCTTTGATTTTTCTGACAATGGTAGTCTACAAAACTAATATGTGCACACTCTGAGAGGCTCCGACAGAGGTGTATCTAGGGTTTCTGACACCGGGGGCAAGAGTTCAGTTTGGCGCCCCCCCAGGACATATGTGGTTTGCACACTCAGTCATGTACCTACGAGATCCTCTCCCTAATGCTCTCAATGTTTAGTGAAAAACTGAGAGAAGCAGAAGGGAAGCTCGTTGTCACAGGACAATAAGTATGAAAATAGCATATGAGTGAAGTGTCCATGTGATGACTACTGGAACCTGCAGAGCTGAATCCTGACATCGCAGGCTTCTGAATTCTCACAGCTAACGCACTGCACACTTTTATGATTCTCCCTTGTTGGTGGACAGTCATGTCAGCAGAAGCATGTGATTTGTATACTTCTGACCACATTCCGACTAGACGTGCCCGGCCTCACTAAGTTCATTTTCATTGAGTGAGAGTGAGGCCACACATGTCTAGTCAGCAGCACGTAACCGCATATATGTAAATCACCAGCATGAGAGAATCCTGACAGCATGCAGGGCGCACTGTGAGAATTCAGAAGTCTGCAGTCACACTGTGTCCTCCCTATATGGCCCAGTATTTATACTGTACTCTCTCATCACACTCCCCCTTCCTGGTATACTGTCCCCTCCTGGCTGTGCCCTTACACTGTCCCTCCATGCTACTCCCCCACTACTCAGTTTCCATTCTGTGCCCACTCACTTTTCTCCCCCCATACTGTCTCCTCACACTATTCCCCTCCCTCCTCATACTGTCTCCTCTCACATCCCTCCTGTTCATCATACTGTCTCCTCATATATTTACCCCCTCCACTTTCTATACTGCCTGCTCACCTGACTCCCCATACTATGTCTGCACACATCCCATCACCCTCATACACGTTTCCTCATACATGCCCTCATTCCCCTGTACTGTTTCCATATATATGCCCCATCTCCCCCTTTGCTTTTCATTTTGGGTCCTCAAATCTCTCCCACACATTAAATCCCCCATCTCCACTAAAAATCTCCCCACACACATTAAATCCCCCATCCCCACTCCAATTCTCCCCACACAATAAATCCCCTCATTCCCCACACAGCCCCTCATCACCCCATCTCCTCATCCCTCCACAGCCCCTCATCAACCCCATCTCCCCCCATCACCCCCCCCACAGCCCCTCATCATCCCCCATTCCCCACACAGCCCCTCATCACTCCCCCATTCCCCACACAGGCCCCCATCATCCCTCTATTCCCCATACAGCCCCTCATCATCCCCCCATTCCCCACAGGCCCTCATCATCCCACATACAGACCCTCATCATCCCCCATTCCCGACAAAGGCCCTCATCACTGCTTCTTCACAGAGCCCCTCATGATCCCCCCATTCCCCACACAGGCACTCATCACCCACATAGCCTCTCATCCAACCATTCCCCACACAGCCCCCATCACCCCCATACATCCCCTTTCACCCCCCTTCTCCCCAAAGCTCATCATCATCACCCCTTCTCCCACACAGCCCTTCATCATCCCCCTTCTCCCCACACAGCCCCTCATCATCCCCCCATTCCCAACCCAGCCCCTCATAACCCCCCATTCCCCACACAGCCTCTTATCATCCACTACACAGCCCCTCATCATCAACCCCCCATTCCCCACACAGCCTCTTATCATCCACTACACAGCCCCTCATCATCATCCCCCCATTACTGACACAGCATCTTATCATCCACTACACAGCCCCTCATCATGATCCCCATTCCCCACACAGCCTCTTATCATCCACTACACAGCCCTCATCACCCCCCATTCCCCACACACCTCAGTAATCTCCTCACAAGGCTCCATGCTGCAGACCCTCGGTCCTCTCCTCACACGGCTCCATGCTGCAGACCCTCGGTCCTCTCCTCAAACGGCTCCATGCTGCAGACCCTCAGTCCTCTAGCAGCCTAAGCAGCTTCCTGCTATCGTGTCTTCACTGGACTGAAGGAGGCCAGGTGACATCATTACCTCCCGAAATCACCTCCGTTCTAGTCACTGCAGTCAATCTTCAATTGTACTCGTGTCTGTAAGATACGAGTACAATTGAATACTGGGAGCCGGCGCGCTGCAGCTTCTCTGTGCCAGCTGTCAGCTTGACAGCGCAGAGAACAGCTGACTCCCAGTCCAGGGGGGCGGCAGAATGCAGCTGCCAGGGGAGACACTGTGGACCACCGCATTAGGCGGCCCGACTGCGTCCCCCTGCCAGCTGCGCCCGTGGCACATGCCCCAGCTGCCCCCTCTAGATATGCCACTGGGCTCCGAATAAAAGCAGGTTGAGCTGTTGTATGTGGTATCACAGCTCCAAGCACAGCAGGCCTACACGGATCCCTCATCCACCTCGTCTTACTTTGACGTTCAATTGAAAGCAGTAAATGCTGGCCCAGACCCCCGATACCTCATGCATGGCTGATTGCTGCAGTGCCATGCTACAATTTGCACTGTTGTGAATTGAGGCCGCTTTCCTGGTGTCTGTCCCTCATTTGATGTGTTTTGACAGCTTTTGGGACTGCTATAAGGTATTGTGCATGCATTTATTTTTGCCTCCCATTGACTTGAATGGCATTCGGCTTTGTTCTGTGAATATTCAATGAATAAATTGGCGAATATTGCAAATTCGGCTATCACAATCCGAACCGAACATTAAAATATTCCTATATTTCTATTGGTAGGAATATTAGATTACATAATGAAAGCAATAACCAGTTCACTGTAATAGCACACACAGCAGTGAACAGGAGTTTTCCTTGGCTCTCTCCTCCTAGTTTATGGTGCCTATGGAAAGAACTGTGGCTTTGGCATTATTGTGTTTTTGGGAAGACCCTTTTATCTCTTCACTGCTGTAATTGTGCTTTACTTTCAGCGAATTGATTATGATTTTCCTTCCTAAAAATTTTGTTTTCAATTTAGTATAAATGTTGTTTTATTTTGTGTCATTGTCCTGACATATTAGATCTGAAATTGTTCTTTCGCTATTTACTGTATGTCAGCAGTCTTTCAGGAAGATCAGTAACTGGGAACAGAAATCTCTGCAGTCAGTTCTGAAAATTTCATTAAGTTTCAGGCTCTCATCTAAACATTGCACTTAAAAATAGCACTGTCTATGGCTGCTTTGGGATAGTGTTTCGGCAGAAACAAATATTCCCTTCTGTTTTCAAAAAACTTCTGCTTTTAACTAAAACAGTAAATAAATATAATTAAATCTTGGAATTGAAGGATAAAATACATTGTGTGTTGTTTTTCCAAATCACAAAGCCAATTTATTATTTGACATTTTGGCTTACATAGAAGTAGATAGTTTATGTACGCGCATAAAAAGTATTTGATATTCTCAGGTTTTAGTTTTCACACATTAGATTTCTATCAGAAATGTTTGAAGATCTATAGTAAAATAGGACATATAGCAAACTATGTTACAGCAAACCGCGGTGAGTTAAATAGATTCAGTGCTTTCCTGCTATAGTAGGTCATTTACCTACACAGTGCTGGAACTCAGAACATTCATAAATTCTGACAAGGTGCTTTCTCTATAAATATGCTTTACTCAGCATTCCTAAAGTTCTTTTTCCTTGTTAAATTTAGAGATACTTTTCAAAAGCAGTAAAATAATGGACTATAAAAAAGGTGAGGTCACTTTCATTGCATAATTTATTGGCTGAAGGGGTTGTCCAGTCCTTTTATATTGATGATATATTCTTAGAATAGGACATCAATATCTGATTGCTGGAGATGCTTCACCCTACACCACTACCAATCAGCTGATTCCAATATGGCAGTGGCTAGATGTGTCAATTAAGGAGATGCTCCGCTCTGCCAACTATGTAGTGGCCATGGCTGGGTATAGCACAATTGCCCTCTATTTGAATCAACGGGGCAAGGTTTTTATCCTGAGTGATGTGAAAGCCATAGGTTTTCCTCCAGCATGATATGTACTGAGAGTAAATCAGTCGTTTCAAGGGACTGGCTTTCATGGTGAGTAGGTCAGAGATGGGCAAGATGCCTATTCACCATATCTCCACCTCAAGGGTGTGGCTGGAGAGAATTAAGTGTCCAGCCAGTGTTTTTTTTTCTGTCTGTGTTGTTTTGGATGAAGGAAGCCTCCAGGCTGAACTCCAGAGAGAGCTGCAGTGTGTGTTTGTCCTTGAAGGCAGGAGCCATGCTGGAAAGGACTTTGTATGGACTTTTTATTTTCATTTTTGCCAGAATGGCTGTTTTTGTTATGATTTTGGGCTTTATGGTTTACGAAGCAATAAACCACCCAGAGACTCTAACATAAATGTGTTCCTGTGTCTACCTTAGGAAGTCAACCGTCTTGCCACACTGCCTACAGCCACCGCACAGTTGACAGAGCTGAGCTGTGCAATTGAGCACATTTAAAGGGAATCTGTCACCAGGTTTCGCCGATATGAGTTATGGCCACTGCCTTTCAGGGCTTATCTACAGCATTCTGTGACACCCATAGGGCCGGACCACCCCATGTCAGTATAATAAAAGTTACTTTTCTTCTCTTGTAGGTATGATCGTGGCTTATTTACAGCATTGGGGTCACGGGCTCAGCGGGCATCATTCCCACATGGGTAAGCACTTCATGTAGCATATGCTCTGAGCACTTGGCACTTTATTTTGGCGGCAACACACGGACTTACCTGGCAATTTGACACTTTATACTTAACCGGGGTAATGCTGGGGTCCTGTGATTGTCTGTGTGACTGTTTTTTGTAGGATGTGCAATACAGGCTTTCATATTGTGGCTATGCATTTCACGAACTAAGTCTTTGTTGCTACTAAGTGCTAATACTGATTCCTATGATACAGCTGTGTCTGTTTATTCTGTCATCACCAACTATAATTCATTTTACTGATTTTTTATGACTTTTTGTATTATCTAATAAAGTTATATACATTTTTTCACCATTATGTGTATTTCGAAATATAAGTTTGGGGCATTATACTCCGGTGGTCTCTATAGGTCTAACTTATCTACAGCATTATTGAATGCTGCAGATAAGCCCTGAAGGTGGTGGCCATAACTCATATCGGCCAAACCTGGTGACAGGTTCCTTTTAAACACCGCCGCCGGGAACAACTGATCTTTGTAGGTGCTAGGTGTCACTCCCCATAAATCAGATATTGATGACATAGCCCAAAGATAGGCCATCAATATAAAAGTCCAAGTCACTCCTCTTATTTATATAATAGCAGACTTACACATCAAAAAATGCAACATAAATTATTATAATAAATATATTTTATCCATCTTTAACTCCATTCTTGACATCAAACGTAAATGTATGCTGGAGGTGAGTTCCCACAAACCACCACACATCTATGGCATGAAGATCGCATTTTCTCATTCGCAGAGCTGACAGTGGGCATCAGCTATGTATTATAGCTGACACCCTGCGGAAATGCCCACAATCGATGCCAACACAGATCGCGGGCTATTAATCCCTCTGATGCCACTGTCAATAGGGACAGTGATATCGATCGGCTGCTTCATGATGACCCTGGGCCGAAAGATGGCCGCTGAGTCACCTAGGTACAGTTGCCTTTAACTTCCTGCTCAGAGCAGGGAGCTACATCACGCCTCCCTGTCTGTCAGAGACTGATCTAATACCCTTCAATTCAAAAGTATTGCAGGGTATTAGATTAGTGACCATGGCTGTGAAGGTTGATGTTTCATTGTGAGATTATGTTTAAAAATGAAAATAACTTTTATCAAATTGTAAATATGTAAAAAACAACTCATAAAATAAAGAATGAAAAATATTACACCAATAAATACATATATTAATTTAGTAACAATATTGAACAAAGAAAACATATTTGGTATCGCCACATCTGTAATGTCTTGAGCTATAAAACTGTCACTCAATTTAACCCCTTCATTAAACATTGTAAAAAAATAAATAAACTGTGTCAAAAACTATGCTTTTTGATCATGCAACTGTGTAACAAGTGGAATAAATTGTGATCAAAAAGTCAAATGTAAATAAAAATAATATAGCTAAAAACGACATTGTGTCTGCCAAAAAACAATCCTTGATGGAGCTTTATCAGTGGATTAATGAAAAAGCTATTGCTGTCAGAATAAACAGATACAAAAACAAGTCTTCTTTTCTAAAAAAAAGTTTTAATTGCTTAAAAGCAGCAAAACATAAACAATTTCACATATTTGATATCATCGTATCGATAACGACCAAATATATAAAACGGTCAAACTAGTTAACCCTGCAGTGAACACCATATAGAAAAAAATGTGTTAAAAAGATGTTTTTTTATCATATTGCCAAACAAAAAGTGGAATAGAAAGCTAGCAAAAAGTCAAATGTAAATAAAAATGGTATCCCTGAAAACATAGCAACATAGTAGCATAGTTAGCAAGACCGAAAAAAGACATTTGTCCATCCAGGTCAGTCTATATCCCATCAGAATAAATCCCCAGATCTACTTCCTTCTTAAAGACCTAATAACTGTAAGATACAATATTGTTCTGCTCCAGGAAGACATCCAGGCCTCTCTTGAACCTCTCTACTGAGTTCGCAGTCACCACCTCCTTAGGCAAGGAATTCCAAGATCTCACTGCCCTAACAGTAAAGAATCCTCTTCTATGTTGGTGGAAAACTTTCTCTCCTCCATACTCAGAGAATGCCCCCTTGTGACTGTAACCTTGCTTGGTATAAACAGATCCTTGGAGAAATATTTGTATTGTCCCCTTATATACTTATACATGGTTATTAGATCACCACTCAGTCGTCTTTTCTCTAGACTAAGTAATCCTAATTTTGCTAATCTCTCTGGGTATTGTAGTTCCCCCATCCCATTTATTAATTTTGTTGTCCTCCTTTGTACTCACTCTTGTTCCATTATATGCTTCCTGAGCACTGGTGCCCAAAACTGTACACAGTACTCCATGTGAGGTCTAACCAGGGATTTGTACAGAGGCAGTATAATGCTCTCATTATGTGTATCCAGACCTCTTTTAATGCACCCCATGATCCTGTTTGCCTTGGCAGCCACTGCCTGGCACTGGCTGATCCAGGTAAGTTTATAATTAACTAGGATCCCCAAGTCCTTTTCTATGTCAGATTTACCCAGTGGTTTCCCATTCTGCATGTGATGGTGATATTGATTCCTTCTCCCCATGTGTATAACCTTACATTTATCATTGTTAAACCTCATCTGCCACCTTTCAGCCCAAGTTTCCAACTTATCCAGATCCATCTGTAGCAATATACTATCTTCTCTTGTATTGACTGCTTTGCATAGCTTTGTATCATCAGCAAATATTGATATTTTACTGTGTAAACCTTTTACCAGATCATTAAGAATTGCAGTATGTTGAAGAGACTAGGTCCCAAAACCGACCGAGGCGGTACCCCACTGGCCACAGCGACTCAGTTAGGGTATATATCATTTATAACCACCCTCTACTTTCTATCATTAAGCCAGGTACTTACCCATTTACACACATTTTCCCCCAGACCCAGCATTCTCATGGTGTGTACGAACCTCTTGTGTGGCACGGTATCAAACGCTTTGGAAAAATCAAGATATATCACGTTCAATGACTCACCGTGGTCCAGCCTATAGCTTACCTCTTCATAAAAACTGATTAGATTGGTTTGACAGGAGCGATTTCTCATAAACCCATGCTGATATGGAGTTAAACAGTTATTCTCATTGAGATAATCCACAATAACATCCTTCAGAAACCCTTCAAATATTTTGCCAACAATAGAGGTTAGACTTACTGGCCTATAATTTCCAGGTTCACTTTTAGAGCCCTTTTTGAATAGTGGTACCACATTTGCTATGCACCAGTCCTGTGGAGCAGACCCGGTTGCTAAAGAGTCCGTAAATATAAGAAATAATGGTTTGTCTATTACATTACTTAGTTCTCTTAGTACTCGTGGGTGTATGCCATCCGGACCCGGAGATTTATCTATTTTAATCTTATTTAGCCTGTTTCGCACCTCTTCTTGGGTTAGATTGGTGACTCTTAATTTAGCATTTTCTTTGCCACTCAGCATTTCATATAGCATTTTATTTTCCACCGTGAATACTGTGGAGAAGAAGGTGTTTAATATGTTAGCTTTTTCCTCATCATCTTCAACCAGTCTTTCCTCACTATTTTTTAAGGGGCCTACATTTTCAGTTTTTATTCTTTTACTATTGATATAGTTGAAGAACAATTTGGGATTAGTTTTACTCTCCTTAGCAATGTGCTTCTCTGTTTCCTTTTTGGCAGCTTTAATTAGTTTTTTAGGTAAAGTATTTTTCTCCCTGTAGTTTTTTAGAGCTTCAATGGTGCCATCCTGCCTTAGCAGTTTAAATGCTTTGTCTTACTGTTAATTGCCCCTCTTACTTCTTTGTTTAGCCACATTGGGTTTTTTCCTATTTCTTGTCCTTTTATTCCCGCAAGGTATAAATCATGTTGTCCCACAAAAATCAAGCTGCCATACAGCTCCGTCAGCAGAGAAATAAGACAATTATAACTCTCGGAATAAAGCGATTCAAAAACAATTCTCTTTTGTATAAAATAGTTTTTATTGTGTAAAAGCGGTCAAAAATAAAAGCACAACATAAATATAGTATTGCTGTAAACATACTGACCCAAGGAATAAGCTGTGTTATCACTTTTACAACATGATGAATGGCAAAAAAAACAATTCGTGAATTGCTGGATTTTGTCATTTCTACCTCCCAAATATTGGAATAGAAAGCAATCAAAAATCACTATGTGCCCCAAAATGATACAAATTTAAACTTCGACATGTCCCATAAAAATTAAGCCCTCACTTTACTCTGTCAGCAAAACTATATAAAAATTATAAATTGGCCAAATCATACAGTGCGTACGGAAAATATTAAGACCCCTTTAAATTTTTCACTCTTTGTTTCATTGCACCTATTTGGTAAATTCAAAAAAGTTCATTTTTTTTCTCATTAATGTACACTCTGCACCCCATCTTGACTGAAAAGAAAACAGAAATGAAAAACTATGAACTCCCAGGACCTGTCAGACGGCACCACGAACAGGAGAAATTTCTCCTGCTCTGGTGCCCTCAGACAGGGAATAGCAGTTCACACAGAGACACTGAGCACATGGTGCTCAGTGCGTCTGTTAGATGACAGGCTGCATGGTCGCATCATACATCCTGCAATCTAGATGTAGCAGAGCTGGGACAAATGAATTTAAAGCATCTCTGCGGAAAGGTGAGGAATACTGTTTGCTTTTTTCACCTCTTTTACAAATGACGAGGGCATCGGGGGAGTAGACAATGTCGTAAGTATGGTTAATTAAAATATTAAAGGAGTCTGTGTCTTTCTTTCAATTAAAGAACTTTTTTCTGGGTGTCCATGTTTTCATACAATGTGACTATGGGGTTAGTAATGGGGGCGTTTATTGATGCATCTCCATTACTAACCTCGGGGCTTGATGTCACCTGATGGTGATATCAACCGTCCCAATTATTACCTTACTTGCCACCGCTACAGGGAAAGTGGCTAAGTGCCAGAATTGGTGCATCTTAGAGATGTATATGTGTATGTCCCTCACATCTATATATTTTATGAGTACATGTCTATTCTATTTATTCTATTCTAACCTGTCAGTGTGATTTTACTGTACACACACACATGAATTGCCAGCTTTTCTTCTTTGTATCTATCTACATGTGTATATACCGTATTTTTCGGACTAAAAGACGCACTTTTTCCCCCCCAAAAAAGGGGGGAAAATGGGGGGTGCGTCTAATAGTCGCAATGCAGGCTTACCTAGGTGGCAGAGGTGCGGTGGCAGAGGTCCGGTGGCAGAGGTGCGGTTGCGGGGGTGTGGCGGCAGAGGAGGCGCAGTAAGCGGGGTCCCTTTCCCCGGTATGGTGATGCAGCAGGCCCGGTATGCAGCAGAGCCGGGTGAATCCTCTTGTTATCGGTGGTGGCGGCCATTTTCCGGAGGCTGCGCGTGCGCAGATGGAGCGCTCTGCTTCCCGGGGCTTCAGGAAAATGGCCGCCGCGATCTCCATCTGCGCACGCGCGGCCTCCCGCGGCCATTTTCCTAAAGCCCCGGGAGCAGAGCGCTTCATCTGCACACGCGCGGCCTCAGGAAGATGGCCGCGCCCACCGATAACAAGGGGATTCACCCGGCTCTGCTGCATACCGGGCCTGCTGCATCACCATACCGGGGAAAGGGACCCCGCTTCCTGCACCTCCTCTGCTGCCACACCCCCGCCACCGCACCTCTGCCACCGGACCTCTGCCACCGCACCTCTGCCACCTAGGTAAGCCTGCATGGTACGCCAGGGACCCCTCTCACGCCATACCTCTCACTGCACCTCCTGATCCCAGCACCTCCTGATCCCAGCACCTCCTGATCCCAGCACCTTCTCATCCCAGCACCTCCTGATCCCAGCACCTCCTGATCCCAGCACCTCCTGATCCCAGCACCTCCTGATCCCAGCACCTTCTCATCCCAGCACCTCCTGATCCCAGCACCTCCTGATCCCAGCACCTCCTGATCCCAGCACCTTCTCATCCCAGCACCTTCTCATCACAGCACCTTCTCATCCCAGCACCTCCTCATCCCAGCATCACCCCACCTTGCCTCCTGTGACCCTGCTCTGCCACCGCCATAAGATACTGTAAATTCGGACAATAAGACGGACCCCCATGTTATAAAAAATCTTTTTTTCTGCAATTTTCACCCCAAATTTGGGGTGCGTCTTATGGTCCGGTGCATCTTATAGTCCGAAAAATACGGTATATATACATATATATAAACATATCTACTATATAATTGTCTAAGGGTCACTTCCGTCTGTCTGTCACGGAAATCCCCCGGCCGCGACCAATCAGCGACGGGCACAGTCCGGCCGCAAAATTGGCCCCTCCCTCCTCCCCTGCAGTCAGTGCACCCTTCCAACTCACCCCCAGTCAGCGCCCACATAGCGTTAACCGGACTGCCTTACACCGTGGCATAAAGTGGTGTAAGGCAGTCCGTTACTGCTGCCATTAACCCTCTGTGTGACCAACTTTTCACTATTGATGCTGCGTACGCAGCATCAATAGTAAAAACATATAATGTTAAAAATAATTTAAAAAAATTAAAAAATCATTATATACTCACCCTCCAACGACCCCCAGATCCAGCCCAGGCCTTTCCCACTCCTCACGCGCTGCTCCAGTCCCCAGAATGCTTTGTTGCAATGATTGGAGATGACATAGCGGTCTTGCAAGACCGCTACATCATCATGTCTTATTGCCGCTTGGGACTGGAGCGGCACGCGAGGAGAGGGAAAGGCCTGGGCTGGATCCAGGGGCAGTCGAAGGGTGAGTATATAACTATTTTTTATTTTAATTGTTTTTTTAACAGGGATATGGTGCCCTCATTGCTATATACTGCGTGAGCTGTGTTATATACTATGTGGGCAGTGTTATATACTGCGTGGGCTGTGTTACATTCTACATCGGCTGTGCAATATAATACGTGGCTGTGCTATATACTACGTGGGCTGTGTAATATACTACGTGGCTGTGTAATATACTGTGCGGGCTGTGCTATATACTGCATGGGCTGTGTTATATACTGCATAGGCTGTGCAATATACTACGTGGCTGTGCTATATACTACATGGACTGTGCAATATACTATGTGGCTGTGCAATATACTACTTGGCTGTGCTACATACTACGTGGCTGTGCAATACACTATGTGGGCTGTGTTATACACTACTTGGCTGTGTTATACACTACATGGGCTATGTTATATATGGCGTGGGCTGTGTTATATTCTCTGTGACTGTGTAATATACAATGTGGCTGTGTAATATTCAACATGGCTGAGTAATATACTGCGTGGGCTGTGCAATATGCTACGTGGTTGTGCAATATATTACTTGGGTTGTGCAATATACTACTTGGGCTGTGCAATATACTACATGGGCTGTGCAATATTATTGTGAATTCTGCTTTTGGGCTCCCTCCGGTGGTTGTAGGTGGCAATGCAGTTGTCCCTGGGCTGCAGTCCTGGACAGGTGTATCTGCTGATTGCAATTCTGACTGGGGTATTTAGGTTTGCAGGACTCATTAGTCCTGGCCAGTTGTCAATGTTTCTTGGGAAGTGTTGGATCTCTGTCTGGCTTCTCCTGCTTAGCTGCCAATTCAGCAAAGATAAGTGTCTGTTTCTTTTTCTATGGCACACAAGCTGTGTGCTTGTTTTTTTATTGTATTCCTGCTCTGTGTGTAGGAGTCTCTGGAGTTGCAGATATATGTTCCACGTCTTTAGTTAGATGGAGGAATTTTTTGTATAATCTGCTGTGGATATTTTTGGAAGGGTTTTAATACTGACCGCACAGTACTGTGTCCTATCCTTTCCTATTTTAGCTAGAGTGGCCTCTTGTGCTAAATCCTGTTTTCTGCCTGTGTTTGTCTTTCCTCTCCTACTCACAGCCAATATTTGTGGGGGCTGCCTATCCTTTGGGGTTCTGCTCTGAGGCAAGGTAGTATTCCTATTTCCATCTATAGGGGTATTTAGTCCTCCGGCTGTGACGAGGTGTCAAGGGTTTGTTAGGTACACCCCATGGCTACTTCTAGTTGTGGTGTTAAGATCAGGATTTGCGGTCAGTATAGTTACCACCTACTCCAGTGAAAGTTTTCATGCTGCTCCAAGGTCACCGGATCATAACACAATATACTACGTGGGCTGTGCAATATACTACGTGAGCTGTGCAATATACTACATGGTTGTGCAATATACTACTTGGTCTGTGCAATATACTACATGGGCTGTGCAATATACTATGTGGGCTGTGCAATATACTATGTGGGCTGTGCAATATACTATGTGGGCTGTACAATACACTATATGGGCTATTCTACATACTACGTGGCTGTGCAACATACTACGTGGCTGTGCTATACACTACGTGGGCTGTCTTATATACTGCATGGGCTGTGTTATATACCATGTGGGCTGTGTTATACACTACGTGGGCTGTGTTATATACTGCGTGGGCTATTATATACTATGTGGCTGTGCTATATACTACGTGGCCGGCCGCGAACAATCAGCGACAGGCGCACTCCAGCCGCAAATTGGCGCAGGATTTGAACCACACTTAGCTAATTGGTCTCATCCGGCCAGCCGAATTCTGCGTATTCATTGTATTATTCTAAAATCCTCATAAATAAACTACATATATATTCTAGAATACCCGATGCATTAGAAGTATATATATATATATATATATATATATATATATATATACATATATATATATACATATATATATATACAGGGTGTGGCATTTATTTACTTATTTTTTTTACATTTACTTTACAAGATGGGCGGTGACCATGGCGGTCATTTTGAAGTCAGCCTTTTTGGATTCAACTTTATTTTTTCCAATGGGAAGAGGGTCAAGTGACACATCAAACCACATTGCTATATACTGTGTGGGCTGTGCTATAAACTATGTGGGCAGTGTTATATACTGTGTGGGCTGTGTTATATACTACATCGGCTGTGCAATATAATACGTGGCTATGCTATATACTACATGTGCTGTGTAATATACTATGGGGCTGTGTAATATACTGTGTGGACTGTGCTATATACTGCGTGGGCTGTGTTATATACTGCATCGGCTGTGCAATATACTACGTGGCTGTGCTATTTACTACGTGGCTGTGTTAAATACTATGTGGGCTGTGTTGTATACTGCGTGGGCTGTGTAATATACAACGTGGCTGTGTAATATACTGCGTGGGCTAAGCAATATACTATGTGGCTGTGCAATATACTACCTGGGCTGTGCAATATACTACATGGGCTGTGCAATATACTACGTGGGCTGTGCAATACACTACATGGGCTGTGCAATTTACTATATGGGCTGTGCAATATACTATGTGGGCTGTGCAATATACTATGTGGGCTGTGCAATATACTACATGGCTGTGCAATATACTACGTGGGCTGTGCAATATACTATGTGTGCTGTGCTACATACTACGTGGCTGTGCAATATACTACGTTGGCTGTGTTATGCGCTATGTGGCTGTGCTATACACTATGTGGGCTGTGTTCTATACTTCGTGGGCTGCGTTATATACTACGTGGGCTGTGTTATACACTATGTGGGCTGTGTTATATACTGTGTGGGCAGTTATATATTACGTGGCTGTGCTACATACTACGTGGCCGGCTGCGAACAATCAGTGACAGGCACACTCCGGCAGCAAATTGGCGTGGGATTTGAACCACGCTTCGCTAATTGTTCTCGACCGGCCAGCCGAATTCTATGTATCCATTGTATTATTCTAAAATCTTCATAAATAAACTACATATATATTCTAGAACACCCGATGTGTTAGAATTGGGCCACCATCCAGTATATACTGTATATATATATGCAGCCTTTCCACCTTGTGGATAGAGACAGTTTCTGAAAGCTGATGGCCGTCACAGTCCTCTAGTACCAGTTGCCCAGTCACCATTACTTCTCTAAGAAAGATGCTTCTGCGCTACAGCAGCAAGTTGCAGACAACACCACCTGTTCCCTGTAATATTCTATATCTTCCAGGGTGTATTTCAACACTGACACCTGAAAGAGCAAGCGTGGACAAGGGAGTTACATCTCGCTGACTGGCACTGGGTGACTCTGGTGGCTATGGGGGCAGTCAGGGAAGGGGATGCTCCAGAAGTCTTGCAATCCCCAAGGCTTGCAGGGTGCTTGGTGAGCAGAAATAATCAACTACACACCATAAGACGGATAACTAAAATGCCGCAAATTGGCGCAGGATTTGAACCACACTTAGCTAATTGGTCTCATCCGGCCAGCCGAATTCTGCGTATTCATTGTATTATTCTAAAATCCTCATAAATAAACTACATATATATTCTAGAATACCCGATGCATTAGAAGTATATCTACTATATAAAGCTGAATGTGTGTATGTGTGTGTGTGTATGTGTGTGTGTGTGTATGTCCGGGCTTGGCATCTGCACCGTCGCAGCTACAGCCACAAAATTTTGCACAGTCACACGTCTGGACCCCGAGAGCGTCATAGGCTATATTGTGAGGCGAAATTTTAACCCCGCGCGTTCCAATTCACCAAACAATTTTGCCCCTATCTACATAATGGGGAAAAAGTGAAATGAAAAGTGTTGGAGGCGTCGCAGCTACAGCCACAAAATTTTGCACAGTCACACGTCTGGACCCTGAGAGCATCATAGGCTACGTTGTGAGGTGAAATTTTAACCCCGCGCTTTCCAATTCACCAAACAATTTTGCCCCTATCTACATAATGGGGAAAAAGTGAAATGAAAAGTGTTGGAGGCGTCGCAGCTACAGCCACAAAATTTTGCACAGTCACACGTCTGGACCCTGAGAGCGTCATAGGCTATGTTGTGAGGTGAAATTTTAACTCCGCGCTTTCCAATTCACCAAACTATTTTTCCCCTATCTACATAATGGGGAAAAGTGAAAGGAAAAGTGTTGGAGGCAAATTGACAGCTGCCAGATGTGAACAAGGGGGACTTAAAGAGTGAGAGCGATGGCGCCAAAGAGTATATACCGTACAGTTGCTAAGGTGGGACCCCGACATGGGATACTCTCCACACACGGGGATATGAACACACACACAAAATGCGCCACACACTACCATGTGCTTGAACACATATACCACCCTCAGCACACATTTCACCACACATACACCAACCTCGCCACATAAAAGTCGAAACACAAAAGTCGCCGCTCAAAACTCACCACGCGTAAAACTCGCCACATGCAAAAAATAGGCTCACGCAAAACTCACCACAAGTGCAAAACTCACCTCATGGAAAACTCGCCACATGCAAAACTTGCACATGCGGAAAAATTGCCACATGCACAAAATTTGCAACACATGCAAAAGTTGCCTCGCACAAAACTTGCACATACTAAAAAGGCACCAGACATAAAACTCACCACGCGCAAAACTCGCCATGCGCAAAACTTGCTGCACACAACTTGCTACACTAAACTGTCACATGCAACTCGACACACAAAAAGTTGCTACACGCATGTTGACACACAAAACTCATCTCACAAAAGTCGCTACATGCATGTCGCCACACACAACTCAACACACACAACTTGACAAACGAAACTCGCCCTAAAACACACACAAGTCTGGTATTAGCCTTCAAAAATAAAAATCTGATTAATAAGCAGACAAACTACAAGAGCAACAAATGTACCATATAGGAAATATGGCAGCTGTCAGTCACATGACCTGTCTATTATGTGTATGTGTGAGCTAATATATACTGCCAGGAGGAGGGCTTCCTGTTGGCTGGGGATTTATCAGGCTGCCAATTTAGCTTACAAATACTGAGGTAAAAATACTGAGCAAATAACGTGTTAACGAGGTCTAATACAGGAGATCACACAGGTATATACTATATACAGGGGAGATGACACATAGATATATACTATATACAGGAGAGATGACACACAGGTATATACTATATAAAGGAGGAGATGACATACAGGTACATACTATATACAGGAGGAGATGACATACAGGTATATACTATATACAGGAGGAGATGACACACAGGTATATACTATATACAGGAGCAGATTACCTACAGGTATATACTATATACAGGAGGAGATGACATACAGGTATATGCTATATATAGAAGATGACATACAGGTATATACTATATACAGGAGGAGATGACACACAGATATATACTATATACAGGGGAGATGACACACCGGTATATACTATATACAGGAGGAGATGACATACAGGTATATACTATATATAGAAGGAGATGAAATACAGGTATATACTATATATAGGAGGAGATGACATACAGGTATATACTATATATAGGAGGAGATGACATACAGGTATATGCTATATATAGGAGGAGATGACATACAGGTATATACTATATACAGGGGAGATGACACACAGCAGGTATATACTATATACAGGGGAGATGACATACAGGTATATACTATATACAGGAGATGACATACAGGTGTATACTATATAAAAGGGAGATGACAAACATGTATATACTGAGGTGAAAATGAGAGGTGTGAGGTGAAAATGAAAAGGTGTGAGAGCAAAATGAGAGGAGTGAGGGAAAATAGTGTAGTGATCGGAAAATGACAGATGTGAGGTCGAAAAGACAAGTGTTAGGCGGGAATGAGAGGAGTGAGGGAGAAAATGAGAGATGTGAGGGGGAAAATTAAAGATGTGATTGGGAAAATGAGAGGCGTGATGGGAAAATAAGAGAAGTGACGTGCTATAACTAACCACAGATATTTACTATGCCCAGGCAACGCCGGGCTCTTCAGCTAGTATATATATATATATATATATATATATATATATATATACATATATATATATATATCTACTATATAAAGCTGAATGTGTGTATGTGTGTGTGTGTGTGTGTGTGTGTATGTCCGGGATTGGCATCTGCACCGTCGCAGCTACAGCCACAAAATTTTGCACAGTCACACGTCTGGACCCCGAGAGCATCATAGGCTATGTTGTGAGGCGAAATTTTAACCCCGCGCGTTCCAATTCACCAAACAATTTTGCCCTTATCTACATAATGGGGAAAAAAGTGAAAGGAAAAGTGTTGGAAGCGTCGCAGCTACAGCAACAAAATTTTGCACAGTCACACGACTGGACCCTGAGAGCCTCATAGGCTACGTTGTGAGGTGAAATTTTAACCGCGCGCTTTCCAATTCACCAAACAATTTTGCCCCTATCTACATAATGGGGAAAAAAGTGAAAGGAAAAGTGTTGGAGGCGTCGCAGCTACAGAAGCAAAATTTTGCACAGTCACACGTCTGGACCCTGAGAGCGTCATAGGCTACGTTGTGAGGTGAAATTTTAACCCCGCGCTTTCCAATTCACCAAACAATTTTGCCCCTATCTACATAATGGGGAAAAAAGTGAAAGGAAAAGTGTTGGAGGCGTCGCAGCTACAGAAGCAAAATTTTGCACAGTCACACGTCTGGACCCTGAGAGCGTCATAGGCTACGTTGTGAGGTGAAATTTTAACCCCGCGCTTTCCAATTCACCAAACTATTTTTCCCCTATCTACATAATGGGGAAAAGTGAAAGGAAAAGTGTTGGAGGCAAATTGACAGCTGCCAGATGTGAACAAGGGGGACTTAAAGAATGAGAGCGATGGCGCCAAAGAGTATATACCGATCAGTTGCTAAGGTGGGGCCCCGACATGAGATACTCACCACACATGGGGATATGAACACACACACAAAATGCGCCACACACTACCACGTGCTCTAACACATATACCACCCTCAGCACACATTTCACCACACATACACCAACCTCGCCACATAAAAGTCGAAACACAAAAGTCGCCGCTCAAAACTCACCACGCGCAAAACTTGCCACATGCAAAAACTCGCCACACGCAAAACTTGCACATGCGGAAAAATTGCCACATGCACAAAATTTGCAACACATGCAAAAGTTGCCTCACACAAAACTTGCACATACTCAAAAGGCACCAGACATAAAACTCACCACGTGCAAAACTCGCCATGCGCAAAACTTGCTGCACACAACTTGCTACACTAACCTGTCACATGCAACTCGACACACAAAAAGTTGCTACACGCATGTTGCCACACAAAACTCATCTCACAAAAGTCGCTACATGCATGTCGCCACACACAACTCAACACACACAACTTGACAGACGAAACTCGCCCTAAAACACACACAAGTCTGGTATTAGCCTTCAAAAATAAAAATCTGATTAATAAGCAGACAAACTACAAGAGCAACAAATGTACCATATAGGAAATACAGCAGCTGTCAGTCACATGACCTGTCTATTATGTGTATGTGTGAGCTAATATATACTGCCAGGGGGAGGGCTTCCTGTTGGCTGGGGATTTATCAGGCTGCCAATTTATCTTACAAATACTGAGGTAAAAATACTGAGCAAATAACGTGTTAACGAGGTCTAATACAGGAGATCACACAGGTATATACTATATACAGGGGAGATGACACACAGATATATACTATATACAGGAGAGATGACACACAGGTATATACTATATAGAGGAGGAGATGACATACAGGTACATACTATATACAGGAGAAGATGACATACAGGTATATACTATATACAGGAGTAGATGACACACAGGTATATACTATATACAGGAGCAGATTACCTACAGGAATATACTATATACAGGAGGAGATGACATACAGGTATATGCTATATATAGAAGATGACATACAGGTATATACTGTTTCCAGGAGGAGATGACACACAGATATATACTATATACAGGGGAGATGACACACAGGTATATACTATATACAGGAGGAGATGACATACAGGTATATACTATATATAGAAGGAGATGACATACAGGTGTATACTATATATAGGAGGAGATGACATACAGGTATTTACTATAAATAGGAGGAGTGTTATGAATTCTGTGGCTGAATTCACTCCTGTGGTCACAAGTGGTACTGCAGCTTCTGAGCTTCCTCCCTCAGGTGTTCTGGTGAGCTCGTTAACTGCTTCATTACTTAACTCCGCCTGATGCTGCTATCCTTGCTCCTTGTCAATGTTTCAGTGTTGGATCTGAGCTTCTCCTGATTGTTCCTGTGACCTGCTGCTCTGTATAGCTAAGTGCTTTTGCTTATTTGTTGCTTTTTTTCTGTCCAGCTTGTCTTTTGTTTTGCTGGAAGCTCTGAGACGCAAAGGGTGTACCGCCGTGCCGTTAGTTCGGCACGGTGGGTTTTTTTTGCCCCCTTTGCGTGGTTTTGCTTTAGGGTTTTTTGTAGACTGCAAAGTTCGCTTTACTGTCCTCGCTCTGTCCTAGAATATCGGGCCCCACTTTGCTGAATCTATTTCATCCCTACGTTTTGTCTTTTCATCTTACTCACAGTCATTATATGTGGGGGGCTGCCTTTTCCTTTGGGGAATTTCTCTGGGGCAAGTCAGGCCTATTTTTCTATCTTCAGGCTAGCTAGTTTCTTAGGCTGTGCCGAGTTGCCTAGGTAGTTGTTAGGCGCAATCCACAGCCGCTTTTAGTTGTGTTTAGGATAGGATCAGGTGTGCAGTCTACAGAGTTTCCACGTCTCAGAGCTCGTTCTTGTATTTTTGGGTATTTGTCAGATCACTGTGTGCGCTCTGATCGCTAAGCACACTGTGTTTCTGGATTGCCTTCATAACACCTGTCATTAGCAAACATAACAGTACAAGGAGCCAAACTAATGATTCTCAATAGAGGGAAAGAAAAAGTTCTGACATCATTTTTTTTTTTTTTCTGCTCTGTGTTCACTTTTTTTTTTTTTCCCCTAGACATTTGGGTGATTCTGGACACAGGTGTGGACATGGATATTCAGGGTCTGTGCTCTTCAATGGATAATCTCGTTATAAATGTACAAAAAATTCAAGATACTATTGATCAGAAATCTATGTTAGAACCAAGAATTCCTATTCCTGATTTGTTTTTTGGAGATAGAACTAAGTTTCTAAGTTTCAAAAATAATTGTAAGCTATTTCTGGCCTTGAAACCTCATTCTTCTGGCAATTCTATTCAACAGGTTTTGATTATTATTTCTTTTTTGCGCGGCGACCCTCAAGACTGGGCATTTTCTCTTGCGCCAGGAGACCCTGCATTGAGTAGTGTCGATGCATTTTTCCTGGCGCTCGGATTGCTGTACGATGAGCCTAATTCAGTGGATCAGGCTGAGAAAAATTTGCTGGCTTTGTGCCAGGGTCAGGATGATATAGAAGTATATTGTCAGAAATTTAGGAAATGGTCAGTACTCACTCAGTGGAATGAATCTGCGCTGGCAGCTTTGTTCAGAAAGGGTCTCTCTGAGGCTCTTAAGGATGTCATGGTGGGATTTCCTATGCCTGCTGGTTTGAATGAGTCTTTGTCTTTGGCCATTCAGATCGGTCGACGCTTGCGCGAGCGTAAATCTGTGCACCATTTGGCGGTACTGCCTGAGGTTAAACCTGAGCCTATGCAGTGCGATAGGACTATGACTAGAGTTGAACGGCAGGAATACAGACGTCTGAATGGTCTGTGTTTCTACTGTGGTGATTCCACTCATGCTATTTCTGATTGTCCTAAGCGCATTAAGCGGTCCGCTAGGTCTGCCGTCATTGGTACTGTACAGTCCAAATTCCTTCTGTCCATTACCTTGATATGCTCTTTGTCGTCGTTTTCTGTCATGGCGTTTGTGGATTCGGGCGCTGCCCTGAATCTGATGGATTTGGATTATGCTAAACGTTGTGGGTTTTTCTTGGAGCCTTTGCGGTGTCCTATTCCATTGAGAGGAATTGATGCTACACCTTTGGCCAAGAATAAACCTCAATACTGGGCCCAGCTGACCATGTGCATGGCTCCTGCACATCAGGAAGTTATTCGCTTTCTGGTGTTGCATAATCTGCATGATGTGGTCGTGTTGGGGTTGCCATGGCTACAAACCCATAATCCAGTATTGGATTGGAATTCCATGTCGGTATCCAGCTGGGGTTGTCAGGGGGTACATGGTGATGTTCCATTTTTGTCGATTTCGTCATCCACCCCTTCTGAGGTCCCAGAGTTCTTGTCTGATTATCAGGATGTATTTGAAGAGCCCAAGTCCGATGCTCTACCTCCGCATAGGGATTGTGATTGTGCTATCAATTTGATTCCTGGTAGTAAATTCCCTAAAGGTCGATTATTTAATTTATCCGTGCCCGAACACGCCGCTATGCGCAGTTATGTGAAGGAATCCCTGGAGAAGGGACATATTCGCCCATCGTCATCACCACTGGGAGCAGGGTTCTTCTTTGTAGCCAAGAAGGATGGTTCGCTGAGACCGTGTATTGATTACCGCCTTCTTAATAAGATCACTGTTAAATTTCAGTATCCCTTGCCATTGTTATCTGACTTGTTTGCTCGGATTAAGGGGGCTAGTTGGTTCACTAAGATAGATCTTCGTGGTGCGTATAATCTGGTGAGAATCAGGCAAGGAGATGAATGGAAAACTGCATTCAATACGCCCGAGGGTCATTTTGAGTATCTAGTGATGC
Organism: Ranitomeya imitator; assembly: GCF_032444005.1. NCBI lineage: Eukaryota > Metazoa > Chordata > Amphibia > Anura > Dendrobatidae > Ranitomeya > Ranitomeya imitator. Next base: position 460,957,633 of record NC_091282.1, on the reverse strand, counting down.
CGTTCGGACTTGCCAATGCTCCATCTGTGTTTCAGTCTTTTATGCATGACATCTTCCGTGAGTATCTGGATTAATTCCTGATTGTTTACTTGGATGACATTTTGATCTTCTCAGATGATTGGGAGTCTCATGTGAAGCAGGTCAGAATGGTTTTTCAGGTCCTGCGTGCTAACTCTTTGTTTGTGAAGGGATCAAAGTGTCTCTTCGGTGTGCAGAAAGTTTCATTTTTGGGGTTCATCTTTACCCCTTCTACTATCGAGATGGATCCAGTTAAGGTCCAAGCCATCCAGGATTGGATTCAGCCGACATCTCTGAAAAGTCTGCAAAAGTTCCTGGGCTTTGCTAATTTTTATCGTCGCTTCATCTGTAATTTTTCTAGCATTGCCAAACCATTGACCGATTTGACCAAGAAGGGTGCTGATTTGGTTAATTGGTCTTCTGCTGCTGTGGAAGCTTTTCAGGAGTTGAAGTGTCGTTTTTGTTCTGCCCCTGTGTTGTGTCAGCCAGATGTTTCTCTCCCGTTCCAGGTCGAGGTTGATGCTTCTGAAATTGGAGCAGGGGCGGTTTTGTCACAGAGAGGTTCTGATTGCTCAGTGATGAAACCATGTGCTTTCTTTTCCAGGAAGTTTTCGCCCGCTGAGCGTAATTATGATGTGGGCAATCGAGAGTTGCTGGCCATGAAGTGGGCATTCGAGGAGTGGCGTCATTGGCTTGAAGAAGCTAAGCATCGCGTGGTGGTATTGACTGATCATAAGAACTTGACTTATCTCGAGTCTGCCAAGCGCTTGAATCCTAGACAGGCCCGTTGGTCGTTATTTTTTGCCCGCTTCGACTTTGTGATTTCGTACCTTCCGGGCTCTAAAAATGTGAAGGCGGATGCTCTGTCTAGGAGTTTTGTGCCCGACTCTCCGGGTTTATCTGAGCCAGCGGGTATCCTCAAGGAAGGAGTCATTGTGTCTGCCATCTCCCCTGATTTGCGGCGGGTGCTGCAAAAATTTCAGGCGAATAAACCTGATCGTTGTCCAGCAGAGAAACTGTTCATCCCTGATAGGTGGACTAATAAACTTATCTCTGAACTTCATTGTTCGGTGTTGGCTGGTCATCCTGGAATCTTTGGTACCAGAGAGTTAGTGGCTAGATCCTTCTGGTGGCCATCTCTGTCACGGGATGTACGTACTTTTGTGCAGTCCTGTGGGATTTGTGCTAGGGCTAAGCCCTGCTGTTCTCGTGCCAGTGGGTTGCTTTTGCCCTTGCCGGTCCCAAAGAGGCCTTGGACACATATTTCGATGGATTTCATTTCTGACCTTCCCGTTTCTCAAAAGATGTCAGTCATTTGGGTGGTCTGTGATCGCTTTTCTAAAATGGTCCATCTGGTGCCCTTGGCTAAATTGCCTTCCTCCTCTGATTTGGTACCTTTGTTCTTTCAGCATGTGGTTCGGTTGCATGGCATTCCTGAGAATATTGTTTCTGACAGAGGTTCCCAGTTTGTTTCAAGGTTTTGGCGAGCCTTTTGTGGTAGGATGGGCATTGACTTATCCTTTTCCTCGGCTTTCCATCCTCAGACTAATGGCCAGACCGAACGAACCAATCAGACCTTGGAAACATATCTGAGATGTTTTGTTTCTGCAGACCAAGATGATTGGGTGTCCTTTTTGCCGTTGGCTGAGTTCGCCCTTAATAATTGGGCCAGCTCGGCTACCTTGGTTTCTCCATTTTTTTGCAATTCTGGGTTCCATCCTCGTTTCTCTTCAGGACAGGTTGAGTCTTCGGACTGTCCTGGTGTGGATTCTGTGGTGGATAGGTTGCAGCAGATCTGGACTCAGGTAGTGGACAATTTGATCTTGTCCCAGGAGAAAGCTCAACTTTTCGCTAATCGCAGACGCCGTGTGGGTCCCCGACTTCGTGTTGGGGATCTGGTTTGGTTATCTTCTCGTCATATTCCTATGAAGGTTTCCTCTCCTAAATTTAAACCTCGTTTTATTGGTCCGTATAGGATTTCTGAGGTTCTCAATCCTGTGTCTTTTCGTTTGACCCTCCCAGACTCCTTTTCCATACATAATGTATTCCATAGGTCGTTGTTGCGGAGATACGTGGCACCTATGGTTCCATCTGTTGAGCCTCCTGCCCCGGTTTTGGTGGAGGGGGAATTGGAGTATATTGTGGAGAAGATTTTGGATTCTCGTGTTTCTAGACGGAAACTCCAGTATCTGGTTAAATGGAAGGGTTATGCTCAGGAAGATAATTCCTGGGTTTTTGCCTCTGATGTTCATGCTTCCGATCTTGTTCGTGCCTTTCATGCGGCTCATCCTGGTCGGCCTGGGGGCTCTGGTGAGGGTTCGGTGACCCCTCCTCAAGGGGGGGGTACTGTTGTGAATTCTGTGGCTGAATTCACTCCTGTGGTCACAAGTGGTACTGCAGCTTCTGAGCTTCCTCCCTCAGGTGTTCTGGTGAGCTCGTTAACTGCTTCATTACTTAACTCCGCCTGATGCTGCTATCCTTGCTCCTTGTCAATGTTTCAGTGTTGGATCTGAGCTTCTCCTGATTGTTCTTGTGACCTGCTGCTCTGTATAGCTAAGTGCTTTTGCTTTTTTGTTGCTTTTTTTCTGTCCAGCCTGTCTTTTGTTTTGCTGGAAGCTCTGAGACGCAAAGGGTGTACCGCCGTGCCGTTAGTTCGGCACGGTGGGTTTTTTTTGCCCCCTTTGCGTGGTTTTGCTTTAGGGTTTTTTGTAGACTGCAAAGTTCGCTTTACTGTCCTCGCTCTGTCCTAGAATATCGGGCCCCACTTTGCTGAATCTATTTCATCCCTACGTTTTGTCTTTTCATCTTACTCACAGTCATTATATGTGGGGGGCTGCCTTTTCCTTTGGGGAATTTCTCTGGGGCAAGTCAGGCCTATTTTTCTATCTTCAGGCTAGCTAGTTTCTTAGGCTGTGCCGAGTTGCCTAGGTAGTTGTTAGGCGCAATCCACAGCCGCTTTTAGTTGTGTTTAGGATAGGATCAGGTGTGCAGTCTACAGAGTTTCCACGTCTCAGAGCTCGTTCTTGTATTTTTGGGTATTTGTCAGATCACTGTGTGCGCTCTGATCGCTAAGCACACTGTGTTTCTGGATTGCCTTCATAACACCTGTCATTAGCAAACATAACAGAGGAGATGACATACAGGTATATACTATATACAGGGGAGATGACACACAGCAGGTATATAGTATATGCAGGGGAGATGACATACAGGTATATACTATGTACAGGAGATGACATACAGGTGTATACTATATATAAGGGAGATGACAAACATGTATATACTGAGGTGAAAATGAGAGGTGTGAGGTGAAAATGAAAAGGTGTGAGTGCAAAATGAGAGGAGTGAGGGAAAATAGTGTAGTGATCGGAAAATGACAGATGTGAGGTCGAAATGACAAGTGTTAAGCGGGAATGAGGAGTGAGGGAGAAAATGAGAGGTGTGAGGGAGAAAATGAGAGATGTGAGGGGGAAAATTAAAGATGTGATTGGGAAAATGAGAGGAGTGATGGGAAAATAAGAGAAGTGACGTGCTATAACTAACCACAGATATTTACTATGCCCAGGCAACGCCGGGCTCTTCAGCTAGTACAAATATATATATATATATATATATATATATATATATATATATATATATCTAATATATAAAGCTGAATGTGTGTGTGTGTGTATGTGTGTATGTATGTCCGGGATTGGCATCTGCACCGTCGCAGCTACAGCCACAAAATTTTGCACAGTCACACGTCTGGACCCCGAGAGCGTCATAGGCTATATTGTGAGGCGAAATTTTAACCCCGCGCGTTCAAATTCACCAAACAATTTTGCCCGTATCTACATAATGGGGAAAAAAGTGAAAGGAAAAGTGTTGGAGGCGTCGCAGCTACAGCAACAAAATTTTGCACAGTCACACGTCTGGACCCCGAGAGCGTCATAGGCTATGTTGTGAGGTGAAATTTTAACCCCGCGCTTTCCAGTTCACCAAACAATTTTGCCCCTATCTACATAATGGGGAAAAAGTGAAATGAGTTATTTACAAGTGTATAACCACTTATAAAATGTGTTCAAAGTGCTGCCCATTGTGTTGGATTGTCAAAGCAACCCTCTTCTCCCACTCTTGACACACTGATAGCAACACCGCAGAACTAATGCTAGCACAGGCTTCCAGTATCCGTTGTTTTGTAACAGTTCCTCTAATGCTTCTGCCTCTTCCACCTCATCTAGTGCCCCCACCTGCACCCCCAACCTCAGCCTTAATGAAGCACACGATCGAACACTGCAGAGAGAATCCCACTACACCTCCATACTGTGCAGCCAGGGCTCACCACAATCAGTCAGTGTTTACATTAATTTGCCTTGGAGATCGCAGTTATACAGATCAACAATTGTAGACAGCTATCCATGCCGAGTTTGAGCAATGGATGTCTACACTCAACCTGGAGACAGGGAAGGCCATGTTTGATAACGGTGCAAACCTGGTGGCGGCCTTATGCTGGACCAACCTTACACACATGCCTTGCATGGCTCACATCCTCAACCTGATGGTACAGTGATTTCTCCACCACTGTCCCAGCCTTGGTGTGCTGCTGCAGAAACCACTGTTGTTGTGTGCTTACTTCCACCATTCCACTTCAGATGGTATAGAGATCTTTCCAACTACCAGTTAACTGGTTGATATTCGATATGATCATACCATGGAATTAAACTCTGCACATGTTGCAGCAACTCTGGCAGTGCCGAGACCTGGTGCAGTATGACATTTTTCATAGCTTGGCACAACGCAGTACGGACGTTGTGCAATTCATACTTGCGTAGTGGACACAGATAAAGGACCTCTACACCCTTTTCTTAATGGCTATTATGATGGTTAGTGGTGATGATCAGCATCACTATTATTGTCATCTATATCATGAATCACACTTAGTGTGGATGAGGAGGTTATCGTGGTGGAGGTCCCAGGGGAATAGGAGGAAACTGAGAAGGATTCCTTTAGGGTTAGCAATATATGTAAGTTCAGGTCTGTCCTCTCACAGGCAGTTGCCATGGGAGGAACAAATGGAGAAGGACCATGAAAAGGATGAGAAGGAAGAGGTGATGGATGCGCAACAGTTAGTAGATGAAGACGATAATGATTCCCTCTCTGTTGTCCATGGTTATCAGGAGGGAATGAAGGAAGAAAGCTTTAGTGTTATCCCACCAACAACACACTGTGGAGTTGGACCTCATGAAAGAGACTGACCCATGAGCCTCTTTTTGCAGCACTATCTGCAACATGATTGTTACCTGCATAGTTATGATTCAAAATAGTGCTAACTACTGGGTTAGCAGTGTGTTCTATCTACAATACACAAATACATTTTGCCAGTTTCTTCCCCCCATGGAAAAGGACACGCCCATGCTGCAGTATCAAAACATGCTGGAAAACAATCCTGACAGTGGTTTTCTCCAAGACAGCAGTGAGACACACAGTTTGCATCGCAGTGATAGCCTTCCTAACACAGAAACTTTCAGTTGTCAACCTAAAAGCATTAGCAGCCTTGCAGCGCTGACGTCCTGTGTTCCAACACCACCAAGAACAAAATCTGCAAAGAGTTTGTATGTTCTACTTGTGTTTGCGAGGGTTTACTCCAAGTAATCATTTTTCTACCTACCCTACAAAGAAATTCAGATAAATATAGATTGTGAGTGCCAATGGTGATGGTGCCTATAATGTCTGTAAAGCGAATGTTGAATTATTGGGGCTATGTAAGTGATAAAACAAAAAAAATGAAATTGATGCTCAGCCACACTTAGATGGCACACATTTCAGTTTCATAGATTACTATTGTCATAAAAATGTAAGGATAGTAACACAGGTAGTTGACTCGAAGAGAGTGGAAGACTGCCTTTATCTGAGGCCTAATGCACCATAATCATGTCTGATTATGTCTCCTTCATGTATGTTGCCTGCACCAGGCAACATACATGAAGGAGACATAATCAGACATTTAAAATTTATTGGCAGACACCAACAAAGTCACATCAATTTCAACACAGTAGAAATAGTCTAATAGGGACCGACAGATCTTCCACTACACCCAACTCAGGAGATGGGCATCCAACAAGGAGTGTTCACATTTCTAAAAATTAGTGGCAGACATCAACAAAGTAGCATCAAATTTACCTCAGTTGAAAAATTATAACAGGGACCGACAGGTCTTCCAATACACACAACCCAGCAGGTAGACACCCAAGCAGGACTATTCACATTTCCACAAATTAGTTAACATCTCCCAAAGCAGCAACAACAAGCAGGAAGCCCTACTAAAAATAAATGATACTGCAAATATGTGTGAACAATGCAGCACACTAAAAACTACAACATCCAGTAACAAAAGTTGTCAGTTGTCTTTGGATAGGACATTGCATTGTTGGTTCACTAGTGCTTTCAGAAACATTAAAGCCTACCCCATATACACCTCGACCACTAAGCCTAGTCCCCTTTTCCACCACGACCTCAGTCATGTTGCTCAGATAGTGTGCTAGGAGCACACTATTAGCAACTAAAAATTTGAATTTTTACTCTTCACAACCTCTGCACACAGCTGAATTTCAGCATCACAAAACTATGGATGAACTATGGCATAAAGAATCACATTACTTACAGAAGAAAGAATTGTTTAAGTGTGGATGAGAGCTGGAAGACAAATAAAGGTACCGTCACACTGAACGATATCGTTAACGATATCGTTGCTTTTTGTGACGTAGCAATGATATCGTTAAGGAAATCGTTCTGTGTGACAGCGACCAACGATCAGGCCCCTGCTGGGAGATTGTTGGTCGCTGAGGAAAGTCCAGCACTTTATTTGGTCGCTGGCTCTCCCGCTGACATCGCTGGATCGGCGTGTGTGACACCGATCCAGCGATGTCTTCACTGGTAACCAGGGTAAACATCGGGTTACTAAGCGCAGGGCCGCGCTTAGTAACCCGATGTTTACCCTGGTTACCAGCGTAAACGTTAAAAAAAACAAACACTACATACTTACCTTCAGCTGTCTGTCTCCAGCGCTCTGCTTCTCTGCACTCCTCCTGCATCCTGTGTCAGCGCCGGCCAGCCGGAAAGCACAGCGGTGACGTCACCGCTCTGCTTTCCGGCCGCTGGGCTTACACAGGGCAGAGAAGCAGAGCGCCGAGGGACAGACAGCGGAAGGTAAGTATGTAGTGTTTGTTTTTTTTTAACTTTAACGCTGGTAACCAGGGTAAACATCGGGTTACTAAGCGCGGCCCCGCGCTTAGTAACCCGATGTTTACCCTGGTTACCGGCATCGTTGGTCGCTGGAGAGCTGTCTGTGTGACAGCTCTCCAGCGACCAAAAAGCGACGCTGCAGCGATCCGGATCGTTGTCGGTATCGCTGCAGCGTCGCTCAGTGTGACGGTACCTTAAGATATGCTCTAAATAATTTATTAATTGGGTGCCCGGTAATGTATTACGTTAGCAACAGATGGATTTTTGGGGGTCCTCTCAATGAGGCCTGTATAACAATGACTAGATGCTACAATTTCAAAGTGAGATGTCCTCGACTGTATTATGTTAGTAACAGAAGAAAAAATTGCTTAAGTGTGGATGAAGGCTAGATGACAAAATAGATATGTTCCAAACAATTTTTTAATTACATGTCCCCTACTGTATGACGTTAGTAACAGAAGAATGTTTGCAGGAGCCTGTCGATGAGGCCTGTATAACATTGACTACATGCTCCAAACAATTTCAAAATGAGATGTCCCCTACTGTATGACGTTAGTAACTGAAGAAAGAATAGTGTGAATCAGGACTAGGAAGTGGACCCTCTGGGTCACGACTTCAGAGCCCCCGAGGGCGAGTGAACCAGATGGTGCCACCCCCTGTACAGGGAGTGTTAGGGACATGCTCAAGGAGGGTGAAGCCGCAACTGCCGGAGCCAAAGGGACGACTGAAGATAGAACAGAGAGAGAATGGAGGATGGAGGGAAGATGGAGCTACTGAAGAGGCTAGAATGGCGGAGGCACTGGACAGATAGAGGCAGTAAAAGACAAAGTACTGACCAGAAAGATGAATGCACACGTAGACGAAAACAATGGGGACTTAGAACTAGCAGGCACAGCAGGAATAAAGGACTGGCAGGTATGGCAGGAACATGGAACTGGAAGGCACAGCAGGAACACAGAACTGGAAGGCACAGCAGGAACATGGAACTGGAAGGCACGGCAGGACCACGGAACTGGAAGGCACAGAAGGTGCACGGGACTGGAAGGCACAGCAGGAACACGGGACTGGAAGGCACAGCAGGAAAACAGAACTGGAAGGCACAGCAGGAACACGGGACTGGAGACAATCTAGAGACAAAGCAAGAGATGCACGGAGCCTAGGAACCTAAGGTGATGCTGGTAATAACCAGCAAACGCAATAGATGCAAAGGTGTCTTACCCGGTCAGATGCAGGAGAGAAATACCCGACGGGCGTCGCCATATTGGGGGCGGAGCTAGTGGATCACGACCTCCCAGAAGCCCCGGCGGTGAGAGGAGCACATCTGCGCATGCGCGGACCGCTGAAGGGACAAACACCAGGGAATCCAGATGGAGAGGAGCAAGGAGGAGCGCTGGGAGTACGCTGGCCGAAGAGGTAAGTATTGAGTGGTGTAACAGTGTGGATGAGTTCTGGATGACAAAGAAGATATGATCCAAACATTTATTAAATTAGATGTCCCCCTACTTTATGACATTAGTAACCTATAATTTTTTGAGGGGGCTGTGGATGAGGTCTGTTTAACAATGACTAGATGGTATAAACAATTTCTAAATGAGATGTTCCCTTTTGTATTATGTTAGTAACAGAAGAACATGTTTTGGGCCTGTCGATGAGGCCTGTATAACATTATTATTATTATTATTGACGACATACTCCAATTACAATGTGAGATGTCCCCTATTGTGTCACATTAGTAGCAGAAGAATGTTTTTGGCCTGTCGATGAGGCCTGTGTAACATTGACTGGACGCTACAAACAATTTGAAAGTGAGATGTCCTCTACTGTATTACATTAATAACAGAAAAAAATTGCTTAAGTGTGGATGAGGGCTAGATGACAAAGATATGTTCCAAACAATTTTTTAGTTACATGTCCTCTACTGTATTACGTTAGTAAAAGAAGAATTTGAGGGGGGGGGGCTGTCGATATTTCTGTATAACATTGACTACATGCTCCACACAATTTAAAAGTAAGATGTCCCCTACTGTATTACGTTAGTAACAGAATAATCTTTGGGGGCTATCAATGAGGCCTGTATAACATTTACTGCAGTCTCCAAAAAATCTAAAAGTGAGATGTCTCCTACTGTAATGTTTAACAGCAGAATAATTTTTTTGAGGCCTGTATAACATTGACTACATGCACCAAACAATTTCAAAGTGAGACGTCCCCTACTGTATGACGTTAGTGACGGAAAAAAGTTTGGGGGGCCTGTCAATGAAGCCTGTATGACATTGACCACTATTGGCTCCTGTATCATGTTTGTAAAAAGAAAAAAAATTAATCTGCACAGCTCTGCACACAGAACAATTTCAATGCCAATAAATGACAAGGTTGGATTTAGTGGGCTATATCACATTTAGCAATTGAAAAAAAGATATATTTTAATATGCGTGACGACTGACTGCAGACAGCTTCATTTCACCACCACAAAATTACAATGTGGTATACGGTGGGCTGTATCACGTTTTGCAAATGAAAAAGTTTATATATTATTTAATGTGCGTTAGGTCTGCAGACAGCTTCATATTACCGGCACAAAATTACAATGTGGAATACGGCAGGCTGTATCACATTTTACAAAAGAAAAAGTTTATTTTTTTAATGTGCGTGAGGGCTGCAGACAGCTTCATATCAACGCCACAAAATTACAACTTGGGATATGGCGGCCTGTATCACATTTAGCAACAGAAATTTTTTTTTTTTTTAATGTACATGAGATGTGCACACTGTGGAATTTCTCTGCCACTGAATAATAAGGTGAGATACAACATGGTGAATCATGCTAGCAACTGCACCAAAAAAAGATTTCTTCATGCACAACAGGCCAAATCACAGAACAATGTCACCACACCAGTAAATGACAAATCGGGATATTGCATGCTGTTTCACATTTAGCTAGTGAAAAAGTAAGATTTAGAAGGCTATACTCGTGCATGGAGCACAATAGAAACAGTGCAAAACATACTTGTATGACATGTGCCCTGCTGGCTTTGTCAGTGGACCTCAGTATTGGCAAAAAAAAATTGATAGAATATCAATTTAACAGCCACACAGGATACTTCCTAGCTAAACTATCTGAAACATCTGAAACAACTATCTAGCTAACTACCTAAAATCTAGCTTCTAACACTTCCAGCATCAGGAGTAGCCTCTCAGCGTTACAGTGTCAAAATCACACTAAATCAAGATGTCCACTCTTTATATGGAGAGGAACATGTGATTTCAGCAGCCAATTACCCAAGCCGTTGTGTCAGGGCATTGTGGACGTTTCCTGCGCCCTGATTGGCTAGCCGCAATGTGCATACATAAAGTTAGGAAATAAAATTACTATTTACAAACATGTCGCGCCACTGAGCTCTGAAAAACCCCTTCTCTCATCAAACACGTGCCCCACGCTCATGATACACCACCATTATCGTAGCAAAAGTGCTGAAAATTCTTTTGTGGCAATGCAAATTTTTTTCCCACACTTTATACAGAATGTTTTTGATTTTTCCGGATTTTGTAAAATTTTGCTTGCGTTTCCAATCACGAATCCGAATGTTCCATATTCGTGCTGACTTTATGTTTGCCGATCTTTTTCTGAATAAATTCGCTCATCACTAGTCTTGTTTCACATTTTATATGCTGGGTTTCTGTTAAAGAGCATCAGATGGGTTGAATATGGTTTTAGGTGAGCCTCAGAGAAATTGGAGACTTTGCACTATTGATAATTGCTTTTCTGGGAATCAATTTAAAAAAAAAAATTAGAACTTTTGGAAATTTTGACAATACTACTTTTGTAATAAATTCAACATAAATCAGCAAAGTGATGCTTAAAACTACATGACTGTCCTTTTGCCACTTAGTAGGAGCTTATATCTTCTTTGTCAAAACAGAGCCAAACTGCACTGCTGTAATAATTAGAAACAGCAGGAAAGAAAATGCCAAAAGACATATTCAACTTAGTATGGAAAAAATACTTTGATGCATAGTACAGAACAGATACGAAAACTAAACATAGCTAATTTACAGTTACCGGCGTATAAGACGACTTTTTGACCCCTAAAAATTGTCCCAAAAGTCGGGGGTCGTCTTATACGCCGGGTACGGTGTGTGCAGGGAGCGATCCTGCATTTCGGAGTGTGGTTCCCAGGGTCTGGAGGAGAGAAGACTCTCCTTCAGGCCCTGGAATCCATATTCATGTTAAAAATAAAGAATAAAAATAAAAAACATGGATATACTCACCCTCGGACGGGCCCTGGCTCTCAGCGCTGCTAGCATCTCCCTCTGTTCTTTAGAATGCGGTGAGTGAAGGACCTTCAGTGACGTCGCGGTCACATGAGTGGTCAGGTGACCGGTCATCTGACCGCTCATGTGACCGCGACGTCATCAAAGGTCCTTCACTCACCATATTCTAAGGAACAGAGGGAGACGCTAGCAGCGCTGTGAGCCAGGGCCCGTCCGAGGGTGAGTATATCCATGTTTTTTATTTTTATTCTTTATTTTTAACATGAATATGGATCCCAGGGCCTGAAGGAGAGTCTCCTCTCCTCCAGACCCTGGGAACCACACGCCGTATAAGATGACTGGGCGTATAAGATGACCCCCGTCTTTTACGGCAGGCATATCCCAAATTCCATATTTTATATGGAAAAATTGGTACATTAAGACTGGTATGGTCTTCAGACTCGCAAGAGGGTGGATTTTGTTAGATTATTAGGAACACACCAAAGCAGTAAAATAGATTAGTGTGCAAACTATTTAGGGCTTAGTGTTATGTACTCAATATATATGTTTTTCTTGGTACTGGTAGCAATGTAACAATGTATCTTAAGTGAAAAACAATTTTCCTGTTCAAGCTGAGTACTTGGAATAAGTTATTTACTTCATGATAACATGTATTTATCATGTTACCATGTAGAAAGTAAACTTTTTAGTTGCTCTTACATTAAAGATCACTAACAGACTATCCCTTACCAATTTATGGCAGACAAAGTAGTAATAGTTGTTATATTTTCATTGTTCAATTAAAGGGAACCCGTGACAAGATTCATGCAGCAGGAATTAGAGACCACCTCCTGCATTACAAACATTTATGTTTTACTCTGAAACTCTGCAGCAATTGAGAAAAAAATATAGTTGAAAGCATAGCCAAAGACTGATAGAATAGCTTAAGGAATATGTGCCTGTAGACTTCTCCCCACCCACTCACCTAGACTGACAAATTTCTCCCTATACAAACACCCAAAGAAAGATCTGTCAGTCTAGCTAAGGTAGGGAGTAACCAGTGGGATATTCCTCTTGGACTAGTCACCTCATCAGTAACAGTTCGTTTAACAGTGTCTTTCTCTGAAATGACATAACATTTCACAGCAAAAAATACATTTTGAAATATAGAAGTTGGTCTTTGTTCTTGCTGCCCATGGCTTGGGTAGCAACAATTATGTGTCAGGTTTTCTTTATAGGTGTACTCAAAAAATGAATAAACTGTATATTTTTTTAATTTAAAATACGCAAATAAAATAAATAAAATGTTAATCATGTATTCTATTCAAAAATTTTACACTGCAAAAACATAATATTGAGGGAAAGTGAAGCTCAAAATACAAGGAATAAAAAGTTACTGTAGGTCAATATTTGAAGAACAAAATGAAACCATATCTATCCACTCCTGGTGTGAAAATGGAAGAGATGATCTGGTGTAAAATGTTCCTTTACACTGTAAACGGTTGATATCTCACAGCGGAAACCATTAAACCAGTTATAAATAATCTCAGATGGATTGCAGGCATCTTAGCAGACAAGATTGGTGAGTTTGAAAATATGTGTGATTTTTGGATGAGGTCCTTCAAAGACTAAAATGTAACAAGTTACAATAATGATTGGTGAATCATTTGTTACAGGTTTTTTTCTACTGTTTAACTCCGATCTATAAAATTTTCCTTAACATCCATGTTTTAATATAAATTCCTTTATCAAATACATTCAATTCACATCTCTTCCTTTATAAAAAGCATTTTTATTTACTGACATTATTCTCTGATAATGTCCTTCATGTTAATTATCACCTTCACCCAATAGTGTGAAAATAGTTATCAAAAGGTAAGCTTGGAAAACTACTTAATTCCTAATATTCCTAGCAAAAGCGGACTTATATCAAAAACTGCCGCAAGAAGAGATCCATATTCATATATAAAACCAAAGTTTACTTTATTAACACAAACTATTATAAAAATATACACAGACAGATGAAACATATATAAACAGAAGAGTGTCTAAAGGAATAGAAACAGTGGAGCTCAGACCAATATATCCATATATCAATAGTTCTCAGTAATTATATATCACTATATCAGCCTATATCATGACGATATGTGGTGGATCTACTATTTCACAGTCTTAATGGCGACAAGTCACCTATTTAGAATAAATCCTATCTGTCCACCATACATATCAATCTATCGATATCAGGAAGCCATGGATACGTAAGTAAACCTTATTTATCTAGAGTGTTTTCAGACTAACCGTCCTGTGCTAACATCACCTGCTATAATACAGCGTAATATAATAAGGTGCTCACTTACATATCAAAGTATTCCCAAGGAGACTGAGACCGACAGGTAGGAGCCCACTGAACCCTCCAGGTGCGCCCCGACGCGCGTTTCGCCCGTAAGCTTCTTCCGGGGACGTAACCCAGTGAGAGAGAAGACGGCCTCTTATATCTGGCATCACCAATGGAGTAGCGGTACGTCATAAGGGGCGGATTAATTGTGCGTGTCCGTCAGGTGTCTTGGCGCATAGCGTTCCAATCCCATTCCTGTGACAAAAGGCGCTACTGAGACTGCGCTCACTGGAACGCTGCGTGAACCGCAAGCGTAACCAGAACAGAGCGCATCTAAGTGCATCGGGACTTGGGATTTACCGCGCATGCGCACTACCTGACGGACACTGATAGACCATCTCATACATTGACGGCGTAACAGAGTAAAGGGAAATGACTCCATGTGGACCATATCTGTTATACCTAATATCCCAAATAAGGAACTGGGCCTAAATACAATTATATGTGAAATTAATAGTGACTATAAATAAAATAGACATTAATTATTAAATAATTTACAGTGATCTATATAATGCCTAATGTAATGTAGGCATATATTCTAAATAAGATAGATATGTCAAATAGATAAACAATGGACATAAATAAAAGGTGCAAGGTGTCATTTATTAAAATAATCATAACTGTGATATACATAATCATTACTGTGATATAAATAATTAATGCGTAGTGATAAAAGTGAACTTTTTTTGATACCCCAATAGAGGTGTCAAAGAAGTGATTATATAAGTACAACACTAATGATTCTTTATATAATGTATATTTTACCAAAGAGCATGTGCATAATTTAAAAGTGCATTCAGTCATATATTATTTCTCATTTCACTTTACTTATTATTAAAGTGACAAGGTGCTCTCATCAAAAATTATTGTTGCTCCTTCATTCCTAAGACTAAGTATATATACTTCACGAGAATTTCTATACACAATTCTAAAATACACTAAATACTTAATAATACCCCCCACAAGAAACACTACCACCTCATACTATCCCCTATCCAAGTAAGTCCACTAATGGGCCCCAATATTCCCCAATATTGCACAACCCCTTTACCCCCTTAAACAACCATAAAATCCTATCCCATACAGATATACAAAAGTTCTCGTTATTCCTGTGAAGAGAAGAGGAGAAGACAAGAGAGATATAGAAAGACTATAATCAATATGATGCAATATCATGTAAGGGAAACAAATTCTTGGTTCCTCCTGTCGTATGGATTCAAATTCCCATGTCTTCTTATCGTTTGTCTTCTCCATCCATTAGTTATTGCTTGTCAATAATAATAGAACACTTGTGACGGAGTAGGATGATGGAAATAACTTCACCGCTGTAACAAATTCTCCTATATGACCCCCATTTTAGTAACCCATAAGAGACCATCTAATAAAAAAAAGAAGATACATTAGTAACAACATAATAAACACATGATTAAAATTAACTTATTAATATACATTTAAAAGATAAGAACCTTAATACTCTCACCTCAAACTAAAAAGATGCCCTTATTAAAACATAATTACAGAAATGCTGCAAAGCCTAAGCTTTCATTTAACCCTTGTGGACTCATGGCTCCCAGCCAAAAAATCCACTTGCTCTCCAATTGAGCCAAACACCGACCCAAATCTCCTCCTCTAATCCCCAGATCAATTTGATCTATAGCCCTAATCGAAAGATCATTGCTAGAGCACCCATGATATTGCTTGAAATGTCTGGGGAGAGACTTAAGGGTACTCGTGTCCTCTGTGGTTCTGGCTTTTTGGATGTCTCTTACATGTTCCCGGGTCCTGATTTTGAGTTCTCTTGTTGTTAACCCCACGTAAATCTTACCACAGGTACATTTGGCCTGATATATTACTCCTTTCGATGAACAGTCCAAATGGCTACGTATGTCATAGCTACGGGTCCCATTGTGGTTAGTAAAGGTAGTAGTTTTTTCATGGTTAAGACATCCCTTACATAAACCACATGGGAAGAACCCAAATCTACTTTTATCCTTTCTCATTCTCATAGTATTCTTAATGGGATCATAGTGGCTATGTACTAAGATGTCTTTCAAATTGGCTGCCCTTTTTGCCACAAACGAAGGCTTCTCCGGTAAAATAGCCTTCAAAGTGGGATCACTTTTTAGAACTCCCCAGTGTTTCAGGACGATTTGAGTTAGTTCATACCACCTATTGTTGAATGTGGAGATGAAACGTACCTGATCTTTTTTCTCATCAATATCTCGTTGCTTATGGGGTCCATATAATAGCTGATCCCGAGGGGTTCTTTTGGCTCTCATATATCCTCTCTTAATCATTTTTTTGCTATAGCCTCTTCGGGAGAATCTTTCTATTAAGTCCATTGATTGTTTCTCAAAATTTTGTTCATTTGAGCAGATTCTTTTTGCTCTCAGAAATTGTCCAATAGGAATTCCTCGTATCGTTGTTCTGGGATGCGATGATTCAGCCATCAGAAGTGAATTAGTTGCAGTCGGTTTTCTGTATATATCAGTCTGAATCCTACTACTACTGTCAGTATCAATCTTGATATCTAAAAAATTACTGAGAACTATTGATATATGGATATATTGGTCTGAGCTCCACTGTTTCTATTCCTTTAGACACTCTTCTGTTTATATATGTTTCATCTGTCTGTGTATATTTTTATAATAGTTTGTGTTAATAAAGTAAACTTTGGTTTTATATATGAATATGGATCTCTTCTTGCGGCAGTTTTTGATATAAGTCCGCTTTTGCTAGGATTATTGTTGGAAGTGCCATAACTTATTGGTGTTAGTGGACTATTGAGGTAGTTTATGTAACGTATACTGTTGTATCAACAGTTGGTCCGATATTATGGATTTAAAAGCCAGGGAATCTGCCTGGCGGTCGAAGGCAGTTGACATATTTAAACAGAGTGTTCCAGTCATTTCGCAAGATGCCCCACATGAAATTAAAGATGGACTATTCCAATACAGAAATGCTTTGCAAAGAAAAATAAAATTATGGTGGAATAAAACTACACTAGAGAATTATTATAGTAAAAAGATCATTCCACGAGGATTAAGGATTCAACTATTCCCTACATATGATCTAGGAGAACCAGAGTTTATTAAAAGATGGATGACAGCAGCCTCGGTATGCTCCCTGGAATTTATCCAAATTTTAATAGACCACAATACAGTATCACTGGAAGAGGTGGATAACAAATTGGAAGAATTGCAAAAAACACTTCAGAAGGATATGTCAAAAGAACAATTTGAAAAATGGTCAAAAGATTTGGATATTGATATTACTAAATGGGAGGATAATGTGAGCAAGGAGAAGCTGAAGAAATTTCAGAGGGATATTACAGATTATGAATCTAATAAAATCTATAGATGGCAAAACCCTAGGAAAAAGATACAATAGGTGATGAGGAAGCGTGATGAATCCATCACACCCAGTACATCTGATATTGACAGCAATACGTCTGCAAGTGAAAGTGAACCCATGTGGGATTTTCAATTACGGAGTGGTAGCCAAAAAAGGAGATTACCGGATATGTTTAATAAACATCAAAAAGGCAAGAGGATAAAGGATCGTTTTCAGGTAGTAAATTTATCTCAACACAAATTATCAGCAATACAACTGAATATTCTAGAAAAAGGTCTGACATTTTCTCCATCTCGCCCTATAGACACATTCACGTGCATAAAGGACACTCATTTGTTTGCCAGAAAGCTTATTTTAAAAAAAACTGCATGCTAAGAATGTGACATTGGAACAACAAATTACTAGGGATGAACAGGAGGCCCTGGAGGCACTACTGTCGTTGGAAGAAGAAAATCTGGGCATAACATCAGAGGTTAGTGCAATACCCCTACATTTGGGATGTAAGTCTATGAAGTTTCCTCCTTTGGGACTATGTCCCGCTATCGACATTTTTACTAAACTGGTCACGGCAGATATTGAGTCTCTGGCAAACTCAGGAAAAGGGAGTTCTAACCTTACTAGGTTGGAAAGAGATGCAATAGAGGAGTTGAGGACATGGGATGATGTAATCTATAAGCCAGCGGACAAAGGGGGCAATCTAGTAGTATGGCCAAAGGAACTGTACGAAAAACAGGCCAGCAAGTTACTAGAGGATAAAAATTGCTACCGTAAGTTGTGTTATAACCCCTTGTCTTCCGTTCAGGCGGAATTAATAGAGATTATGGAACAGGCATTTGATCAGAACATTATATCTAAAGCCTTTTGGGATAACATCAAGAAATTTAAGCCCAAGCTACCGACGTTTTATTTAATACCGAAACTCCATAAAAATCTGGAAGACCCCCCTGGACGCCCGATTGTGGCAGGTAATGGGGGCTTGTGTGAACTCATCTCAGACGTGTAGATTCACATATAGAACTGGCCTATTTAAATGACTCTTCCCAAAAATATAAAGAAAACCAATAAGAGAATATAGGAAGCAACTGTCAAAAATCTAAAATTAACAAATTTTATTAAATTCACAGAAAAAATAGGATTACATATTACAGATAATGTTAAAATATACTGTCCTCAAGAAAATGCACATGCAAAATATGACCACAAGTGCACAGCCATGCAAAGCAACCGCATAAAGTCTTCAAATTAGTAGCAAAGAAATGCCCAAAGGCAAAGAAGTAGAGACGTATAGTACAATACTGTAATAAGCCTATTTAAGATGACCAATAGTGCGTCCTCAGTGCATATAGATATCTCTGTTTCCCCTCTTTATAATATGTGGAAAAGTATTTTGACCCTAGCTGCCATGTTATTAAAGTGCCTAGTGCTTAATGAGAAGAGCCTCTCCTAATAGCTACTGCATGGCAGATATTACAGGCCTCACACTATATTAAAGAGGATAGTGACTTTAGCATGTCTCATACATTTTAAGGCTGAGCAATGATGGAATACGAATGCTATACATGACCTGCACGTGCTGTCCTGATGGCCCCAACGCGCGTTTCGCGTCCTGCTTCTTCCGGGGGAATGTGTACAGGGGTGAGTATGACCGGGTTTTTATATATGTCTCTCATTGGTGGCAGCGGCGTTGTAATGGCGCTCTTGCCGCTGAAGCAGGCCACCGCGCACGCGCAGATCGGCGTCCCACGTCACCGCCGTCGCTTTCCCGCCCGACGCGTCAGGGCAGGGGGCGGCGCCAGCGATCCTAAGGACGCGTCACCACGGCAACGCGGCAACCCGAACAGCGGCGGAGCGCACACGCCGCTGGGAGTGAAGGAGGAAGTAAATAGATCGTTGCCTAGGAACGGGGGCGGGGAGGGAGGGGAGGGGGCGGTGTATTTACCACAATGGATTGGATTTGCAAAACATAATGAAAAGGGTGGGAGGAGAGGGACGAGTGTAACACGCCTATATATCCAATCTGTGCGGGGTGAGGAAAAAGACCCACAGGGCAGCACGTACAAGTCCCGTACCCTCACAATAAATACCTAAAAATAGTGAATTAACCCCTTGTTACATAGGACAGGGATTCAATAGTGTACTTATTACTAATGTATATGTGTACGTGAAGGAAAGATGGATAAAACATATTAAGTGAGCCATATTTAGAAACTCTAATAAGTATTGACACAAATGTATTTATATACATGTGTATAAAAACCTGACAATTTATACTAAAGAGCAAAAGTGCTGAACCAAAAAGGATCCATTTAAAAAGACTAATAATATATTCAATTATTACATACGGTTGCGCTACATAAATAAAGGTGCTCAAGTGTCTAGTGTGACATTGCTAAACAATTGTTACAAAATGGTGGGGATGAATGGCATGTATGGGTTATCTGTATATTTTTGAAGTGTCTCTAGAGAGTACATATCTATACTGAGCATAAATATAACAGCTATTACCCAAAGCCTATTATACGGCCATAGGTATATTAGTATGCTGGTAAAGTACATTGATAAAAATTCATATCTTCTCACAGGGGGTCCTCTTGTTTAATTTCAGAGTCTTGGCTCCCTTTGAATTATCCCAGCACTCCTCAGAGACACCGCTCCACTCCAGATCATCAACTCCACACCACCAGGCTCCGGCAATCATGCTCCAAGGGAAAAACTCCACGAACCACCGGTAAGTATTTACTATAAACTAACAAAAAAAGTTATTAAAAACTGACAGTATCCACAATAAAACCAACACAGAGAAAAAAACACCACTTAAAAACACCACTCACATAAAACTTAAAGAAAGGGGGCAAAGCTCAACTTTTCATTTAAACCTTTTGGATAAACACAATCAATCCTTTTAATCCATTTTGTTTCCAACTGCGCGAGGATTTTCTTCCAGTTACCACCTCTTTGGTCAATGAGAACTCTATCAATTCCCGATACTTTCAATAATTTGGCATCGCAGTTATGTGCTTGTTTAAAATGCCGAGGTATTGGTTTCAATTCCGCCATATCAGTCGCCTCTCGCGCATTGAGGATATCCCGGACGTGTTCTCGGACTCGTAGTTTCAGTGGCCTTGATGTTAAACCCACATAAATTTTCCCACATGGGCACTTAGCATAATATATTACGCCCATCGTGTTGCATGTTATGTGTTGTGTGATGGTGAAACTTTTACCCCCATCACTTGACTCAAACATCGACGCTTTCTGCATATTTGGACATGCAATGCAGTCATTGCACGGGAAGAAACCCCATTTCGGTCCTTTAGATCCAAATGCTTTGCTTGGGTCCTCCCCAGGATGATAGCTGTGGACTAGGATGTCTTTTAGGTTTTTAGATCTTCTATACGTGATGGATGATGTGTTGCTGATGTGTTTGCTGAGGGTTTGATCAGTTTTTAACATTGCCCAATATTTATTCAGGGCTTGTCTCATTTCTCTCCACTTTTCATTATACGTTGAGATGAACCTGATCATTGGGTCTTGTACATTCTGTTTCACTTTCGGCTGTAACAGGTTCGTCCGATTTTCTGCCGCTGCCCGTCTCCATCCCTTCTTAATGCTCCTGTTTGAGTAGCCTCGGTTTCTAAATCTTTGTGCCAACTCACCCGCTTGCTGGCTGAATGATATCTCATCAGAGCATATTCTTTTTATCCGCAGGAATTGTCCCGTGGGTATAGCGTTCACCACCTGTTGAGGGTGGGAGGATGTGGCGTGCAGGAGGGAATTTACAGCAGTTTCCTTGCGGAACACATCAGTCACTAGCACATTTGATTTTCCTTTCAAAATAAGTATGTCAAGGAATTCGATCCTAGTTTGACTATACTTACAAGTCAGTTTCACATTGATGTTGTTGTTATTCAACATGTTCATAAACGCCAGAAGCTCCTCCTCTGTACCCTGCCAAATCATAAGAATGTCGTCGATAAATCTTGCCCAAAACAGGACTTTTTCGATGTCAGCAATGGGATTATTGAAGAATATTTTACGTTCCCACGCCCCTAAAAAGAGATTTGCATATGAGGGGGCAAATGCCGCCCCTATAGCCGTACCTTGCTTTTGTAGGTAGATGGTATTTTTAAACATAAAATAATTGTGTTCCAGTGTAAATCCTAACAGGGTCATAAGGAAGTTAGACAATCCAATATCATAGTCGGACATTCTTAGGAACATTTGTACTGCTCGCATACCGTCTTTGTGTTGAATCGACGTGTAGAGAGATTCTACATCTAAGGATACGAGCCACATGTCATCTTCCATGGGGATACCTTCCACTTTGCTCAACACATCTCCAGTGTCTCTAATATGTGATGGCAGGGTTTGTACAATGGGTTTAAGATGAAAATCTAGGTACTTACATGTTGTTTCGCATAGGCTTGCATTCCCCGACACAATGCGTCTTCCAGGTAGGTTTGACAGGCTTTTATGGATTTTTGGGATAAAGTAAATGCATGCTGTCCTCGGATACACAGGTACAAGGTTGTCTCTCAGTTCTTTTGTTATTATCCCCTCTTCAAAAGCTTTGTTCAAGATTTCACACAGTTCATTCTGGAAGGCAGATGTGGGGTTATAAGTTAGTCTTTTATAACAGCATGTGTCTCTAAGTTGTCTGAGGGCCTCCCTCTCATACTGTTTTTTTGGCCATATCACTACATTGCCCCCCTTGTCAGAGGGTTTTATCACTATTTCCCTCATGTTTTTGAGTTCATGTAGTGCTCTCCTCTGGTCATTGGTCAAATTGTCCTGTGAGATGCCTTTGGTAATTTTCTCAAACTCCTCAGTGACGAGTTTCACAAATATTTCGATGTTTGGATAAATATTTAACGAAGGGAATCTTTTAGGTATTGGTACCACAAACTTACTCTTTGTTGATGGCATCTCCTGTTCATCCATTAGTTCCTCCAATGCAGCTATTGCTTCCAATTCTTCAGTGCTCCATTGTTCACCTCTATTTGTCTTGTCATGCAATTTTTTTAGGACCAGTTTTCGTGCGAAGAGGTGAAGAACCTTTATAGCTAGGAATGGGTCGAAGGGAGAGACAAGGGAGAAAGTTAATCCCAAACTTAAGACTTCAATTTGTGCCTCTGACATTTGAGTTTCTGATAAATTAATCACCTGTAATTTTGAAGATGAATTGTCAGTTCTTCTATAGTGATTGTTACCTCTTTTGCGATAGTTATTTTTCCTCAGGTTGTACATACGGTTACTACCTCCCCGTTCTCCTTCATCATCTCTGGATGACATGGATGAGAATGATGAAGATCTTGATTTATCATATTCCTTAGCAACCACGGAGCGCCATCTGTACATGGTGCCACTTCTCAAGTCATTTGAATCTCTCTGGAATTTTTTCATTTTTACTTCTTTTACCTCTTTCTCCCAGATCTGAAACTGGGCATCAATATCTTTATTAAATATGTCCATTTCAGATGTTGATAGTGTTTCATTCAATTTCCTGCGTGTGTTTTCAATATCCGTATCAAATTTCTCAAGACTTTTTTTTATTGTTACCAATCAGCAATTCCATAAGTGATTTGGAACATTGGTTGCACACCTCCTCCCATTTGGTTTTAAACGGTATGTCATCAACCGGGAACGAGGGCATAATTCTCACCCGTAGACCCCTGGGTATAAGTCCTTTAGATATGTACTTCTCCAATGATGCCTTGTTCCACCACATACAAGTCCGTTTTTTTAAAAGATATTTCATTGAGTTTTTTAATTCAATTTTTTGCCCACTTTCATTAATATCAGATTGCACTGCATCTCCTCCAAAGACAGTATCCAAGGTTGAAAGCCAGGCTGTACCCCTAGCCCTAATATTCATTTCATACCCACAAAAGTCTGTAAACAAAGTACAGAAAAAGCTTATAGATTCACATATAGAACTGGCCTATTTAAATGACTCTTCCCAAAAATATAAAGAAAACCAATAAGAGAATATAGGAAGCAACTGTCAAAAATCTAAAATTAACAAATTTTATTAAATTCACAGAAAAAATAGGATTACATATTACAGATAATGTTAAAATATACTGTCCTCAAGAAAATGCACATGCAAAATATGACCACAAGTGCACAGCCATGCAAAGCAACCGCATAAAGTCTTCAAATTAGTAGCAAAGAAATGCCCAAAGGCAAAGAAGTAGAGACGTATAGTACAATACTGTAATAAGCCTATTTAAGATGACCAATAGTGCGTCCTCAGTGCATATAGATATCTCTGTTTCCCCTCTTTATAATATGTGGAAAAGTATTTTGACCCTAGCTGCCATGTTATTAAAGTGCCTAGTGCTTAATGAGAAGAGCCTCTCCTAATAGCTACTGCATGGCAGATATTACAGGCCTCACACTATATTAAAGAGGATAGTGACTTTAGCATGCCTCATACATTTTAAGGCTGAGTAATGATGGAATACGAATGCTATACATGACCTGCACGTGCTGTCCTGACGTGTTACACTCGTCCCTCTCCTCCCACCCTTTTCATTATGTTTTGCAAATCCAATCCATTGTGGTAAATACACCGCCCCCCTCCCCTCCCTCCCCGCCCCCGTTCCTAGGCAACGATCTATTTACTTCCTCCTTCACTCCCAGCGGCGTGTGCGCTCCGCCGCTGTTCGGGTTGCCGCGTTGCCGTGGTGACGCGTCCTTAGCGTCGCTGGTGCCGCCCCCTGCCCTGACGCGTCGGGCGGGGAAGCGACGGCGGTGACGTGGGACACCGATCTGCGCGTGCGCGGTGGCCTGCTTCAGCGGCGAGAGCGCCATTACAACGCCGCTGCCACCAATGAGAGACATATATAAAAATCCGGTCATACTCACCCCTGTACACATCCCCCCGGAAGAAGCAGGACGCGAAACGCGCGTTGGGGCCATCAGGACAGCACGTGCAGGTCATGTATAGCATTCGTATTCTATCATTACTCAGCCTTAAAATGTATGAGACATGCTAAAGTCACTATCCTCTTTAATATAGTGTGAGGCCTGTAATATCTGCCATGCAGTAGCTATTAGGAGAGGCTCTTCTCATTAAGCACTAGGCACTTTAATAACATGGCAGCTAGGGTCAAAATACTTTTCCACATATTATAAAGAGGGGAAACAGAGATATCTATATGCACTGAGGACGCACTATTGGTCATCTTAAATAGGCTTATTACAGTATTGTACTATACATCTCTACTTCTTTGCCTTTGGGCATTTCTTTGCTACTAATTTGAAGACTTTATGCGGTTGCTTTGCATGGCTGTGCACTTGTGGTCATATTTTGCATGTGCATTTTCTTGAGGACAGTATATTTTAGCATTATCTGTAATATGTAATCCTATTTTTTCTGTGAATTTAATAAAATTTGTTAATTTTAGATTTTTGACAGTTGCTTCCTATATTCTCTTATTGGTTTTCCTCATCTCAGACGTGGTGGATTATTTTTTAAGACCAATAGTAGTCGCCCTTCCCTCGTATATTAGGGACACCACGTCGGCCTTACAACGACTAGACCAGTTGTCCTTGGAGGATAATATGGTTATGGTCACAGCCGGCGTGGAGTCCCTATATACCTCTATTAAACATCATGATGGCCTGGAAGCGGTGAAATTTTTTCTCCAGGCGAGTAATTTGGATGGACCCCTTGCCGCATTTATCCTTACCTTGTTGGATTTTGTGCTGCATCACAATGCTTTTGTTTTTAATTCTCACATTTTTGTTCAAAAGCAAGGTACAGCCATGGGGGCCTCATGTGCCCCAGCCTATGCCAACCTTTTTTGGGGGGCATGGGAAAGGGGGATTTTTCAAGATGGCCTCATCCAGGAAATGAACGAAGTTCAGGTATATCGATGATATTTTATTTTTTTGGGAGGGCGATGACAAGGGTCTACGCTGTCTGATGTCCAAATTGAACAACAACAACTTAAATATCAAACTTACCTTTGTCTCTGGCAGGTGTTAGGGGTCGAGTTCCCGCTTCTGCACAGGGGGAATCTCGAGCCACCTCCGCTGCGGTCTCCCATTCTTGTCCAGCCGCAGTGGAGTCTGCTCAGCAAAGACGTCGGTCCCAGCGTCTTGCTCATTCTCACTCTGTTCTGAGAGTTACTGCTGCTTCTCCAGTCTCTGCCATTAAGGTCAGTGCTGGTCAGCAGCGAGCGGACTTCTCTGGGACTAAGTCCTTGTCTGCACGTACTGAGCATGCCCAGGGTAAGATCTCCCGTTGGAGATCGAGGGTCATGTGCTCAGGCTCTGCAGCACATTCCATTGGTCCTCTTGGCAGGTCTTGGAAGGGCAAAAGTGCTGTAGCCACTTCCTGTGCTGCAACTATATAAACTGCGCATGACCGCACGGCCATGCGCTAGTATTGTCTTACAATTGTTATGTGCGTATGTTGTGAGTGCAAGTCGTCCTCGGATACCCCTACCCTATTGAATGTCTGTTCGCGGAAGGTGTATGGTTGCTATCTAGCGCTCGACTTATCCTACAGCACTAATCACACATTACAGCGTCCAGTTGCTGTGACCGCCAGTACGGCGCCGTGCACTTCCACTGTGCTTTCCTTACCCAAGCTTGGGTGGTTAGTGGTGTTCGTCAGTGCCTCACCGCATGCACTCTTGTGCCAAAATACTGTTATTCAGTTTCCTTACACACCCAGTTGTGGTGTTGTGCCAGCAAGGGTCTAATCGGACTTCAATCCCAGTTGGGGTTGAGTTCACTGACTACTTGCTCGCACTTTAGGTGCGGTACCGTGGTCCTGTGACTTAACAGGATTGCTTCTTTCACGCTGGGTGAGGTTTAGTGTACCGCCATATAGTCTGCAATTGCTAGCAGCAGGTTTTCACCTGCACGGTGGACCCCGGACTGCGAACGCATCTATATCATCTGTCTTGGTGCGCTCCGCCAGTCCTTACAGCAGGCATAT
The DNA here is from genome assembly GCF_032444005.1 of Ranitomeya imitator. NCBI lineage: Eukaryota > Metazoa > Chordata > Amphibia > Anura > Dendrobatidae > Ranitomeya > Ranitomeya imitator. Next base: position 460,931,435 of record NC_091282.1, on the reverse strand, counting down.
CAATTTTTTGGATATCAAGATTGATACTGACAGTAGTGGTAGGATTCAGACTGATATATACAGAAAACCGACTGCAACTAATTCACTTCTGATGGCTGTCTCATCGCATCCCAGAACAACGATACGAGGAATTCCTATTGGACAATTTCTGAGAGCAAAAAGAATCTGCTCAAATGAACAAAATTTTGAGAAACAATCAATGGACTTAATAGAAAGATTCTCCCGAAGAGGCTATAGCAAAAAAATGATTAAGAGAGGATATATGAGAGCCAAAAGAACCCCTCGGGATCAGCTATTATATGGACCCCATAAGCAACGAGATATTGATGAGAAAAAAGATCAGGTACGTTTCATCTCCACATTCAACAATAGGTGGTATGAACTAACTCAAATCGTCCTGAAACACTGGGGAGTTCTAAAAAGTGATCCCACTTTGAAGGCTATTTTACCGGAGAAGCCTTCGTTTGTGGCAAAAAGGGCAGCCAATTTGAAAGACATCTTAGTACATAGCCACTATGATCCCATTAAGAATACTATGAGAATGAGAAAGGATAAAAGTAGATTTGGGTTCTTCCCATGTGGTTTATGTAAGGGATGTCTTAACCATGAAAAAACTACTACCTTTACTAACCACAATGGGACCCGTAGCTATGACATACGTAGCCATTTGGACTGTTCATCGAAAGGAGTAATATATCAGGCCAAATGTACCTGTGGTAAGATTTACGTGGGGTTAACAATGAGAGAACTCAAAATCAGGAGTCGGGAACATGTAAGAGACATCCAAAAAGCCAGAACCACAGAGGACACGAGTACCCTTAAGTCTCTCCCCAGACATTTCAAGCAATATCATGGGTGCTCTAGCAATGATCTTTCGATTAGGGCTATAGATCAAATTGATCTGGGGATTAGAGGAGGAGATTTGGGTCGGTGTTTGGCTCAATTGGAGAGCAAGTGGATTTTTCGGCTGGGAGCCATGAGTCCACAAGGGTTACATGAAAGCTTAGGCTTTGCAGCATTTCTGTAATTATGTTTTAATAAGGGCATCTTTTTAGTGTGAGGTGAGAGTATTAAGGTTCTTATCTTTTAAATGTATATTAATAAGAAGACACAAAAGAGAATGGTAAAACCAAAAACACTCAGTTTGAAAAAATGTTTGCAGTAATCCGCAAGTGCTAGTAAAAGATGTAAATAACAGGGTATTTGGTTGATACGTTTTTTGCAAGACTGCTCTGATATGGGTATACCGTGAAGATTGGTAGAGCAGCTTAGTATACATTTTTTGCAAAAAACGTATCAACCAAATACCCTGTTATTTACATCTTTTACTAGCACTTGCGGATTACTGCAAACATTTTTTCAAACTGAGTGTTTTTGGTTTTACCATTCTCTTTTGTGTCTTCAGGTTTCTTGGTGGTGTGTGAACATGTTCTTACAGACTTGTTCACTGTGCAAGTAGCCCATGTGTTCATGTATATTAATAAGTTAATTTTAATCATGTGTTTATTATGTTGTTACTAATGTATCTTCTTTTTTTATTAGATGGTCTCTTATGGGTTACTAAAATGGGGGTCATATAGGAGAATTTGTTACAGCGGTGAAGTTATTTCCATCATCCTACTCCGTCACAAGTGTTCTATTATTATTGACAAGCAATAACTAACAGATGGAGAAGACAAACCATAAGAAGACATGGGAATTTGAATCCATACGACAGGAGGAACCAAGAATTTGTTTCCCTTACATGATATTGCATCATATTGATTATAGTCTTTCTATATCTCTCTTGTCTTCTCCTCTTCTCTTCACAGGAATAACGAGAACTTTTGTATATTATTATTATTATTATTATTATACATTTTTATAGCGCCATTTATTCCATGGCGCTTTACATGTGAATACGGGGCAAATATAGACAAATACATTAAACATGAGCAGATAACAAGGCACACGAGTACATAAGGAGGGAGGACCCTGCCCGCGAGGGCTCACAGTCTGCAGGGGGTGGGTGAGGATACACTAGGAGAGGGTAGGGCAGGTTGCGCGGCTGTTCAGTAGGTTGAGGATCACTGCAGGCTGTAGGCTTGTCGGAAGAGGTGGGTCTTCAGGTTCTTTTTGAAGGTTTCTATGTTAGGCGAGAGTCTGATGTGTTGGGGTAGAGAGTTCCAGAGTATGGGGGAAGCACGGGAGAAGTCTTGGATGCGGTTATGGGAAGAAGAGATGAGAGGGGAGTAGAGAAGGAGGTCTTGGGAGGATCGGAGGTCGCGTGTAGGTAGGTACCGGGAGACCATGTCACAGATGTATGGAGGAGACAGGTTGTGGATGGCTTTGTATGTCAGTGTGAGGGTTTTGAACTGGAGTCTCTGGGCGATAGGAAGCCAGTGAAGGGCTTGACACAGGGGAGAGGCTGGGGAATAGCGGGGGGACAGGTGGATTAGTCGGGCAGCAGAGTGTAGGATGGATTGGAGTGGTGCCAGAGTGCTAGAGGGGAGTCCAGAGAGTAGGAGGTTGCAGTAGTCGAGGCGGGAGATGATAAGGGCATGCACTAGCGTTTTTGCAGTGTTGCGGTCAAGGAAAGCACGGATCCGGGAAATATTTTTGAGTTTGAGATGACAGGAGGAGGCAAGGGCTTGGATATGTGGCTTGAAAGAGAGGGCAGAGTCGAGGATCACCCCGAGGCACCGGGCGTGTGGGACTGGGGATAGTGAGCAGCCATTGACATTGATGGATAGGTCTGGTGGAGGGGTAGAGTGAGATGGGGGAAAGATGATGAATTCTGTTTTGTCCATGTTCAGTTGTAGAAAGCGAGCAGAAAAGAAGGCTGAAATGGCAGACAGACAGTGCGGGATTTTGGTAAGCAAGGAGGAGAGGTCAGGTCCGGAGAGGTAGATCTGCGTGTCGTCAGCGTAGAGATAGTACTGCATACCGTGGGATTCTATGAGCTGTCCCAGGCCGAAAGTGTAGATGGAGAAGAGTAGGGGTCCTAGAACAGAGCCTTGAGGAACACCGACTGACAAGGGGCGAAGTGAGGAGGTGGTGTGGGGGAGGGAGACACTGAATGTTCGGTCTGTCAGATATGACGAGATCCAGGAAAGGGCCAAGTCTGTGATGCCAAGGGATGAGAGGATTTGTAGCAAAAGGGAGTGGTCTACAGTGTCAAAGGCAGAAGACAAGTCCAGGAGAAGGAGGACAGAGTAGTGTCGCTTGCTCCTGGCAGTTAGTAGGTCATTGGTGACTTTAGTTAGGGCAGTTTCAGTTGAGTGATGGGAACGGAAGCCTGATTGTAACCGATCAAAGAGGGAGCAGGAGGAGAAGTGGGAGGACAGTTCAAGATGGACATGTTGCTCCAGCAATTTGGAGGCATAAGGGAGAAGAGATATTGGGCGATAGCTAGACACAGAGGATGGGTCGAGGGAGGGCTTTTTGAGGATGGGTGTGATCTTGGCATGCTTGAAGGATGAGGGAAAGACACCTGTTGTGAGTGAGAGGTTGAAGAGGTGTGTTAGGGTTCGGATGAAGACCGTGGAAAGGTTAGGGATGAGGTGGGATGGGAGCGGGTCAAGCGTGCAGGTGGTGAGGTGTGATCTTGACAGGAGGGTGGAGAGCTGATCTTCTGTCATGGTGGAGAAGCTGGTTTTGGAGGAGCAGGGTTGAGCAGCTAAGAGGGGCAGTGGGCGCTGTGGGCCAAAGCTTTCTCTGATCGTATCGATCTTCTGTTTAAAGAAAGAGGCGAAGTCATCAGCAGAAATGAGGGGGGAGGGAGGAGGTGCGGGGGGACGGAGTAGAGAATTGAAAGTGTTGAAAAGCTGTTTAGGGTTGTGGGACAGGGAGGATATGAGGGATGAGAAGTAAGTTTGTTTTGCGGCAGTGAGCGCAGACTTGAAGCTGGCGAGGGACTGCTTGTATGCAGTGAAGTGGTCGGCAGAGTGGGATCGCTTCCATCTCCGCTCAGCAATCCTGGAAGCCCGTCTCAATTCTTTGGTCAGGCTGGTCAGCCAGGGCTGCCTGTTAATTGTACGAGTTTTACTATGCATGAGTGGGGTGGCCGAATCGAGTGTTGTTGTTATTGTGGTGTTATAAAAAGTGGCAGCAGCATCTGTGTCATGAAGGGAGGCTATGTCTGTGAGAGGGAGAAGGGACTCAGAGAGTGATTGTAAGTTGAGATGTTTGAGATTTCTGCGAGGGTGAGTGAGTTTGTGGAGTGGGGGTTGCACACTAGGAGAGGAGAGGGACGAGAATGTCAGTAGGTTGTGGTCAGACAGGGGGAGGGGTGTGTTAGTGAGGTTAGTAAGGGAGCAGAGGCGGGTGAAGATGAGGTCCAGCGTGTGGCCATCTTTGTGAGTGGCCTCAGAGGACCATTGAGTGAGGCCAAAGGAGGCAGTCAGTGATAAAAGTTTAGAGGTAGCTGAGGTGAAAGTGTCAATGGGGACATTGAAATCACCCATGATGATAGTGGGGATGTCAACAGAGAGGAAATGAAGTAGCCAGGTATGGGATATATCTGTATGGGATAGGATTTTATGGTTGTTTAAGGGGGTAAAGGGGTTGTGCAATATTGGGGAATATTGGGGCCCATTAGTGGACTTACTTGGATAGGGGATAGTATGAGGTGGTAGTATTTCTTGTGGGGGGTATTATTAAGTATTTAGTGTATTTTAGAATTGCGTATAGAAATTCTCGTGCAGTATATATACTTAGTCTTAGGAATGAACGAGCAACAATAATTTTTGATGAGAGCACCTTGTCACTTTAATAATAAGTAAAATGAAATGAGAAATAATATATGACTGAATGCACTTTTAAATTATGCACATGCTCTTTGGTAAAATATACATTATATAAAGAATCATTAGTGTTGTACTTATATAATCACCTCTTTGACACCTCTATTGGGGTATCAAAAAAAGTTCACTTTTATCACTACGCATTAATTATTTATATCACAGTAATGATTATGTATATCACAGTTATGATTATTTTAATAAATGACACCTTGCACCTTTTATTTATGTCCATTGTTTATTTATTTGACATATCTATCTTATTTAGAATATATGCCTACATTACATTAGGCATTATATAGATCACTGTAAATTATTTAATTATTAATGTCTATTTTATTTATAGTCACTATTAATTTCACATATAATTGTATTTAGGCCCAGTTCCTTATTTGGGATATTAGGTATAACAGATATGGTCCACATGGAGTCATTTCCCTTTACTCTGTTGCGCCGTCCATGTATGAGATGGTCTATCGGTGTCCGTCAGGTAGTGCGCATGTGCGGTAAATCCCAAGTTCCGGTGCACTTAGATGCGCTCTGTTCTGGTTACGCTTGCGGTTCACACAGCGTTCCAGTGAGCGCAGTCTCAGTAGCGCCTTTTGTCACAGGAATGGGATTGGAACGCTATGCGCCAAGACACCTGACGGACACGCACAATTAATCCGCCCCTTATGACGTACCGCTACTCCATTGTTGATGCCAGATATAAGAGGCCGTCTTCTCTCTCACTGGGTTACGTCCCCGGAAGAAGCTTACGGGCGAAACGCGCGTCGGGGCGCACCTGGAGGGTTCAGTGGGCTCCTACCTGTCGGTCTCAGTCTCCTTGGGAATACTTTGATATGTAAGTGAGCACCTTATTATATTGTGCTGTATTATAGCAGGTGATGTTAGCACAGGACGGTTAGTCTGAAAACACTCTAGATAAATAAGCTTTACTTACGTATCCATGGCTTCCTGATATCGATAGATTGATATGTATGGTGGACAGATAGGATTTATTCTAAATAGGTGACTTGTCGCCATTAAGACTGTGAAATAGTAGATCCACCACATATCGTCATGATATAGGCTGATATAGTGATATATAATTACTGAGAACTATTGATATATGGATATATTGGTCTGAGCTCCACTGTTTCTATTCCTTTAGACACTCTTCTGTTTATATATGTTTCATCTGTCTGTGTATATTTTTATTATAGTTTGTGTTAATAAAGTAAACTTTGGTTTTATATATGAATATGGATCTCTTCTTGCGGCAGTTTTTGATATAAGTCCGCTTTTGCTAGGATTATTGTTGGAAGTGCCATAACTTATTGGTGTTAGTGGACTATTGAGGTAGTTTAATTCCTAATATGTATATCATTAAATAAAAAATTAACAATTTACAATTGCAATATAATCATCATTTTTACTACATTTTCAAACTTTTAACACTACATATTCAGCTCTGGCAAAAATTATGAGACCACCACATCAAAACACTTCCATGGGCAGCCCAATCTACAGACCTGAACCCTATTCAAAAGCTCTGGAATATAATCAAGAGGATGATGGATAGTCACAAGCCATCAAACAAAGAACTGCTTAAAGTTTTGCACCAGGAGCAGTGTGAAAGACTGGTGGAAAGCATGCCAAGACGCATGAAAGCTGTGATTAAAAATCATAGTTATTCCGCAAAATATTGATTTCTGAACTCTTCCTGAGTTAAAACATTATTATTGTTGTTTACATTTTACTCAAAAATATACCTGTAAAGAGAAAAATCACACAAACTGAACATTTTGCAGTGGTCTCTTAATTTTTCCCAGAGCTGTATGCATCTATCTATCTATCTATCTATCTATCTATCTATCTATCTATCTATCTATCTATCTATCTATCATTTGGCCTTAGAATTTGTTAATAAGAAGTCCATGACAAATACAGTTATTTCCAGAAATATTCTGACAATGACACAAGTTTTGGCATTTTAGCCGTTTACTAAAATATATTCACTATACAATTATAAAATCGATATGGACTTATAGTGCAGTTGTTCAGCTTGGGGCTTCATGGGCTATTCTCTCATAATTTATCATCAATTAAACAGGGAAAAGGTCTAGAGCTGAATCCATGTGTGGCATTTGCATTTGGAAGCTGTTGCTGTGACAGAACAACATGGTCTTAGGGGCTCATACTGGGAGAGAAACAAACCATCAATACTCTGAAAAAAGAAGAGACCTGTCAGAAAGATATCAGAAATGTTTGTTGGCCAAATCAACAATAATTTCTGAAACAAAAAACGCACTTGTGAGCTTTGGAACTCAAGAAGGCTTGGACGTCTTTGGAGGACAACAGTGGTGGATGATCGTAGAATTCTTTCCATGGGGAAGAAAAACACCTTTACAACATCCACCTAAGTTAAGAACAGTCTCCAGGAAGTAGGTGTTTCAGTGTCTAAGTTTACAATTAAGAGAAGACAATTAAGAGCAAATATAGAGAGTTCATCACAAGGTGTAAACCATTATTCAGCCTTAAAAATAGAAAGGCCAGATTAGAGTTTGCCAAAAACCTAATTTAAATGGAAATACCGATGTAAGTGCTAAACTTCGAGCGCAGGATAAATGTGATCCAAGATGTTCTGTAAAATGTTCCCATAAAAGCTTCAACTCAATCCATAAAAAAGAAAGTCCCCCAAGGTATGTCATCTGTCAATGAAATTATAGGGGGCTTCCATAATACTGATAGCACAAAGGCTCCAGGAAAGCAGTATGGCTCCTCGCCACCCAAAAGAATTCCAGCGAATTCTGCACTCCCAAATTAAATTCCACCCTTTTCTGAGCCCCACAGTGTACCTAATATGCTCCCGCCGCTTGCGCCACATACTCACCTCGCTGCGGCGTCCCGGCGCGTCCCTGCTTGCTTCCGGTCTTCTTCTCCTGTGCGCTCGGCTCCTGCTCCACTTCAGGTGCACGCACGCTCTGTGTTCCTCGGCGCACGTGCACATATCTCCAATTGAAGCCTGGTCGGGTCTTCAGCGCCGCCCTGTGCACTCCGACCCTGAAGCTAAGTCCCCATTCACTTTATCAAGCTGCCTCTTCCTATCGGCGGTGCCTGTTTGTCATTTGTTTTCTGTCAAGTGAATCTGGCTCCCCGCTCTCCTAGCGTTCTGTTCTGTCTGGTTGTTTGTGATTAATCTTGGTCTTCTCCTTGCTCTCTCCTAGTGCCAGTCCTCCTGTGTCTTCCTTCCAGTCCGCGTTCCAGGACCTATGCCTGCCTGCCTGCCTGGTCTCCAGTTCCTTCTCTCCAGTCCGTGTTCCTGTACCTTTGTTTGTCCGCCTGCCAGTGTTCCGTTATCTTCCTCCTACACCTTGTTCCAGTCTCCAGCCTGTGTTCCGTGTCCTTCCTCTGGTTCCTGCTCTTGCGGTTAGTCTCCTTGTTAGTCTCCTCCGACCAGTCCGCATTCCCACGCTTCCCCTGTTGCTGCCTCCTCGTTAGTTCTATTTTACCCTATTGGTTACCTTCTTGTCCGTCCTCCTGTACCAGCTGCCATGGTGATAGTCTCCTTCGGGCCTGCCCCTAACGCTCCCTGTAAAGGGGGTGGAGCACTTGGTCAGCTCGCCCGTGGGAGGTTTGTCATCACGGTCCAGTGGGTCCACCCTTTAGTCTCCTCAGTTAATCCTCACAGTACCTAAACCAATTTAGTGTCCACATGTTTGGCATTTCTATAGCAATGGGAGACCCGCTTAATTTACAAGTGCATGTCTTCAGAAAAACAATAACCTGTTTGCACTACAATGGGCCATAATACTGTCAGATTTTAAATTTTCACTTTGCAACATCCACTGCTGCCTGTTTTTGGAAAACATCCATAAAGTCAAAATTGTCACTACTCCTGTTGAAAATTTTCGGATTGATGTAATCTCCAAATTTAGGTCGATAGCAAGGTGATTCTGCTCTTCTGGCACTTAAGGCCTCTGTATATGGTGTCTGCAAGCTATTCTACAATAATTTGTTCTCCAAGAGCCAAAATGGCGCTCCTTCCCTCAAGAGTTTCGCCATATGGCTAAGCAGTACTGTACAGCCACATATGGGGTATTGCTACGTTCAGCAAAAATTGTGTGCCATTTTTATCATTTTCCTTTTGTAAAAATGTAAAGTTGGGACTAAATCAATTTTTTTTAGTAAAAATGTAATTATTTTTCCTTCACTGCCCAATGGTATAAAATTATTTGACGCACCTGTGGTGACAATATAATTAGAGATAAGCGATTTGGTTCCATTCAGATTGTCGGACATCCCGATGTTCACAAAACATGTTCATGGAATGATTCGACGAACAAACCTGAACCCCATTGGTTTCAATGGGAGGAAAAACCAAATGCATAGACAACACCTTCAGGGGGGCAAAAAGCTGCCCAAACAGCTAAAATTAGGGGCATACATGAGGAAAAGTGTCATTAATTGGCCCATCAATTCCGCTATACATAAATAATTTTAAAAAATTGACGTGGGTTACCCTGTATTTTTGATAACCAGCCAGGCAAAACTGACAGCTGTGGGCTGCAACCCTCATCTATCAGCGCCAGCAAAGCTGAGTATCAAGAGTAGAGGGTCACCACGATGTTTTTTTAATTATTTAAATAATTTAAAAAAGTGCACTGGGTACCCTCCATTTTTGACAACCAGCCAAGCTAAAGCTGAGAGTTGGGGGCCGGTAATCTCAGGCTCATTAGGGGCCATGGATATTGGCTCCCCAGTCTAAAAATAGCAGCCCACAGCAACCTCAGAAAAGGCACATCTTTTTCCAGCTTTTCCCACTTGTTCTGTGGAGGTGGCAAGTGGGGTTCATATTTTTGGGGTTGATGTCTCCTTTGTATTTTCTGGTGACATAAATCCTATGGCTTAGTAATGGAGAGGCTTCAATAAGACACCTCTCCATTACTAATCCTATATAACATTAATTGTTCTCTTAACAAAATAAAGCCGAACAGCATTTTCATGGAAAAACGGATGATTTTCTATTTACTCAGCCTGACATTATACAATTATGTGAATTATCTGAAGGTTAAAAATGCTCAATACACACATAGATGAATTCCTCATGAGTTGTAGTTTCCAAAATGGAGTAATTTGTAGGGTTTTTCTATTGTTTAGGCACATCAAGAGCTCTGAAAACACATCATGTCATCCGCTATCTATAGAATTCCAGCCAATTTTCTGCTCCAAAAGTCAAATGGTGCTCCTTCCATTCTTATCTGTCGTATGCCCAAACTATAGTATTCTACCACAATCATCTTACTGAAGAGAAATTGAACAACAAATTGTGTGGTCCATTTTCTAAAGTTACCCTTGTAAAAATGAAAAATTTGGAGCAAAACCAACATTTTTGCAGAAAAAAATGTTTTTGTTTTTCTTTCATTTTTTCAGCTCAATATTGTAAAATTCTGTGAAGCGCATGCGGGTACAAAGTACTCACCACATCTTTAGATAAGTTCCTTCAGGGTTATTGTGTCTAAAATATTTTCACTTTTGGGGGTTTCTTCAATTTAGGCACACGAGGGGCCCTGCAAATGTGGTGTCCGCTATCTATTCTAGCTAATTTTGTACTCCAAAAATAAAATGGTGCTACTCTCCTTCCCAACATTGCCGTGCATCCAAACAGCAGTATTACACCACATACGGTGTATAGGCGTACTCAAGAGGAAATGTTGAACATATGTGTATGGTCTATTTTCTCCTTTTACCTATGTGAAAATGAAAAATTTGGGGTAACACCAACATTTTTTCAAAAAAAAATTTATTTTTCATTTTTATGGCTCAATGATATAAATGTTAGGGTTGGCGGAACGCACCAAATATATTGTTTATTAAATGGAATTGGTGCGTTCGCAACCCGGGATCCACCGTGCAAGAAAGTACCTGCTGCTAAATAATGGCGGCTCTATATGGTGGTATATACCAACTCTGTTAGCTTCACAGAGTAACCGCAAGAGGCAGGCTCTGTGCCCTGTTAGACTTTCACAGAGGCACAGGCCAACCACCCAGATTTGAGCAGTGAGTGGTCATGCATGCATACACAATCTCCTCGCCGGAGGAGCCAGCATTCTAGGGGCTTATTTCAGCCGGGTCCCTGAACACACTTATACACAATCTCCTCGCCGGAGGTGCCAGCATTCTAGGGGCTTATTTCAGCCGGGTCCCTGAACACATACAAACGCATGACCACATTGGCGCAAAGCATATGACAAAAGACGATACTAGCGCATGGCCGTGCGGTCATGCGCAGTTTATATAGTTACAGCACAGGAAGCTGCTACCAAAGTTTTGCCCTTTCAGGACCTTCCTGGAGGACCAATGGGATGCGCTGCAGTACCTGAACATGTGACCGAATATGTGACCCTCGACCTCCAATGGGAGACCTTGCCCTGGGCATGCTCATTGTGTGTAAATAAGGACTTAGTCCCAGAGAGGCCTGCTCGCCGCAGATCAGTGCAGGGTACCATAGAAAAGCCAGAAAAGGCAGTAGTGACCCTATGCACCCTATCAGCCTCAGCGAGACGCTGGGAGCGACGTCTCCGCTGAGCAGACCCCACTGCGGCCGATGCTGAATGGGAGACCGCAGCAGGCATGGATCGAGATTCCCCCTGTGCAGCAGAGGAAACTCGACTCCTAACAATAAAATTCTTTAAAGCACCTGTGAGTTCAAAGTACTCACCACATCTCAAGATAAGTTCTTTGAGGGGTTTAGTTTCAAAAATGTGGTCACTTCTGGGGGTTTCCTCTCTTTAGACTCATCAGGGGCTCTTCAAATGTGATATGGCATCCGCTATCTAATTCAGAAAATTTTGTACTCTAAAAGTCAACTGATGCTCCTTCTCTTTCGAGTCAGTAGTCTTCCACCACATATAGGACAGCAGTGTACTTAGAAGAAATTGCACAAGAAATTATATGGTCCATTTCTCCTTACCCTTTGCAAATGAAATATTTGGGGCAAAATCAATATTTTTGCAGGAAAAATTTATTTTTTCATGGCTCAATGTTGTATATAATTCTGTAAAACCCTTGTGGGTTTATGGTGCTCACCACATCTCTAGATACATCTCTAGATACGTTCCTTAATGGGTGTAGTTTACAAAATGGGGTAGCTTATGGGGGATTTCCTCTGCTTAGGCCAATCAGGGGCTCTGCAAAAGTGACATGGCATCTGCTATCTATTCGAGGCAATTTTGTACTCTTCAAAGTCACTTCAAGTGTGATTTGGTCCATACAAAAATTGAACCGCCTTTTTAAGGTCATGCATATGTAGGCCACTACAAAGTCTTAATTTTGTTTTTCTTAAGCACTTCAGAGGTGGACTTGCTGATGTGTTTTGGATCTTTGTCCTGCTGCATAATCCAAGTGTGCTTCAGCTTGAGGTCACAAACAGATGGCCTAACATTATTCTTCAGGATTTTGTGGTAGACAGCAGAATTCATAGTTTCATTTATCACAGCGAGTTTTCCAGAACGTAAGGCAGCAAAAGAGCCCCCTACCATCACACTACCACCACCATTTTACTGTTGGTATGATGTCCCTTTTCTGAAATGCTGTGTTCTTGTCTTACTTCTATTCCAGATGTAATAATGGCACGTACTGTACATCTTCTAAAAAGTTTATCTGGCAAAACTGAGATGAACCTTTATGTTCTTATTGCTCAGCAGTGGCTTTCGTCTTGGAACGCTGCCATGCAGGTCATTTTTGCTCAGTTTCTTTCTTATGATGCAGTCATGAATACCTGACCTTAACTGAGGCAAGTGAGGCCTGAGGTTCTTTTGGATATGGTTGTGGAGTCTTTGGTGACTTCTTGGATGAGGCATAGCTGGAAGAGGCAAGGGAGAATTAATACAACACTGTTTGTATTTCATTTATTTTATTTGATTGGGGTTAGGGACTTGACTTTAAAGAGCATAGCATGAACCCAAAATAAAAAAACATGCTACCACCAGGGGGCAAAGGTCCAACTAGAGGAGGAGGTGGATGTCGAAGGTGTTATTGGAAGAGGTGGGGGCTGAGTTAGCAGCACAGTTTTTCTTTTGTATTGTTCATATTTGTTTATGTTTTTGTCAGTGTTGTTTTATTTATTTATTTTTCTGTATCTGACTTAAAACAACTTAGAATTAACAGAACTAAAACTAGAAATCCAAATACTGGAGGCATAGGTCCAAGTGGAGGAAAAGATGGACTTGGCAGTATCGGTGGAAACAGCAAGGAAGAATTAATCCAACACTGTTTGTGTTTTGTTTATTATTTGGAGGTGGGTTAGGGAAATGATGTTAAAAAATGCAGCATGAACCCAAAATAAACTGTCAAGCTACAACAAAGGGTGAAAGTCCAATTGGAGGAGGAGGTGGACATGGTGGTGTAGGTGACACAATTGTTAGGGTTTTTTATTGGGGGAGGAGACACCCAAATGAAACAAATGGCAAAGAGCATTGAAGACTGTCTGGGTACAGCTATTTTAGATTTCTAGCCATCCAAACAAATGGACAAGTCCTGCAGGATCAACAGCTGATTAATTTTAAGGAATGATAGCTTTCCCACGTTGGATGTGGACAGTCAGATGCACTTGTCTGTGATCACACCCCCTGCCATGCTAAACAAATGATCGGCAGTATATTTGCAGCATAGCAGGCCAGAACCTCCAAGGCATAAGGGGCAAGCTCTGGCCATATGTCCAACTTGGAGACCCAGAAGTTAAAAGAGGCAGACCCATTAGTTAACACATGGAGAAGTATGGACAGGTAATCATCCACCATGTTTTTGTAATTCTGACTCCTGCTAATACGGATGGTATCAGATGGTGGTGCCCGATGATGTGACGTGCTCATAAAGTTTTGCAACATTATGAACATTAGGACTCTGCCTTCCGAGATGCTAGCGGTGCCCCAGCTGTATTGGCAACTTCCTCTTCTGCCTCTGCCTTGTTCTTCCACTGAATCCCCACTGTCAAGTGGGAAAGCCATCAGTAGTTTGTTTACCTGTGTGTGCTTATATAAATGCACTAGCTGAAGAGCCCGGCGTTGCCTGGGCATAGTAAATATCTGTGGTTAGTTATAGCACCTCACTTCTCTTATTTTCCCATCACACCTCCCATTTTCCCAATCACATCTTTCATTTTCCCCCTCACATCTCTCATTTTCTCCCTCACACCTCTCATTTTCTCACTCACTCCTCTCATTCCCCCCTAACACTTGTCAATTCAACCTCACATCTGTCATTTTCTGATCACTCCACTATTTTTCCTCACTCCTCTCATTTTGCACTCACACCTTTTCATTTTCACCTCACACCTCTCATTTTCACCTCATCACCTCAGTATATACATGTTTGTCATCTCCCTTATATATAGTATACATCTGTATGTCATCTCCTGTATATAGTATATACCTGTATGTCATCTCCCCTGTATATAGTATATACCTGCTGTGTGTCATCTCCCCTATATATAGTATATACCTGAATGTCATCTCCTTCTATATATAGTATATACCTGTGTGTCATCTCCCCTGTATATAGTATATATCTGAGTGCCATCTCCTCCTGCATATAGTATATACCTGCATGTCATCTTCTATATATAGCATATACCTGTATGTCATCTCCTCCTGTATATAGTATATACCTGTGTGTCATCTCCCCTGTATATAGTATATATCTGAGTGTCATCTCCTCCTGCATATAGTATATACCTGCATGTCATCTTCTATATATAGCATATACCTGTATGTCATCTCCTCCTGTATATAGTATATACCTGTATGTCATCTCCTCCTATATATATATGTACCTATATGTCATCTCCTCCTCTATATAGTATATACCTGTGTGTCATCTCTCCTGTGTATAGTATATATCTGTGTGTCATCTCCCCTGTATATAGTATATACCTGTGTGTCATCTCCTCCTGTATTAGACCTCGTTCACACGTTATTTGCTCAGTATTTTTACCTCAGTATTTGTAAGCTAAATTGGCAGCCTGATAAATCCCCAGCCAACAGGAAGCCCTCCCCCTGGCAGTATATATTAGCTCACACATACACATAATAGACAGGTCATGTGACTGACAGCTGCCGTATTTCCTATATGGTGCAATTGTTGTAGTTTGTCTGCTTATTAATCAGATTTTTATTTTTGAAGGATAATACCAGACTTGTGTGTGTTTTAGGGCGAGTTTCGTTTGTCAAGTTGTGTGTGTTGAGTTGCGTGTGGCGACATGCATGTAGCGACTTTTGTGAGATGAGTTTTGTGTAGCAACATGCGTGTAGCAACTTTTTGTGTGTCGAGTTGCATGTGACAGGTTAGTGTAGCAAGTTGTGTGCAGCAAGTTTTGCGCATGGCGAGTTTTGCGCGTTGCGAGTATTATGTGTGGTGCCTTTTGAGTATGTGCAAGTTTTGTGTGAGGCAACTTTTGCATGTGTTGCAACTTTTGTGCATGTGGCAATTTTTCCGCGTGTGCAAGTTTTGCGTGTGGCGAGTTTTTCATGAGGAGAATTTTGCACTTGTGGCGAGTTTTGCAAGAGCCTAGTTTTTGCATGTGGCGAGTTCTGCGCGTGGCGAGTTTTGAGTGGCGACTTTTGTGTTTTGACTTTTATGTGGCGAGGTTGGTGTATTTGTGGTGAAATGTGTGCTGAGGGTAATATGTGTTCAAGCACGTGGTAGTGTGTGGCGCATTTTTTGTGTGTTCATATCCCCGTGTGTGGTGAGTATCCCATGTCGAGGCCCTACCTTAGCAACTGTACGGTATATACTCTTTGCTGCCATCGCTCTCATTCTTTAAGTCCCCCTTGTTCACATCTGGCAGCTGTCAATTTGCCTCCTACACTTTTCCTTTCATTTTTTCCCATTATGTAGATAGGGGCAAAATTGTTTGGTGAATTGGAAAGCGCGGGGTTAAAATTTCACCTCACAACATAGCCTATGACGCTCTCGGGGTCCAGACGTGTGACTGTGCAAAATTTTGTTGCTGTAGCTGCGACGCTTCCAACACTTTTCCTTTCACTTTTTCCCCATTATGTAGAGAGGGGCAAAATTGTTTGGTGAATTGGAATGCGCGGGGTTAAAATTTCACCTCACAACGAAGCCTATGACGCTCTCAGGGTCCCAACGTGTGACTGTGCAAAATTTTGTTTCTGTAGCTGCGACGCCTCCAACACTTTTCCTTTCACTTTTTTCCCCATTATGTAGATAGGGGCAAAATTGTTTGGTGAATTGGAAAGCGCGGGGTTAATATTTCACCTCACAACGAAGCCTATGACGCTCTCAGGGTCCCAACGTGTGACTGTGCAAAATTTTGTTTCTGTAGCTGCGACGCCTCCAACACTTTTCCTTTCACTTTTTTCCCCATTATGTAGATAGGGGCAAAATTGTTTGGTGAATTGGAAAGCGCGGGGTTAATATTTCACCTCACAACATAGCCTATGATGCTCTCGGGGTCCAGACGTGTGACTGTGCAAAAATTTGTTGCTGTAGCTCCGACGCTTCCAACACTTTTCCTTTCACTTTTTTCCCCATTATGTAGATAGGGGCAAAATTGTTTGGTGAATTGGAACGCGCGGGGTTAAAATTTCACCTAACAATATAGCCTATGATGCTCTCGGGGTCCAGACATGTGACTGTGCAAAATTTTGTGGCTGTAGCTGTGACGCCTCCAACACTTTTCCTTTCACTTTTTTCCCCATTATGTAGATAGGGGCAAAATTGTTTTTGAATTGGAACGCGCGGGGTTAAAATTTCGCCTCACAACGTAGCCTATGACGCTCTCAGGGTCCAGACGTGTGACCGTGCAAAATTTTGTTTCTGTAGCTGCGACGCCTCCAACACTTTTCCTTTCACTTTTTTCCCATTATGTAGATAGGGGCAAAATTGTTTGGTGAATTGGAAAGCGCGGGGTTAATATTTCACCTCACAACGTAGCCTATGACGCTCTCAGGGTCCAGACGTGTGACTGTGCAAAATTTTGTTGCTGTAGCTGCGACGCTTCCAACACTTTTCCTTTCACTTTTTTCCCCATTATGTAGATAGGGGCAAAATTGTTTGGTGAATTGGAACGCGCGGGGTTAAAATTTCGCATCTCAATAAAGCCTATGACGCTCTCGGGGTCCAGACGTGTGACTGTGCAAAATTTTGTGGCTGTAGCTGCGACGGTGCAGATGCCAATCCCGGACATACACACACACACACACATTCAGCTTTATATAGTAGACTAGCTGAAGAGCCCGGCGTTGCCTGGGCATAGTAAATATCTGTGGTTAGTTACAGCACCTCACTTCTCTTATTTTCCCATCACGCCTCTCATTTTCCCAATCACATCTTTCATTTTCCCCCTCACATCTCTCATTTTCTCCCTCACACCTCTCATTTTCACCTCATCACCTCAGTATATACATGTTTGTCATCTCCCTTATATAAAGTATACATCTGTATGTCATCTCCTGTATATAGTATATACCTGTATGTCATCTCCCCTGTATATAGTATATACCTGCTGTGTGTCATCTCCCCTATATATAGTATATACCTGAATGTCATCTCCTTCTTTATATAGTATATACCTGTATGTCATATCCTCCTGTATATAGTATATACCTGTGTGTCATCTCCCCTGTATATAGTATATATCTGTGTCATCTCCTCCTGTATATAGTATATACCTGCATGTCATCTTCTATATATAGCATATACCTGTATGTCATCTCCTTCTGTATTTAGTATATACCTGTAGGTCATCTGCTCCTGTATATAGTATATACCTGTATGTCATCTCCTCCTGTATATATATGTACCTGTATGTCATCTCCTCCTCTATATAGTATATACCTGTGTGTCATCTCCCCTGTATATAGTATATACCTGTATGTCATCTCCTCCTGTATTAGACCTTGTTCACACGTTATTTGCTCAGTATTTTTACCTCAGTATTTGTAAGCTAAATTGGCAGCCTGATAAATCCCCAGCCAACAGGAAGCCCTCCCCCTGGCAGTATATATTAGCTCACACATACACATAATAGACAGGTCATGTGACTGACAGCTGCCGGATTTCCTATATGGTACATTTGTTGTAGTTTGTATGCTTATTAATCAGATTTTTATTTTTGAAGGATAATACCAGACTTGTGTGTGTTTTAGGGCGAGTTTCGTTTGTCAAGTTGTGTGTGTTGAGTTGCGTGTGGCGACATGCATGTAGCGACTTTTGTGAGATGAGTTTTGTGTGGCAACACGCGTGTTGCAACTTTTTGTGTCGAGTTGCATGTGACAGGTTAGTGTAGCAAGTTGTGTGCAGCAAGTTTTGCGCATGGCGAGTTTTGCGCGTGGCGAGTTGTGTGGTGCCTTTTGAGTATGTGCAAGTTTTGTGTGAGGCAACTTTTGCATGTGTTGCAACATTTGTGCATGGGGCAATTGTTCCGCGTGTGCAAGTTTTGCGTGTGGCGAGTTTTCCATGAGGTGAGTTTTGCACTTGTGGCGAGTTTTGCAAGAGCCTAGTTTTTGCATGTGGCGAGTTCTGCGCGTGGCGAGTTTTGAGTGGCGACTTTTGTGTTTTGACTTTTATGTGGCGAGGTTGGTGTATTTGTGGTGAAATGTGTACTGAGGGTAATATGTGTTCAAGCACGTGGTAGTGTGTGGCGCATTTTGTGTGTGTTCATATCCCCGTGTGTGGTGAGTATCCCATGTCGGGGCCCCACTTTAGAACCTGTACGGTATATACTCTTTGGCGCCATCGCTCTCATTCTTTAAGTCCCCCTTATTCACATCTGGCAGCTGTCAATTTGCCTCCTACACTTTTCCTTTCATTTTTCCCATTATGTAGATAGGGGCAAAATTGTTTGGTGAATTGGAACGTGCGGGGTTAAAACTTCAACTCACAACATAGCCTATGACGCTCTCAGGGTCCAGACGTGCGACTGTGCAAAATTTTGTGGCTGTAGCTGTGACGCCTCCAACACTTTTCCTTTCACTTTTTCCCCATTATGTATATAGGGGCAAAATTGTTTGGTGAATTGGAAAGCACGGGGTTAAAATTTCACCTCACAACATAGCTTATGACGCTCTCAGGGTCCAGACGTGTGACTGTGCAAAATTTTGTGGCTGTAGCTGCGACGCCTCCAACACTTTTCCTTTCACTTTTTTCCCCATTATGTAGATAGGGGCAAAATTATTTGGTGCATTGGAACACGCGGGGTTAAAATTTCGCCTCACAACATAGCCTATGACGCTCTCGGGGTCCAGACGTGTGACTGTGCAAAATTTTGTGGCTGTAGCTGCGACGGTGCAGATGCCAATCCCGGAAATACACACATACACACACACACACATTCAGCTTTATATATTAGATTTTGCGCTTCCTCTCCAGTGACCAAAGTGATAATGGTATTTTGTCCTTGTACTGGGTATCCAGCAGGGTAGCCACCTTGTAATCTGCACTGATAACAATAAGGACAACTCAGCGGTCATTATGCAGGCACAGCAGCATGTATTGACTCATGTGTACCAGGCTGCCCAAAGGCAATGACAAGCTGTCCTCAGTGGGTGGTGTATTGCCTGGGTACTCTGTTTACCCCCAGCCAGGCTCCAGTGAAACCTGAGAGTTACTTTGAATGTTCCTCTTCCTCCTTCTCATCCTACCTGTCCCCTGGCTGTACAGTTGGGTACCTGACCACTGTTGGGACAGTAGCACACCCTTCGAGTCATGTGTGAACAACAAGACTGATAACGTGGTCCTGCTCTTCCTACTCCTCTTCCTTATTTGCTACCACCTCATCTGTCATGTCCTGAGTTGTTTTTTTTAAGCAGGCATATAAGTGGTATAATAATGATGATGGCATCATGAGCAAACCTTTCATGGTTCGGTTTGGTTTGAATTCGCCGAACGAACCACGATTCGCCGGACAGTTTGCCGAATATAATCGAACCCCACTAAATTTAATGGGAGGCAAAGCCAAATGCATAGAAAACACCTTAAGGGGTGAGAAAAGGCTTCCCAAACAGACACCATGAAAAGTGGCATCAATTGACACACAGTAGAAATTTGCAAATGGCACAGCAGCAGTCAGCCATAAGCAATGCATGAGGTATTAGGGCCTTGCCCAGAATTTACAGCTTGGAATTGAAGTTTCAGTGAGGACCTGGTGGTGGTTAAGGGAGCGGTGTAAGTCTTCTTAGCTGGGAGACCTCACATCTCATGCAACACCTTTTTTTGTTCCAGCAACACTCAGATGGTGTAAACGGTAGTTTCATAGACTACTATTGATAGAAAAATGTAACAATAGTAGCACATGTAGTTGACTGATCAATTCACCCACAGTAGAACCTGTTATAATGGCATACAGGCAGTCAGCCAAGGGCCATGCATGAGATATCAGGCCCAACATTTTCAGCTTGGAATTTAAGTTTTAATGATGACCTGGTGGTTAAGTGGTGTAAGACTTCTTAGCTGGGAGACCTCACACTTCATGCAGAACCTCCAATTTATTTATTTTTTTATTCCAGCTACACTCAGATGGTAAAAACAGTTTCATAGCCTACTATTTATAGAAAAATGTAATAATAGTAACACAGGTAGTTGACTGAAAGTAAGTGCAGGCTTGCTTGTCTGGGAGCCCTACTTATAGGGGCAACCCACCAGATGGAGACTCAACTTTGAGTCTTCACATTTCCAAAAATTGTTTGTAACAACAGCAGCAGTAGCAACAGCAGGCACAGAAGACACTGCAAAGATGGCCCAGACTGCAATAATGCGCAATTAATACATGAGACTAAAATGACATCATAGCCTAGTCTGCCCAATCTGCGACTGGGTTGCAAAAGTCATTGGAGATTCATGATTTGTTTGCTTTGATGAAAGTTATGCAGTCAACATTTTGAAGGAGCAGCCAGATTTGCTTATTTGTCAGGACACCACCAGCAGCACTGAAGACACCTTTTGGAAGAACGTTGGCTGCCGGCCATGACAAAACCTCTAAGGCATGGCAAGCAGACCCAGGCCACTCTTACATTTTTTAAGACAAAACATAAAAGGGTTCACCCCCTTAATGGCATTGATATTGAGCTCCAGTTATTCCTGCACCATCTTCTCCAAGTCATTCACAACATGACAGACTTGTACTCTGTTCTGCTGATGTATGGGCTGGTCGAAAAATTGTGTTAAATTACTCACAGAAATTCCTTATGGCACTTACACTGTTGCTGCTATTGCTTTTGTGATGACGCCTTGACGTTCCCAGGGTTGGAAGTTTGCAACTGGGATGCACACTGTGTGCCTCACTGCTGCCTTGAGGAAAACCATTCTTAATATTGCCTACAAGCATATTTCTTTACTCCAGCATGCGCTCATCCCTTTTCTGGGGCTGAAGCATCTGGCTAAATTTACTCTTGTGCCATGGATCTAACAGACTGGCATCCCAGTAGTCAGCAGTATTTCTAACACTAAGAATATGGGCATCGTGTTAAATATAGTGCAGCAAGAAGGCGCTCATGTGTCGGCTGCTTCCAGGAGGTCCAAGCCTATGCTTTGTCTGGGTTGGGGTAACACTCAAGGTTGCTTCCTCCTTCCCCTCCCGCCAACCATGAACAAGAGAGAGCATATTATTCTCCTATTAATCTCCTGACTGTTGTGAGTACATCACCTCGTCCACCTCAATTTGTTCCTACATCTTCACTAACAGTTTGTCTGGTACCATGAGCCTCCCTTGATCACTGTTAGCCACCTGTTATGATCAGGTGACCTTGGAGCAGCATGAAAACTTTCACTAGAGAAGGTGGTAACTATACTGACCGCAAATCCTGATCTTAACACCGCAACTAGAAGTAGCCGTGGGGTGTGCCTAACAAATCCTAGATACCTCGACACAGCCGGAGGACTAAATACCCCTATAGATGGAAATAGGAATACTACCTTGCCTCAGAGCAGAACCCCAAAGGATAGGCAGCCCCCCACAAATATTGACTGTGAGTAGTAGAGGAAAAGACACACGCAGGCAGGAAATAGGACTTAGCAAAAGAGGCCACTCTAGCTAAAATAGGAAAGGATAGGACAGGATACTAAGCGGTCATTATTAAAAATCCTTCCAAAAATATCCACAGCAGAAAACACAAAAACTCCACCATCTAACCAAAGATGTGGAGCGCATATCTGCAACTCCAGAGAATCCAACAAGACTGAGAAAACACTGACACAGTCTAAGCTGGACAAGAGAAAACAAATGAATAGCACAGAATATAAGCACACAGCTTGTGTGCCACAGAAAAAGAAACAGACACTTATCTTTGCTGAATTGGCAGCTAAGCAGGAGAAGCCAGACAAAGATCCAACACTTCCCAAGAAACATTGACAACTGGCAAGGACCAATGAGTCCTGCAAACCTAAATACCCCAGTCAGAATTGCAATCAGTAGATACACCTGTCCAAGACTGCAGCCCAGGGACAACTGCATTACCACCTACAACCACCGGAGGGAGCCCAAAAGCAGAATTCACAACAGCCACCCTCCCATGGCACCTGCCTATACAACAACAGTCCATTAAATTGAGATATTGTTATCCCTTCTGCATCATCCTCAGCTTCCAAATTTTCCTCTGGGGCCATTACCTCCTCACACAGGCTATTCAAAGTGTACTCCAGGATGCAGATGATCAGAATATTGATGATGATGGCATCATTAGCGCTGACTATCTTAGCAGCCATTTCAAAACTGTGCAGATGGGTGCAGAGGTCATTCACCTGTGCATACTCTGTAAGCGTGATTTGCACCACGTCCAAACTGCATTAGCCCAGGGTATGCTAAAGGACATACTGCCCCAGGGCTTGTCGCTGCTACCACAGTTGAGGCAACATGTGGAGAGTGGAATTTCACCGTGTTTGAGCATCACTAATCAAATGGTTAGCTGGTTGGCCGAAAGAGCTGTATAGCGATGCAAGTCAATGACCTGTGGAGTGCGGTCATCAGAAGTGACCACACAGTGACTGAGCTTTCTGCAGCAGGGTATCCAGGCTGTGATAGTGGCAGAGAAATTGCTGCACCACCAGGTTTAGGATGTGAGTCATGCAAGGCATGTGTGTGAGGTTGCCATAACGTATTGCCGCCATCAGGTTATATGGTCATCATATAGCAATATCATTGTATTTTCAGTCACAGTGTGGTCATCTGCTGATGTTCCCCTATATTTACAATTAGGGTGAACCACGTAGCTGTAGTCAGGATTACCTGGTATGGGGCCCACTCAGATTTTTCGCCCCCCCTAAGATGAAACCCTAGCTACGCCTCTGGGACCCATATAATGCTCCATAAGCAATTGGCCCCATAAGATGATCCATATGTAATTGACCCCATATACTGCTCCATATGTAATTGGCCCCAAATAATGCTCCATATTTAATTGGCCCCATATACAATTGGCCAGATAAGATGCTTCATATATAATTTAACCCATATACTGCTCCATACAGTATGAAATTAGCCCAATATACTGCTTCATATATAATTGACACCATATACAATTGACCCATAAGATGTTCCACATATATTTGGCCCCATATACTGCTCCATATGAAATTGGCCTCCATGTACTGCTCCATATGTAATTGGCTCTATATATTGCTCCAAACATTAAAATAAAAATGAAATATTCACCTCTTGTTGCTGGCCGCTGCTCTGCTCTAGACTCATTGGCATCTTACTGCTCTCTGTGCAGCAGCTGATCCCACTGTGGAATGGAAGTCTATTGACAGGTGCAAGTACAGGCAGGTGGGCATGGATGGCACTCTGGCAGGCAGGCATGGCTGGCACTCTGGCAGGCAGGTGGGCATGGCTGGCACTCAGGCAGGCAGGTGGCCACAGCTGGCACTCTGGCAGGCGGGCATGGCTAGCACTCTGGCAGGCAGGTGGGCACAGAACACACTGGAGGAATCGGGATGGTAATGGCTAGGGCAGGAACACAGGCAGGTAAGAGTAGGGAACAGATTGGGATCAGTTCAGACTGGAGGGACAGGAACTGTTAGGAACCAGTTCAGATTGGAGGGACAGGAACTGCTTCAGGAGACACTGGAACACAGGCAGGTACGTGTGGGTTAAGGGAACGAGTAGTAACCAGTACAGACTGGAGGGACAAAGAGTCATGGGGTACAGGGAGAGAGCAGAGCTGCAGGATGCAGAGAGTAGAGGAAAACCGCAGGACACAAAGAGCAAAGCAGAGCCACAGGATGTGGAGAGCAGAGCAGATCTGAAGGCTGCGGCGAGTAGAGCAAAACAGAGATGCAGGTTGCGGCAAGCAGAGCAGAGGAGAGCCACAGGTTGCGGCGAACATAGCAGAGCAGAGCCGCAGGTTGCGGCAAGTAGAGCAAAGCAGAGCTGCAGGTTGCTGGAAGCAGGGCAGAACAGAGCAGAGGCAGTGGACACAAGGATACACACAGCTGAGGGGGAAAGGCAACAGACAGGGTTATAAACAAGTACAAGTGTAGACCAGAATTAAGACAGGGACAGGCACGGGAACAAGTGCAAGACTAGGATTTAGGCCTGGATATACAGCCCTCAGGGTGGCAGAAACGAGACACAAGAACCCAGAGATGAGCCTGGGTATGCAGCCACCAGGGTGCCAGAAACAAGACACAAGAACACAGAGACGGGCCTGGGTATGCAGACCCCAGGGTGGAAGAGAAAGGACAGGACCTGGCAACTCAGCAGCAAGACACTAACAGAGAAAGTTCGCTGCTCAGACATCTTCCAGTGGGTGGAGATGCCTTAAGTACCTGATGCCTCTTGGCACTTGGTTGGGGCACCTTAGGAAGGTGCACACTGTCTTTATAAGAATCAAGGCGTGCCGGTGATGCCCCCAGCCAGGAAGTATGCAAACAGCAGGCAGGAGACATGAGGTTCACAGCATGGAGCAGGCAGATAACAGAACTCACAGCATGGCCTGGAGGGGTAAGTAAGTTGGTGTATCTGCCTGATGAGAGATGGAAAGCCATGCAGTGATGCCAGCAGGGACGTTACACTGGGCTTTCTCACTCTCATCCAATTCATTGTCACTCTAGTCAGTGAATGGATTTTTCATGGCTATTGGCCTCATTTATGATGACCTGGACTAAATCTTAATTGCAGAATCTAAATTACATAAGATCCAGCAGGGAGAGCAACCGGCAGAGGAATTTTGTTCCGAATTCAGTAGATGAGCCACTAAATGCAGTAAAATGATCCTGATCTTAGGAATCAGTTTTATCAGGGCCTGTCTGAATGAGTAAAATATACATTGGCGAAGTACGAAACTCCAGCATTATTGGAGGTCAACATGGCTCTTGCCATACATATTGATAGATGCCTAAAGGTACCTTCACACATAACGATATTGTTAACGATATCGTTGCTTTTTGTGACGTAGCAACGATATCGTTAATAAAATCGTTATGTGTGACAGCGACCAACGATCAGGCCCCTGCTGGGAGATCGTTGGTCGCTGAACAAAGTCCAGAACTTTATTTCGTCGCTGGATCTCCCGTGGACATCGCTGGATCGGCCTGTGTGACACCGATCCAGCGATGTCTTCACTGGTAACCAGGGTAAACATCGGGTAACTAAGCGCAGGGCCGCGCTTAGTAACCCGATGTTTACCCTGGTTACCTTCCTAAAAGTAAAAAAAACAAACAGTACATACTTATCTACCGCTGTCTGTCCTCCAGCGCTGTGCTCTGCACTCCTCCTGTACTGGCTGTGAGCGTCGGTCAGCCGGAAAGCAGAGCGGTGACGTCACCGCTCTGCTTTCCGGCCGCTGTGCTCACACGGACAGTACAGGAGGAGTGCAGAGCACAGCGCCGGGGACAGACAGCGGTAGGTAAGTATGCACTGTTTGTTTTTTTTACTTTTAGGAAGGTAACCAGGGTAAACATCGGGTTACTAAGCGCGGCCCTGCGCTTAGTTACCTGATGTTT
Source organism: Ranitomeya imitator (assembly GCF_032444005.1). NCBI lineage: Eukaryota > Metazoa > Chordata > Amphibia > Anura > Dendrobatidae > Ranitomeya > Ranitomeya imitator. The sequence goes on along the minus strand of NC_091282.1, from coordinate 460,905,711 downwards.
ACCCTGGTTACCGGCATCGTTGGTCGCTGGAGAGCTGTCTGTGTGACAGCTCTCCAGCGACCAAACAGCGACGCTGCAGCGATCCGGATCGTTGTCGGTATCGCTGCAGCGTCGCTTAATGTGAAGGGGCCTTTAGAGATAGACCTGTTTGTCTTACATTTTTATACACTAGCATTTCTGTTCCAAGCCTCCTCGTGGAGGAGGAGGAGACAGCTTAGGGTATAATAGGAGAACACTAAGGTTGGTAGACCAAACCTTTTCACCTTTAGAGCTACCTTTTAGAGCAGGGATAGTAAGGGTCCCATCCCTAGGGACAGTGCAGGGCCCCTTTTCCTATTTATATACAGTCACAACATGACAGTCAGGGCGTGCTAACACCCATTGATCTTAGTGTTGTGAATGGGGACCGTAATTGATTGGGCACACCTGAATGACTGAAAGCAAAGCAAAGTTGATTTTCTCCCGGGTGCCCCACTTTCAGTATTGTGGCCAGTCACCTTCAGAACACTATTTACCTGCAGATTAAATTTATGTCTTCAGATTAATAGTGTTGTTGGACTTGACAGGTTACCTTTAGGAAATAACTTGTTTTCTGTCCAGGAAAATAAATGAAAACTTTCCAAACTCACTCTTCATACCTAATATGTGCCTTCTGGAAGTTCATTATTTTCATGCGAATTGGGTTCAATGCTGATGTACAAATAAAATATACAAAAACTGTTTAACCTTTCGTAGCTTGAAAGGTAGAATAAGTGCTTCTAGAATATTTGGTCTTGAGTCAGCTACAGAACAATATAGTCTCTTGCCTCTTACTGGCTTTTCTTTATTCACCTTGTTTAATATACTGTCAGTCTAGAGAGTGCTTGATAAGCCCTATTTTCACAATGAATCAAAAACCAACTGTGTGTCTTCTTCTTTTATTATGCATGCCACATTTGAAGCTAATGAAGCATAACTTCTTAGCTGTTATATTTAAAGATGAAAGAGACATCATGTCACAAATTCTATTTATTTCATCAAATCTCTCATAACTAACATAACACACAATGATTGCTCCGCAATTCATCCCTGACAGATGATGGGCATTATTGCTGATGCTCTGTCTAATAATTTCCTACTCTATTCATATTACAATAATAACAATGTATGAGAGAACAAGGTGGAAACATTGTGGAATAAAAGAATGCTTATTTAGGAAATCTACAGGGAATAGTCCTGACCAGTGTGTTATATTTCATTTTTTGTCAAGATCCGTACAGTCATATCAAAGACTACTTAAACTGCAACATTTTCTCAAAATGTTAAAGCATGTTTTTATGTTTTGCTGATATCTGTCACTGAGTGTTAACAGGAAATAAAATGGCATCTCTAAAACTCATTGTTAATACTGGTACATCTAAAGTAGAAAATCCCTTAAGTTCGTATTTAAAAATTGTGTTATTTTCCTTCACTATGTAAAAAAATCAGGATTTTGCTAAATAAAAAAATGAAGACTTCTCCATTTACAAACTAATGTATAGAAAGTTGGCAGTATGGTAATCCCTCAGACATTCTATACTGGTTATGTCTTCCAATTTTACTTGTCGTGTTAAAGAGGTTTTTTTGTTTTTCTTACTGTTGCGAGTAGCTGCTCATATTCTTAAAAGTCAAAATAAATCATATTCACCTACCAATGACTAACCTCTACACCATACTGGTCCCCAGTTTCTACACCAGTCTTCTTCTTAAAGTGATGGTCAAGTGACAAGTAAAATTGGAAGACATAACCAGACATCTTGTACATGTTGCATGTCGCATGTTGCATGTTGCCGCATTCTGTCGCATGTTGTTGCATGTTGCAGGTCGCATGTTGTCGCATGTCACATGTTGTATGTTGTTGCATGTTGCATGTTGTTGCATGTTGCATGTTGTCGCATGTCGCAGCATGTTGCATGTTGCATGTCACATGTTGCATGCTGTATGTCGCATTTTGCATGTTGCATGTCGCATGTTGTTGCATGCTGTCGAATGTTGCATGTCGCATATTGTCACATGTCGCATGTCACCACATGCTGTCACATGTTGCATGTTGCATGTTGTATGCTGCATGTCACATGTTGTCGCATGTTGAATGTTGTATGTTGTCGCATGTTGCATGTTGTCGCATGTCACATGTTGCATGTCACATGTTCTTGCATGCTGTCGCATGTTGCATGTCGCATGCTGTCACATTCTGTCACATCTCACATGTTGTATGTCACATGTTGTCACAGCTTGTCGCTTGTCGCATGTTGTCACATGTTGCATGTCGCATGTTGTTGCATGTCACATGTTGCATGTCGCATGTTGTCGCATGTTGTCTCATGTTGTATGTTGTTGCATGTTGCATGTTGCATGTTGTTGTATGTTGTATGTCGCATGTTGTCAAATGTTGCATGTTTTCACATGTCACATGCCATCGCATGTTGCATGTCGTTGCATGTTGTTGCATGGTGTATGTTGTATGGTGTATTGTGTATGTTGTGTGGTGTATGTGCACACAGTGTAGACAAGTCCGGCTCTGCTACATCTGGATGCCTGACATCTAGATGTAACAGAGCTGGTAGATGATTGCCGGAGATAACTGTCCAGCGATCACCTACACTACAGCGTTCTCGCAAACAGCTGATCAGCTGTTTGCGGGAACCAGACTAGTGACCGGAGATAAGTCCAGGTCACGGGCACGGCAGTTCTCGCAATAACATAAGTTATCGCGAGAACTGCAGTCGACGAGGAACTTCCGGCGGCGGGACAGGTGAGCTAGCAGACATGCGTAGTAAGCTGCATTTATGCATTTTCTACGCATGTGACTAATCATTAGATGCAATTTTATCGCATTTAATGATAGTCTGTGGTACATTTACAGCGTGGCGATGGAGCGTCGCCGCATTGTAAACAGACATGTTGCGTTCTGAAAAGACGCGCCACATGTCCGTTTACGCGGGTCTGTCGCCTGCGTGTTTTACCGCATAGTGGATACGGGATTTCATGAAATCCCCTCCACTATGCTGTAACATCTGGACGCTGCATGTTTGACGCTGCAGCTCTATGCAGCGTCAAACATGCAGCGTTTCCTGAACGTGGAAACATACCCTAATAATTTTTGTCTATTTTTTTCTCATTTACCACAGCACATGCTTCTTTTTATCTCATACCTAGATCATAAACTTAAAGTAGTTGTCTACTACTAGGACAAGCCTTTCTCATTCCTGATGTATAGCCCGGTTAAAATAAAAACACTTATACTCACCTCCCATACCGGTCCTGTTCCAGGGGTGATGGTACTTGCGTTTCTGGGGCTAATGTGAGGTTGCTATGTCACACGAGCCCTGTGTCCAATCAGAGCCGGTTTCACTATGCTCACCTTCGGATGTATTGAACATCAACAGAAAGCCAGGGCTGAAACTGCTCTTTGACTTACTCGTGATGTACAATTTGCTCAAAGGTAGGGATAATGATGCTAGCACTGAGCGGGTGCAGGTTGATGTGTCTTAGCAACATCATGTAAGCCCCGTGTATGTGAGTGCTGATACCCCTTGAACGGCACTAGCACTGGAGGTGAGTATATGTATTTTTATTTTAATAGGGCCAAACATAAGGAATGAGAAGGGGTTATCCAGGTCACTGCTGTGAGCAATGTTGTCAGAGTCTTACGCTACTGTTACAGTCTGGAAATAGATTTTCCTGGGAAATATGTTAAGGAACATCCTTTCCAGGGTAATGACTTGTATATAAGGCAAAATAAATAACCAAAAACAAAAATTCTCCTCCACCACTTGGGCTATGTTCACACGTAGTGTTTTTGATGCGTTTTTCAACTTTAGCTTTTGCTTTCAACCAAGACAAATGCATTCACTGGGAAATGTCATTTTAATACCTTATCTGGCCATGTGGTGTGTGACACATCATCAGACACATCCTGTTTCATTTATGAAGGAGGGACTCTGAAAGTCACAAAGCCTCTTTTTGTAGGGCCATCAGGCGACCTTTATTATTCTTAAATGGATAGCAGTCAGCCTTCACTATTCTTAGAGAGCAATCAACAAGCTATGCTTTGTTGTTCCTATTATTAAACAGTGGGTCTCCTATACTGTTGTTGAGTATGCAGTGAGTGGCAAGGCTGCCTAAAATTTTGACCCACACCAATACTCCTTTGAAGAGACGTACAAGAGGGCCTCCTGAAATCAATCTTCCTATTATTAGGAATTTGGTATTCCCATACTGTTTGCCTATGAATTGAATGCAAGGCCTTCCCTGCACCAAATTAGGTGCACCCCAATAACTCTTTGAACAGATGTAAATGAGTGTCACCTGAAAGCAATGTTCCCATTATTAGAAAGTTGGTACTCCTATACTGTTTGCCCATGAAGTGAATGCAAGGCAGTCCCCAAATGTGGACGCACCCCAATAACCCTTTCAACAGACATACAGGATGGCCACCTGAAAGCAATGTTCTCATTATTAGGAAAGTGATTATCCCATACTGTTTTCCTATGTAGTGAATACAACACCTGTCCCAAATCTGGAAGCACCTCAATAAACCTTTGAACACACATACTGTTTGCCCATGAAGTGAATGCAAGACCGTCCCCAAATGTGTACGCACCCCAATAACCCTTTGAACAGACGTAAATGAGTGCAACCTGAAATCAACACTCCCATTATTTGGAAGTTGGTACTGCCATACTGTTTTCTGATGAAGTGAATGCAAGGTCTGCCCTCGCCAAAAGTTAGACACACCCCAATAACCCTTTGAACAAACGTACAGGATGGCCACCTCTGAAAGCAATATTCCCATTATCAGGAAGTTGATATCCCCATACTGTTTGCCTTTGCAGTGAATTGCAGTGTTGAGGCTTAAGAACCTGCAGTGGAGAATTGGAGTGTTAAGGCTGAAGAACCTAAATTGGAGAATTACAGAGTTGAGGTGAAGACCCGGCAGTGAATTGCATTGGTTAGGCTGAAGAATCTGCAGTGAATTGCAGTGTTGAGGCTGAAAAACCTGCACTGGAGAATTACAATATTGAAGATGAAGAACCTGCAGTGAATTACAGTGTTGAGGCTGAATAACATGCAGTGGAAAATTGCATTGTTGATGCTGAAAACTGGGCAATGGAAAATTGCAGTGTTGAGGCTGAATAACCTGCAGTGGAGAATTGCATTGTTGATGCTGAAGACCGGGCAATGAAAAATTGTAGTGTTGAGCCAGAATAACCTGCAGTGGAGAATTGCAGTGTTGGGGATGAAGACCCGGTGTAACAGGCCAGATTAACCACCCCGCCCAGAATATACCTGGGGATAAAGTGGCTTAGGCCAGATTATACACCGGGTATATTCTGGCCTAGCCCAAACTATACCCCGGGGTATAAATTGAACTAGTCCAGTTTATACCCCTCTGGGCCAGATTATACCCCGGGTATATTCTGGGCTAGCCCAAACTATACCCCAGGGTACAAATTGGACTAGTCCAGATTATACCCCTCCAGGTCAGAATATATCCCAGCTGCTGTAGATCAGATTTTTCAGCCTTTTGAGAACCATTGAGTAAAATAATCAATAACGGGGCCCCAGGCAGCAAACGGGGCCCCAGGCAGTGCACAGGGCCCAAGGCAGCGCACAGGACCCCAGGCAGCCCACAGTGACCCCAGGCAGCCCATAGGGCCCTAGGCAGCCACACAGGGCCCAAGGCAGTGCACAGGGGCCCCAGGCAGCACAGAGAGGCCACAGGCAGTGCACGGGACCCCAGGCAGAGCACAGAGGCCACAGGAAGCGCACGGGGCCCCAGGCAGCGCACAGGACTTCAGGCAGCCCACAGGGACCCCAGGCAGCCCATAGGGCCCCAGGCAGCACACAGGGCTCCAGGCAGCCCACAGGAGCCCCAGGCAGCCCACAGGACCCGACGCAGCCCATAGGGGGTCCCAGATAGCGCACAGGGGGCAGAGACAGTGAGCAAGGGGGTAAGAGATAGCACGGAGGGGGGAAATAGACAGAGCGTATGTCCCCTGTGTGCTGTCTGGGACCCCCTGTCCGCTCTCTGGGACCCACTGTACGCTGTCTGGGACCCCCTGTGCGATGTCTGGGGCCCTGCTCTTGAGTATATCACTCAATCCTGTAAGGCTAGTTTCACATTTGCGTTCAGCCGTCCGCATGCATATGCTCTCAGTGAAGCCTTGACCACTGCTGCGCCCCGCTGGTTAAGCTCCGCCCACATTCTTTTGAAGGTGCTGCAACCCACGGCAAAGGCAACAAGTTGGATTTTCTTGCGTTCACCGAATCATCAAAACAACGCATGTGGACGCAAACGCAAACATCCGCAGGGCCTGCGTACCCAATGATAAAGATAGGTACTCAGGCCGCATGCAGCCGCATGCGGCCGCATGCGTACCTGGGCAGAGCTTAACTGGTGGGCATGGCAGCGGGCAGGGCTTCACTAAGAGCATACACAGCCGTGCACAAATGTGAAACTAGCCTAAGATATCTAGGGCCCCTGTGCGATGTCTGGGGCCCCGTTCTTGAGTACATCACTCAATGGTTCTCATAAGCGTTAAAAATCTGATCTACAGCAGCAGTGGTATATTTTGGCCCGGAGGAGTATAATCTGGCCTAGGTATAATATACCCATGGTCTATACTCCTCTAGGGCAGAATATTAGTGTGTTTTGCTGCTGTAGTGCTACAGTATATATAGATGCACATACACAAACCATATACCATTTCATGTGGCTTTTGTTAGATTTTCATGCAGTCTGCAGCAGATTTCCCTCTTCCACATGACACGGAGAAATTTGCTGTGCTTCTGCATAAAAAAATCCACATCTTTGGGATGCGGATTTTGATGCAGATTGACTGCTGATTTTTTCCCTGTCGAAAATCAGCAGCAAATCTAGTGCAAGGGGTCGGGAGGACTAGACTTATAGCATGTGTTAGAGGCATTATATTGAACTGACAGTAGATGGTGCAGTTCCATCAGTGCATAGTTAATGTTACGTGTTGTAACTTGCTATGTATGTTTCTCCCTGCTCTCTATGATATGCACCTTAAGTTCTCCAGTGTGAGTTCCTATTCTATCCTGATAAGGTATGTAAAGTGAACTTGGAACACCTCCAACAAAAATTTTTTTTCCAATTTTGATAACAATGTAAGACCAACTATATGATCAGCTTTTGAGATTCTACACTGCAAAAGAACAAAAGTACCCCCAGTGGATCTAAGATCTACCTCCAGAGAAACGTTCAAATGCCAAGTCCCAGTTTAGACAAACATCTAAGCCATATCGAGCAGAGAAAGGGATAATTTACTAAAAAAGGAGGTTCTCACTAAAAGCCGACTGCCAAATATCCTGAAGGCCTGTCACAACAACCTAACTTCTGGTGGCCATTTTGGCAGAGATAAAACATTTGCCAAAATTTCTGACTGTTATTACTGGAAGGGCATAAAGAATGATGTTTACCATCATGTCAAAGCCTGTAAAAAATGTTTTGTCACATGTCCCAAAATCAGCAAAGAAGCTCCACCACTCAACAGTATACCAGTGCCTGGAAAAGTATGGAGCTTAGTTGGGATTGATATGATCGGTTCTCTTCAGGAAACATCAAATGGCAACAAATATATAGTTGCTGTCACTGATCATTTCTCAAAGTGGACTGAAGCAACAGCTGTTCCAGACAAGAGTGCCATGTCAGTAGCAAAATTTTTGTTCACCATTATATGCCGCTTAGGCAGTATGGACACCCTGATTAGCGACCAGGGAAGAGAGTTTGTGAACTCGATCATCAACAACCTGATGGATCATTTTAAAACAGATCACTGCATTTCACCTGCCTACCACCCACAAACAAATGGCCAGTGGGAACGTGACAATCGAACACTCAAATAATCTCTTTGCAAGCTTGTCTATGACCAAGGAACCAACTGGGACCAGTTCATCCCTGGTGTTTTGTTTGTCTATCACACATCTGTGCATGCCTCAACCACGTGCACTCCATTTGAGGTCATGTATGGACGAAAGGCTAAGCTTCCTGTTGACCTCAATTCATCAGCAAATGACACTGTGGATGTCATGTCTCTTTCAGATGATGCCAACCCTGATGTGCTAAATACACTCACAACCATTCATAACAGAATCCTCTCAACTGTAAGTACCAACATCCATTCTGCTCAGGAACACCAAAAGTGTGCCTTTGATCACCGACACAATAGCAACAAAGAAATCACTGCTGGCACCATTGTTTATATCAAGAATCAATGTCGTATTCATCGCATGGGTTCAAAGATGGCACCACGCTGGGTTGGACCCTACTTAGTTGTGGAATCCTTAACCAAGGGACAAGTAAAACTTAAAAACAATAAGACTGGCAAGATACTAAGCAACAACTACCATGCCAGCAACCTTAAGATTTACCAGGATGAAGAGACTTCTCTTCCACCGCAGTCCCTTGATGACTGTCCCAGTGACTCTGCCACACAGAAACACCAGCAAACCAAGACTTTCAACCCACTACCAAGTTCAGTAAGGAAGTATCTTACCACCATTCTTGACCTTACATTTAATAGGGTTGTGTACTTTGGAGGCACAAGAGATCTTGGACAACCACTGCGTACATATAAAACCAAAGGTGATGGGAACTGCTATTTTCGGGCCATCAGCTATTTCCTGACAGGAATAAAGGACAACTACTCCCTTTTCAGAGCTAAAGTCATCCACCACATGAAAACTGACTTGTCCAAAAAACTACAGGGCTACTGTAATCAAGATGTGAATGAATATGTGAACACCTCTGGCATTTCTCGTGATGGAGTCTGCGCAACTGATGCTGATGATCATGGCCACAGCAAATCTGTTGAGTTGTGACATCGTCATCCACACCAAAATTGGTGACACCATGGATTGGTTGACCTATCCCGCAAGCTTCAATCTGCAGTCAACAACAGAACATGCACTTTATCTTGAAAGCAATCATGATCATTTTAATGTTGTTATCAGTGTTTACTAATCATTTTAATGTTGATATCAGTGATTACCTTTGAACATTTATATTGTATTGCCCTGTCACCAGCCATGTGTACGATTATCAGTCAAAAGCCTGTCTGGAACCATTAATCACCCCATGTAAAAGTATTTTTATAAGTTGAAGTTTCAGAATGTTATAACTTTTATTATATCCTGAACAGTTTTTTTTATGAACAGTCAAGGTTTTCAAGTTGAAGTAAAAAAAGTCTGTGTGTTTAGAGTTTTAAACAATAAAATGTTTAAAAATTATGTAATTCTTGAGTATATCACTCAATGGTGCTCATAAACATGAAAAATCTGATCTTTAATATGCTTTAATCTTTAATATACTCAAAAACGGGGCCACAGACATCACACAGGGGGTCCCAAACAGCGCACATGGGATCCCAGACAGCGCACAGGGGACCTGCGCGCTGTCTCTTCCCCCTTGCACACTGTCACTTCCCCCTCCCTTGTGCAGTCTCTGCCCCCCTGTGTGCTGCCTGGGTCCCCGTTCACTGTCTCTTCCCCCTTGCATGCTGTCTCTTCCCCCTCCCTTGTGCACTGTCTCTGCCACTCCGTGTGCTGCCTGGGGCATCGTATGCTGCCAGTGATCCTGTGTGCTGCCTGGTGCCCTGTGGGCTGCCTGGGGCCGCGAGCACTGCCTGGGGCCCCTGTGTGTTGTCTGGGGCCCCTGTGTGCTGCCTGGGACCTCGTGTGTTGCCTGGGGCCCCGTGTGCTGCCTGAGGCCCTGAGTGCTGCCTGGGGCCCCTGTGTGCTGCCTGGGACCTCGTGTGCTGCATGGGGTACTGTGTGCTGCTTGGTGCCCCGTGCGCTGCCTGTGGCCCCTGTGCTCGCCTGGGGACCCATGCACTGCATGTGGCCCCTGTGCGCTGCCTGTGGCCCCGTGCGCTTTATTGGGGCCCCTGTGTGCTGCCTGGGGCCCCTGTGTGCTGCCTGGGGCCCTGGGTGCTGCCTGGGGCCCCGGTATTAAGACTGTCACTCAATGGTTCTCAAAAGCCTGAAAAATCTGATCTACAGTAGCTGGGGTATATTCTGACCTGGAGGGGTATAATCTGGACTAGTCCAATTTGTACCTTGGGGTATAGTTTGGGCTAGGCCAGAATATACCTGGGGTATAATCTGGCCCAGAGGGGTATAAACTGGACTAGTCCAATTTATACCCCGGGGTATAGTTTGGGCTAGGCCAGAATATACCCCGGGTATAATCTGGCCTAGGCCACTTTAACCCCGGGTACATTCTGAGCCTGTTAATCTTAATCTGGCTTAATCTTAATCTTAATCTAATAGTTAATCTGGCCTGTTACACCGGCAGTGGAGAATTGCAGTGTTGAGCCTGAATAACCTGCAGATAATAATTGCAGTACTATGCCTGAAGACATGGCAGTGGAGAATTGCATGTTGAGCCTGAATAACCTGCAGTGGAGAATTGCAGTGTTGAGGCTGAAGACCCGGCAGTGAAGAATTGCAGTGTTGAGCCTGAAGAACCTGCAGTGAATTGCAGTGTTGACACTAAAAAAACGGCACTGGAGAATTGCAATTTTGAAGCTGAAGAACCTGCAGTGAATTGAAGTTGTGACTGAAGACCTAGCAGTGGAGAATTGCAGTGGTTTCCGCCCATTCCTTGATTTTCGAGAACTGAATAAGATCACCGTGAGAAACACTTATCCTCTCCCACGTATCCTGATTTGTACAATCAATTGTCGGGGCCAGGTGGTTTTCTAAATTGGACCTCATGGGAGCATACAATTTCATCTGTATGCGGGAGGGGGATGAGTGGAAAACTGCATTTCTCACCTCTGAGGGTCTGTTTGAAAATTTGGTCATGCAGTTCGGTTTAACTAACGCACCAGCAAAATTCCAGAATTTCATTAGTCATGTTGTTTTTACTTTATTGGACGCTTTGTGGTAGTTTATCATGATGATATACTCATATATTCCTCTGACAGACTAAGTCACATGAGTCATCTTTGTGCGGTTCTCCAGAGGCTCAGGGAGAACTCACTTTTTGCCAAACTGGAGAAGTGTTAATTTTTCACTCAAGAATTGTCCTTTCTAGGGGTCATGTTGTCCATTGAAGGGTTTCGTATGGACCCTAGAAAGGTACAGGCCATTGTGGATTGGGTACAATGAAGAGATATCAAGGGTCTTCTGCGATTTCTGGGTTTCGCCAATTACTACAGAAAATTAATCAAGGGATTTTCTCAAGTAGTCAAACCCCTCACTGATCTCACTCAAAAGGGGGCTGATCTCAAAAACTGGTCAGCTCCAGCGGTGGCGGCATTTTCTTCTTTAAAAAAAATGTTTCATGACTGCCCCTGTACTGGTTCAACCTGATTTGTCTAAACCATTTATCATAGAGGTAGACGCCTCTGATGTGGGGGTGGGGTCTGTGTTGTCCCAGGGGCCCACCACATTAACTAACTTAAGACCCTGCACCCTCTTCTCAAGAAAATTTTACTCTGCTGAGAGGAATTATGAGGTGGGTAACCAAGAGATATTGGCCATTAAATTGGCGTTTGAAGAATTGAGGCATTTTTTAGAGGGGGTGGTCCATCATATCACTGTCATTACTGATCACAAGAACCTGTCTTACATTGAGTCAGCCAAACGTTTAACTCCAAGACAGGCAAGGTGGTCAATTTTTTGTCCCCGATTTCAATTTTCCATCACTTTCAGTCCAGGGTACAAGAATTTGAAGGCGGATGCCTTGTCTCGCAGCCTAGATCCGGTATCACCTCCTGAGCCTTCTTCCTCAATTCTTCAGCATGGGGTGGTGGTGGCTGTGGTGTCCCCAAGATGGGAACAGGAGATTTGTGAGGCCCAATCTCTTGCTCCATCATCCATACATGAAAATTAGCTCTTTGTGCCTGTCCAGTATAGGTTAAGGGTGCTTCGGGAGTTCCACGACTCTGCTTTGAGTGGGCATCCTGGAATCTCAGCCACTCGTAAAGCTATCACTAGGCTATTCTGGTAGCCCTCGTTGACTTCTGACATCATTGGGTTTGCGTTGTCCTGTGAAACTTGTGCCCGCGCAAATATCTCCCGCAACCGGCCGGCCTGGGAATTAGTGCCACTGCCAATTCTGGATAGACCGTGGACTCATCAGTCCATGGATTTTATCACTGATCTTCCCCCCTCTTATGGCAAATCTGTCATCTGTGTAGTTGTTGATAGGTTCAGTAAACAAACACATTTTGTACCTTTAACCGGTCTCCCTAATGCTGAGACTATATCTAAACGTTTCATTGAGCACGTTATCCAGTTGCATGGTGTGCCTGTCAGTGTGGTGTCTGATAGACTGGTGCAATTCATGGCAAAATTCTGGTGGACTTTTTGTAAAAGGCTGAGCATCAGTCTGACCTTTTCATCAGCCTATCATGCCGAGACCAATGGTCAGACTGAAAGGACCAATCAGTCTTTGGAGCAGATTTTACGGTGTCTTGTCACATCTAAACAGGATGATTTGTGCTCTGCAATACCTACAGCAGAATTCGCTTTTAATAATCGTGTCAATCAGCCCACTGGTGCTTCTCCATTCTTCTGCAACTATGGGTTTCACCCTCATTTTGGTGAGTTTTCCCGGTTGGATTCGGGGTGTTCAGGGGCTGATTTGGCCTTTCTGCATTTGGGGGAGGTCTGGAGGGAGGTTCAGAGAAACATTGAGGAGGCTAAGGGCAAATATAAATTTTTTGTGGATAAACGATGTTCTGTGGGGCCGGCTTATCAGGTGGGGGATAAGGTATGGTTATCCACCAAAAATATAAGGCTTAGAATTCCCTCAGCTAAGTTGGGTCCCAAGTTTATTAATCCATATGAAATTTTAGAGGTGATTAATCCTGTGGCCTTTCACCTGAGTTGGCCTCCGTTGTTGCGGATCCCCAATGTGTTCCATAAGGCACTTTTGAAGCCATCAGTGCCTTCCTCCGGAGTCACCCTCACACCCACCACCTGTTGTGGTAGATGGCCAGACCGAGTATGAGGTGGAACAGGTGGTGGATTCTCATATGCTCCGCAGTTCACTTCAGTACTTGGTCCATTGGAAAGGGTACAGTCCCGAGGACCGGTAATGGGTGCCGGCATGTTCGGTCCATGCTGATTGGTTGGTCTGGGCCTTTCACGCTCGTCATCCAGAGAAGCCTGGGGGTCCTGTGGCCCCCATTGACAGTGGGGTACTGTCATGGTCCAGTCCGGAGTTTACTTTCTTCTTTCCTCTCTCGAGACTGGTCATGCAGGGGTTTATCTCCTCAGCCTCGTTTTGGAGCTAGCTGGGCTATTTCAGTCCAGCCTGCTGACCAGTGTTAGTGATAGTTCTTGCTTCCAGGCTTGAGCCCCTGACCTGTATTAGTGATCCTTGTGCCTCTGACTGCCCTTACCCGTGTATGACTCAATCTGATCTCTGGACTTTGCTGCTGGTTTTCCGCTTTTGATACCATGCTCCTCGACTGGCTTCGATTCTGGTTTTTACCCCGACTTCGTGTTAAGTCTCATGTTTTGGTTACCATGTTCCCAGTAGGCTCTGATTTCTTGCTTGTCCCTGACTATTCTTCTGACTGCCCCTGTGTACTGTGCTGACCTCTCTGTGTATGACCTTGGCTTGTCTAACTACTCTTTCATTACCTGTGGCACCTATGCTGCTATTCAGTGCTGCTACGCTGTGTGTACAACGTCTCTTCCCTCACCAGCACCCCCTGGTGGAGGTTTCACTATACTGCACTGCAGCAGCACATTACCCCTGCAGTGAATTGTAGTGTTGAGGCTGATGAACCTGCACTGGAGAAATGCATTATTGAAGCTGAAGAACCTGCAGTGGAGAATTGCAGTGTTGAAGCTGAAGATTCTACAATGGAGAATTGCAATTTTGAGACTTTCCAGACATTGAATTAAAAGGGTTATCAAGAGGAAGAAACTCCCGCCAGAGCAGTGGACAGAGGTTCTGGTGCCATGCTTGACAGGGGAACCCCAGAAACCATACTATAATTTATCTTTGCAAGACACTAAAGAGTATGGCAACTAAAAATGGAGATTTTTGCATCCTTGGGGGTAACAGTGACTATCAGGGTACAGGGGGTTCACTGTTGGGCGTATCACCAGGACAAACCACCATGCTCCCAAATGTTTGACCTGTTGCACCTGGTCCAGAAGTGGATGCAGCTAGAGTCCTCTACACTTGAACACGTGGTATGACAGGTGGTAATGGACCGGTTTGTGCACTCCCTGCAGAGGTTCATACACACTTGGGTTGCCTAGGGTGATCACCAGAATGCCGATGAATTGGTCAGACTGGTATAGAGATACCATGGGATGGAAGGTTCTGTTGGAAAGCAACACAGTCCATACTGGGGGTTCCAACAGGGGCGGAAGGCCAAAAGGGGGTGGTGCACCCATACAGTTTGCTTATGCAGTGAATGCAAGAGCTGCTACAAATGTGGACACTCCCCAAAACCCCTCGGAAGAGACGTGGAGGAGGGCCTCATAAAACAATTTTCCTTTTATTTGGAAGTGAGTCTCCCGAACTGTTTGCCTATGCAATGAATACAAGGGCTGGCAAAAATTTTGATCCACTCTGATGCCCCTTTGAAGAGATGTAGATGGGGGCCTTATGAAAAAAGTGATGGTGGATGATGAGGATGAGGAGAAAGAGGAGAACAGCAAGTAGCCTTAATCAGGAAGAGTGTACCCAGGTGTGGGTGTGAAGAGATGCATGGGAATAGACCTCCCAAAAAAAGTCACTGGATTTGAGTTTGTTACACTGCAATCATTCAGTGGTGTAGAAAAGTCTGATCCAATCCAGCCCTTGTTCATTTTAATAAGAGTCAGCATTTACAGTTGACAGGCGGATGCGCTTATCAGTCATAATTCCACCAGCGGCACTAAAAATGCACTCTGTCAAAATGCTAGCAGCAGGGCAGGCCAGGACCTCCAATGTGTAGATAGTCAGTTCATGCCACGTATACAGCTTTGAGACCCAACAATTATAAGTCACAGAGGAATCACGAAGGACGTTGGTATGGTCAGCAAGGTAATCCCTCAGCATCTTCCCAAACTTTGCACTCCCTGTGAGAGTACCACGCACTTATGGGCCTGTTGGGAGGGTCTGAGAAAACTATCCGAGAATTTTGAGAGTGTTTCCCTGCCTCTGCTGGATTGGAGTTGTCTCTCTCACCTGTATTCCTTGGTTGTCCAAAGAACTGTGACCTCTGCCACCAGCATTTTCAGATGGGAATTCTTTTAATAATTCTGCAACAAGGGCCTTCTGGTATTGCCCCATTTTTGTAGACCGGTCCACCTTGGGAAAAAGTAATAGAAAGTTCTCCTTGTAACATGAGTCTAGTAGTGTTACCAACCAGTTATGACTGTGAGTCAAAATTCACTGGTCACAGTCAAGGCAGCATAACATAAACTCAGCCATGCGAGCCAGGCTGCTAACAACCAAGACTTCTGTGTCCTCACCTAGAGGATGATTGACCATATTCTCCTCCTCAACCTCGTCCGTGTCCTCAGGCCATCCACGCTAAACAGACTGTATGACAGATGTGCAGGTACTATATTCTATAGTGCTTGAAACTAGCTCCTGTTCTTCCTTCTCCTCTTCATCATTGTCTCATTGCAAATTTAATAAAAAAGAAAAATTTAAACATCACATGGTCATAAGTATTCAGACCCTTTCCTCAATACTGAGCAGAAGCACCCTTTTGAGGTAGTACAGCTATGAGTCTTCTTGGGAATGACGTAACATGTTTTTAACACCTGGATTTGTGGATCATCTGCCATTCTTCCTGTCCATATACATCAGGTTGGATGGTGAACATTGGTGGACAGCCATTTTCAGGTCGATCCAGAGATTTTCAATTGGGTATACAGTACAGACCAAAAGTTTGGACACACCTTCTCATTTAAAGATTTTTCTGTATTTTCATGACTATGAAAATTGTACATTCACAATGAAGGCATCAAAACTATGAAATAACACATGTGGAATGATATACTTAACAAAAAAAGTGTGAAACAACTGAAATTATGTCTTATATTCTAGGTTCTTCAAAGTAGCCACCTTTTGCTTTGATGACTGCTTTGCACACTCTTGGCATTCTCTTGAAATGTTTTTAATCAAAGTTCCTATAGAGAACTAATTCCAGCCTATTATCCCTTATCTTTTTAGTAAATATCTTGTTTATTGCAATTTGTATTATTTTTTTGCCATTTTCACAATTGTATATAAATTAAATTTAAAAAGTTAAAAAGTTCATGCCTGAAAGTATTTAAATAATTTTTCTTATTTCTACTGTTCTATTTTCTTTACTGAAATCTTAGCCATAAAAGTTTCTTTGGGAAAACTTTTGCTTTGCTTTTTTTTTATTAGTAATTAAGAACACACTAGAGTGCTTACCTCCAACTGACTGTATTTATATGAATTGTTGCATAATTCATCCAGTTTGACAAATTAAACAAGCACTAACTGTAAAAAAAAATATTGTGTGGCAAATTATAAAAGACTTGTATTACAGAAACTTAATAAGAGACTTGTAAAACTAATTTGATAGAAATTGGGCAGTACATTATTTTTCAATTTATAATTACACAATATATTTTAATCAGTTCTGCTTAACATGAAATTCCAGGATCTATCTTGCATTTAGTAAGTCGAACATTAGCAATATGAATTTGCAGTAAAAAAAATGTATTCTTAATTTTACAACAGTAATAAAGAATACAATTAAATTCAAGTTATAAAATCAAGCCATAAAATCATATAGTAATTTAAAGTTGACGTAGTACATGTAGTAAGATCAATTTAATTTAAGATCCATAAATACTTGAGTCAATTATTTTCACTGCCAAAGAATATACACTCGAAGTAAAGATGAACTCAGGCAATGGATATTCGTCTAACAATCAAATTATTATTTTATATTTTAAAGAAAATCTCAGAAATTGTAGTGTTCTCATTAGGCAAAGGTTAGTACCTAACAAAAGTGTTGCAAGGAATGTGTCATGGGTGCCAAAAGAATAGTCATTTGTGCAGAGATCTGTCGCAGTCTCACATATTGTCTCACATATTGTACTGTTGATTAACCCCTTTAACCTCAAGGTGGTTTGCACGTTAATAACCAGGACAATTTTTACAATTCTGACCTGTGTCAATTTATGAGGTAATAACTCTAGTACGCTTCAACGGATCCTACTGATTATGAGACTGTTTTTTGTGACATATTGTACTTCATAATAGTGGTAAAATCTATTTAATATATCTTCCATTTATTGGTGAAAAAAACTGAAAGTTGGCCAAAATTTAGCAAATTTCAATTTTGAAATGTTATGCCCTTGAATCAGAGAGATGTGCCACACAAAATAGTTAAAGGGAACCTGTCACCCCGAAAATCCGGGGTGAGGTAAGCCCACCGGCATCAGGGGCTTATCTACAGCATTCTGTAATGCTGTAGATAAGCCCCCGATGTAACCTGAAAAGGGAGAAAAAGACGTTAGATTATACTTACCCAGGGGCGGTCCCGCTGCTGGTCCGGTCGGATGGGCGTCTCCGGTCCGCTGCGGCGCCTCCTATCTTCTTTCCATGACGTCCTCTTCTGATCTTCAGCCACGGCTCCGGCGCAGGCGTACTTTGCTCTGCCCTGTTGAGGGCAGACAAAGTACTGCAGTGCGCAGGCGCCGGGCCTCTGACCTTTCCGGCGCCTGCACACTGCAGTACTATCCTCTGCCCTCAAGAGGGCAGAGCAAAGTACGCCTGCGCCGGAGCCGTGGCTGAAGATCAGAAGAGGACGTCATGGAAAGAAGATAGGAGGCGCCACAGCGGACCGGAGACGCCCATCCGACCTGACCAGCAGCGGGACCGCCCCTGGGTGAGTATAATCTAACGTCTTTTTCTCCCTTTTCAGGTTACATTGGGGGCTTATCTACAGCATTACAGAATGCTGCAGATAAGCCCCTGATGCCGGTGGGCTTACCTCACCCTGGATTTTCGGGGTGACAGGTTCCCTTTAATAACATTTCCCACAGTCTACTTTACATCAGCACAATTTTTGAAACAATTTTTTTAATAAAATTTTAGGGGTTAAAAGTTGACCAGAAATTTCTGATTTTTCCAACCAAATTAACATAACCATTTTTTTAGGGACCACCTCACATTTGAAGTGACTTTGAGGGGTCATCACAGGAATTTTTGAAATGTGGAAAAAAAAGATGAACAATTAGTCAACACAACTACCTTTAAAAAAAAAAAAAACTTTAGACCAAAAATTTTATTTTTATTTTTACAAGGGTAACAGGAAAAAATGGATCCCAAAATTTGTTATGCAATTTCACCTGAGCATGCCAACACCCCATATGTTGGGGAAAACCACTGTTTGGGCACACAGCAGGCTCAGAAAGGAAGATGTGCCATTTGACTTTTTTAATACAAAATTTTCAGGAACAATTAGGGTACACCTTATCAAGTTTGAAGAGCCCCTGATGTGCCTAAACAGTGAAAATCCTTCACAAGTGACAACATTTTGGAAACTAAATGCCTCAGAGAACTGACCTAGATGTGTGATGAGCACATTGAACCCTGAGGTGCTTCACAGAAATGTATGACTTTGAGCCATGAAAATAAAAAAAATATTTTTAGTTGCAAGTTTTGCATTTTCATAAGGGTAACAGGAGAAATTGCACCATACAATTTGTTTAGCAAATTCTCTTGAGTACATCGATGCCACAAATGTGAGAGAAAACTACTGTT
This sequence comes from Ranitomeya imitator, assembly GCF_032444005.1. NCBI lineage: Eukaryota > Metazoa > Chordata > Amphibia > Anura > Dendrobatidae > Ranitomeya > Ranitomeya imitator. The sequence goes on along the minus strand of NC_091282.1, from coordinate 460,886,948 downwards.
GGGGTACATGGCAGGGCTTGGAAGAGAAGGAGTGTCATTTGACTTTTTTAATGTAAAATTTGCTGGAATTATTAGAGGACGCCATGTCCCGTGTTGTGAATTCCGCTCTTGGGCTCCCTCCGGTGGTTGTAAGTGGCACTTTTGTGAGTTCTGCTCTTGGGCTCCCTCTTGTGGTTTCTAGTGGTATGGCTGCTCCTTGGAGTTAGCGGTCATCAGCTGCCTCCACTTATCGTCTCTTCTGCTCTGCTATTTAGGCCTGGCTCTTTCTTCAGCCAGTGCCACTTGTAAATGGTTCCTGGTTGGATTCACATCTCTTTGGAGTTCCCTGTTATCCTGACCAGTTCAGCAAAGCTAAGTTTTTGCTTGCTCGTTTCTGTCCATAGATTGTGGACTTATCCATTCTGTGCTTTCTATGTTTGTCCAGCTTATCAGTGTGAATTAATTCTGTCTTGCTGGAAGCTCTGGGAGGCAGATTTGCCCTCCACACCTTTAGTCAGGTGTGGAGATTTTTTGTAAACTCTGCGTGGATATTTGTAATGTTTTATACTGACCGCACAGTATTCCATCCTGTCCTATCTATTTAGCTAGACTGGCCTCCTGTGCTCATCCTGGTTTCATTCTGTGTATGTCTTTTCCCTCTCCACTCACAGTCATTATTTGTGGGGGGCTAATCTATCCTTTGGGGATTTTCTCTGAGGCAAGATAGCTTTCCTGCTTCTTTCTTTAGGGGTAGTTAGCTCTTAGGCTGTGATGAGATGCCTAGGGAGAGTTAGGAGCATTCCATGGCTACTTCTAGTGTTGTGTTGAGCTTAGGGACTGCGGTCAGTACAGTTACCACTTCCTTCAGAGCTCGTTCCATGTTGCTCCTAGACCACCGTATCATAACAGTCCCGTTTGGGGAGACCCTGATGTTCCTATACAATGGAAGCTCCCCACAAGTGACCCCATTTTGGAAACTAGACCCCTCAAGGAATGTATTTAGATGTGTGGTGAGCATCATAAACCTCAGGTGTTTCAAGGAAGGTTATAACGTTGAGTCATGAAAATAAAAAAATCCACATTTTACCAACAAAAATCCTTTTTTTAGCCCCAATATTTTTATTTTCACAAGGGTAACAGGAGAAATTGCACTATACAATTTGTTGTGCAATTTCTCCTGAGTAAGTCCTTACCTCATATGTGGGGAAATAGTACTTTTGAGGCACAGTGCAAAACTCAGAAGGGGTGCGTCACCATATTGGAGTTCAGATTTTGCTGGAAAAGTCTGAGGGTGCCATGTCACATTGGCAGAGCCCTTGAGGTGCCAGAACAATGGAAACCCCCCATATGTGAACTCATTTTACAAGACTACACTCCCTAATGAATTCATCTAGGGGTGCAGAGATCTTATTGACACCACATGCACCTCACAATTTTATACTATTCACCACCAAGGTGAATGTCTACTTATTTTTCTACATTTCAGTTCACTCGTTGTGTATGTCCTATTCTAATGTATAATCTATAATGTTCTTCTGTCAACTCCACTGTCATGTCAACTATGTAATTCATTTATGATTTTTATGATTTAAGTTGTGCTGCTGTGATACTATAATTTCCCACGGGATCAACAAAGTGTATCATATCGTATCGTCTTAAGTGGTGAAGAAATACCTTGTTATATTTTTACCACTAACATGTTGTTTTAGCCCAAACTTTTAATTTTTATATGAGCTAATAGGACTTTTTTTTACAACATACCGATGTGCATCTTTTTTTCCTGAGTACACGAATTCCCTTCATGTAATTGGGAAATATTTTTCGGGCACAGTGCAAAGCTCAGAAGGGAAGTAGTGCCATACTATAGTGCAGATTTTACTGTTATGGTTTGCGGGTGCTATGACGCATTGGGAGAGCCCCTGAGGTACCAGGACAGCAGAACCTCCATAAGTGACCCCTTTTTACAAACAACACCTCTCAACTAATTCATTTAGGGGTGCAGTGATCATGACACTGCGGATGTGTCACACAATTTTATACCATTGGGCAGAGAAGAAAAAATAACTACATTTTTACCACTAACATTTACACACTTTCACACAAGAAGAGAGCAAAATGGCACCATTATTTGTCCCACAATTTCTACTAAACAAAGAAATACCCCATATGTGGCTGTACAGTACTGCTTAGCTATAAGGAGAGACTCAGGAGAGAAAGAGTGCTATCTGCCTCCTGGAGCACAGATTTTCCTAGAATAGTTTGCGGACTCCATATGCAGAGCCCCTAATTGGTAGAAGAGCAGAATCCCCCCACAAGTGTCCCTATTTTGAAAACTATATGCCTTTGGAAATATATTTACAGGTGTAGTGACAATTTTGACTCCATGGGTGTTTTCCAGAAACAAGCAGCAATGAATATTGCCAAGTGGAAATTGCAAACTGCCTTTGGAGTGACCAGTATGCTGTAGTGACCAGCATGTTAAAGTGACCAGTATGTTATGTACCGCTCATGCTTCTGGAGACATACACCCTTAAGTTAGGCAGGCTCTCATTACATCAGAAATGTTAATTATGTGGATGGTTTAGATGCACTGTGTGGCTCAGAAGGGAGGGGGCATTTGGATTTGAAAGCGTAGAATTAGGTGAATTTTTTTGAGGGGCAAGGAGGCATTTCGCTTTTCCTAAGCCTTTGTACTACCAGTAATGTAGAAGCCACCTATATTTCCACTAACAGATGACAGACCGAAGTGGGGGCTTGCTACTTTGTGGACTGATTTAAAGATTTTATTGGGAATATTTTACATAACTTTTGGGATAACATTTATCCGGCTCTCTACCCTGAGGACTTACTTTAGGATTTCCATGTAAATCTTCGAGTGTCATGATTCAGATGAAACCCGAGAAGGATACATTCACTATAATGAGGCAGCAGAGTTTTAAAAACTTTTTTATTTATTTTTTTTAAACTTTTTGATTTTGTTTCACTATAGGACTTTCATTTTTTGCAGGCTGATCGCTTGTACAGCTTTGGGATGCAGCAGCATCCCTTTGCTATGCAAACTAACAGTGCTGGTCCTGCTCTTAACATGACCTAACAACTTTTCTAGCTCAGGTGAATGGATGTGACTACATTAAGTCACCATGGCAATGATCGGGACCCCAGGATGACGTCATGTATTCTCCGATCCAAGGGCAGAGGGGTTGTCTTCCTTCTGCCCACTTCTGAAATGCGATCAAATTCAATTGCAGAATTTAGGAAATTAAAGTGCTGAGAGCGGTGTGGGACCACTCCTGCACTGAATGTTGGGTATCAGCTGTCAAAAACAGTAACTCTAGTTTCACCTAGACCTTCAAGTGGACACTTTTCAAGGTTGGAGGAAACTGAGATATCATGGAGTCATCACACGAGGGGCCATAAACCGCTAGAAAATAAAAGCCACAAGGATTTAGATCAAACAAACACAGGCATAGTTTCAGTAAACCTTAATGTTTTACAGTGACAAAAACAAACACATAGAGGCTTAGAACTGTTTGTCAAGTGAATAAACAAACATTTATCAAGATTGTGTCACTATGAGCATTGTCTGTCACTAGAGTTGAGCGACTTTTACTTTTTTAGGATCGAGTCGGTTTCGCGAAACCCGACTTTGTCAAAAGTCCGGTCAGGTGAAATCGGCCGTTATTGCGAAAAGTCGGGGGCCGACTGAAACACGAAACCCAATGCAAGTCAATGGGGAATCAAAGTCGGCAGTGAGTGGAGGACAGGAAAACACCTACAGTGCCCATTTTTATGCCAAATACATCAATTCTTATTACATAGTTACATAGTTACATAGTTATTAAGGTTGAAGGAAGACTTTAAGTCCATCTAGTTCAACCCATAGCCTAACCTAACTTGCCCTAACATGTTGATCCAGAGGAAGGCAAAAAAAACCCATGTGGCAAAGAGTAAGCTCCACCTTGGGGAAAAAAATTCCTTCCCGACTCCACATACGGCAATCAGACTAGTTCCCTGGATCAACGCCCTATCAAGGAATCTAGTGTATATACCCTGTAACATTATACTTTTCCAGAAATGTATCCAGTCCCCTCTAAAATTTAAGTAATGAATCACTCATTACAACATCATACGGCAGAGAGTTCCATAGTCTCACTGCTCTTACAGTAAAGAATCTGCGTCTGTTATTATGCTTAAACCTTTTTTCCTCCAAACGTAGAGGATGCCCCCTTGTCCCTGTTTCAGGTCTATGATTAAAAAGATCATCAGAAAGGTCTTTGTACTGTCCCCTCATATATTTATGCATTAACATAAGATCACCCCTTAGTCTTCGTTTTTCCAAACTAAATAGCCCCAAGTGTAATAACCTATCTTGGTATTGCAGACCCCACAGTCCTCTAATAACCTTGGTCGCTCTTCTCTGCACCCGCTCTAGTTCAGCTATGTCTTTCTTATACACCGGAGACCAGAACTGTGCACAGTATTCTAAGTGTGTTCGAACAAGTGACTTGTATAGAGGTAAAATTATGTTCTCCTCATGAGCATCTATGCCTCTTTTAATGCATCCCATTATTTTATTTGCCTTTGTAGCAGCTGCCTGACACTGGCCACTGAACATGAGTTTGTCATCCACCCATGCACCCAGGTCTTTTTCATTGACGGTTTTGCCCAGAGTTTTAGAATTAAGCACATAATTATACATCTTATTACTTCTACCCAAGTGCATGACCTTACATTTATCCCCATTAAAGCTCATTTGCCATTTATCAACCCAAGCTTCTAGTTTACATAAATCATCCTGTAATATAAAATTGTCCTCCTCTGTATTGATTACCCTGCAGAGTTTAGTGTCATCTGCAAATATTGAAATTCTACTCTGAATGCCCCCTACAAGGTCATTAATAAATATGTTAAAAAGAAGAGGGCCCAATACTGACCCCTGTGGTACCCCACTGCTAACCGCTACCCAGTCCGAGTGTGCTCCATTAATAACCACCCTTTGTTTCCTATCCCTGAGCCAGCTCTCAACCCACTTACACATATTTTCCCCTATCCCCATTATTCTCATTTTATGTATCAACCTTTTGTGTGGCACCGTATCAAAAGCTTTTGAAAAGTCCATATACACTACATCTACTGGGTTCCTTTGGTCCAGTCCGGAACTTACCTCTTCATAGAAACTGATCAAATTAGTCTGACATGAATGGTCCCTAGTAAACCCGTGCTGATACTGGGTCATGAGGTTATTCCTCTTCAGATACTCCAGTATAGCATCCCTTAGAATGCCCTCCAGGATTTTACCCACAGTAGAGGTTAAGTTTACTGGCCTATAATTTCCGAGTTCAGTTTTTGTCCCCTTTTTGAATATTGGCACCACATTTGCTATATGCCAGTCCTGTGGTACAGACCCTGTTATTATGGAGTCTTTAAAGATTAAAAATAATGGTCTATCAATGACTGTACTTAATTCCTGCAGTACTCGAGGGTGTATCCCATCCGGGCCCGGAGATTTGTCAATTTTAGTGATTTTTAGACGCCGCCGCACTTCCTGCTGGGTTAAGCAGGTGACATTTAATGGGGAATTTTTATCATTAGTCATTTTGTCTGCCATGGGATTTTCTTGTGTAAATACTGATGAAAAAAAGTCATTTAGCATATTGGCTTTTTCCTCATCCTCATCCACCATTTCACCCAGACTATTTTTAAGGGGGCCAACACTATCATTTTTTAGTTTCTTACTATTTATGTAGTTAAAGAATATTTTGGGATTATTTTTACTCTCTCTGGCAATGAGTCTCTCTGTCTCAATCTTTGCTGCCTTGATTTGCTTTTTACAGAATTTATTTAATTTTTTGTATTTATTTAATGCCTCCTCACTACCTACTTCCTTTAATTCTCTAAATGCTTTCTTTTTGTCACTTATTGCGCCCCTTACAGCTCTATTTAGCCAAATTGGTTTCCTCCTATTCCTAGTATGTTTATTCCCGTACGGTATATACTGTGCACAGGTCCTATCCAGGATGTTAATAAACGTCTCCCATTTTCTTTGTGTATTTTTGTGTCTCAGGATACCGTCCCATTTAATTGCACCAAGATCCTCTCTCATCCGTTGGAAATTTGCCCTCCTGAAGTTTAGTGTCCTTGTAACCCCTCTATTACACATCTTTTTAAAGGATACATGAAAACTTATTATTTTGTGATCGCTATTACCCAAGTGACCCCCAACCCTTATATTTGATATGCGGTCTGGCCTGTTGGTTAATATTAGGTCTAGCAGTGCCCCCCTTCTTGTTGGGTCCTGAACCAGTTGTGAAAGGTAATTGTCTCTCATAGTTGTCAAAAACCGATTACCTTTGCTGGAACTGCAGGTTTCTGTTCCCCAATCTATTTCAGAGTAGTTGAAGTCCCCCATAATAATGACTTCTCCTTGAGTCGCAGCTTCATCTATTTGCTTTACGAGGATATTCTCCATTGCTTCCATTATTTTTGGAGATTTATAACAAACCCCTATCAGTAATTTATTATTTTTTCCCCCTCCCCTTATCTCCACCCACAGGGATTCTACATTTTCATTAAATTCACCTATATTATCACGCAGGATGGGTTTTAAGGACAATTTTACATATAGACACACCCCACCCCCTCGCTTATCTATACGGTCATTTCTGAACAGGCTATAGCCCTGCAAGTTAACAGCCCAGTCATGGCTCTCATCCAGCCATGTCTCAGATATCCCCACCATGTCATAATTATGCTCCAACAGCATTAGTTCTAATTCGTCCATTTTGTTGGCGAGGCTTCTGGCATTAGTATACATGCACTTGATGTTCCTCTCTGCACCTCTATTCTTTCTTAAATTATTAACTGTTCTAACCCCACCCCCCATGCCACCGCGACCCCCAACTTCCTTATTTGTGCTCAGGTCTCTGTCTGCACTATCTTCCCCTCCTATAAATTGAATACCCTCCCCCCAATCCCTAGTTTAAACAATCCTCCAACCTTCTAGCCATTTTTTCCCCCAGCACAGCTGCACCTTCCCCATTGAGGTGCAGTCCATCCCTAGCGTAGAGCCTGTAGCCAACTGAGAAGTCGGCCCAGTTCTGCAGGAACCCAAACCCCTCCTTCCTACACCAATTCTTGAGCCACTTATTAACCTCCCTAATCTCTCGTTGCCTCTCTGGCGTGGCACGTGGTACAGGCAGTATTTCGGAGAATACCACGTTGGAGGTCCTTGCTTTCAGCTTGCAGCCTAATTCCCTGAAATCATCTTTAAGGACCTTCCACCTACCTCTAACTTTGTCATTAGTGCCAATGTGCACCATGACCGCTGGGTCCTCACCAGCCCCTCCCAGTAATCTGTCCACCCGATCAGCAATGTGTCGGACTCGAGCGCCAGGTAGGCAGCACACCGTTCGACGATCTCTGTCTTTGTGACAGATTGCCCTATCTGTTCCCCTAATAATTGATTCCCCCACTACCAGCACCTGTCTGGCCTGCCCTGCTCTCCTATTTCCCTCCTTACTGGAGCAGTCACTCCCCCGGCTTTCAGAGGACATGCCTGGCTGCAGCAGTGCTACCCCTGTACTGGCACCCCCCTCATCTGCCAACTTAGCAAACTTATTGGGGTGTTCCAGATCAGGACTAGCCTCCCTGGCACTCTTCCCTCTACCCCGCTTCCTAACTGTCACCCAGCTTGCTACTTCACCGTCCTGCAGCTCCATGCTACCATCCCCCCCTCATCTATCCCATTGAGCGTCTGCTCCGTGAGCTGAAGACTCCTCTCCATGGTGTCAATGGATCTCAGTGTTGCCAGCTGCACATTTAGAGTCAGAATCTGGGTTTCCAAATGCACAACGTGCTCACATCTCGCACAGCAGTATGCACCCTCGATCGGCTGCTCAAGGACTGCATACATGTAGCAAGATGTGCACTGGATGGCATTAACAATCGTGGAGCACATTTCCTAATGGGGATTGCACCAGACAGAAAAGTTAAATAATAAAAAAATAAATAAATACAAAGTATTAATACAAAACAGACAGCAATTCAGTACTTCCTCCCTTGGAAACTCCCTGACTCCAAAGTCACTGAATCACAAGTCACACTTACCGCAGTCCACACTTACGCTCTGGTCACACTCAGCTCGCTCACACTCGCTCTGCTGAAGATTTATAGATTTTTTTTTTCTCTAGTTCCCCTCAACAGCAATCCACCTTGCTGTTCAAATGCACTTCCAAAAAGGACTTGAGCCCCAAACAGCTGCCCCTTATAAACCCTTAACTATGAGCCCCCACACTAAGTTAACCCCTTATGAATATAGCTACTCCCAATTCAGCAACTCACACCAATTCACACAGGTATTTGTTCAAGGCTTTCCAAATACCTCTTCACTGCTTGTCAAACTTAATTTACTTTATAATAATAGTAAGGCATTGAAAACTGGGGGTCATTTGGCTAAAGTTGTGAGAGGGTAGGGCTGGCTCAAGATTTTCAAGGGCCCAGGAAACGCGGAATACGTCACGAAGGTGGAGCAGGGAGAGGTAAGTATTTCAACTTTGCAAGTGCTGTGATCCTGAGCAAGCAGGGGGGCCTACTCGTTGCCACTGGCACTGGCACAGGGCCCCTCATAGTATGGCGGTGTGTTTGATGGTGGGTGGCGCCTCCCACTGGTAGAGACACTTTTGCATACTATGACGGGCCCTGTGCAAGTGACGTCGCTAATGAGTATGCACCTTACCTGATGAAGGAACCTGCACTTTCATCTGCACCTTCCTCTTTGTCCCCGTGTAAGGTGGTATAGTGTGCGGGAAGTGAAACCTGACTTTCAGCAGGGTCAGATTCTGGCTCTGTAGAGTGCAAGGGGATTGTAGTGGTCTGGGTCAATGTACCAGCAGACTCATCTAGCAGTGGCTGGGCAATGGGCAGTATGAGGAGGAAACACAGATATAGGCCCAAATACTAAAGTAGGCTAAATGCAGTTCAAAATTGGTAACAGGACTAAACAGGCGGCATTGCTTTGTTCAGTGGAGGACAACTGTAATGAGTGGCAGACACAGTATTAGGCCCAAATAATAGAGGGGCTAAATATCTGCCAAAAAATTGTTCATAAATTAACAGGTGGCAGAGCTAGGTACAGGGGTGGGCTCCTCTGCTGAGTAGCAGACAGTGGTAGTAGGTGCAAAGTATTAATTGGTCTAAATAGAGGCCAGGGCCCCTGTATATTTTAACTATCATCTATCTTTTCAACAAATTTGTATTGGCAGTGCCATTGAAGGATTTAACAGCACAGACTAAACAGTGGTGGAGCAGGGAGAGGTAAGTATTGCAAGTGGTAGAGCACTGTTCGAGCTGGGGGGAACACTCTCTCATGGGCGGTGGTACTGGCACAGGGCCCCTCATATTACGATGGTGTGTCTGACGTTGGTTGTGCACCACCACCATCAGAGACAATTCATTGTTATATGAGGGACCCTGTGCCAGTGACGTTGCCCAAGAGTGGGCACACCCATCTGTCCAGGCAAACGGCACTCGCACAGGTGCTTGCACCAGGTGATGACCACGGCCCTGTGGGGGGAGTCAGCCCATTTAGGGAGGTATAAAAATGGCCTATGGTAGACATTCAGCAGCTGCAAATGGAGGAATTGGAGAAGTCAGTAAGAGGAGACCAAAAGCAAGACATTTTTCAGGCAAGCTATGTGTCAGCAGGGGAAGGTGGGACAAAATAATTTGAAATCTCTGATTGGTTCAATTTAATGAAGGTTAGATCATCAACATTCTCGGTAGCCAGACGTGTCCTTTTTTCGGTCAGTATTGAACCAGCAGCACTGAAGACTCTTTCTGATAGCACACTAGCAGCAGGGCAAGCGAGCTCCTATAATGCATATTCTGCCAATTCAGGCAAGGTGTCTATTTTAGGTGCCTTAGGTGCTATTGTGCTTTTGCCACTACCACCAGATGCACCACCACCACCATCAGTACCAGCTGGCAACCACCGCCCACAGGCTCTTCCACCAGACTTCCTCATTTTTGGAAAATCTAACCAAAATAACAACCATTATACCTGTAAAACAAGGTAGAAGGTGTATATAAACTTGTTGAGAATTTAAATCTCCCTTTTTTGGGCTGGAGATTGAACCAAAACTCAGGCCCTGTGCAGAAAACAACACAATGTAAGTGGCAGAAAGTGGCTAGCTGATATACGACAAACTAACAGGACTGAAGTATATCCACTTTGTGAGAATTTGAATCTCACTTTTTTTTGGGGAGACTGAACCACAACTCAGGCCCTGTACATAAAACAACACAATGTGAGTGGCAGAAAGTGGCTGGCTGATAAACAACAAACTAACCGGACTGAAGTATATCCACTTTATGAGAATTTGAATCTCACTTTTTTTGGGGGCATGCCCCTTTATAGCCCCTGTGACGCCGCAGAAAGCAAGCCAATCACTGTCATGCCCTTCTCTAAGATGATGGGGACCGAGACCTATGTCATCACTCTGCCCACACTCTACGTCCTCCTTCATTGGCTGAAAAATGGCACTGAACGCGTCATACGAAAGGTGACTTTTGCACGCAGATCACCAACCTCATGGCCGATCCCACACTAGGATCGGGTCGGGTTTCATGAAACCCGACTTTGTCGAAAGTTGGCAACTTTTGAATTTTTCTGATCCGTTTTGCTCAACCCTACTGAGTAGTGCTACAGTGTAGCAATTTTTGAAGAAGTGAAACTAAATGGTATCTCTCATTTTTGCTGTGACATACTTGTTTTCAGATACATGATTTTAGTGACTTTGGATACAGCAGCATATGAAAAGGAGAAGTGTGTGTGTCTGACTGCGTTTGAGCACAGAGGGGAAAAAAGCCGTTTTAAATTAACTTTTTACTCTTTGAAGTTTTTCCTTCTGTCTTTTTACTTTTTAAAGATTTTCTTTCTGTATCAAAATTTTAAGTTTTTGGTTGTATACCAAGTTTTTGATGGGTTTCTTTTCTTTTGGTTTCAACTTCTTGTACCAACTTTTTGAAGGTTTTCTTTTCTTTTTGTTTTTTTTGTGTTTTTATATACCAATCTTTTTGAAGTTTTTTGTTCTTTTTTTTCCTTTTTGTTTGTTTTTCATTTTTGTTTTTGCCATGGGGAATAGGGTGGCCAAGCAACAGGAGGGTCTTTTACTTCCTGAAGAGAAAACAGCCCAACAGATAGTGGCAGAACACGAAGTTAAGTATGTTAAGAATTTTAGAAGGTAAAAATAATTTTAAATGCATCAGAATGGCAGAATTCAAGCTGCGGAGTGGCATGACGTAGAAAGGAAAATAAGGGAAGTTAGCTGATGTTAAATTGCTAAATACTAATACATGGTATAAAGTAGAAGCAGAGTTTACATCGCTTAAGTGGTACAGAAAGATATGTGAGCAAGCCAGGAAGTGATTTTTATGTGTATGAGATGGGAGATATTAGACATGTGCAGTCTGCTCTCAACAGAATCCATGGTATAGGGAGTTTTTGCACAGTATGTGGCGCGCCCTGTCCCTCCCTACAGGGAAAGGGCATCATTATTCCAAACATGCGCTCTCAGACTGCACAGAGGGGGAGGAATTCTCTTCTCTATCCTCCTCTTTCTCTGTCACTCTTTCTCTCCTCCTTCTTCTATCTCACTCTCCTTTCCTCTCCTCTTTCTCCACACTTTTCTCTTCTCTCTTTCTCTCCTCCACACCTCTCTACTCCTCCTTCTCCTTCTTCTCCACACCTCTTTCCTCCTTCTCCCCCACTACACCTATGTCTTCCTGCTCTTCCTTCTCCACACCCATCTCCACACCTCTCATCTCCTCCTTTTCTCTCTCCTCCACACCTCCCATTTTCTCCTTCAGTTTCTTTCTCTCACTCCCCACCTCCGCCTCCTGCGCACCTTACACCTCTCCTCCTCCTTCTTCTCTGCCCCATATATCTCCTCCTGTTTCACACTCTTCTTCTTCTTTGTTGCAGGCTGGGCCAATGCCCAATTCAAACAATGTGGTGTCTCTGTATCCAGTGCTTACAACAAAGGCACCCCTTCTATGTCCCTGGCACAGTCCAGCCATTGCCAGTTGTGATATGGGGGGGGGAGAGAAATTTCCCTACCCTACAGCAGGCAGCCCCCAGACACAACAGGCAGCAGACAGCTCAGCCCTAGGTGCAGAGGGGGAGGACTGACATCACCATCTGCTGATAATGTTCAACTTCAGCACCAGTCAGAGCTGCCTATATTCACACCAACATAGAACTATAAGCCTATGCTTCAGCAAGGGGGAGACATCCTCACACAAAAAGGCAACTTTTAAGTCCAAAATCTGCCAGTGTATGACCCCAGCACACTCTATCACAACTATTCCTCTGATAAAGATGAGGAGGGAACATCATACATGCTGCCCAGTAATAGGAAAAGAAACCCACAGGCACCAAGAATACAGGGGCAGATAGAGGCACCACCATTACACTATGTGTACTTCATCCTAAGTCAGGTGACCAGCATTCTCAACAATCTTCCAGACCCTGGGATGCATCCCATGCCATTATACCGAAGAATGTAGCAGAACCTGTGAACATATATAGGCACCTGGAATGATCTCTGGGCCATAAATGGAAATAAAAGCAGGTGATGCACTCTGGCCAATCATGAAGGACCAATTCAAACTTCCAGCAGAATTAGATGTACACGCTTGGGAGTCAGGACCACAGCTAATTGAACAGCTCAGAGAGTGGGCCAAAGGCAAATTGGTAGGACAAGCCCTCAGCTTACATGACATGAGCCAAGACAAGACAGAGTCTGTAAAGAAGCTTCATGGCAGAGTAATGCAAGTTTTCCAGGACCTGGGCTTCACCATTCATAACCAGATACACTGGCAAATGTCAGCACAGGTCTTTGTGCATGGACTAAGACAGCCAATCAGGAAACTGATACTGGCAAGTAGGGTTGAGCGACCTTGACCTTTTTAGAGTCGAGTCGGGTTTCGCGAAACCCGACTATCTCAAAAGTCGAGTCGAGTGGAATCGGCCGATTATCGCGAAAAGTCGGGGATCGACCGAAACACGAAACCCAACGCAAGTCAATGGGGGAGCATAGTCGGCAGTGAGTGGAGGCCAGGAAAACACCTACACTGCCCATTTTAATGGCAAAAACATCCATTCTTGTTACTGAAGCTTGTCAATCTTAATTTAGCTTATAATAATTGTAAGTCATTTGAAATTGGGGGTCATTTGGCTAAAGTTGTGGGGGGTAGGGCCAGTTCAAGTAATTAGTGGGCCCAGTAAATCTGGACCACGTCACGGCAGTGGAGCAGGGAGAGATAAGTATTTCAATTTTGCAAGTGCTGTGATCCTGAGCAAGCAGGGGGGCCCCCTCGTTGGCATTGGCACTGGCACAGGGCCCCTCAAAGTACAGCGGTGTGTTTGCACGGCGGGGGCGCCTCCCACCGGCAGCAACACTTTTGCGTACTATGAGGGGCCCTGTGCCAGTGACGTCGCCAATGAGTATTCCTCCCCCCACCTGATGAAGGAACCTGCACCTTTATCTGCACCTTCCTCTTTGTCCCCGTGTAATGTGGTATGGTATGCGGGAAGGGGGACCTGACTTTCAGCAGGGTCACAATCTTGCAGTGTAGCGTGCACGGGGAATGTTGCGTTATGGGTCAATGTACCAGCAGACTCATCTATCACTGGCTGGGCAATGGGCAGGATGAAGAGGAAACACAGATATAGGCCCAAAGAATAAAGTGGGCTAAATGCAGTTCAAAATTGGTAACAGGACTAACCAGGGGGCATTGTTTTGTTCAGTGGAGGACAACTGGAATGAGAGGCTGACACAGAGAGTAGGCCCAAATCTGTAAGTAGTCTAAATGCAGTTCAAAATTGGCAAGAGTAGTAAATAGGCGGCACAGCTTTGTTCACTGTAGGAGAACAGCAAGGAGCGGCAGACACAGATAGAAGGCCCCAACCCAACTAGTAGGCCCACTGCAGTTTTAAAATTCCGATAGGCTGAAAACCAGATAATTGTAGTTCATTTTTTGTAAAGAGGACAGCTGTATTGAGTGGCGCAGCCAGACACTACAAGTAGGCCTTAAACCACAAAGTTGGCTAGACGCTGGTTTAAAAAAGGTTACATGGGTACACGTTCTGCATTGTCGTGCTCAGTGGAGGACAATTGGAAGGAGGGACCGCAGAAAGACTTTGTAGGCGTAAAATTACAAAATAGGCTCTATGCAGCTTCGATTATGTGGCAACCTGGAGAACACCTTGGAGCGGCAGACAACATCTCTACGACCCAGACCCAACTTGTAGGCCTAATTTAGTGTTGTTTTCAACAACTACTTAAGGAGAGCCAGAAGATTGAAGCAATGGAGAGGCAACCTGGGGAACACCTTGGAGTGTAACACACCGTCTCTACACCCCTGACCCAACTTGTAGGCCGAATGCAGTGTTGTTTTCAACAACTACTAAACAAGAGCTTTAAGATTGAAGCAATGGAGAGGCAACCTGGGGAACACCTTGGAGCGGAAGACACCGTCTCTACAACCCAGACCCAACTTGTAGGCCGAATGCAGTGTTGTTTTCAACAACTACTTAAGAAGAGCCAGAAGATCGAAGCAATGGAGAGGCAACCTGGGGAACACCTTGAAGTGTCACACACCGTCTCTACACCCCAGACCCAACTTGTAGGCCGAATGCAGTGTTGTTTTCAACAACTACTAAACGAGAGCTTTAAGATTGAAGCAATGGAGAGGAAACCTGGAGAACACCTTGGAGCGGAAGACACCGTCTCTACACCCCAGACCCAACTTGTAGGCCGAATGCAGTGTTGTTTTCAACAACTACTAAATGAGAGCTTTAAGATTGAAGCAATGGAGAGGAAAACTGGAGAACACCTTGGAGCGGAAGACACCGTCTCTACACCCCTGACCAAACTTTTAGGCCGAATGCAGTGTTGTTTTCAACAACTACCAAACAAGAGCTTTAAAATTGAAGCAATGGAGAGGCAACCTGGGAACACCTTGGAGCGGAAGACACCGTCTCTACATCCCAGACCCAACTTGTAGGCCGAATGCAGTGTTGTTTTCAACAACTACTTAAGAAGAGCCAGAAGATTGAAGCAATGGAGAGGCAACCTGCGGAACACCTTGGAGTGTAACACACCGTCTCTACACCCCTGACCCAACTTATAGGCCGAATGCAGTGTTGTTTTCAACAACTACTAAACAAGAGCTTTAAGATTGAAGCAATGGAGAGGCAACCTGGGGAACACCTTGGAGCGGAAGACACCGTCTCTACAACCCAGACCCAACTTGTAGGCCGAATGCAGTGTTGTTTTCAACAACTACTAAAGCAGAGCCAGAAGATTGAAGCAATGGAGAGGCAACCTGGGGAACACCTTGGAGTGGAACACACCGTCCCTACACCCCTGACCCAACTTGTAGGCCGAATGCAGTGTTGCTTTCAACAACTACTAAACTAGAGCTTTAAGATTGAAGCAATGGAGAGGAAACCTGGAGAACACCTTGGAGCGGAAGACACCGTCTCTACACCCCTGACCCAACTTGTAGGACGAATGCAGTGTTGTTTTCAACAACTACTAAACAAGAGCTTTAAGATTGAAGCAATGGAGAGGCAACCTGGGGAACACCTTGGAGCGGAAGACACCGTCTCTACAACCCAGCCCCAACTTGTAGGCCGAATGCAGTGTTGTTTTCAACAACTACTTAAGAAGAGCTAGAAGATCGAAGCAATGGAGAGGCAACCTGGGGAACACCTTGGAGCGGAAGACACCGACTCTACACCCCAGACCCAACTTGTAGGCCGAATGCAGTGTTGTTTTCAACAACTACTAAACGAGAGCCAGAAGATTGAAGCAATGGAGAGGCAACCTGGGGAACACCTTGGAGTGGAACACACCGTCTCTACACCCCAGACCCAACTTGTTGGCCGAATGCAGTGTTGTTTTCAACAACTACTAAACAAGAGCTTTAAGATTGAAGCAATGGAGAGGCAACCTGGGGAACACCTTGGAGCGGAAGACACCGTCTCTAAAACCCAGACCCAACTTGTAGGCCCAATGCAGTGTTGTTTTCAACAACTACTTAAGAAGAGCCAGAAGATTGAAGCAATGGAGAGGCAACCTGGGGAACACCTTGGAGTGTAACACAC
The DNA here is from genome assembly GCF_032444005.1 of Ranitomeya imitator. Lineage (NCBI taxonomy): Eukaryota > Metazoa > Chordata > Amphibia > Anura > Dendrobatidae > Ranitomeya > Ranitomeya imitator. Next base: position 460,870,798 of record NC_091282.1, on the reverse strand, counting down.
CGTCTCTACACCCCTCACCCAACTTGTAGGCCGAATGCAGTGTTGTTTTCAACAACTACTAAACAAGAGCTTTAAGTTTGAAGCAATGGAGAGGCAACCTGGGGAACACCTTGGAGCGGAAGACACCGTCTCTACACCCCTGACCCAACTTGTAGGCCGAATGCAGTGTTGTTTTCAACAACTTCTAAACGAGAGCTTTAAGATTGAAGCAATGGAGAGGCAACCTGGGGAACACCTTGGAGTGTAACACACCGTCTCTACACCCCTGACCCAACTTGTAGGCCGAATGCAGTTTTGTTTTCAACAACTACTAAACGAGAGCTAGAAGCTCTAAGCTATGGAGAGGAAACCTGGGGAACACCTTGGAGCGGCAGACACCGTTGGTAGGCCCTACCGAAGTAGTAGTAGTAGCCCCAATGCAGTTTTCAAATTCCTATAGGCTGAAAACCAGACTATTGACGCTCAGCTTTTTTAAAAGGAGGACATCTGTATTGAGTGGCGCAGACAGACACAGGTAGTAGGCCTTAAACACAACATTTGGCTCAATGCAGTTTAAAAAAGGTTACAGGGGTACACAGGCAGCATTGGTCTGTTCAGTGGAGGACAATTTCTTTATTTTTTTTTTTTTTATATAGCGCTAACATATTCCGCAGCGCTTTACAGTTTTTGCACACATTATCATCACTGTCCCCGATGGGGCTCACAATCTAGAATCCCTATCAGAATGTCTTTGGAATGTGGGAGGAAACCGGAGTGCCCGGAGGAAACCCACGCAAACACGGAGAGAACATACAAACTCTTTGCAGATGTTGTCCTGGGTGGGATTAGAACCCAGGACCCCAGCGCTGCAAGGCTGCAGTGCTAACCACTGCGCCACCATGCTGCCCCTGGACCACAAACAGAGTTTGTATGCCTACTATTAAAAAAAGGATGCTCTATGCAATTTAAAATAGGTTCCAGGGGTACACGGGTAGCAGTAGACAGGTCACTGGAGGACTAGTGGAAGGAGGGACCACAGACAGGCATAGTAGGCCTAACATAACAAAATTTGGCTTTAGGCACTTTTAAATTGGTTCCAGGGGTACACGGGCAGCAGTGGACACTGGACAGGTCACTGGAGGACTAGTGGAAGGAGGGACCGCAGACAGGCGTAGTAGGCCTAACATAGCAAAATTTGGCTGTAGGCACTTTTAAATTGGTTCCAGGGGTACACGGGCAGCAGTGGTCTGGTCAGTGGAGGACTAGTGGAAGGAGGGACCGCAGACAGGCGTATTAGGCCTAACATAGCAAAATTTGGCTGTAGGCACTTTTAAATTGGTTCCAGGGGTACACGGGCAGCAGTGGACAGGTCACTGGAGGACTAGTGGAAGGAGGGACCGCAGACAGGCGTAGTAGGCCTAACATAACAAAATTTGGCTGTAGGCACTTGCAATTCTCTTGCAGGGGTACGCAGGCAGCATTGGTGTTGTCAGCGGAGGCCGATTGTAATGAGTGTCTGCCAGTTAGTACTCCAAAAAAATAAATAGATGTTAATGTCTCACATTACGACAAAACCAAAACACAAAAGGGTGGAATGAAGCATGTGCAGTGTTGAGTTCCACCTTGTTGCAACGTCTATGATTAGGCGATGCTGGGGAAGGTTCAAAGACCGCTGATAGGTCTGCATACGGCTGGAGTGTACGGGCGAATGGCGGATATGCGAGCAAAGTCTGCGCACTTTGAGGAGCAGGTCGGATAACCCCGGATAACTTTTCAGGAAGCACTGCACCACCAGGTTTAAGGTGTGAGCCAGGCAAGGAATGTGTTTCAGTTGGGAAAGGGAGATGGCAGCCATGAAATTCCTTCCGTTATCACTCACTACCTTGCCTGCCTCAAGATCTACAGTGCCCAGCCACGACTGCGTATCTTTCTGCAAGAACTCGGACAGAACTTCCGTGGTGTGTCTGTTGTCGCCCAAACACTTTATAGCCAATACAGCCTGCTGACGCTTGCCAGTAGCTGACCCATAATGGGACACCTGGTGTGCAACAGTGGCAGCTGCGGATGGAGTGGTTGGGCGACTGCGGTCTGTGGACGAGCTCTCGCTTCTTCAGGAGGACGAGGAGGAGGAGGGGGTGCGAACGGCTACAGCCAACTGTTTCCTAGACCGTGGGCAAGGCAGAGCTGTCCCAAGATTGCTGTCCCCTGTGGACCCTGCATCCACATTCACCCAGTGTGCCGTGATGGACACGTAACGTCCCTGGCCATGCCTACTGGTCCATGCATCTGTTGTCAGGTGCACCTTTGTACTCACAGATTGCCTGAGTGCATGGACGATGCGCTCTTTAAAATGCTGTTGGAGGGCTGGGATGGCTTTTCTCGAAAAGAAGTGTCGACTGGGTAGCTCGTAGCGTGGTACAGCGTAGTCCATCAGGGCTTTGAAAGCTTCGCTTTCCACTAACCGGTAGGGCATCATCTCTAACGAGATTAGTTTAGCTATGTGGGCGTTCAAACCCTGTGTACGCGGATACGAGGCTAAGTACTTCCTTTTTCTAACCATAGTCTCATGTAGGGTGAGCTGGACTGGAGAGCTGGAGATTGTGGAACTAGCGGGGGTGCCGGTGGACATGGCAGACTGAGAGACGGTGGGAGACGGTATTGTTGCCACCGGTGCCCTAGATGCAGTGTTTCCTACTACGAAACTGGTGATTCCCTGACCCTGACTGCTTTGGCCTGGCAAAGAAACCTGCACAGATACTGCAGGTGGTGCGGAAAATGGTGGCCTTACACTGCCGAAGGGATGTAGCGTTGCTGACTAGCTTCATTGGCCGAGGGTGCTACAACCTTAAGGGCCGTTTGGTAGTTAGTCCAGGCTTGCAAATGCATGGTGGTTAAATGTCTATGCATGCAACTTGTATTTAGACTTTTCAGATTATGACCTCTGCTTAAGGTAGTTGAACATTTTTGACAGATGACTTTGCGCTGATCAATTGGATGTTGTTTAAAAAAATGCCAGACTGCACTCTTTCTAGCATTGGATCCCTTTTCAGGCATTGCAGACTGAGCTTTAACCGGATGGCCACGCTGTCCTCCAACAGATTTTGGCTTTGCCACGCGTTTTGGGCCAGATACGGGCCCGGCAGATGGAACCTGTTGCGATGTTGATGCCTGCTGCGGCCCCTCCTCCTCCGCTTCAGAACTACTGCCGCCTGCACCCTGTTCCCCCAATGGCTGCCAATCAGGGTCAACAACTGGGTCATCTATAACCTCCTCTTCTAGCTCGTGTGCAACTTCGTCTGTGTCACCGTGTAAGTCGGTGGTATAGCGTTCGTGACGGGGTACTATAGTCTCATCAGGGTCTGATTCTGGATCAGTACCCTGCGAGGGCAATGTTGTGGTCTGAGTCAAAGGACCAGCATAGTAGTCTGGCTGTGGCTGTGCATCAGTGCACTCCATGTCAGATTCAACTTGTAATGGGCATGGCCTGTTAACTGTTTCACTTTCTAAGCCAGGGACGGTATGTGTAAAGAGCTCCTTGGAGTAACCCGTTGTGTCGCCTGCTGCATCCTTCTCTGTTGCTGTTTTTGCCGAAGAGGACAAGGAAGCGACTTGTCCCTGACCGTGAACATCCACTAACGACGCGCTGCTTTTACATTTACCAGTTTCAGAAGAGGAGGCAAAAGAGGTAGAGGCTGAGTCAGCAAGGTAAGCCAAAACTTTCTCTTGCTGCTCCGGCTTTAAAAGCGGTTTTCCTATTCCCAGAATAGGGAGCCTTCGAGGCCTTGTGTAGCCAGACGACGAACCTGGCTCCACAGCTCGAGACTTAGGTGCTATATTGTTTTTCCCACGACCACCCAATGCTCCACTACCACTACCATCATTACCAGCTGGCAATGAACGCCCACGGCCACGACCTCTTCCACCAGACTTCCTCATTGTTTTAAAAACATCATCAAACTAACGGTATTTGTTACTGTCAAACAACTTACAAGGTGAACTCTAACTTCTGTATGATTTAGATATCCCTTTATAGGTGGGTGAGACAGCAAGGAAAATCAGGCACGATGTTACATACTGTGCTTTCTGTGGCACCAAATGAGAGAGATGCCACACACGCAGGACTGTCACTCAAGCACAAAGGCCAATATTAATCTCCCACTGTTTTTTTTCAGGGAGAATTTAGATACAAAATTAAAAAAAAAAAACACTAGGCTTTCTATGGCCCACTATTTAAGACAGATGGCACACTCAGGACTGGCACACAAGCTGAAAGGCCAATATTAATCTCCCACTGTATTTTTTATTTTTCAGGGAGAATTTAGATACCAAATTTAAAAAAAAAACCACTAGGCTTTCTATGGCCCACGATTTAAGAGACATGGCACACTCAGGACTGGCACACAAGCAGAAAGGCCAATATTAATCTCCCACTGTTTTTTTTTATTTTTCAGGGATAATTTAGATACCAAATTTAAAAAAAAACACTAGGCTTTCTATGGCCCACTATTTAAGACAGATGGCACATTCAGGACTGGCACACAAGCAGAAAGGCCAATATTAATCTCCCACTGTTTTTTTTATTTTTCAGGGAGAATTGAGATACCAAATTAAAAAAAAAAACACTAGGCTTTCTATGGCCCACTATTTAAGAGAGATGGCACACTCAGGACTGGCACACAAGCAGAAAGGCCAATATTAATCTCCCACTGTTTTTTTTATTTTTCAGGGAGAATTTAGATACCAAATTAAAAAAAAAACACTAGGCTTTCTATGGCCCACTATTTAAGACAGATGGCACACTCAGGACTGGCAAACAAGCAGAAAGGCCAATATTAATCTCCCACTGTTTTTTTTTTTTCAGGGAGAATTTAGATACCAAATTTAAGAAAAAAACACTAGGCTTTCTATGGCCCACTATTTAAGACAGATGGCACACTCAGAACTGGCACACAAGCAGAAAGGCCAATATTTATCTCCCACTGTTTTTTTTATTTTTTCAGGGAGAATTTAGATACCAAATTAAAAAAAAAACCACTAGGCTTTATATGGCCCACTATTTAAGAGAGATGGCACAGTCAGGACTGGCACACAAGCAGAAAGGCCAATATTAATCTCCCACTGTTTTTTTTTATTTTTCAGGGAGAATTTAGATACCAAATTTAAAAAAAAAACACTAGGCTTTCTATGGCCCACTATTTAAGACAGATGGAACACTCAGGACTGGCAAACAAGCAGAAAGGCCAATATTAATCTCCCACTGTTTTTTTTTTTTTCAGGGAGAATATAGATACCAAATTTAAAAAAAAAAAATAGGCTTTCTATGGCCCACTATTTAAGACAGATGGCACACTCAGGACTGGCAAACAAGCAGAAAGGCCAATATTAATCTCCCACTGTTTTTTTTATTTTTCAGGGTGAATTTAGATACCAAATTAAAAAAAAACACTAGGCTTTCTATGGCCCACTATTTAAGAGAGATGGCACACTCAGGACTGGCACTCTAGCAGAAATGCCAATCTTAATCTCCCACAACTTATTTTTTTAGGGAGAATTAAAAAAAAAAAAAAAAGGGACTGTCTTACAATTACTATCTCCCTGCAGTAATCTCAGCCAGGTATGGCAAGCAGCAATAAGAAGGAGTGGACTGCTGCACAAATTAAATCAAAAGTGTGGACAAACAAAAAAGATAGCTGTGCAGAAAGGAAGGAACAACAGGATTTGTGCTTTGAAAAAAGCAGTTGGTTTGCACAGCGGCGTACACACAGCAATGCAGCTATCAGGGAGCCTTCTAGGGCAGCCTAATAAGCTACAGCGCTGAGGAAAAAAAAATGTAGCTTCCACTGTCCCTGCAAACAAAAGGTGGTGTTGGACAGTGGAAATCGCTACAGCACAAGCGGTTTGGTGGTTAATGGATCCTGCCTAACAGTATCCCTGCTTCTGACGAAGCGGCAGCAACCTCTCCCTATGCTCAGATCAGCAGCAGTAAGATGGCGGTCGGCGGGAACGCCCCTTTATAGCCCCTGTGACGCCGCAGACAGCAAGCCAATCACTGCAATGCCCTTCTCTAAGATGGTGGGGACTAGGACCTATGTCATCACGCTGCCCACACTCTGCATCCACCTTCATTGCTATGTAGCTATGTCAAACCAGGGGGAAGAAGTGATGGCAGATGCAGCCGCAGCCCCTGTAATGTCCCAAAACCTCGGGTTGGATGCAGCCGCCAGTCTCATGGCACCCCCGGGCCTCACCACGGACACACCTGCAGGCCTCATCTTACCACCAGGCCCTGCAAGGCCCACAGCTTCATCCAGCAGACCCCACTACTGCTAGAGTGCCCACCATGCCTTTGTCCACAGTAGCCCCAACTTGTAGGCCGAATGCAGTGTTGTTTTCAACAACTACTTAAGAAGAGCCAGAAGATTGAAGCAATGGAGAGGCAACCTGGGGAACACCTTGGAGCGGAAGACACCGTCTCTACACCCCTGACCCAACTTGTAGGCCGAATGCAGTGTTGTTTTCAACAACTACTTAAGCAGAGCCAGAAGATTGAAGCAATGGAGAGGCAACCTGGGGAACACCTTGGAGTATAACACACCGTCTCTACACCCTGACCCAACTTGTAGGCCGAATGCAGTGTTGTTTTCAACAACTACTTAAGAAGAGCCAGAAGATTGAAGCAATGGAGAGGCAACCTGGGGAATACCTTGGAGTGTAACACACCGTCTCTACACCCCTGACCCAACTTGTAGGCCGAATGCAGTGTTGTTTTCAACAACTACTATACTAGAGCTTTAAGGCTGAAGCAATGGAGAGGAAACCTGGAGAACACCTTGGAGCAGAAGACACCGTCTCTACACCCCTGACCCAACTTGTAGGCCGAATGCAGTGTTGTTTTCAACAACTACTAAACGAGAGCTTTAAGATTGAAGCAATGGAGAGGCCACCTGGGGAACACCTTGGAGCGGAAGACACCGTCTCTACAACCCAGCCCCAACTTGTAGGCCGAATGCAGTGTTGTTTTCAACAAATACTAAACGAGAGCCAGAAGATTGAAGCAATGGAGAGGCAACCTGGGGAACACCTTGGAGTGGAACACACCGTCTCTACACCCCAGACCCAACTTGTTGGCCGAATGCAGTGTTGTTTTCAACAACTACTAAACAAGAGCTTTAAGATTGAAGCAATGGAGAGGCAACCTGGGGAACACCTTGGAGCGGAAGACACCGTCTCTACAACCCAGACCCAACTTGTAGGCCCAATGCAGTGTTGTTTTCAACAACTACTTAAGAAGAGCCAGAAGATTGAAGCAATGGAGAGGCAACCTGGGGAACACCTTGGAGTGTAACACACCGTCTCTACACCCCTGACCCAACTTGTAGGCCAAATGCAGTGTTGTTTTCAACAACTACTAAACAAGAGCTTTAAGATTGAAGCAATGGAGAGGCAACCTGGGGAACACCTTGGAGCGGAAGACACCGTCTCTACACCCCTGACCCAACTTGTAGGCCGAATGCAGTGTTGTTTTCAACAACTACTAAACGAGAGCTAGAAGCTCTAAGCTATGGAGAGGAAACCTGGGGAACACCTTGGAGCGGTAGACACCGTTAGTAGGCCCTACCGAAGTAGTAGTAGTAGCCCCAATGCAGTTTTCAAATTCCTATAGGCTGAAAACCAGACTATTGACGCTCAGCTTTTTTAAAAGGAGGACATCTGTATTGAGTGGCGCAGACAGACACAGGTAGTAGGCCTTAAACACAACATTTGGCTCAATGCAGTTTAAAAAAGGTTACAGGGGTACACAGGCAGCATTGGTCTGTTCAGTGGAGGACAATTTCTTTATTTTTTTTTTTTTTATATAGCGCTAACATATTCCGCAGCGCTTTACAGTTTTTGCACACATTATCATCACTGTCCCCGATGGGGCTCACAATCTAGAATCCCTATCAGAATGTCTTTGGAATGTGGGAGGAAACCGGAGTGCCCGGAGGAAACCCACGCAAACACGGAGAGAACATACAAACTCTTTGCAGATGTTGTCCTGGGTGGGATTAGAACCCAGGACCCCAGCGCTGCAAGGCTGCAGTGCTAACCACTGCGCCACCATGCTGCCCCTGGACCACAAACAGAGTTTGTATGCCTACTATTAAAAAAAGGATGCTCTATGCAATTTAAAATAGGTTCCAGGGGTACACGGGTAGCAGTAGACAGGTCACTGGAGGACTAGTGGAAGGAGGGACCACAGACAGGCATAGTAGGCCTAACATAACAAAATTTGGCTTTAGGTACTTTTAAATTGGTTCCAGGGGTACACGGGCAGCAGTGGACACTGGACAGGTCACTGGAGGACTAGTGGAAGGAGGGACCGCAGACAGGCGTAGTAGGCCTAACATAGCAAAATTTGGCTGTAGGCACTTTTAAATTGGTTCCAGGGGTACACGGGCAGCAGTGGTCTGGTCAGTGGAGGACTAGTGGAAGGAGGGACCGCAGACAGGCGTAGTAGGCCTAACATAACAAAATTTGGCTGTAGGCACTTGCAATTCTCTTACAGGGGTACGTAGGCAGCATTGGTGTTGTCAGCGGAGGCCGATTGTAATGAGTGTCTGCCAGTTAGTACTCCAAAAAAATAAATAGATGTTAATGTCTCATATTACAACAAAACCAAAACACAAAAGGGTGGAATACTTAGGTACAGGGGTGGGCTCCTCTACTGAGTTTTAGACCTAGTAATTTGCCGCTAATTATTTAATGGTGTAAATATAGGACACTGCCCCTGACTATGTTAAGTACCATCATACATGTCAACACAATGGTATTGTCAGTGCTAGGCATTGAATGATGTCTGCGCATAGACTAAACATTGGTGGGACTGTGAGAGATAATTGTTCAAGTGGTAGAGCAATGTTTGAGCGGGGGGGGAACTCTCTTGTGGCCGGCGGTACAGGCCCAGGGCCCCTCATGTTACAACAGTGTGTCTGACGTTGGGTGCGCACCACCACCGCCAGAGACACTTTATTGTACTATGAGGGACCCAGTGGCAGTGCCGTCGAAAAGCGGGTACACCCACCTCTTCAGACAAACGGCACTTTCACGGGTGCTTGCGCCAAGTGGCGAGACCACGGCCCCGTGGGGGGAGTTTGGCCATTTAGGGAGGTGTAAACATGTCGTATGCTGGACAATCAGCTGCTGCAAATTACACGATTTGAAAAGTCAGTCAGAGTAGTCCACAAGCAAGACCTTTTCATAGGAAAGCTAGGTGTCAGCCGGGCAAGGTGGGGCAAAAGAATTCGAAATCCAGTTGTGGTTCATTTTAATGAAGGTTAGATCATCAACATTTTCGGTAGCCAGACGAGTCCTTTTTTCGTTTAATATTGAACCTGCAGCACTGAATACTCTTTCTGATAGGACACTAGCTGCCGGGCAAGCAAGCTCCTGCAATGCATATTCTGCCAATTCTGGCCAGGTGTCTAATTTGGATGCCCAGTAATCAAATGGGAATGACGGTTGAGGGAGAACATCGATAAGGGATGAAAAATAGTTAGTAACCATACTGGACAAATGTTGTCTCCTGTCACTTTGAATTGATGCTGCGGTACCTGTCCTGTCTGCGGTCATAGCAAAATCACTCCACAACCTGGTCAGAAAACCCCTCTGTCCAACGCCACTTCTGATTTCTGCACCTCTAACACCTCTGGTCTGCTGCCCCCTGCAGCTCGTGTGAGAACGATCACGGGCGCTGTGTGCTGGGAATGCCTGAAGCAAACGGTCAACAAGAGTTGATTGTTTGGTTGCTAATATTAGTTCCAAGTTCTCATGTGGCATAATATTTTGCAATTTGCCTTTATAGCGAGGATCAAGGAGGCAGGCCAACGAGTAATCGTCATCGTTCATCATTTTAGTAATGCGTGTGTCCCTTTTGAGGATACGTAAGGCATAATCCACCATGTGGGCCAAAGTTCCAGTTGTCAAATCTGCGGTTGTGCTGGGTTGAGGGGCTGATTCAGGCAAATCTACGTCACTTGTGTCCCTCAAAATCCCAGAACCCGGCCTTGCCACGCCACCAATTTCCAGTGTCCCCAGAAAAGCTTCCTCATTAAAAAAATACTCATCCCCATCATCCTCCTCGTCCTCCTCCACCTGTTCGCCGCTACCTCGTCCTGTACAATGCCCTGACCAGACAATGGCTGACTGTCATCAAGGCTTTCCTCTTCCTCTGCTGCAGACGCCTGCTCCTTTATGTGCGTCAAACTTTGCATCAGCAGACGCATTAGGGGGATGCTCATGCTTATTATGGCGTTGTCTGCACTAACCAGCCGTGTGCATTCCTCAAAACACTGAAGGACTTGACACATGTCTTGTATCTTCGACCACTGCACACCTGACAACTCCATGTCTGCCATCCTACTGCCTGCCCGTGTATGTGTATCCTCCTATAAATACATAACAGCACGCCTCTGTTCGCACAGTCTCTGAAGCATGTGCAGTGTTGAGTTCCACCTTGTTGCAACGTCTATGATTAGCCGATGCTGGGGAAGGTTCAAAGACCGCTGATAGGTCTGCATACGGCTGGAGTGTACGGGCGAACGGCGGATATGCGAACAAAGTCTGCGCACTTTGAGGAGCAGGTCGGATAACCCCGGATAACGTTTCAGTAAGCACTGCACCACCAGGTTTAAGGTGTGAGCCAGGCAAGGAATGTGTTTCAGTTGGGAAAGGGAGATGGCAGCCATGAAATTCCTTCCGTTATCACTCACTACCTTGCCTGCCTCAAGATCTACAGTGCCCAGCCACGACTGCGTATCTTTCTGCAAGAACTCGGACAGAACTTCCGCGGTGTGTCTGTTGTCGCCCAAACACTTCATAGCCAATACAGCCTGCTGATGCTTGCCAGTAGCTGCCCCATAATGGGACACCTGGTGTGCAACAGTGGCAGCTGCGGATGGAGTGGTTGGGCGACTGCGGTCTGTGGACGAGCTCTCGCTTCTTCAGGAGGACGAGGAGGAGGAGGGGGTGCGAACGGCTACAGCCAACTGTTTCCTAGACCGTGGGCAAGGCAGAGCTGTCCCAAAATTGCTGTCCCCTGTGGACCCTGCATCCACATTCACCCAGTGTGCCGTGATGGACACGTAACGTCCCTGGCCATGCCTACTGGTCCATGCATCTGTTGTCAGGTGCACCTTTGTACTCACAGATTGCCTGAGTGCATGGACGATGCGCTCTTTAACATGCTGGTGGAGGGCTGGGATGGCTTTTCTCGAAAAGAAGTGTCGACTGGGTAGCTCGTAGCGTGGTACAGCGTAGTCCATCAGGGCTTTGAAAGCTTCGCTTTCCACTAACCGGTAGGGCATCATCTCTAACGAGATTAGTTTAGCTATGTGGGCATTCAAACCCTGTGTACGCAGATACGAGGCTAAGTACTTCCTTTTTCTAACCATAGTCTCATGTAGGGTGAGCTGGACTGGAGAGCTGGAGATCGTGGAACTAGCGGGGGTGCCGGTGGACATGGCAGACTGAGAGACGGTGGGAGACGGTATTGTTGCCACCGGTGCCCTAGATGCAGTGTTTCCTACTACGAAACTGGTGATTCCCTGACCCTGACTGCTTTGGCCTGGCAAAGAAACCTGCACAGATACTGCAGGTGGTGCGGAAAATGGTGGCCTTACACTGCCGAAGGGATGTAGCGTTGCTGACTAGCTTCATTGGCCGAGGGTGCTACAACCTTAAGGGCCGTTTGGTAGTTAGTCCAGGCTTGCAAATGCATGGTGGTTAAATGTCTATGCATGCAACTTGTATTTAGACTTTTCAGATTATGACCTCTGCTTAAGGTAGTTGAACATTTTTGACAGATGACTTTGCGCTGATCAATTGGATGTTGTTTAAAAAAATGCCAGACTGCACTCTTTCTAGCATCGGATCCCTTTTCAGGCATTGCAGACTGAGCTTTAACCGGATGGCCACGCTGTCCTCCAACAGGTTTTGGCTTTGCCACGCGTTTTGTCCAGATACGGGCCCGGCAGATGGAACCTGTTGCGATGTTGATGCCTGCTGCGGCCCCTCCTCCTCCGCTTCAGAACTACTGCCGCCTGCACCCTGTTCCCCCAATGGCTGCCAATCGGGGTCAACAACTGGGTCATCTATAACCTCCTCTTCTAGCTCGTGTGCAACTTCGTCTGTGTCACCGTGTAAGTCGGTGGTATAGCGTTCGTGACGGGGTACTATAGTCTCATCAGGGTCTGATTCTGGATCAGTACCCTGCGAGGGCAATGTTGTGGTCTGAGTCAAAGGACCAGCATAGTAGTCTGGCTGTGGCTGTGCATCAGTGCACTCCATGTCAGATTCAACTTGTAATGGGCATGGCCTGTTAACTGTTTCACTTTCTAAGCCAGGGACGGTATGTGTAAAGAGCTCCATGGAGTAACCCGTTGTGTCGCCTGCTGCATCCTTCTCTGTTGCTGTTTTTGCTGAAGAGGACAAGGAAGCGACTTGTCCCTGACCGTGAACATCCACTAACGACGTGCTGCTTTTACATTTACCAGTTTCAGAAGAGGAGGCAAAAGAGCTAGAGGCTGAGTCAGCAAGGTAAGCCAAAACTTGCTCTTGCTGCTCCGGCTTTAAAAGCGGTTTTCCTACTCCCAGAAAAGGGAGCCTTCGAGGCCTTGTGTAGCCAGACGACGAACCTGGCTCCACAGCTCGAGACTTAGGTGCTATATTGTTTTTCCCATGACCACCCAATGCTCCACTACCACTACCATCATTACCAGCTGGCAATGAACGCCCATGGCCACGACCTCTTCCACCAGACTTCCTCATGTTTTAAAAACGTCATCAAACTAACAGTATTTGTTACTGTTAAACAACTTACAAGGTGAACTCTAACTTCTGTATGATTTAGATATCCCTTTATAGGTGGGTGAGACAGCAAGGAAAATCAGGCACGACGTTACATACTCTGGACTGTCACTCAAGCACAAAGGCCAATATTAATCTCCCACTGTTTTTTTTTTCAGGGAGAATTTAGATACAAAATTTAAAAAAAAAACACTAGGCTTTCTATGGCCCACTATTTAAGACAGATGGCACACTCAGGACTGGCACACAAGCAGAAATGCCAATATTAATCTCCCACTGTTTTTTTTTTTCAGGGAGAATTTAGATACCAAATTTAAAAAAAAAAATAGGCTTTCTATGGCCCACTATTTAAGACAGATGGCACACTCAGGACTGGCAAACAAGCAGAAAGGCCAATATTAATCTCCCACTGTTTTTTTTTTTTCAGGGAGAATTTAGATACCAAATTAAAAAAAAAAACACTAGGCTTTCTATGGCCCACTATTTAAGAGAGATGGCACACTCAGGACTGGCACACAAGCAGAAAGGCCAATATTAATCTCCCACTGTTTTTTTATTTTTCAGGGATAATTTAGATACCAAATTTAAAAAAAAAACACTAGGCTTTCTATGGCCCACTATTTAAGACAGATGGCACACTCAGGACTGGCAAACAAGCAGAAAGGCCAATATTAATCTCCCACTGTTTTTTTTTTTTCAGGGAGAATTTAGATACCAAATTAAAAAAAAAAACACTAGGCTTTCTATGGCCCACTATTTAAGAGAGATGGCACACTCAGGACTGGCACACAAGCAGAAAGGCCAATATTAATCTCCCACTGTTTTTTTATTTTTCAGGGATAATTTAGATACCAAATTTAAAAAAAAAACACTAGGCTTTCTATGGCCCACTATTTAAGAGAGGTGGCACACTCAGGACTGGCAAACAAGCAGAAAGGCCAATATTAATCTCCCACTGTTTCTTTTTTCAGGGAGAATTTAGATACCAAATTTAAAAAAAAACAGGCTTTCTATGGCCCACTATTTAAGACAGATGGCACACTCAGGACTGGCAAACAAGCAGAAAGGCCAATATTAATCTCCCACTGTTTTTTTTTCAGGGAGAATTTAGATACCAAATTTAAAAAAAAAACACTAGGCTTTCTATGGCCCACTATTTAAGACAGATGGCACACTCAGAACTGGTACACAAGCAGAAAGGCCAATATTAATCTCCCACTGTTTTTTTTTATTTTTCAGGGAGAATTTAGATACCAAATTTAAAAAAAAAAAACACTAGGCTTTCTATGGCCCACAATTTAAGAGACATGGCACACTCAGGACAGGCACACAAGCAGAAAGGCCAATATTAATCTCCCACTGTTTTTTTTATTTTTCAGGGATAATTTAGATACCAAATTTAAAAAAAAACACTAGGCTTTCTATGGCCCACTATTTAAGAGAGATGGCACACTCAGGACTGGCACACAAGCAGAAAGGCCAATATAAATCTCCCACTGTTTTTTTATTTTTCAGGGAGAATTTAGATACCAAATTTAAAAAAAAACACTAGGCTTTCTATGGCCCACTATTTAAGACAGATGGCACACTCAGGACTGGCAAACAAGCAGAAAGGCCAATATTAATCTCCCACTGTTTTTTTTTTTTTCAGGGAGAATTTAGATACCAAATTTAAAAAAAAAAATAAAAATAGGCTTTTAATGGCCCACTATTTAAGACAGATGGCACACTCAGGACTGGCAAACAAGCAGAAAGGCCAATATTAATCTCCCACTGTTTTTTTTTATTTTTCAGGGTGAATTTAGATACCAAATTAAAAAAAAAGACTAGGCTTTCTATGGCCCACTATTTAAGAGAGATGGCACACTCAGGACTGGCACTCTAGCAGAAATGCCAATCTTAATCTCCCACAACTTATTTTTTTAGGGAGAATAAAAAAAAAAAAAAAGGGACTGTCCTACAATTACTATCTCCCTGCAGTAATCTCAGCCAGGTATGGCAGGCAGCAATAACAAGGAGTGGACTGCTGCACAAATTAAATCAAAAGTGTGGACAAACAAAAAAGATAGCTGTGCAGAAAGGAAGGAACAACAGGATTTGTGCTTTGAAAAAAGCAGTTGGTTTGCACAGCGGCGTACACACAGCAATGCAGCTATCAGGGAGCCTTCTAGGGCAGCCTAATAAGCTACAGCGCTGAGGGAAAAAAAATGTAGCTTCCACTGTCCCTGCAAACAAAAGGTGGTGTTGGACAGTGGAAATCGCTACAGCACAAGCGGTTTGGTGGTTAATGGATCCTGCCTAATACTATCCCTGCTTCTGACGAAGCGGCAGCAACCTCTCCCTATGCTCAGATCAGCAGCAGTAAGATGGCGGTCGGCGGGAACGCCCCTTTATAGCCCCTGTGATGCCACAGACAGCAAGCCAATCACTGCAATGCCCTTCTCTAAGATGGTGGGGACCAGGACCTATGTCATCACGCTGCCCACACTCTGCATCCACCTTCATTGGCTGAGAAATGGCGCTTTTAGCATCATTAAAACGCGACTTTGGCGCGAAAGTCGTGTACCGCATGGCCGACCCCACACAGGGGTCGGGTCGGGTTTCACGAGTCGACTTTTGAAAATGAACGATCCGTTTCGCTCAACCCTACTGGCAAGGCCTGAGTACAGGTCAATAGCAGTGGACTGACCCAGCAAAATGGGTCATGTGCCCCTGGGAAACTGTTTATTGCCAATTGTGACCAAAACTGCTGCCATTATAGCGCCACGAAGAGTGAGAGCGAAGAAGAGGCGTACCTTCGTGGGTGGAGCCAGCTGGAAAGAGCGCAAAGAAGGAAACGGGTGCCTCGCTGCTGTGAACACCGGAAGGGGAGCCATAGGTGAAGATGCTGCAAAGTGCCGAGTTACACACCAGAAGAACCGCTGCAAACTCCAAAGAGGAGACACCGACCTCAATAAGGTTAGCTAAGGGGAGAAGCTATGTCAAACCAGGGGGAAAAAGTGATGGCAGATGCAGCCGCAGCCCCTGTAATGTCCCAAAACCTCGGGTTGGATGCAGCCGCCAGTCTCATGGCACCCCCGGGCCTCACCACGGACACACCTGCAGGCCTCATCTTACCACCAGGCCCTGCAAGGCCCACAGCTTCATCCAGCAGACCCCACTACTGCTAGGGTGCCTACCATGCCTTTGTCCACAGTAGCCAAAGGGAATGAGTCCAAACCAGGAGTACAAAGGACGGCCCCTCTCATGGTGACCACTGACCTGAAAGCGCAACCACCCTGCAAATAATGTCTTCAAAGGGAGATCTGTAGTTAAAATTCTGCGCTGCCTACAAATCTCCCTTTGAAGACATTATTTTCTCTGGTCAGTGAAGACCTGTGGATTTGCAGCAGCCGCTATCTATGTGCTCTAATCTCATCCTAACCAGGTGAGCAAATTAGGTGTATATTCTCCTCTGTGTAACGTGGATAAGACCCTATTGCGCTCTTTGTCTCCCCATTGTTTTCCAAAAATAACCACCCTACAAAGACAGAAGTGTCAAGTGTTACAACTGTGGCAAGTTTGGCCATTTCCGGAACCAGTGCAGAGCACCCATGCAACCCAGGAGTTGGTCCAGAGAAACAGGTCAAGGAAGAAGTGCAGAAGGCAGTGAAGTACCCCATCCATAGGACAGGAGCAAGCAAGCCAGGTTCGCAAGACACTATGCTCCTGACATGTAAAACCCCATCTGCAGGACCAATACCTCAAATTACCCTGAAAATTGATGGTGTTGTCAGATCTTTTCTTCTGCAAACTGGTGCAGCCAGAAGTGTGATGAGACATGTGGAACTCCCCGATCCCACCAGCCTATTTGAATCCTCTGTGTCTTGCGTGGGCATTGATGGTCAAGTCAGACATTCCCAGCCTACAAAAGCCTCTGCGCATGTGCACTCAGCCAGGACACTCTAACCTGTCCCAGTTTGAGGTGCCAGGGACCTGCCACTCAACCTGCTGGGAGCGGACCTACTGAAGAAGCTGAAGGCAACCACAGTGTTCCAGGAAGATGGGACCATGACACTTTCTTCATCCCTGACCAAAGAAGAGTCATGCTGTTGGCCCTACAGGAACCTCAAACAACCAACGGAGGCCTACCCAAGGAGGTACTGGACGTAGTACCAGAAAGTCTATGGTCTAAGGGACCCTAGGAGGTGGGAAAACCTCAAGTTGCCCCAGTGCAGGTATCACTCAAGCCAGACACTCCATATCCTCATAAGGCCCAGTATCCCCTGCCCATCGCCCAGAGTCAAGCTGCCTCTGACCAACTGAAGGTCTACCTGGAAAAAGGAATCATTGTTCCTTGCACATCGCCTTGCAATACCCCGCTTTTCCCGGTCAAGAAAAAGACTGTAAAAGGAGAGCCAGCCAAGTTCAGAATGGTACATGACTTGAGAGATGTGAATGACGCCACAGTGTTTGAAACTCCAATTGTGACGAATCCGCACACTCTGCTCTCAAATGTGCCTTCCACAACAAAAGTGTTCACAGTGACCGACATGGCTAATGCTTTCTCCAGTGTTCCCCTTCATCCGGAAAACCAGTTCCTGTTTGCCTTAATGCACCAGGGGGCACAGCAAACATGGACAGTGATGCCACAGCGAGCCCAGAACAGCCCTTCACAGTTCACCAAAGCAATGTCCACAGTCCCCACCAACTGGGTCACATAACATGCAGAAGTAACCCTGCTACAATACGTGGACAATCTACTCCTTTGTGCACGTGTAAAGCCCATTCCTTGTCTCTCCTACTCTACCTGATGGAGCAGCACTGCAAGGTCTCAAAGAACAAAGTCCAGTGGTGTCTGAAGCGAGTTATGTTCCAGGGACACTGTATTACTCACCAGAAACACCTGACAGATGACCGGACGACCACAGTGGAGAAAATGGTTCCTCCAACAACTCCAAAGGTGCTACAGGCCTTCCTTGATCTAGTTTCGTATTGCAGAGCCTGGATCCTTGATGGCTCAGTCCTAATGCAGCCTCTGTATGATTGCGTCAATGTAACCCCCTTCCTCCTGACAGATGCAGCCTTCAGCTCATTCAAGAAGTTAAAAGACTCTGTAGTCTCAGCGCCAGCACTAGACCTACCTGACTACGAGAAGCCATTCCATCTCTACCTGATAGAAAAAGAAGGCCTTGCTACTGGAGTCCTGACGCAGCTTCAGGGGGTTAAGCAGAGACCTTGGGGCTACTTTTCAGCTCGCCTGGATCCAGTTGCAAGGGAAGCCCCCTGCTACATGAGAGCAGCATTTGCAGCACACGCCTTCCTGGACAAGACTGCTGACATCATTCTTGGATAACCATTGGAAATCCTGGCTCCGTATGACATCTCAGAAATCCTCAACCAAACCCAGCCAAAACATCTCTCCACCGCCAGGCATCTTTGCCTCCAGTGCTCTCTACTCCTGCCCGACAATGTCACCATCTCCAGATGCACAGTCCTCTATGTAGATGGCTCCAGATTTGCAGATGATGAAGGAAGATTCCACACTGAATGTGCAGTGACCAGCAATCAAGAGATCCTGTGGTCCAGAAGTCTGACACCTAGCCTTTCAGCCCAGGAAGCAGAATTGATACCGCTGACGAAGGCCTGCCAGATTGCAGAAGGCAAAACTGTGAACATATACACACATTCAAGGTACTTGCATGGCATAGTACACAACTTTGGAGCCATCTGGGCTGCAAGAGACTTCATCACAGCAAGCAGAACAACCGTGAGGCATCATGGAGCAATCAAGGACCTGCTTGACGCACTCCAACTTCCAAAAATGGTAGCAGTACTAAAGGTCAAAGCACATGGAAAACTGAACACAGTAGAGGCACGGGGTAATAACATGACGGATATGGCAGCCAAAGAAGCAGCCAAAGGAAGACAATATGGAGGAGTGGGAGAGGTCGTAGAGCCATACGGCTACTACATGACGACTGAAGACAAGAAACCTGACCAGATGACATGCTGGGATCTGCTCAAAAAGCTGCAAGAGCAAGCCCCAAAAGGATAATAAGGAATGCTGGATGCGGAAGGGAGCAACATATGAAGAAGGAAGGGTATACGCAATGGACTACAAACCCTGTTAACCCCAAAGCATGTACCCTATGGTGGTCCAGTGGGCACATGGGCCCACACACAGGTCAAGGACACAGATGAATGATTTGATTGGTGCTTATTGGTTCGCTCCAGGGATCTCCACCCTAACAGCCAAGTTCACTAGCAGCTGTTTGACCTGCGGCAAATGCAACCCTGGAAAAATGGAGAAAGTTCCCACACATCATCTTGCCAGACCACTGTACCCCTTCCAGAGGATCCAGATAGATAACATCCAGACGTCGCCAAGTGGGGTATTCGAATATGCCCTTGTGGTCGTGGATGTGTTCTCAGGATGGCCAGAAGCTTTCCCAGTGAGGAACCAGTCAGCAAAGACTACTGCAAAGAACCTACTCTCAGAGATAGTATGCAGATATGGGTCCCAGAAGTGATAGAGAGTGATCAGGGACCTGCATTCACAGCAAATCTCACACGGGAGATCTGGTCAGCAGTAGGGTCAGATTTAGGCCTATGCACTCCCTACAATCCCCAGAGTAGTGAGAAAGTGGAAAGACTGAATGAGACACTTAAGAACAGGATATTGAAAGTTGCCCAAAAGACAAACCATGCCAGGAGACACTCCCAATCACATTACTTAGTGTTAGGCACACTCCCAGAGGCCCAGAAAAGCTGTCACCATATGAAATTTTGTTTGGGTCTAGTCCCAGGTTAGGGGTATTCTTTCCCTCAGCAGCTGACTATGCAATATGATACTTTGTCTGCTTATGTAATTGAACTCACCAAGAAACTTGCTAATATCCATTCTTGAGTTTTTTCTTCATTGTCAGATCCAGATTCAGTGTCCGGTATGCACTCCTTGAAGTCAGGAGACTGGGTGCTGGTGAAAAAAGTTTGTAAGGAGAACACCACTCGATCTCATATTTCATGGTCCTTTAAAAGTGCTGCTGACGAAACCAACCTCTGTGAAACTGGAGGGAAGACCCACTTGGATCCACGCATCGCATTGCAAGAAAGCTCCCCTACCAGAGGATGACATCCAAGCCAGAATAATGTTGTGGATGCCCTGCCTGACCGGATAGATGACCTACATGATAAAGAATACACACCGCTCACTACACATGCTGTTGACTAAGAGACTGATTGCAACAAACCCCCGTTAGGGACAGATCTCCTGACCGCCCATTTGCGAAAAGTCTGTACGGAGTGGGGCGTATGCGCTAGGAATGCGTCAGTTCACCGGCAGCACAAAAGAGTTGCAGCGCTTTGGGACAGGAGGCTAGGATTAGGGCAAGTGATATCTAAGGGGGGATTGTGATGGAAATATATATATCATGTAGATCTCACTTGCATGTATACTTTATAATTATATATACACTATAATCAATTGATTAAAATGGCTCACATAAACTGATATAAGCCAGACAGATTGTTCGGGGATTTCCAGCAGAAAGCAGAACAGCACCAGATGTATTAAGTGATGATCAGATGTCTCAACTTTGTCCTAGATGCAGAAAGATGCAGAGAGCTACATTTTAGTTGCTTAATCAGCACCCATATGTGCATTAATCACAATATTCCATATATATTTAGACAACCAATAACAGAGGAGCTAGACAATATGGTAATTAACTTACCACCCCTAACCACTTCCTTCCTATATGCAATTATTAATCCATGTATGTACAATAAATCATCAGTATTGATGGAATGTTATTGTCACAATGGTGTGCAGTCTCATTCCTTGAGCACTCAAAATACTCAGTCTAACTGGGAACGGCCGCAACACACAGGGATAGATTTATCCAAACCAAATTTCCATAACTGAAGTGGACAATCTTAACTTTTGGGTCCCTGTGCAACTGCACATACTCCACCAATGGTATGTCCCCACCTGTGGTCAAGCATTCACTGATATATTATGTCTCTCTTGAGTGCTTGAATATATATTTAGAAATATAATAATTTGCTTACTGGCCATAAACATGTAGTTGTTTACCTGACTTAAATTCTGCTGTTCTCCTGACATTTGTTTGATTTTTGTTTCTGCACCATGCCATTCCTGAAATATGACCTTCTCTTACTTGTATGTAAATCTAGTCTTGCTCACCAAGTGGTGTCATCCTCATAATGAATTCCTTAGAAAGGATCTTGCGCTTTTTGCTCAAAATAGTAAATGTCCTCCGAGTATTTTTTAGTGCTCAGAGATTTAGTTTTCCTCACCTCAGCTGAATGATTTACATTTCTTAGCCAGCTTGATTACATGTGTGGATTCCATAGCAACCAGGCAACCCCCACATGTACTCAGCCTTGCTAACAGATGTAAATCATTCAGCTGCGGTGATGAAAACTAAATCTCCGAGCACTGAAAAATGCTCGGAGTTCACCCGAGCATGCTCAGGAAATCTTGAGTAACGAGTATATTCGCTCATCACTGCTGAAGAACTGAGAAGAAAACAAAGAAAGAATAGCAAAGCCTGATTCTGGAGAATAGCAGGTTTTACAACAATTAAAAAACATATTTATGAAAGTGAGAAATTAGAGGAATTTATAAAGGGGTCAAATGATGCTGACCACTTAACTATATTATAAACCAAAATGAGTGTATAATAGTCTTACTAGAAAAAAAACAAACAGAAAATGCCAACCAGTGTTCCTATAAAATACCAGCAGTTGCAGAAAAGGACTGCAGGCATAGGTATTTTTAAGATACTGTTTGTGTGAAGCGCCTACCTATGGCCCTTTTGTAGATATTAGTAGATTTGTGATGCATAGCCACTTTTGTATTAGGGTGCAACCACTCTGACAGCTCCCTGTCAACTACAGGAGTATTGAGCAAAGGGGATATTACATTGTGACCAAAATTGTAACATCCTTGATAGAGTTGTGCTATAAAGTGACATGCAATCAAGGACTTTACCAGTTTGCCTGCCTCACAAACACCTGATGTGAAGGTACTTTTGGCATAACGAGCTGAAGGGAACTGGTAATTAGGTGGTGCTATAAAGAGAGAAAATGTAAACAAATGTGGCCTGTGAGGAAATGCTCTGCCATGACCTGAGACAGTGAGGGTATCTCCTCCTGTAGCCTTAAATAGAGAGAAATACTGTTGCTTCTTCTGGTGGCTTTGTGTCTTTTAGGGTATGTGCACACGTCAGGATTTTTTCCTGGCAAAATCCTGAGAATTCTGCCAGAAATCCGTGTGCTTTTTTCGCGCGGATTTCTTGCGGAATTTGCGTGTTTTTTGTGCGTCTTTTTGCGCGGATTTTTTGCGGATTTTTTGCATTTTTTTTTTTTCCGGAATGACCTTTTTGATAGGAAATCCGCAAAAAATCCGGAAAAAGATAGAGCATGTCCGGATTTTTTGCGGAAAAAAACGCTAACATCTGCACAAAAAATGCGGAATGCATTCTAAAAGATAGGATGCATAATGTTAGCGTTTTTTTACCGGATTTATAGCGTTTTTATGGCAAAATTCCGCCAAAAAAACGCTAAAAATCCTGACGTGTGCACATACCCTAAGTCATGACGCAAGTTCTATTGCAATTGAGAAAAATATTTAGCACTGTTGTTGTGAGAAATTGCGAACTAATGGGAGAATAATGTA
The DNA here is from genome assembly GCF_032444005.1 of Ranitomeya imitator. Lineage (NCBI taxonomy): Eukaryota > Metazoa > Chordata > Amphibia > Anura > Dendrobatidae > Ranitomeya > Ranitomeya imitator. Next base: position 460,848,288 of record NC_091282.1, on the reverse strand, counting down.
TGAATAACACCGTACCCAAAGCTCTTGGGCAGGGCCAGACTGGGACTAACATTCAGCCCTGGCATTTGAAGTTCCACAGGCCCACTTGTCACATGGTGACTAGTGTTGAGCGATACCTTCCGATATCGGAAAGTATCGGTATCGGATAGGATCGGCCGATATTCAAAAAATATCGGATATCGCCGATACCGATACCCGATCCCAATGCAAGTCAATGGGACCAAAATATCGGAATTAAAATAAACCCTTTCTTGCCTTGTAGGTTCATTCTACATGAAGGAAAACAACTAAGAATAATGTAGGATGTATTGTGGGAAGTGGCGGAGACATTAAAGGCAATGAGGTTTAGCCCAATCAAATAGAATAGCATGTTTTTTTTTTTTTTTTAAGACGTTCGGAGTGAAAAAGATATTGAGTATGTAAATTTTTTTTTATTTTGTCAGATATTGATGTTTCACTATTCCACGCCCTTCCCCTTCTTTTTTTTTCTTATTTTTTTTTACTTTTCCCACACTTTCATCTTCATCATCATCAGCATCTTTGACATCAACTTCTTCTTCACCTTATTCATCTTCTTCTTCATCTTCTACCTATTTTTTTTTTTTATTACATTCTTCATATTCATTTTATTCAACTATTATTATTCTTCCTATTCTACATATTCTTTTTATTCCACTGTTATTATTCTTCCTATTCTACTTTTTCATCATATTCTCATTTGTGACAGGCATTCCCGTAGTTGTTATCTATAAAAGTTGGAAGATTACACCTTCCGTTCTGCCAGTCACAAAAGTTACATTTGTCCGCGTTCAGTTTGGCCTGCAGCATCAGGCTTTATCCAGGGGCACCACGAGGAGGAACGGACTCACCCCCATACACTGCTTAGTCTTCTTCTGCATATAATTTAGATAATATCTTTTGCTCTGATATTAAGTCTTATGCTTAATGTTCTTCTGCTCTTTGTTCTGCAGCCTCTTGTTCTTCTGCTTCTCGGTCTTCCATGTCGTCGTCTCCAGGGTCGTCGTCTCCAGTGTCGTCATCTCCGCCGTCGTCGTCTCAGCCGTCGTCGTCTCCGCCGTCGTCGTCGTCATCGTCGTCATCGGGGTGGTCTTCCGGGTCGTCGTCGTCGTCATCGGGGTGGTCTTCCGGGTCGTCGACTTTAGGGTCTTCAACTTGGAAATGTAGCAGAAGGTACAAGAAGGCTGAGAAAATGCCAAGAACCAGCTGATGGAACTGGAACTCGGATGGCTACCCGAATGTTCAAGAGCCTATGGAACTACCGAGGACCAGCTGACGTTACTGGAACCCGGTTACTAAGCAGGAGGTACCGTGCTAAAAAGCACTACCAAGGACCGCCTGACGTTGGCGGAACTCGGATACCCAGAAGGAGGCACCTAAGCCAAAGGCTCTGCCCGGAACCAGCTGACGTTACTGGAACCAGGATGGGGAGCAGAAGGTACAAGAGCAAAAGACACTGCCGAGAACCAGCTGACGGTACTGGAACCCGGATGGGTAGCCGAAGGTCCAAGAGCCAATGGAACTACCGAGGACCAGCTGACGTTACTAGAACCCGGTTACTAAGCAGGAGGTACCCGTGCCCGAAAGCACTACCAAGGACCACCTGACGTTGGTGGAACTTGGATACCCAGAAGGAGGCACCTAAGCCAAAGGCTCTGCCCGGAACCAGCTGACGGTACTGGAACCAGGATGGGGAGCAGAAGGTACAAGAGCAAAAGACACTGCCGAGAACCAGCTGACGGTGCTGGAACCAGGTGGTGGACCTGAAGGTCCACAGGAGAGGAAAGAACAGCTAGGCCGCGAGGCAGCCGCAGTTACCGAACCCCAACAGTCCTACAGGGGGAGCTGGGCCTACTGGCACTACAGAACCAGCCTTGACTACCAGTTCACGCAGCCCACATAGGAAGCTCCTAAACTGGAGGCACCCTGGAGTTGGCTAACCCGACCGCACCACGACGGGGCAAGCATAGGCGTCTCAGTGAGCTTGACACAACCCGGAAACAGCTGGCGGTGCTAGAACCCAGATGCGTTGCCCCAGTGTGCAAGAGCCAATGGCACGACCGAGGACCAGCTGGCGGTGCTGGAACCCGGTTACTAAGCTGTAGGTGCCCGCGCTTAAAAGCACTACCAAGGACCGCCTGACGTTGGCGGAACTCGGATACCCAGGAGGAGGCACCTAAGCCAAAGGCTCGGCCCGGAACCAGCTGACGGTGCTGGAACCAGGTGGTGGACCCCAAGGCCCACAGGAGAGGAGAGAACAGCTAGGCCGCGAGGCAGCCGCAGTTACCGAACCCCAACAGTCCTACAGGGGGAGCTGGGCCTACTGGCACTACAGAACCAGCCTTGACTACCAGTTCACGCAGCCCACATAGGAAGCTCCTAAACTGGAGGCACCCTGGAGTTGGCTAACCCGACCGCACCACGACGGGGCAAGCATAGGCGTCTCAGTGAGCTTGACACAACCCGGAAACAGCTGACGGTGCTGAAACCAGGCTTGGCACGAGGGAGTACCTGTGACAAGAACACTGCCGAGAACCAGCTGGCGGTGCTAGAACCCAGATGCGTTGCCCCAGTGTGCAAGAGCCAATGGCACGACCGAGGAAAAGCTGGCGGTGCTGGAACCCGGTTACTAAGCTGTAGGTGCCCGCGCTTAAAAGCACTACCAAGGACCGCCTGACGTTGGCGGAACTCAGATACCCAGGAGGAGGCACCTAAGCCAAAGGCTCGGCCTGGAACCAGCTGACGGTGCTGGAACCAGGTGGTGGACCTGAAGGTCCACAGGAGAGGAGAGAACAGCTAGGCCGCGAGGCAGCCGCAGTTACCGAACCCCAACAGTCCTACAGGGGGAGCTGGGCCTACTGGCACTACAGAACCAGCCTTGACTGCCAGTTCACGCAGCCCACATAGGAAGCTCCTAAACTGGAGGCACCCTGGAGTTGGCTAATCCGACCGCACCACGACGGGGCAAGCATAGGCGTCTCAGTGAGCTTGACACAACCCGGAAACAGCTGACGGTGCTGAAACCAGGCTTGGCACGAGGGAGTACCTGTGTCAAGAACACTGCCGAGAACCAGCTGGCGGTGCTGGAACCCAGATGCGTTGCCCCAGTGTGCAAGAGCCAATGGCACGACCGAGGACCAGCTGGCGGTGCTGGAACCCGGTTACTAAGCTGTAGGTGCCCGCGCTTAAAAGCACTACCAAGGACCGCCTGACGTTGGCGGAACTCGGATACCCAGGAGGAGGCACCTAAGCCAAAGGCTCGGCCCGGAACCAGCTGACGGTGCTGGAACCAGGTGGTGGACCCCAAGGCCCACAGGAGAGGAGAGAACAGCTAGGCCGCGAGGCAGCCGCAGTTACCGAACCCCAACAGTCCTACAGGGGGAGCTGGGCCTACTGGCACTACAGAACCAGCCTTGACTACCAGTTCACGCAGCCCACATAGGAAGCTCCTAAACTGGAGGCACCCTGGAGTTGGCTAACCCGACTGCAACACGACGGGGCAAACATAGGCGTCTCAGCGAGTTTGACACACCCCGGAAACAGCTGACGGTGCTGAAACCAGGTTTGGCACGAGGGAGTACCTGTGACAAAAACACTGCCGAGAACCAGCTGGCGGTGCTGGAACCCAGATGCGTTGCCCCAGTGTGCAAGAGCCAATGGCACGACCGAGGACCAGCTGGCGGTGCTGGAACACGGTTACTAAGCTGTAGGTGCCCGCGCTTAAAAGCACTACCAAGGACCGCCTGACGTTGGCGGAACTCGGATACCCAGGAGGAGGCACCTAAGCCAAAGGCTCGGCCCGGAACCAGCTGACGGTGCTGGAACCAGGTGGTGGACCCCAAGGCCCACAGGAGAGGAGAGAACAGCTAGGCCGCGAGGCAGCCGCAGTTACCGAACCCCAACAGTCCTACAGGGGGAGCTGGGCCTACTGGCACTACAGAACCAGCCTTGACTACCAGTTCACGCAGCCCACATAGGAAGCTCCTAAACTGGAGGCACCCTGGAGTTGGCTAACCCGACTGCAACACGACGGGGCAAACATAGGCGTCTCAGCAAGTTTGACACACCCCGGAAACAGCTGACGGTGCTGAAACCAGGTTTGGCACGAGGGAGTACCTGTGACAAAAACACTGCCGAGAACCAGCTGGCGGTGCTGGAACCCAGATGCGTTGCCCCAGTGTGCAAGAGCCAATGGCACGACCGAGGACCAGCTGGCGGTGCTGGAACCCGGTTACTAAGCTGTAGGTGCCCGCGCTTAAAAGCACTACCAAGGACCGCCTGACGTTGGCGGAACTCGGATACCCAGGAGGAGGCACCTAAGCCAAAGGCTCGGCCTGGAACCAGCTGACGGTGCTGGAACCAGGTGGTGGACCTGAAGGTCCACAGGAGAGGAGAGAACAGCTAGGCCGCGAGGTAGCCGCAGTTACCAAACCCCAACAGTCCTACAGGGGGAGCTGGGCCTACTGGCACTACAGAACCAGCCTTGACTACCAGTTCACGCAGCCCACATAGGAAGCTCCTAAACTGGAGGCACCCTGGAGTTGGCTAACCCGACTGCACCACGACGGGGCAAGCATAGGCGTCTCAGTGAGCTTGACACAACCCGGAAACAGCTGACGGTGCTGAAACCAGGCTTGGCACGAGGGAGTACCTGTGACAAGAACACTGCCGAGAACCAGCTGGTGGTGCTGGAACCCAGATGCGTTGCCTATTAAAGATTGTCTTCCTAGAGCCCCAACTAGCGGTGTTGGAGCTAAGGGTAAGCAGGGGGAGCAGAGTGTAGGCCGAAGCCTGCACTGGAGGCAGCTTTGTGTCTGCGTTGCGTTTGCAGGACACTTTGCCGGCTACACAGTGGGGAAACAGCTGGCGTTGCTGAACCCCACTAACACAATGGCGTGTGTTTTTCTCTGTGCAGCTAGCACTTGCGGTCAAAAACTAGCGATGTTAGAGCCCGTGTTGAAGCAGGAGGAGGAGTAGAGGAGCAGAGTGTTGGCCGAAGCCTATTTGAACCAATTTCAAAGGAAACCTTTAACCCCCCCTCAGGTGTTACAAAGTACAAGAGACACACCTTGTGCAGTATTAATGCTGCACAAGTGAAAGGTTGCTCTATTAATTTGTCTACTTGCACACGCTGAATGAAAGACGTACACAATTTAGCCCATTCTACAGTCAAACTGTAGTGGATGCGTGACTTGGCTTTTTAAGGAGACGCAGCACAGGTGTCCCAAATAACGCCTTGGTGCTTGGCGCAGCTTCCTGAGCATTGTTATTTGCTGTACAGGAGTCTGCGCTCTTGTGTTATCCCTTGGCAATGCCCTGTTAGAGCTGCCCGTCTTATGACCTCATTTCATGTTGGCCGGTGCGGTTAACGATGGCCATAAATCCCAGACCCACAGTGCCTTTTCATAAAGTCACACTGCGGTACTGTGATTCGTGGCCTTGAGCAGTAAATATTTTGGCCGCTCACACACGTCCTTACACCTGCTTCAGACTGGGCGGCCTCTGCTGATCCCTTCTCGCATGCCGCGGCCATGAGGCTGCACAGTCTGAAGAAGGCGGAAGGAGATGAGTTAAGACAGGTGAAGATATGCACTGCTCGTGCCCATCAATCACACCCTCGCAGTCAAAATAAGACAACGAGGAGCATTGTTTCAGGCAGGGCGGACGCACAGGCGCAACAAGCCAACCAATGATGTCAGAAGACGGGAAGCGCTACCAAGGGGGGTGCTGCGTATCATTAGAAAGGAAAGTCACACCTCAGGGACAGTGGAATGGTCTCAATAAGACACATTTTGTACGTTTTGAGTTCCACGTGGGCAAGGACAAAAAGTCAGCCACCTTGTACAAATGCAGCAGTACTGCTGTACAAGGTGGCTGTTATACATAGAAACACCTGGGGGTGGGGGGCAGGCTCCATTCAATTTCAGTTCATGTGCCTGCGTGGCGTTTGCAGGACACGTTGCCAGCTACACAGCAGGGGAACAGCTGGCGGTGCTGAACCCCACTAACACATTGGCTGGTGTTTTTCTCTGTGCAGCTAGCATGTCCGGGCAGAAACTGGCGTTGTTTGAGCCCAGGGTCAGCAGGAGGAGGAGAGGAGCAAAGTGTAGGCCGAAGCCTGCACTGGTGGCAGCTTTTGTTCAGTTGTGCCAGCGTGGCTTGTGCTGGACACGATGCCGACTACACAGCAGGGGAACAGCTGGCGGTGCTGAACCCCACTAACACATTGGCTGGTGTTTTTCTCTGTGCAGCTAGCATGTCCGGGCAGAAACTGGCGTTGTTTGAGCCCAGGGTCAGCAGGAGGAGGAGAGGAGCAAAGTGTAGGCCGAAGCCTGCACTGGTGGCAGCTTTTGTTCAGTTGTGCCAGCGTGGCTTGTGCTGGACACGATGCCGACTACACAGCAGGGGAACAGCTGGCGGTGCTGAACCCCACTAACACATTGGCTGGTGTTTTTCTCTGTGCAGCTAGCATGTCCGGGCAGAAACTGGCGTTGTTTGAGCCCAGGGTCAGCAGGAGGAGTAGAGGAGCAGAGTGTAGGCCGAAGCCTAGTTGAACCAATTTCAAAGGTTACCTTTAACCCCCCCCTCAGGTGTTGCAAGGTACAAGAGCCACACCTTGAACAGCATTAATGATGCACAAGTCAAAGGTTGCTCTATTTAATTTTGCTCCTTACACACGCTGAATAAAACACGTACACTATTTAGCCCATTATACTGTCAAACAGTAGTGGAGGCGTGACTACTAGTCTTTTTAAGGAGATGCAGCACAGGTGTCAAAATTTACACCTAGCTGCTGTGCGCAGATTCCTGAGCGTTGTTATTTGCTGTACAGGAGTCTGCGCTATTGGGATCCCTTGGCCATGCGCTGTGAGCGCTTCCTGTCTTCTGACCTCATTTAATGTCGGCCGTTACAGTTAGCGATGGACATGAATCCCAGACCCACAGTGTGTTTTCAAAAAATCACACTGCGTGGCTGGGATTCGTGGCCTTGTTCAGTAAATATGTTTGACGCTCACACATGTCCTTACACCTGCTTCAGACTGGGCGGCCTCATCTGATCCCTTATCGCCTGCCGCGGCCATGAGGACACCCAGTCTGAAGAAGGCGGAAGGAGATGAGTGAACACAGGCAAACATATGCACTGCACATGCCCATCAATCACACCCTCGCTGTTCAAAAAAATAAGACACCGAGGGGCGTTGTTTCGAGCAGGGCAGACGCACAGGCGCAGCCAGCTAACCAATGATGTCAAAAGACGGGCAGCGCTAACAAGGGTGGTGCTGCGTATCATTAGAAAGGAAAGTCACACCTCAGGGACAGTGGAATGGTCTCAATGAGACACATTTTGTACGTGTTGAGTTCCACGTGGGCAAGGAGAAAAAGTCAGCCACCTTGTACAAATGCAGCAGTACTGCTGTACAAGGTGGCTGTTTTACATAGAAACACCTGGGGGTGGGGGGCAGGCTCCCTTCAATTTCAGTTCATGTGCCTGCGTGGCGTTTGCAGGTCACGTTGCAAGCTACACAGCAGGGGAACAGCTGGCGGTGCTGAACCCCACTGACACATTGACTGGTGTTTTTCTCTGTGCAGCTCGCATGTCCGGGCAAAAACTGGCGGTGTTAGAGCCCAGGGTCAGCAGGAGGAGGAGAGGAGCAATGTGTAGGCTGAAGCCTGCACTGGTGGCAGCTTTTGGTCAGTTGTGCCAGCGTGGCTTGTGCTGGACACGATGCCGGCTACACAGCGGGGGAACAGCTGGCGGTGCTGAACCCCACTAACACATTGGCTGGTGTTTTTCTCTGTGCAGCTAACACTTCCGGGCAGAAACTGGCGGTGTTTGAGCCCAGGGTCAGCAGGAGGAGGAGAGGAGCAGAGTGTAGGCCGAAGCCTGCACTGGTGGCAGCTTTTGGTCAGTTGTGCCAGCGTGGCTTGTGCTGGACACGATGCCGACTACACAGCAGGGGAACAGCTGGCGGTGCTGAACCTCACTAACACATTGACTGGTGTTTTTCTCTGTGCAGCTAGCAGTTCTGGGCAAAAACTAGCGGTGTTTGAGCCCAGGGTCAGCAGGAGAGGAGCAGAGTGTAGGCCGAAGCCTAGTTGAACCAATTTCAAAGGTTACCTTTAACCCCCCTCAGGTGTTGCAAGGTACAAGAGCCACACCTTGTGCAGCATTAATGCTGCACAAGTAAAAGGTTGCTCTATTTGTTTTGCTCCTTGCACACGCTGACTAAAACACGTACACTATTTAGCCCATTATACTGTCAAACAGTTGTGGAGGCGTGACTTGTCTTTTTAAGGAGACGCAGCACAGGTGTCAAAATTTGCACCTAGGTACTGGGCGCAGATTCCTGAGCGTTGTTATTTGCTGTACAGGAGTCTGCGCTATTGGGATCTCTTGGTTATGCGCTGTGAGCGCTTCCTGTCTTCTGACCTCATTTAATGTCGGCCGTTACGGTTAGCGATGGACATGAATCCCAGACCCACAGTGTGTTTTCAAAAAATCACACTGCGTGGCTGGGATTCGTGGCCTTGTTCAGTAAATATGTTTGACGCTCACACATGTCCTTACACCTGCTTCAGACTGGGCGGCCTCATCTGATCCCTTATCGCCTGCCGCGGCCATGAGGACACCCAGTCTGAAGAAGGCGGAAGGAGATGAGTGAACACAGGCAAACATATGCACTGCACATGCCCATCAATCACACCCTCGCTGTTCAAAAAAATAAGACACCGAGGGGCGTTGTTTCGAGCAGGGCAGACGCACAGGCGCAGCCAGCTAACCAATGATGTCAAAAGACGGGCAGCGCTAACAAGGGTGGTGCTGCGTATCATTAGAAAGGAAAGTCACACCTCAGGGACAGTGGAATGGTCTCAATGAGACACATTTTGTACGTGTTGAGTTCCACGTGGGCAAGGAGAAAAAGTCAGCCAACTTGTACAAATGCAGCAGTACTGCTGTACAAGGTGGCTGTTTTACATAGAAACACCTGGGGGTGGGGGGCAGGCTCCCTTCAATTTCAGTTCATGTGCCTGCGTGGCGTTTGCAGGTCACGTTGCAAGCTACACAGCAGGGGAACAGCTGGCGGTGCTGAACCCCACTGACACATTGACTGGTGTTTTTCTCTGTGCAGCTCGCATGTCCGGGCAAAAACTGGCGGTGTTAGAGCCCAGGGTCAGCAGGAGGAGGAGAGGAGCAATGTGTAGGCCGAAGCCTGCACTGGTGGCAGCTTTTGGTCAGTTGTGCCAGCGTGGCTTGTGCTGGACACGATGCCGGCTACACAGCGGGGGAACAGCTGGCGGTGCTGAACCCCACTAACACATTGGCTGGTGTTTTTCTCTGTGCAGCTAGCACTTCCGGGCAGAAACTGGCGGTGTTTGAGCCCAGGGTCAGCAGGAGGAGGAGAGGAGCAGAGTGTAGGCCGAAGCCTGCACTGGTGGCAGCTTTTGTTCTGTTGTGCCAGCGTGGCTTGTGCTGGACACGTTGCCGACTACACAGCAGGGGAACAGCTGGCGGTGCTGAACCCCACTGACACATCACCTAGTGTTTTTTCTGTGTAGACAACACTTCCAGGTGGCAACTGACAGTATTGAAACCCAGGGAATCAAAGAGGAGCAGAGTGTAGGCCGAAGCCTGCAGTGGAGCAAGTTGAAAGGGAACCTTTAACCCCCCCCCCCAGGCATTTGTTGCTGAAAGAGCCATCTTGTACAGCAGTAATACTGCACATGGAAAATGGTGGCTCCGAAAATTATGCTCCTTGCAAACGCTGAAGTACACACTCATATAATGTGTCCCCTCACACCGTCAAACCATCCCGGAAGTGGGACTTTCCTTTGTAATGTGACACAGCACAGCCGTCATTCCAACCCCCTTGGTGCCGGGCGCCACCTCCTCAACGTTGTTTGGTTCTGTCACGGAGCCCGCGCTGTAATGTTATCCCTTGGCCATGCACAGTTAGCGGTGCACGTCTTCTGACATCATGTAGGTGTCAGGCTGGCAGTGCCTGTGCGTCCAAGCTGCCCGAGATCCAACCTTGCAGTGTCATCTAATGTAGTCCCACTGCGGGCCAGGGATCCATGGGCATGCGCAGTGCATATCATCGCCTCTCACTCACCTCCTTCCTGCTTCTTCAGACTGTGCGGCGTCACGGCCGTGGCATGCTATTAGGGATCAGCTGACGCCGCCTAGTCTGAAGAAGCGTGAAGAAGGGGAGTGAGAGGCTAGTATATGCACTGCGCATGGCCATGGATACCAGGCCCACTGTGGGATCACATTAGACGACACTGCGAGGTGTGATTTCGGGCAGCGTGGACGCACAGGCGCAGCCAGGACGACAAAAAATGATGTCAGAGGACGGGCAGCGCAAACTGTGCATGGCCAAGGGATAACATAACAGCGCAGGGTCCATGACGGAATCAAACAACGCTAAGGAGGCAGCGCACGGTGCCAAGGGGGTAGCAATGACGGCTGTGCTGCGTCACATTACAAAGGAAAGTCCCACCTCCGGGACGGTTGGACGGTGTGAGGGGACACATTACATGAGTGTGTAGTTCAGCGTTTGCAAGGAGCATAATTTCAAGAGCGACCTTTCCCTTGTGCAGTATTAGTGCTGCACATGGTGGCTCTTTCAGTAACAAACGCCTAGGGGGGGGGGGACAGGTCCCCTTACATTTTAGTTGTGCCAGCGTGGCGGTCGCATGACACGTTGCCGGATACACAGCTGGGGATCAGCTGACGTTACTGAACCCCAATAACAGAGGAGCGACTGTTGACTGTGCACACAGCACTTCCAGGCACCAACTGGCGGTGTTAGAGCCCAGGGACAGCAGGAGGAGCAGATTGGAGGTATTGCCGCACACACAGCTGGGGATCAGCTGACGTTACTGAACCCCAATAACAGAGGAGCGACTGTTGACTGTGCACACAGCACTTCCAGGCACCAACTGGCGGTGTTAGAGCCCAGGGACAGCAGGAGGAGCAGATTGGAGGTATTGCCGCACACACAGCTGGGGATCAGCTGACGTTACTGAACCCCAATAACAGAGGAGCGACTGTTGACTGTGCACACAGCACTTCCAGGCACCAACTGGAGGTGTTAGAGCGCAGGGACAGCAGGAGGAGCAGATTGGAGGTATTGCCGTACACACAGCTGGGGATCAGCTGACGTTACTGAACCCCAATAACAGAGGAGCGACTGTTGACTGTGCACACAGCACTTCCAGGCACCAACTGGTGGTGTTAGAGCCCAGGGACAGCAGGAGGAGCAGATTGGAGGTATTGCCGCACACACAGCTGGGGATCAGCTGACGTTACTGAACCCCAATAACAGAGGAGCGACTGTTGACTGTGCACACAGCACTTCCAGGCACCAACTGGCGGTGTTAGAGCCCAGGGACAGCAGGAGGAGCAGATTGGAGGTATTGCCGCACACACAGCTGGGAATCAGCTGACGTTACTGAACCCCAATAACAGAGGAGCGACTGTTGACTGTGAACACAGCACTTCCAGGCACCAACTGGCGGTGTTAGAGCCCAGGGACAGCAGGAGGAGCAGAGGAACAGAGTGTAGGCCGAAGCCTGATTGGAGCAAGTTGAAAGGAAACCTTTAACCCCCCCCCCCCAAGACGTTTGTAGCTGAAAGAGCCATCTTGTGCAGCACTAAGGATGCAAAAGGAAAAGGTTGCTCTTTTAATTATGCTCCTTGCAAACACCGAAGTAAACACTAAAAATGTGTCCCTTTATACCGGTAAACCGTTCCGGAGGTGCGAATTTCCTTCGTAATGGGACACAGCACAGCTGTCATTCCTATCCCCTTGATGCCGTGCGCTGCCTCCTCAGCGTTGTTTTAAGCTGTCACGGAGCCTGCGCTGTTCTGTTAGCCCTTGGCCATGCCCAATTAGCGCTGCCTGTCTTCTGACATAATTTGGTGTCAGGCTGTCAGTGCCTGTGCGTCCACGCTGCTCCAGATCCCACCTCGCAGTCTCGTCTAACGTAATCCCACTGCGGGCCTTGGAACCATGGGCATGCACAGTGCATAACCTCGACTCTCACTCCCCTGCTTCCCTCTTCTTCAGACTGTGCGGTGTCACGGCCGTGGCATGCTAGGGATCAGCTGACGGCGCACAGTCTAAAGAAGGCGGAGGGAAATGAGCGAGAGCCCGAGGGGAAGATATGCACTGCGCATGCCCATGGATCCCAGGCCCGCAGTGTGACTCAATCAGAAGACACTGCGAGGCGGGATCTCGGGCAGCGCGGCCGCACAGGTGCAGCCAGCCTGACACCAAATTATGTCAGAAGACAGGCAGCGCAAATAGGGCATGCCCAAGGGATAACAGAACAGCGCAGGCTCCGTGACAGCTTAAAACAACGCTGAGGAGGCAGCGCATGGCACCAAGGGGGTAGGCATGACGGCTGTGCTGCGTCACATTACGAAGGAAAGTCCCAGCTCCGGGACGGTATAACGGTATCAGTGAACACATTTTATAAGTGTTAAGTTCTGCGTGTGCAAAGAGCTAAAAAAAAGAGCTACCTTTTCCTTGTGCAGCATTACTGCTGCACAAGATGGCTCTTTCAGTAACAAACGACGGGGGGGGGGGGACAGGTTCCCTTACATTTAGGTTGTTGTGCCAGCGTGGCGGTCGCAGGACACATTGCCGGCTACACAGCTGGGGATCAGCTGACGTTACTGAAACCCAATAACACTGGGTCGTATGTTTTTACTGTGCAGCCTGCACTTCTGAGCCGCAACTGGCGGTGTTGGAGCCCAGGAATAGCAGTTCAGGTGGTAGAAAGATGAACACAGCAGGAGACCTGGATGACACCCAATTACTTAATCAGGTAGAGGAGTGGCAAATTCCTGCGAGATCCAGGCCTGGTTCATTTTCAGGAAAGTAAGCCGGTCAACGTTATCGGAGGATAGTCGCATGCGACGGTCTGTTAGTACACCACCTGCGGCACTAAAGACACGTTCCGATAAGACACTAGCTGCAGGGCAAGCCAGCACCTCCAATGCATACTGGCTTAGCTCTGGCCATGTATCCAGCTTAGAGACCCAAAACTTGAACGGGGAAGAGCCGTCTGGGAGTACAGTAAGAGGGCAAGCCATGTAGTCTGTCACCATCTGACGGAACCGTTGCCTCCTGCTGACTGGAGCCGCCGGTGATGGTGTAGACATTTGGGGCGGGCACACAAAAGTGTGCCAGAGTTGTGCCATACTGGGCTTGCCTTGGGCAGAGGCACTGCTTCTGCTCCCTCTTTGGGCAGAGCCTCCCCCACTGCCTCGACGCACTGAGCTGCTTTGTAAAGCACTAGCAGCACTCCTCTCAGTTGGACAGGAGAAGATGATGGAATTCACCAGTGTGTCGTGGTACTCCCGCAATTTACGCTCCCGGGTCAACGCAGGGATGAGGTTTTGGACGTTGTCCCGGTAGCGAGGATCGAGGAGGGTGAACACCCAATAATCAGGCATGTTGAGAATGTGGTCGATGCGGCGGTCGTTTCTCAGGCACTGCAGCATGAAATCCACCATGTGCTGCAGAGTGCCAACTGGCCCAGAAACGCTGTCCCCTGCTTGAGACATGATCTCTGCCCGCTCGTCATCACCCCACCCTCGCTGTACACACTGACCACTGGACAATTGTGTCGCTCCCTCCTCTGGACGGAGCTCTTCCTCCTCCATTGACTCCTCCTCATCCTCCTCACAAATTGGCCCCTGCGTACCCCTTTGTGAGGAACCACGTGGCGCTGACTCTCCAGAAGCTGATGGAAAAGGTGACTCCTCATCCTCCACCTCTTCCACAACATCATCCCTTAACCCTTGCAAAGTTTGCTGAAGCAGGCAGATAAGGGGGACAGTCATGCTGACTAGTGCATCATCTGCACTTGCCCTCCGCGTGGAATAATCAAAAGGACGCAAAACCTGGCAGACGTCCTTCATAGTGGCCCACTCTGTGGTTGTGAAGTCTGATCGGCGCTGACTGCGACTTCTTTGCGCCTGATGCAGCTGGTACTCCATAACTGCTTGCTGCTGCTCACACAACCGCTCCAACATATGTAACGTGGAATTCCACAGGGTAGGTAGGTCACATATGATGCGGTGTTCCGGAAGGCAGAATCGGCGCTGCAGAGCAGCAATGCGGGATCTGGCCAAGCTGGAACGCCGCAAGTGAGCACACTCTAGGCGGACCTTGTGCAGCAGGGCATCAAGATCCGGATAGTCCCTCAGAAAACTCTGCACAACCAAATTGAGCACATGTGCCAGACATGGGATGTGAGTGAGGTTGCCAAGGGCCAAAGCTGCCACCAGATTTCGGCCATTGTCACACACTACCATGCCTGGCTGGAGATTCGCTGGCAGTAACCACACATCGCTCTCCTGCTTGATGGCATTCCAGAGCTCCTGCGCTGTGTGGCTTCGATGCCCCAATGAAACTAGTTTCAAGACGGCCTGCTGACGTTTGGCCACGGCTGTGCTCATGTCGTTCATAGGTAAACGTTCACGGGTCCATGTGGAGGTGGACTGTGACGGATCCTGCAGAGAGGAATCAGAGGAACTGGTGTAAGAGGAGGAGTCGATGTGTACAGACTGGATTCCTGCAATTCTTGGAGTGGGCAGGACACGTCCTGCGCCACTCGCACGATCTGTACCTGGCTCAACAACATTAACCCAATGGGCAGTGAGGGAAACATATCGCCCCTGTCCATGCTGACTGGTCCACGCATCGGTGGTGAGGTGGACCTTGCTACTGACGGCGTTCAGTAGCGCATGTTTTATGTTTGCCTCAACATGCCTGTGCAGGGCAGGGACAGCCTGCCTGCTGAAGTAAAAGCGGCTGGGCACCTTGTACTGTGGGACTGCCAATGCCATCAAGTCACGGAAGCTGTCAGTCTCCACCAGCCTGAACGAGAGCATTTCCAGGGACAACAGTTTGGCAATGCCTGCATTCAGAGCCTGTGCTCGGGGGTGGTTGGCCGAGAATGCCCGCCTTTTCTCCCATGCCTGGACTACCTATGGCTGTAGAGTAGACTGGGAGTGTGAGGATGACTGGGAAGGTGGTGCTGTGGGTGGAATTACACTAGGTCTCTGGACAACAGTGGAGGAAGAGGCAACACGAGATGAAGAGGTGGTAGCTGCCGCTGTTGGTTGGCCTACGTCTTCACTGTGTTTCTGTAACTCCACCGCGTGCCTGTTCCGCACATGTTTCCACATATTTGTGGTATTGAGGTTGCTGACACTTTTACCTCTTTTTACTTTCTGATGACACAGCTTGCATTTGACAAAACAAATGTCATCTGCAACTGTGTCAAAAAAGGACCAGGCACTGCAAGTCTTGGGAGCGCCCTTTTTGGCTTTGGAAAGAGACAGGCTCCTAACGGGTGCCAAAGTGGAGGCTACAGGCTCCGCAGTCTTCCCCCTCCCTCTCCCTCTTTGGCCCGTAAGGGGAAGCTCTTCCTCAGAGCTGCTCCCACCACCTTCCTGTTCCTCACGCCACGATGGGTCAAGGACCTCATCATCTCCACTACCCTCTGCCACCAACTGCTCCTCCTGGGTAGTCTCGGCAGCACAGTACGCATCAGAAAGCGGCACCTGAGTTTCATCATCAGATGCGTACTGCGCTGTGGTCACCGGAGGCACTGGCCCACCTGCCTCTTCAGAGTCAGAGAGATAAAGCTTTTGGGCATCACTGCACACTGCCTCTTCTTCCATTTCTCCAATGCTGCTTGGCTGGCCCCCTGTTTCCAAGCCAAGAGATTCAGAGAACAGAAGTAGAGACGGCTCCTGTCCTGGGCTCTCTGACTGCCTGGCCAATTTGGCAGGTGGTGAAGAGACAGATGGCTGCTCTCCAGTGCTCTGTGCCTGAGAGGATGTGGCACTAACTGAAGTCGATGCCGAGGCGTTAGCTGCCATCCACCCGACAACGGCTTCAATTTGGTCTTCACGTAGCAGCGGTGCACGGCGCTCTCCGACAAAGCTGCGCATGAAGGACTGTTCCCTGCTGAAACTGAGTGACGACGAGTCACCGGCGCCCGCAGCAGGCACAGAATCACCACGTCCTCTCCCTGCTCCTCTCCCTGCTCCGCGCCCACGCCCACGTGCCTTACTCCCTGCCCTCTTCATCTTGGTTGACAGATAAAGATAAGCAGAAAAGTACTAAGGCCTTAGTGTGCTTATTCCTGAAATGCTCCTCCTAACAGGTGTAAGAAACACTAATGTTGTAAATTGTGGACTAAACTTTATTATTTTTCAAATGTGGCCTACACAAGTGTTAAGTTGTGTTTGGTGAACTTAACTTTTTTTTTGGTGCAGATCGGGCTACAGAGCTAGTTTAAATCACACGGAGACCGTGTAGACAGCCGTAAACGGCGCTGCAAGGCCAAAAAACCCTCCTCTCGGTTATCCTATATAGTGTTTTTCCACTATTTAGCTGGATACGAGTGGAAAGACACTAATAGGAATTTTTTTTTTCAAATTTTAAACAGGCTGCACTATTTGAAAAAAAGTAAAATTTTTCTCAAGGTATGAGGCAGTAACGAACCCTGAGCTGAATCCAACCGGCTATGGCTGCACACAGACTACAGGGCGAGCTGGGCTCACACGGAGACTGTGCAGACAGCCGTAAACGGCGCTGCAAGGCCAAAAAACCCTCCTCTAGGTTATCCTATATAGTGTTTTTCCACTATTTAGCTGGATACGAGTGGAAAGACACTAATAGGAATTTTTTTTTTTCAAATTTTAAACAGGCTGCACTATTTGAAAAAAAGTAAAATTTTTCTCAAGGTATGAGCCAGTAACGAACCCTGAGCTGAATCCAACCGGCTATGGCTGCACACAGACTACAGGGCGAGCTGGGCTCACACGGAGACCGTGCAGACAGCCGTAAACGGCGCTGCAAGGCCCAAAAACCCCCCTCTAGGTTATCCTATGTAGTGTTTTTCCACAATAGAGCTGGAGACTGGTGGAAAAACACTAATAGGAAATTTGAGAAAAAATGTGCAGCAGGCTGCACTAAGAGCAAAAAAGGACAACTGTGTGAGGCAGTGTGAACCCCCCCTGAGCTGAATACAACCGGGTATATGGCTGCACACAGACTACAGAGTGAGCTGCACACACACACACAGAGACCTTGCAGAACGCTGTTAAAACAGCGCTGCAAGGCAAGAGCAAGGTGAACAGTGAAGAACACACAGCGTTTTGCTAAATTAGCCTTTGGAAAGGAAAATAAAGCAATTAGCTATCTCGACTGGCCCTCAGTTAGAACACAGCGTCCTGTCCCTAACTGAAATCACAGCAGAGTGAGCGCAAAATGGCGGCAGCGTTTTTTATAGTGCAGAGTGACATCATTTCAGCAGCCAATCCAAGCCTTGCCAGTACTTACATGCCCACCATGCTAAACAGGATGTGCCCACACTTCCAATCATTCCTCATTGGCTGCTGCGTTCAGTTTGAATTCTGGGAACTTCCGATTCCGGTATCCGATACGCGGGAAGTATCGGAATTCGGTATCGGAATTCCGATACCGCAAATATCGGCCGATACCCGATACTTGCGGTATCGGAATGCTCAACACTAATGGTGACTGTATAATATCTTTGTACACTTGTAGGTTACAAGAAGTGAGGGGAGTGTAACACGACTATATAACATATAATTACAGCTGTATCCAGCATTACAGCTCAGTCATATTTATAGCTTTCAGTTGCAGTACCAAGAAAAGCCGCTACTTTACCTACATAACTGGATCTCGTAGATAATGAAGGGATTGAGACGACCAAAGGCTATGGAACCTCATTCTGATGCTCCATAAACTTTGTCTACAGCCACTTTTGGTTCCGCTGCGCAGCATGAGACCCGGTGACTCTGAAGAGCGGTGACATCAGTAACATCACCGCTCTTCAGATATTCCGGGTCTTGCGCTGAGCTCAGCGACTGTGAAGAGCGGTATTGTTACTACCGTCACTGCTCTTCAGAGTTGCTGGGTCTCGCCAGGTCTGGGCTAGTAGTGGGGGTGTCTGATAGACACCTCTCCATTACTTACACCAGTGATTGATAGCAGCTGACTTTACGCTGCTGAAATCAACCCTAAAAATCATTACAAATACCAGAATTAAATGCTCTGGCAGCTGGGAAAAGCAGTAGAGTTAGCGCTATTCCCAGGCACCGGGTGCTAACTACAACTGTCATCATCCTTGCATCTCCCTGCAAAGCATTTCTGTGGTATTTACATGCGCTGATCTCAGACCACTAAACGAGTGTGATCGACAATACTGAAGTCGTTCGCTTGTTTCCCAGCATCTTTACACCAACTGAGAAAGAATGAAGGGAACAGAACAATCACAATTAGATCAATCTGTCCCCATACAGTATCATATTATCAGCACCATATCTACAGTTTACCCCGGCGATGTGCTGCTGAGAACAAGGATTTCTGTTCCCACATAAACAATACAATCACTCGATGAATAGGCAGCATTTTGATTGTTTAGTATAAAACACCCCATAGTTCTCCATATATTATAATGTGCACCTAAGTCCTCCATATAGTATAATACACTCCTCATATTCCACCATATATTAAAATACACTGCTCAGTCCTCCATATAGTATAAATGCTCTCCAGTCCTCCATATAGTATAATGTACTGCCACAGTCCTCCAAATAGTATAAAACACTCCTCATAGTGCTCCATATGGTATAATGCATTGCCATTGTCATCCATGTAGTACAATTCTCTTCCTATAGTATAATGCATAGTTCTTCATATAGTATAATGTTAGGTCTCGAGTTCCCGCTTCTGCACAGGGGGAATCTTGAGCCATCTCCGCTGTGGTCTTCCATTCTTATCCAGCCGCAGTGGAGTCTGCTCAGCAGGGACATCGGTCCCAGCGTCTTGCTCAGTCTCACTCTGTACGGAGAGTTACTGCTGCTTTTTTCAGCTTCTGCCATTAAAGCCAGTGCTGGTCAGCAGCGAGCAGACTTCTCTGGGACTAAGTCCTTGTCTGCACACACTGAGCATGCCCAGGGCAAGATCTCCCGTTGGAGATCGAGGGTCATGTGCTCAGGTCCTGCAGCACATTCCATTGGTCCTCTTGGCAGGTCTTGGAAGGGCAAAGTTTCTGTGGCCACTTCCTGTGCTGCAACTATATAAACTGCGCATGACCGCACGGCCATGCGCTAGTGTACATTTGCTTACGTGTGTTTGTTGTGAGTGCAAGTTGTCCTTGGATACCCCTTCCCTATTGAATGTCTGTTCGCGGAAGGTGTATGGTTGCTTTCTAGCGCCCGACTTATCCTACAGCACTAATCACACATTACAGCGTCCAGTTGCTGTGACCGCCAGTACGGCGCCGTGCACTTCCTCTGTGCTTTCCTTACCCAAGCCTGGGTGGTTAGTGGCGTTCGTCAGTGCGGCACCGCATGCACTCTTACATAGTAACATAGTTAGTAAGGCCGAAAAAAGACATTTGTCCATCCAGTTCAGCCTATATTCCATCATAATAAATCCCGAGATCTACGTCCTTCTACAGAACCTAATTGTATGATACAATATTGTTCTGCTCCAGGAAGACATCCAGGCCTCTCTTGAACCCCTCGACTGAGTTCGCCATCACCACCTCCTCAGGCAAGCAATTCCAGATTCTCACTGCCCTAACAGTAAAGAATCCTCTTCTATGTTGGTGGAAAAACCTTCTCTCCTCCAGACGCAAAGAATGCCCCCTTGTGCCCGTCACCTTCCTTGGTATAAACAGATCCTCAGCGAGATATTTGTATTGTCCCCTTATATACTTATACATGGTTATTAGATCGCCCCTCAGTCGTCTTTTTTCTAGACTAAATAATCCTAATTTCGCTAATCTATCTGGGTATTGTAGTTCTCCCATCCCCTTTATTAATTTTGTTGCCCTCCTTTGTACTCTCGCTAGTTCCATTATATCCTTCCTGAGCACCGGTGCCCAAAACTGGACACAGTACTCCATGTGCGGTCTAACTAGGGATTTGTACAGAGGCAGTATAATGCTCTCATCATGTGTATCCAGACCTCTTTTAATGCACCCCATGATCCTTTTTGCCTTGGCAGCTGCTGCCTGGCACTGGCTGCTCCAGGTAAGTTTATCATTATCTTGTGCCCTAATATTGCTATTTAGCTTCCTTACACACCCAGTTGCGGTGTTGTGCCAGCAAGGGTCTAATCGGACTTCAATCCTAGTTGGGGTTGAGTTCGCTGACTACTTGCTCGCGCTCTATGTGCGGTACCGCGATCCTGTGACGCAACAGGATCGCTTCCTTCACGCTGGGTGAAGTCTAACCCACGTGTGTATACTTATGAGTACCGCCATATAGTCCGTCATTACTTGGCAGCAGGTTCCATCTCTGCACGGTGGACCCCGGGCTGCGAACGCACCATACTCTATCTGTCTCATTATTTGGTGCGTTCCGCTAGCCCTAACAGTATAATGTATTCCCCATAGTCCTCGATACAGTATAATGCAGCCCACATGTAGTATAATGATGCCACTTCAGAGTATAATGCAGCCACCACACAGAATATATTGTAGCCCCTGAGTATAATTTAACCCCCCAGAGAATATAATGCAGCCCCCTCATATACTATAGTGCAGCCCCTGCATATATATGGTAGCCCCCTCATAGAGCATAATGCAGCCCCCATAGAATATAATGTATCACCTCCATAGAATACAATGCAGCCCTCCTCATATAGTATAATGCAGCTCCCCATAGAATATAATGTAGCCCCCACATAGAGTATTCTGCAATCACCCCTCATAGAATATAATGCAGCCCCCCGTGGAATATAATGTAGCACCCAGAGAATGTAGTACAGCCCCCATAGAATGTAATAAAGCCCCCCAATAGAGTGTAATACAGCAATGTAAACTAGCCAAGCCCCATAGAATGTAATGCAGCGAGCCCCATAGAATGTAATGCAGCCAGCCCTCATAGAATGTAATGCAGCCAGCCCCCATAGAATGTAATGCAGCCAGCCCCCATAGAATGTAATGCAGCAAGCCCCCATAAAATGTAATGCAGCCAGCCCCCATAGAAAGTAATGCAGCTAGCCCCAATAGAATGTAATAAAGCCCCCCCATAAAATGTAACACAGCAATGTAATGCAGCCAGCCCCCATAAAATGTAATGCAGTCAGCCCCCATAGAATGTAATACAGCCAGCCACCATAGAATGTAATACAGCCAGCCCCATAGAATGTAATAAATAAAGCCAGCCCCCATAGAATATAATAAAGCCCTCGCATAGAATTTAATACAGCAATGTAATGCAGCCAGCCCCCAGAGCATATAATGCAGCCAGCACCCATAGAATGTAATGCAGCTAGCCCCCATAGAATGTAATAAAGCCCCCCATAGAATGTAACACATCAATGTAATGCAGCCAACCCCCATAGAATGTAATGCAGCCAGTCCCCATAGAATGTAATACAGCCAGCCACCATAGAATGTAATGCATCCTGCCCCCATAAAATGTAATAAATCCAGCCCCATAGAATGTAATAAAGCCAGCCCCCATATAATATAATAAAGCCACCGCATAGAATGTAATACAACAATGTAATGCAGCCAGCCCCCATAGAATGTAATGCAGCCAGCCCCCATAGAATGTAATACAGCCAGCCACCAAAGAATGTAATACAGCCATCCACCATAGAATGTAATGCAGCCAGCCCCCATAGAATGTAATAAAGCCAGCCCCCATGGAATGTAATAAAGCCCCCCATTAGAATGTAATACAGCAATGTAATGCAGCCAGCCCCCATAGAATGTAATGCAGCCAGCCCCATAGAATGTAATGCAGCCCCCCCATAGAATGTAATACAGCCAGCCCCCATAGAATGTAATACAGCATAGACCCCATAGAAAGTAATACAGCACAGCCCCCATAGAATGTATTACAATCCCCCCAATTGCCCCACAATCCAGTTATCACTCAATGATATATTAAAAAAAATCAATAACCTCACCTCTCCTCGTGCCCCGTGCTGTTCCCAGCTCCAGTCTCAGCGGCTGCAGTCTGCCCGGCCACGCAGCAGGTATGCGATGATATGACGTCAGCGGGAGGCAGAGCGGGGAATGATGAGAGAGGGAGCAACAGCGGACACTCTCTCCTCCATCATTGCATTCAACTGTACCTGCGTCACAGATGCCAGTATAGTTGAATGTGGGGCGGAGCAGGTGACGGGGGGGGGGGGGTGAGTCGGCGCTGGCAGGAGGAGTCGGCCCTGGCGCCGCTAATAGTGGCAGCGGCCCACTCCTGGCACCGGCCCCTTTGGCATTTGTCAGAAGTGCCCGATGGCCAGTCCGGCCCTGCTCTTGGGTGTATGTTTTGTAGGAAGCAATCCACTTCTGAATCCAGTAGGATAGTGCATTTTTTAATATGTAACCAGTAAGTTCTGTGCTTCAAAAATGAAATATAATTGGCAAGATTTGTATCAGCTCTATGAAGAGTTGTATCCTTCCATTCCTGAAGTTGGCTAAATCAGTTTTAGATAAACCCTGCTGTCTTTGATTGCGCTATTATCCTATGGGGGCTTGTGTTTAGGGTAAAAGGGCTATGAAAATAAACTAACCTGTCAGTCAGTTAACCTGACTGAAAACACCACAACTATCTTTTGACTTCTCACAAGAAAGAATTTGTGCGCAAAGAAAATTATTCACTTTAAGCTGCCAGATATGATGCAAAATTTATTGTTGGTGTATCACTTTTTTGGCCTAATGGTTACAAACCTAAGCACATTTTGCAAAAATATATTGAATACTGTCCATTATATATTTATAATCATCTATTACCTTGTTTTCTCAATAATTACTTCTCAGGTCTTAGTCATAGATAATTATCTAGAATTACAGACCTAGTAGCAATCAAGGTCACCGCTAGTACTGAGAGTCAAATCACAAAATCTCTCCAGTATCAAGAATTATTCCTAGCAGTTAGAAGTTGTCAGGTGTTACAGGCAACCAGAGGCGTAGCTAGAGCTTTTGCCGCCCGGGGCTGGTCCCGAGCTTGGCGCCCCCCCCCCCCCCCCCGCAGGAATAAGACCTCAGATGTAGAACTTTAATTGTTTCGCCGGTGAATGTTACCATCACATGATCGGGACTGCAAAAATAACCAAGTTCTGCTTACCTGACCGCGCTCCTGCTCTCTCCATGCAGCTGAAACGTGCACTCGCCGGCGACTGACAATGATGTCAGACGCCGGCGACATGCACACTGGGACTGACGTCAGCTGCCAGCCTCAGATTGGCTGGCGGCTGTTAACTATTGACGTGCGGGCGCGGGCCCACACGTCAATAGCGTTAAACAGCTGCAGCGCCGGCCGCAGCCCGGTGACCCACCCCCAGGGCCGGCTCCAGGTTTTTGAGGGCCCCGGGCAAAAGAGTCTCAGTGGGTCCCCCCCCCCCCCCTTTAACACATACCACGATTCATGATGCCCAGATACGGCAGAGAAATCTAGGTATAGTCCAATGCCAGATTTCACTTCTTATATGAGTGACAGCTATTGTAAATTCTACAGTGTATATATACAGGACAGGAGGAGTGGTACTGTGCAGTGTATATATACAGGACAGGAGGAGTGGTACTGTGCAGTGTATACATACAGGAGGAGTGGTACTGTGCAGTGTATATATACAGGAGGAGTGGTACTGTGCAGTGTATATATACAGGAGGAGTGGTACTGTGCAGTGTATATATACAGGAGGAGTGGTACTGTGCAGTGTATATATACAGGAGGAGTGGTACTGTGCAGTGTATATATACAGGAGGAGTGGTACTGTGCGGTGTATATATACAGGAGGAGTGGTACTGTGCGGTGTATATATACAGGAGGAGTGGTACTGTGCGGTGTATATATACAGGAGGAGTGGTACTGTGCAGTGTATATATACAGGAGGAGTGGTACTGTGCGGTGTATATATACAGGAGGAGTGGTACTGTGCAATGTATATATACAGGACAGGAGGAGTGGTACTGTGCGGTGTATATATACAGGAGGAGTGGTACTGTGCAGTGTATATATACAGGAGGAGTGGTACTGTGCAGTGTATATATACAGGAGGAGTGGTACTGTGCGGTGTATATATACAGGAGGAGTGGTACTGTGCAGTGTGTATATACAGGAGGAGTGGTACTGTGCAGTGTATATATACAGGAGGAGTGGTACTGTGCAGTGTATATATACAGGAGGAGTGGTACTGTGCGGTGTATATATACAGGAGGAGTGGTACTGTGCAGTGTATATATACAGGGCAGTGGTACGGTGCAGTGTATATATACAGGGGAGTGATGGTACTGTGCAGTGTATATATACAGGGGCAGTGGTACTGTGCATTGTATATATACAGGGCAGTGGTACGGTGCAGTGTATATATACAGGGGCAGTGGTACTGTGCATTGTATATATACAGGGCAGTGGTACGGTGCAGTGTATATATACAGGGGAGTGATGGTACGGTGCAGTGTATATATACAGGGGCAGTGGTACTGTGCATTGTATATATACAGGGCAGTGGTACGGTGCAGTGTATATATACAGGGCAGTGGTACTGTGCATTGTATATATACAGGGCAGTGGTACTGTGCATTGTATATATACAGGGCAGTGGTACTGTGCATTGTATATATACAGGGCAGTGGTACGGTGCAGTGTATATATACAGGGCAGTGGTACGGTGCAGTGTATATATACAGGGCAGTGGTACGGTGCAGTGTATATATACAGGGGAGTGATGGTACTGTGCAGTGTATATATTTCAGCAGCCGCCCAGCCCAGGCCCCCAGCACTTGTCCTGTATATATATTATATATACTGTCATGCAGGCTGTACAGATACAGTATATACATATACAGGACAGGTGCTGGGGACCTGGGCGGCTGCTGAAGTATATAATATACAGTATATCAGCTGTGGCCGCCCCAGGTCACCCAGACTGTCAGAATACAGGGATACATCGCACTCACTCAGGGCGGCAAGGCTTGCCAAGGAGTTCCTCCAGAATCTGCCTGTCCTGATGTAAGTTCAGCAGTCAGCGAGGGGCGGGCGGAGGAGCAGAGCAGGAGAACTCTCCGCCCACAAAACAATGTCACGCTGGCTGCCTTGTTAACCCCGATGTGCCTGCACTGCCTGGCCCTGCACTGACTGAAGAGATGCTTGTGCCAGCAGGGCTAGATGCCCGCCCCCCGCATTGTGCCGCCCGGGGCGGCCCGCCCCCCCCGCACCCCCCTTCCTACGCCACTGCAGGCAACGGCAGAAAAAATTGTGCCAAAATGTACTTGTGTCAATTACTATCACCTTCTTACATAACTCATTATTGTCCTTCAAACTCAATGAAACATTCTATAGAATAGATAATTTTCTATTGACACCTAGAACTGAATTAACTAATGGCATGTAAGATGATAGCGTCAGCTAATGGATGCTAGTACAGCACACAAAGATAAAATCTTGTGATACCAAACTCCAAATATGCATTTCTGTAAATTGATTACCAGTGTAAGGTTCAGTAGCTATTTCAGGCTCGTTGAAAATTAGATGTTTTGCTGATTGTGAAATTTTGCAAATACCACTACTGAGATGGAAACACGAGATCTGTTAATGTAATTTCGCAAATAATTTTAAATAAAATAAATTCATCTACGCCACAATGAAAGACAATTTTTGTATATTACTATATTGTATATAGTCATACTGTTTTTTCTTAAAGTATCATTAGAAATTCTGGTATTAAAATATAAATAAGACAAGCATTAACATATAAGTTTTTCTAAGTTTTTCTAATTCAAATAATATACCAGTGCATGGTCATCAATATGTGAACAGGGCACAATAAGTCAATCATAAATCTTTAGGAATACTTTTTATTATATATATATATATATATATATATATATATATATATATATATATATATATATATATATATTTAGAACAAGCTATAAAAACTTAGGTGGCTCACAAAAGAGGGACATGGAATTAGACCAAATAAAAAAAGAAGTATATGCCATCTCATAAACAGTATTGCATAAATAGCTCATTCTCATCATAGTATAGGTAAATAGTTATGCCTAATATGCTATGTATTTAGCATCAGTGGGCAGGGTTTAATCCATGAATCTGTTCAGCAGTGATTTCAAGAGGTACTATGATGACCACAGCGTACTTGCCTGGATAGCAAGTGAAGACTTGGGTTCCGTTTAGGTCATCTCCAAGGCGATTCGGAGATAGTCTGACAGTATATGGTATAGGTGATCTCCAGGTCACAGCAGCCACTCAGAATTTTGAAAGACATGATGGACTTTCTGGACAGCAGAGTGGAAAGCATTGTGAGCATTATCTTCTCACCTCGACAAGCCTATTCTCTCAGTATTAGATCAGAAACACAGAGTGGACAGCAGTGTTAACAGCCTTTTCTAACCTAAATAGCATATTTTTAGTGTTAGATCAGAAAGAAAGGATGGAGAGCAGTAGGAATAGTCTCTAATTAGCTCAGTATTAAATCATAAAGACCAGGTGGACAGCACAAGAGCAGCCATTGCTTGCCTTAATATCCCTGGTATTTCCAGTTTTAGGTCAAATATGATGGACAGCAGTGTGAGCAGTCTCTTCTTGCCTCAGCACTCTTGTTATCGCCAGATCAGAAAGATAGGGTGCAAAGCAGCCTATTCTTACCTCAATATTCCAGGTATTATCAATAATTGATCAAAAAGACAGGGTGGACAGCAGTGTCAATAGTCTCTTTTTACTTCAGCCCTACTGGTATCTTCGTTATTATATCAGAAAAACAAAAAGTAAGATCAGTCTCTCTTTATCTCAAAGTGCCTGGTATCTTCAATATAAGATGATAAAGATATTTGGACAGTAAAGATGATCAAATGAATCTTCACATGCCCCAGGGAAATTGAGCAAATAGTGATTTAATTTGTGTAAATTGTAAAAAGAAAATGTGGATTTTAATATTGTAGATGATTTCACATGTCGCAGAATGCTGACATAACGTCAGACGCAACTTTTCTTGTGTCCCATTAATGTTTGGTATATAGTCACTGATCTGCATGTGTAGTATCTGTCAAGTGTGAACAACTTCCCTTGGTATTGCAAAATGTCATGTTTAGTAGATACTAATTGTCCTTGTGTCTGTTTTTAGATGTTCAAAGTTTTCTCATTCTCTTGATCTTTCATGGTCTTTTCTGTCCCGCATGGGTGTTTCTTTATCTTGCATAGTATTGCCTGCTCTGGTCACTAGTTAGATGATTAATTGTTTAACAAAGTAAATTGGGCCTAGATCTTAGCATAAGCTTCCTATATGTTCAGATCTGGCTTAGGGACAGCGCTTCTGCTAGGATCACACGTGGAATATTGTTTTTAGTGCAATATTGTCTAGGTGTATTGCAGTTTAACTTGGGAATTTGACAGGGCAGTAGCTGGCAAGCTATGTCAGACATTCAAACAAACATGCTTCTTATTCAGCTGTACAACATTATTTATTGTTCACTCTTTTTGCTTGATCTATGTCCTAGCTGCTGCTTTCTTTCAGATCCACCATCCTTTTACACAATTCTGTTCACTCAATACACATACGTCCCTCTCTCATCCCCTCTCCCATGTACAGCTCTCAGGCTCTGCTGATATTTTTTGAAAAAACATAACCATCTACTACTACAATATAGCTCTCAAAATGCTCACATAAATCATTCAATCACCTACTCTTTCTCGTTTCCTCATTCTCCTAGTCGTTGGCAACATCTCCCCTAACTCCTACCCTTTTTCACTAGTATATATTACTCACTTCCTGCTGCACATAGAATCCCTGCTAATCTTACCAACATTCAGTGCATTCCTTCTCCTTTCTCTTTTAATTGCGCCTTCTGGAACATACGGTCAGTGTGTAACAAAGTCCCCTTCTGCCAAGACATCCTCCTTTCTGATTCCTTTAACCTTCTAACCCCACTGAAACATGGATTGAGCAGTCAAATACCAGTGCTGCTATCTCTTATGGTGGGCTAAAATTTTCACATACCGACAGACCTGAGAGCAGGCAAGGTCGAGGTATTGACCTGCTTATTTCATCGCAACATGCCTCCCAGGTTATCCCCCGCTACCATCACTTAGGCTTCTTTCCATTAAAGTGGACACTATTAGACTCTTCAAATCTTTTTTTGTGCGAGTGGCGGTTGTGTATCACACTCCATGCAAAACCAAACAGTTCTGCAATTACTTTGCCACCTGCCTTCCACACTTTCTATCCTGTGATATTTCCACTCTCATCACGGGGGACATTTCCATTGAAAATCCACTGTCCCCATCTGCCACTCATCTTCTCTCTCTATCCTCCTCCTTTGGTCTTCCACAAATTACTAACGCTCCTACTCATGTGGAGCAAAATACTATGGACCTGGTATTATCCCAACTGTGCTCACTGAAGGACTATAATAACTCCCTTTTCCCACTCTCTGACCACAACCGTCTTCCCTATCAGAAATTTTTCCCTGCTCAGGCCACCCCCAGTTACCACACATACAGAAATCAACATACCATCAATACCCAAAAGCCTATGAACAATCTACAGTCATCTTTAGCTCCAGTCTCCTCTCTCACCTGTCAAGACTCAGCCTCACAATATAATAACAAATTACAAATTGAATTTCCTGGATAAGGATAAGACTACACGCTAAATGACCCAGCACAGACGACTGCAATGCTGGCACATGCTGCAAACACATTTTATCCAGCATTGCTCAACATGTTCTTAGCGTCAAAGGAGAAAATGCTCAAAACTTATGACTCTGCACTGCATCTTGCCAAACAAATCTCCTTCAACACCCTCATCATATCACTAGCTAACAATCCAAAATGATTCTTGCAAACTTTCCACTGCTTTCTGAGTTTTACAGTACAGATTCCTATAACCAACCTCAGCTTCATTGATCCTGGGACTTGTATCCTAGAAAAATATCAACCAGATCCATCATCACATTTTTGCACAATCCACTCAGACCCTGAATCCCCTTCGACCTCAAGCTCACTTTCCACCTTTAAACATATAACGGAAGAAGTTACAGGGCCACTTGAATCTTCTCACACTATGACCTGCACCAGTGGCCATATTCCCTCACATCTCCTTCAATTCCTCTCCCTGGCTGTCACAGCCCATCTATATATATATAAGAAGCATCGTGATTACTTGCTAATCCCGCCCCCTGCACAGTAGTTCTGTCCACCACATCACCACACACAATCCCACCCCCCACCCCATTACCACACACAATCCTGCCCCCCACCCATTACCACACACAATCCCGCCTCCACCACATTACCACACACAATCCCGCCCCCCACCACATTACCACACACAATCCCGCACCCCACCACATTACCACACACAATCCCGCCCCCACCACATCACCACACACAATCCTGCCCCCCACCACATTACCACACACAATCCGCACCACATCACCACACACAATCCCGCTCGCCCACCACATCACCACACACAATCCCGCCCTACCACCACATCACCACGCATAATCCCACCCGCCCACCACATCACCACAGATAATCCCGCCCCCCACCACATCATCACACATTATCCCCCCCACCACATTACTACACACAATCCCGGCCCCCACCGCATCACCACACATAATCCCGCCCCCCCACCGCATCACCACACATAATCCCGGCCCCCAACACATCACCAACACATCACCACATATAATCCCACCCCCCAACACATCACCACACATAATTCCGCCCCATCACATCACCACACATAATCCCGCCCCCCAACACATTACCACACGTAATCCCGCCCCCCAACACATCATCACACATAATCCCGCCCCCCAACACATCACCACACATAATCCCACCACCCACCACATTGCCACAGATAATCCCACCCTCACCACATCACCACACATAATCCCGCCCCCACCACATTACCACACATAATCCCACCCCTCACCACATTACCACACACAATCCCGCCCCCCACTGCATCACCACACATAATCCTGCCCCCACCACATTACCACACATAATCCCACCCCTCACCACATTACCACACACAATCCCGCCCCCCAACACATCATCACACATAATCCCCCCCTTCAACACATCACCACACATTATCCCGCCCCCCACCACATTACCACACAAAAATCACCACAGATAATCACGCCCCCCACCACATCACCACACATAATCCCGCCCCTCACCATATTACCACACACAATCCCGCCCCCCACCGCATCACCACACATAATCCCGCCCCCCACTGCATCACCACACAAAATCCCGCCCCATCACATCACCACACATAATCCCGCACCTCACCACATTACCACACGTAATCCCGCCCCCCAACACATCATCACACATAATCCCACCCCCCAACACATCACCACACATAATCCCGCCCCCCACCACATCACCACACATAATCCCGCCCCCCACATCACCACACATAATCCAACCCCCCACCACATCACCACATATAATCCTGCCCCCCACCACATTACCACAGATAATTCCCCCCCACCATATCACCACACATAATCCCGCCCCCACCACATTACCACACATAATCCCACCCCTCACCACATTACCACACACAATCCCGCCCCCCACTGCATCACCACACATAATCCCGCCCCTACCACATTACCACACATAATCCCACCCCTCACCACATTACCACACACAATCCCGCCCCCCCACTGCATCACCACACATAATCCCGTCCCCACCACATTACCACACATAATCCCACCCCTCACCACATTACCACACACAATCCCGCCCCCCAACACATCATCACACATAATCCCCCCCAACACATCACCACACATAATCCCGCCTCCACTACATTACCACACAAAAATCACCACAGATAATCACGCCCCCCACCACATCACCACACATAATCCCGCCCCCATCACATCACCACACATAATCCCGCCCCTCACCACATTACTACACGTAATCCCGCCCCCAACACATCATCACACATAATCCCACCTCCAAACACATCACCACACATAATCCCGCCCCCCACCACATCGCCACACATAATCCCGCCCCCCACCACATCACCACACATAATCCAACCCCCCACCACATCACCACATATAATCCTGCCCCCCACCACATTACCACAGATAATTCCCCCCACCATATCACCACACATAATCCCGCCCCCCACCACATTACCACAGATAATCCCACCCCCCACCACATTACCAAAGATAACGCCCCCCACCACATTACCACACATAATCCCGCACCCACCACATTACCACACATAATTCCACCCCCCACCACATTACCACAGATAATCCCACCCCCACCACATTACCACACATAATCCCGCCCCCCACCACATTACCACACTTAATTCCGCCCCCCACCACATAACCACACATAATTCCGGCCCCCCACCACATTACCACACATAATCCCGCCCCTCCAACACATTACCACATAATCCCGTCCCCCCACCACATTACCACACATAATCCCGCCCCCACCACATTACCACACATAATCCCACCCCACACCACATCACCACACATAAACCCGCCCCCACCACATTACCACAGATAATCCCACCCCCCACATCACCACACATAGTTCCACCCCCCACCACATTACCACTGATAATCCCACCCCCACCACATTACCACAGAAAATAACACCCCCCACCACATTACCACACATAATCCCGCTCCCCACCATGTTACTACTAATAATCCCACCCCCTACCACATTACCACTCATAATCCCGCCCCCCACCACATTACCACACATAATCCCGCCCCCACCATATTACCACATATAATCCCGCCCCCCACATTACCACACATAATCCCGCCCCCACCACATTACCACACATAATCCCACCCCCCACCACATCACAACACATAATCCCACCCCCCACCACATCACCACAGATAAATCCTCCACCACATCACCACACATAATCCCGCCCCCCCCACCACATTAATACACATAATCCCGCTCCCCACCACATTACCACACATAATCCCGCCTTCACCACATATAATCCTGCCCCCACCACATTACCACACATTATCCTGCTCCGCACCACATTACCACACATAATCCTTCCCCCACCACATTACCACAGATAATCCCACCCCCACCACATTGCCACACATAATCCCACCCCCCACCACATTACCACACATAATCTCGCCCCCCACCACATTACCACAGATAATCCCGCCCCACCACATTACCACACATAATCCCTCCCCCCACATTACCACACAAGGCTCTGTCCCCACACGTTACCACACGAGGTTCCGTCTCCACACATTACCACACGAGGCTTGTCCCCACAGATTACCACATGAGGCTCCATCCCCACACATTACCACATGAGGCTCCATCCCCCCACATTACCACACGAGGCTCCGTCCCCACACATTACCACACAAGGCTCCGTCCTCACACATTACCACATGAGGCTCGGTCCCCACACATTACCACACGAGGCTCTGTCCTCACACATTACCACCCGAGGCTCCATCCCCACACATTACCACATGAGGCTCCGTCTCCACCCACTACCACATGTTAATTTATCACCTGTGTAAGCGCTATTGAATGTTGTCATTATTTACTTTAGTTTAATCACCAGCAGCATTAATTAGATAGCAGTGAGCGTGCCGAGCGTTAGCTGGCTGGAAACATCTAGTCTATCATAAATATTTAACCTCTCTCTTTCTTCTAGTATCTTTCCTTTTCAGTTAAACAAGCTGTCATAATCCCTTTGATAAAATCAATTCTCCAATGGAACATCACTGATAACTAGAAACCTTTCTCTAATCTTCCTTTCATCTCTAAACTCCTGGTATGCATGGTCTACACACGATCTTCTTGACCCTTTACAGTCTGGTTTCCACTCTTCACACTGTATTAAATAGGCTCTTATTGAAAACTTTAATGAGCTGAATGGCCTCTATTCCATCCTGGATCTGTTTCCTGTATTTCACATTGTGGATTACCAGCTTCTCAGGATGCTCAGCTCCTTCAGTGTCAGGGACACCATTCTCTTGCGGTTCTCCTCCTACCTCTTTGACTGCCCCTTTACTGTAACTTTTGTTGGCTCTTATTCCGCAAGGCTCAGTTACTATACACCGCTTTTGCATTCATTTATTTTACTGACTTACAGTACAGACCAAATGTTTGGACACACCTTCACATTTAAAGACTTTTCTGTATTTTCATGACTATGAAAATTGTACATTCACACTGAAGGCATCAAAACTATGAATTAACACATGTGGAATTATATACTTAACAAAAAAGTGTGAAACAACTGAAATTATGTCTTATATTCTAGGTTCTTCAAAGTAGCCACCTTTTGCTTTGATGACTGCTTTGCACACTCTTGGCATTCTCTTGATGAGCTTCAAGAGGTTGTCACCGGGAATGGTCTTCCAACATTCTAGAAGGAGTTCCCAGAGATGCTTAGCACTTGTTCGCCCTTTTGCCTTCACTCTGCAGTCCAGCTCACCCCAAACCATCTCGATTGGGTTCAGGTCTGGTGACTTTGGAGGCCAGGTCATCTGGCATAGCACCCCATCATTCTCCTTCTTGGTCAAATAGCCCTAACACAGCCTGAAGGTGTGTATGGGGTCATTGTCCTGTTGAAAAATAAATGATGGTCCAACTAAATGCAAACCGAATGGAATAGCATGCCGCTGCAAGATTCTGTGGTAGCCATGCTGGTTCAGTATGCCTTCAATTTTGAATATGACAGAAAAATGACTGGCACATCCAAACTAATGTGACTAGGTGTATACCAGGAGCAGCTACCTCCATATACAATATACAAAAAAAGGTTGCACTCTATCGTGCCAAAGCATTGTCTAATATGAAATACATGAAACATAAGTAGCAAAATGGCTTTTGAACATTAGGAAAAATATTTGAGAGACGCTTTGCACAGAATTTGGCCAAATAGTGTGAGCCCGTCAACCATCATCAAGGTGGTCTCGTTAATCTGATGGGTCCCTGACCTCCCTGTCCAAATGTGAACACTTACCGAAGGCTAATGTCTGTATGCTTGGGTGAATGTGGACACCTCTTTCAGCAAAGCCTACATATGGGTTGGCTGGAACCAAGTGTGATTAGATGTAATTAAAAACCATATGGTGAAAGGAGGAGTGCTCAGTCAGTAAGCTAACATAGGAATGACAGAAAAATGACTGGCACATCCAAACTAGTGTGAATAGGTGCATACCAGGAGCAGCTACCTCTATATACAATATACAAAAAAAGGTTGCACTCTATCGTGCCAAAGCATTGTCTAATATGAAATACATGAAATATGAATAGCAAAATGGCTTTTGAACATAAGGAAAAATATTTGAGAGACGCTTTGCACAGAATTTGGCCAAATAGTGAGAGCCCATCAACCATCGTCAAGGTGGTCTCATTAATCTGATGGGTCCCTGACCTCCCTGTCCAAATGTGAACCGAAGGGGCTAATTGTTACGTGTTACGGAACCACTTAGCACTCAGAATATGTTGTGCAGTTATATGTATGCATAATAGGTTCCATGTGAGATGCATCAGCCCACGGGCTGCACCCCTGGGCAGAGGGGACAAGATATCCGCCTTCTGTCCTCCCCCAACCTTTGTAATTCCCACAGTAAATATCGGCATGTTCCGGCCTCCTGCGGCTATTGTAATGTATGTTTGGCCTGCCCTCTGTATCTGTGTGATATATTCTGTGTCCTGTGAATAAAGTGTTGTCAGACTGGAAATATGTGGAGAAGCAGTGATATTTTATATGCTCCCAGGTAACCAAGGAATTCCAGCCAGCGTCCTTCATTCAGACTCCAGCCAAAGCAGAGTGGACCTCCTGAAACACGGGGTGGTACTGAAAGAGGTACCCCAGCTTGGTAGACCCCGTTACACTGGTGGCAGACATCGGGATATGATACCCCTTCTACAGGAGGAAAGGAATGAATGGAAAACAACTACCAGAAGTTAAAGAGGACTGCATTAAAAGATCTGGTGGAAGCCCGAGGGTTGATTACCAGCAACAAAACAAAAGCGGATTTGATAGCAGCCATCATGGAACATGACAGTGCAGCACCCCCCAATGTGAACGTGGAGGAGACTTAATTCCAGAGGGAGGTAAAGAACAGACTGGCGTTATATGGCCCAAACCTTGCAGTAGAGATCATACGAGAGGTGATGGCTGATGTGCGTACTGATCTGAAGGAAAAGATGGCCGAGTGGACCAGGACAGAGCTAGCCAAGATGAAGATGGCAGAACGGACCAAAGTGGAGCTGGCCAAGATGGAGATGGCAGAGCAGAGAGAGGAGAGTCAGCGAGCAGGGGGAGCTCTGGCCTCCGCCCAGGTACCTTCAACAGTAAGCCACAAAAAGATCCAGTATAATGCCTTCCAAAAGGTGGAGGGAGGACAGAAGGGGGATATCGTGTCTCCTCTGCCCATGGCGCAGCCTGTGGGCTGATGCATCTCACATGGAACCTATTATGCATACATATAACTGCACAACATATTCTGAGTGTTGAGTGGTTCCGTAACACGTAACAGAGGGTTATTCTGATTGACCTTTTTTTTCTCTTTTCCTTGTCTATGCGTCCTTCACATTGCCCTTCATGACCCAGCCTATTTTGACCTTAATGACCTGGCCATTTTTTGCAATTCTGACCAATGTCCCTTTATGACGTAATAACTCGGGAACGCTTCAACGGATCCTAACGGTTCTGAGATTGCTTTTTTGTGACATATTGGGCTTCATGTTAGTGGTAAATTTATGTCGATAATTTTTGCGTTTATTTGTGAAAAAATGGAAATTTGGGTAAAATTTTGAAAATTTCGCTATTTTCAAATTTTGAATTTATATTCTGTTTAGCGAGAGGGTTATGTGACACAAAATAGTTAATAAATAACATTACCCACATATCTACTTTACATCAGCACAATTTTGGAAAGAACATTTTTTTTGCTAGGAAGTTATAAGGGTTAAAATTTGACCAGCGACTTCTCATTTTTACAACGAAATTTACAAAACCATTTTTTAATGACTGTTGTGAATTCTGTGGTCAAGCTCCCTCCTGTGGTCATGAGTGGTACTTCGGCTGGTTCTGTCTATGAGCTTCCTCTGGTGGATGTGAGTGGGGCTGCGGCTTCTCAGTTTCCTTCCTCAGGTGACAAGGTTAAGTCGTTAGGTGCTACTCTATTTAACTCCACCTAGTTCTTTGTTCCTTGCCTCCAGTCAATGTTCCAGTATTGGTCTTGCTCTCTCCTGGATCGTCTTGTGGCCTGTCTGCCCTGCATAAGCTAAGTTCTGCTTGTGTTACTTTTGTTTGCTATTTTTTCTGTCCAGCTTGCTATATTTGTTTTTCTTGCTTGCTGGAAGCTCTGGGACGCAGAGGGAGCACCTCCGTGCCGTTAGTCGGTACGGAGGGTCTTTTTGCGCCCTCTGCGTGGTTGTTTGTAGGTTTTTGTGCTGACCGCAAAGCTATCTTTACTATCCTCGGTCTATTCAGTAAGTCGGGCCTCACTTTGCTAAAACCTATTTCATCTCTGTGTTTGTATTTTCATCTTTACTCACAGTCATTATATGTGGGGGGCTGCCTTTTCCTTTGGGGAATTTCTCTGAGGCAAGGTAGGCTTATTTTTCTATCTTCAGGGCTAGCTAGTTTCTCAGGCTGTGCCCGAGGCGCCTAGGTCTGGTCAGGAGCGCTCCACGGCTACCTCTAGTGTGGTATGATAGGATTAGGGATTGCGGTCAGCAGAGTTCCCACGTCTCGGAGCTCGTCCTATGTTATTAGTAACTATCAGGTCACTTTGTGTGCTCTTAACCACCAGGTCCATTGTGTTTCTGAATCACCAGTTCATAACAGTACTGGAGGCCCAAAGTACTAATGCTTCTCAATAGAGGGAAAAGAGAAGTTCTGAGACCATTTTTTTTTCTCTGCACTGTGTTCTGTCTTTCTTTTCCCCTAGACATTTGGGTGGTTCAGGACACTGGTGTAGTGATGGACATTAAAGGTCTGTTTTCTTGTGTGGATCATCTCACTGCAAGAGTACAAAATATTCAAGACATTGTGGTTCAGAAATCTATGTTAGAACCTAGAATTCCTATTCCTGACTTATTTTCTGGAGATAGAGCTAAGTTTCTGAATTTCAAAAATAATTGTAAACTGTTTCTGGCTTTGAAACCCCGCTCCTCTGGTGACCCAGTTCAACAAGTTAAGATCATTATTTCTTTATTACGTGGCGACCCTCAAGACTGGGCATTTTCCCTTGCGCCAGGAGATCCTGCATTATGCGATATTGATGCGTTTTTTCTGGCGCTCGGATTGCTGTATGATGAACCTAATTCAGTGGATCAGGCAGAGAAAAATTTGCTGGCTCTGTGTCAGGGTCAGGATGAGGTAGAGATATATTGTCAGAAGTTTAGGAAGTGGTCTGTGCTCACTCAATGGAATGAATGTGCGCTGGCAGCAATTTTCAGAAAGGGTCTTTTTGAAGCCCTTAAGGATGTCATGGTGGGATTTCCTATGCCTGCTGGTCTGAATGAGTCTATGTCTTTGGCCATTCAGATCGATCGACGCTTACGTGAGCGTAAAAATGTGCACCATTTGGCGGTATTATCTGAGCATAAACCTGAGCCTATGCAACGTTATAGGACTTTGACCAGAGCTGAACGGCAAGAACACAGACGTCGGAATGGGCTGTGTTTTTATTGTGGTGATTCCACTCATGCTATCTCCGATTGTCCTAAGCGCACTAAGCGGTTCGCTAGGTCTGCCACCATTGGTACGGTACAGTCGAAATTTCTTTTGTCCGTTACTTTACTCTGCTCTTTGTCATCCTATTCTGTCATGGCATTTGTGGATTCAGGCGCTGCCCTGAATTTGATGGACTTGGACTTTGTTAGGCGCTGTGGGTTTTTCTTGGAGCCCTTGCAGTATCCTATTCCATTGAGAGGAATTGATGCTACGCCTTTGGCCAAGAATAAGCCTCAGTACTGGACCCAACTGACCATGTGCATGGCTCCTGCGCATCAGGAGGATATTCGCTTTTTGGTGTTGCATAATCTGCATGATGTGGTCGTGTTGGGGTTGCCATGGCTACAAGTCCATAACCCAGTATTAGATTGTAAATCTATGTCTGTGTCCAGCTGGGGTTGTCAGGGGGTACATGGTGATGTTCCAGTTCTGTCTATTTCATCATCCACCCCTTCTGAGGTCCCAGAGTTCTTGTCGGATTACCGGGATGTATTTGATGAGCCCAAGTCCAGTGCCCTACCTCCGCATAGGGATTGCGATTGTGCTATCGATTTGATTCCTGGTAGTAAGTTTCCTAAGGGTCGACTGTTTAATTTGTCTGTGCCTGAGCACGCCGCTATGCAGAGTTACGTAAAGGAATCCTTGGAGAAGGGTCATATTCGCCCGTCGTCGTCGCCATTGGGAGCAGGGTTCTTTTTTGTGGCCAAGAAGGATGGTTCGTTGAGACCTTGTATTGATTACCGCCTTCTAAATAAAATCACAATCAAATTTCAGTACCCCTTGCCGCTGCTGTCTGATTTGTTTGCTCGGATTAAGGGGGCTAGTTGGTTTACCAAGATAGATCTTCGTGGTGCGTATAATCTTGTGCGTATTAAACAGGGCGATGAATGGAAAACAGCATTTAATATGCCCGAGGGCCATTTTGAGTACCTGGTTATGCCATTCGGACTTTCCAATGCTCCATCAGTGTTTCAGTCCTTTATGCATGACATCTTCCGAGAGTACCTGGATAAATTCCTGATTGTATACTTGGATGATATTTTGGTCTTCTCGGATGATTGGGAGTCTCACGTGAAGCAGGTTAGAATGGTGTTCCAGGTCCTGCGTGTGAATTCTTTGTTTGTGAAGGGGTAAAAGTGTCTCTTTGGTGTTCAGAAGGTTTCATTTTTGGGTTTCATTTTTTCCCCTTCTACTATTGAGATGGACCCTGTTAAAGTTCAGGCCATTTATGATTGGACTCAGCCGACATCTCTGAAGAGTCTGCAAAAGTTCCTGGGCTTTGCTAATTTTTATCGTCGCTTCATCAATAATTTTTCTAGTATTGCTAAACCGTTGACTGATTTGACCAAGAAGGGTGCTGATGTGGTCCATTGGTCTTCTGCTGCTGTAGAAGCTTTTCAGGAGTTGAAGCGTCGTTTTTCTTCTGCCCCTGTGTTGTGCCAGCCAGATGTTTCGCTCCCGTTCCAGGTCGAGGTTGATGCTTCTGAGATTGGAGCAGGGGCTGTTTTGTCGCAGAGAAGTTCTGATGGCTCGGTGATGAAACCATGTGCCTTCTTTTCCAGGAAGTTTTCGCCTGCTGAGCGTAATTATGATGTTGGCAATCGAGAGTGTTGGCCATGAAGTGGGCATTCGAGGAGTGGCGTCATTGGCTTGAAGGAGCTAAGCATCGCGTGGTGGTCTTGACCGATCATAAGAACTTGACTTATCTCGAGTCTGCCAAACGGTTGAGTCCTAGACAGGCTCATTGGTCGCTGTTTTTCTCCCGTTTTGACTTTGTGGTTTCGTACCTACTGGGCTCTAAGAATGTGAAGGCGGATGCCCTGTCTAGGAGTTTTGTACCCGACTCTCCGGGTTTGCCTGAGCCGGCGGGTATTCTCAAAGAGGGGGTAATTTTGTCTGCCATCTCCCCTGATTTGCGGCAGGTGCTGCAAAAATTTCAGGCTAATAGACCTGACCGTGTGAGCGAGTGTGAGCGAGCTGAGTGTGAGCTGAGTGTAAGTGTGGACGGCGGTAAGTGTGACTTGTGATTCAGTGACTTTGGAGTCAGGGAGTTTCCAAGGGAGGAATTACTGAATTGCTGTCTGATTTTTATTAATACTTTGTATTTATTTTTTATTTTTTTTATTGAACTGTTCTGTCTGGTGCAATCCCCATTAGGAAATGTGCTCCACTCTTTTTAATGCCATCCAGTGCACATCTTGCCACATGTATCCAATCCTTGAGCAGCCGATCGAGGGTGCATACTGCTGTGCGAGATGTGAGCACGTTGTGCATTTGGAAACCCAGATTCTGAATCTAAATGTGCAGCTGGCAACACTGAGATCCGTAGACAATATGGAGAGGAGTCTTCTGCTCACGGAGCAGATGCTCAATGGGACAGATGAGGGGGGGGATGGTGGGATGGAGCTGCAGGACAATGAAGTAGCAAGCTGGGTGACAGTTAGGAAGCGGGGTAGAGGGAAGAATGCCAGGGAGGCTAGACCTGATCTGGAACACCCCAATAAGTTTGCTAAGTTCGCAGATGAGGGGGGTGCCAGTACAGGGGTAGCACTGCTGCAGCCAGGCATGTCCTCTGAAAGCCGGAGGAGTGACTGCTCCAGTAAGGAGGGAAATAGGAGAGCAGGGCAGGCCAGACAGGTGCTGGTAGTGGGCGACTCTATTAGGGGAACAGATAGGGCAATCTGTCACAAAGACAGGGATCGTCGAACGGTGTGCTGCCTACCTGGCGCTCGAGTCCGACACATCGCTGATCGGGTGGACAGATTATTGGGAGGGGCTGGTGAGGACCCAGCGGTCATGGTGCACATTGTCACTAATGACAAAGTTAGAGGTAGGTGGAAGGTCCTTAAAGATGATTTCAGGGAATTAGGCTGCAAGCTGAAAGCAAGGACCTCCAACGTGGTATTTTCCGAAATACTGCCGGTACCACGTGCGACGCCAGAGAGGCAACGTGAGATTAGGGAGGTTAATAAGTGGCTCAAGAATTGGTGTAGGAATGAGGGGTTTGGGTTCCTGCAGAACTGGGCCAACTTCTCAGTTGGCTACAGGCTCTACGCTAGGGACGGGCTGCACCTCAAAGGGGAGGGTGCAGCTGTGCTGGGGGAGAGAATGGCTAGAAGGTTGGAGGAGTGTTTAAACTAGTAATTGGGGGGGAGGGTATTCATTTTATAGGAGGGGAAGATAGTGCAGACAGAGACGTGGGCACAAATAAGAAAGTTGGGGGTGGCGGTGGCATGGGGGGTGGGGTCAGAACAGTTAATAATTTAAGAAATAGAAGTACAGAGAGGAACATAAATTGCATGTATACTAATGCCAGAAGCCTCGCCAACAAAATGGATGAATTAGAACTAATGTTGTTGGAGCATAATTATGACATGGTGGGGATATCTGAAACGTGGCTGGATGAGAGCCATGACTGGGCTGTTAACTTGCAGGGCTATAGCCTGTTCAGAAATGACCGTACAGATAAGCGAGGGGGAGGGGTGTGTCTGTATGTAAAATCATCCTTAAAACCCTGCGCGATAATATAGGTGAATTTAATGAAAATGTAGAATCCCTGTGGGTGGAGATAAGGGGAGGGGGAAAAAATAATAAATTACTGATAGGGGTTTGTTATAAATCTCCAAAAATAATGGAAGCAATGGAGAATATCCTCGTAAAGCAAATAGATGAAGCTGCGACTCAAGGAGAAGTCATTATTATGGGGGACTTCAACTACCCTGAAATAGATTGGGGAACAGAAACCTGCAGTTCCAGCAAAGGTAATCGGTTTTTGACAACTATGAGAGACAATTACCTTTCACAACTGGTTCAGGACCCAACAAGAAGGGGGGCACTGCTAGACCTAATATTAACCAACAGGCCAGACCGCATATCAAATATAAGGGTTGGGGGTCAATTGGGAAAAAGCGATCACAAAATAATAAGTTTTCATGTATCCTTTAAAAAGATGTGTAGTAGAGGGGTTACAAGGACACTAAACTTCAGGAGGGCAAATTTCCAACGGATGAGAGAGGATCTTGGTGCAATTAACTGGGACGATATCCTGAGACACAAAAATACACAAAGAAAATGGGAGACGTTTATTAGCATCCTGGATAGGACCTGTGCACAGTATATACCGTATGGGAATAAACATACTAGAAATAGGAGGAAACCAATATGGCTAAATAGAGCTGTAAGGGGCGCAATAAGTGACAAAAAGAAAGCATTTAGAGAATTAAAGGAAGTAGGTAGTGAGGAGGCATTAAATAAATACAAAAAAATAAATAAATTCTGTAAAAAGCAAATCAAGGCAGCAAAGATTGAGACAGAGAGACTCATTGCCAGAGAGAGTAAAAATAATCCTAAAATATTCTTTAACTACATAAATAGTAAGAAACTAAAAAATGATAGTGTTGGCCCCCTTAGAAATAGTCTGGGTGAGATGGTGGATGAGGATGAGGAAAAAGCCAATATGCTAAATGACTTTTTTTCATCAGTATTTACACAAGAAAATCCCATGGCAGACAAAATGTCTAGTGATAAAAATTCCCAATTAAATGTCACCTGCTTAACCCAGCAGGAAGTGCGGCGGCGTCTAAAAATCACTAAAATTGACAAATCTCCGGGCCCGGATAGGATACACCCTCGAGTACTGCAGGAATTAAGTACAGTCATTGATAGACCATTATTTTTAATCTTTAAAGACTCCATAATAACAGGGTCTGTGCCACAGGACTGGCGCATAGCAAATGTGGTGCCAATATTCAAAAAGGGAACAAAAACTGAACTCGGAAATTATAGGCCAGTAAGCTTAACCTCTACTGTGGGTAAAATCCTGGAGGGCATACTAAGGGACGCTATACTGGAGTATCTGAAGAGGAATAACCTCATGACCCAGTATCAGCACGGGTTTACTAGGGACCGTTCATGTCAGACTAATTTGATCAGTTTCTATGAAGAGGTAAGTACCGGATTGGACCAAGGGAACCCAGTGGATGTAGTGTATATGGACTTTTCAAAAGCTTTTAATACGGTGCCACACAAAAGGTTGATACATAAAATGAGAATAGTGGGGATAGGGGAAAATATGTGCAAGTGGGTTGAGAGCTGGCTCAGGGATAGGAAACAAAGGGTGGTTATTAATGGAGCACACTCGGACTGGGTAGCGGTTAGCAGTGGGGTACCACAGGGGTCAGTATTGGGCCCTCTTCTTTTTAACATATTTATTAATGACCTTGTAGGGGGCATTCAGAGTAGAATTTCAATATTTGCAGATGACACTAAACTCTGCAGGGTAATCAATACAGAGGAGGACAATTTTATATTACAGGATGATTTATGTAAACTAGAAGCTTGGGCTGATAAATGGCAAATGAGCTTTAATGGGGATAAATGTAAGGTCATGCACTTGGGTAGAAGTAATAAGATGTATAATTATGTGCTTAATTCTAAAACTCTGGGCAAAACCGTCAATGAAAAAGACCTGGGTGTATGGGTGGATGACAAACTCATATTCAGGGGCCAGTGTCAGGCAGCTGCTACAAAGGCAAATAAAATAATGGGATGCAT
The DNA here is from genome assembly GCF_032444005.1 of Ranitomeya imitator. Taxonomy (NCBI): domain Eukaryota; kingdom Metazoa; phylum Chordata; class Amphibia; order Anura; family Dendrobatidae; genus Ranitomeya; species Ranitomeya imitator. The sequence goes on along the minus strand of NC_091282.1, from coordinate 460,804,885 downwards.
TAAAAGAGGCATAGATGCTCATGAGGAGAATATAATTTTACTTCTATACAAGTCACTAGTTCGACTACACTTAGAATACTGTGCACAGTTCTGGTCTCCGGTGTTTAAGAAAGACATAGCTGAACTGGAGCGGGTGCAGAGAAGAGCGACCAAGGTTATTAGAGGACTGGGGGGTCTGCAATACCAAGATAGGTCATTACACTTGGGGCTATTTAGTTTGGAAAAACGAAGACTAAGGGGTGATCTTATTTTAATGTATAAATATATGAGGGGACAGTACAAAGACCTTTCTGATGATCTTTTTAATCATAGACCTGAAACAGGGACAAGGGGGCATCCTCTGCGTTTGGAGGAAAAAAGGTTTAAGCATAATAACAGACGTGGATTCTTTACTGTAAGAGCAGTGAGACTATGGAACTCCCTGCCGTATGATGTTGTAATGAGTGACTCATTACTTAAATTTAAGAGGGGACTGGATACCTTTCTGGAAAAGTATAATGTTACAGGGTATATACACTAGATTCCTTGATAGGGCGTTGATCCAGGGAACTAGTCTGATTGCCGTATGTGGAGTCGGGAAGGAATTTTTTTCCCAAATGTGGAGCTTACTCTTTGCCACATGGGTTTTTTTTTGCCTTCCTCTGGATCAACATGTTAGGGCATGTTAGGTTAGGCTATGGGTTGAACTAGATGGACATATAGTCTTCCTTCAACCTTAATAACTATGTAACTATGTTGCCCAGCGGAGAAACTGTTTGTCCCTGATAAATGGACGAGTAGAGTTATCTCTGAGGTTCATTGTTCGGTGTTGGCTGGTCATCCTGGAATCTTTGGTACCAGAGATTTGGTGGCTAGATCCTTTTGGTGGCCGTCTCTGTCGCGGGATGTGCGTTCGTTTGTGCAGTCCTGTGGGATTTGTGCTCGGGCTAAGCCCTGCTGTTCTCGTGCCAGTGGGTTGCTATTGCCCTTGCCGGTCCCGAAGAGGCCCTGGACACATATCTCTATGGATTTTATTTCAGATCTCCCCGTCTCTCAAAAGATGTCGGTCATTTGGGTGGTTTGTGATCGCTTCTCTAAGATGGTCCATTTGGTACCCTTGTCTAAATTGCCTTCCTCCTCTGATTTGGTGCCATTGTTTTTCCAGCATGTGGTTCGTTTACATGGCATTCCGGAGAACATCGTTTCTGACAGAGGTTCCCAGTTTGTTTCGAGGTTTTGGCGAGCCTTTTGTGCTAGGATGGGCATTGATTTGTCTTTTTCCTCGGCTTTCCATCCTCAGACAAATGGCCAAACTGAACAAACCAATCAGACCTTGGAAACATATCTGAGATGTTTTGTTTCTGCTGATCAGGATGATTGGGTGTCCTTTTTACCTTTGGCTGAGTTCGCCCTTAATAATCGGGCCAGCTCGGCTACTTTGGTTTCGCCGTTTTTCTGCAATTCTGGTTTCCATCCTCGTTTCTCTTCAGGGCAGGTTGAGTCTTCGGACTGTCCTGGTGTGGATACTGTGGTGGATAGGTTGCAGCAGATTTGGACTCATGTAGTGGACAATTTGACATTGTCCCAGGAGAAGGCTCAATGTTTCGCTAACCGCAGGCGCTGTGTGGGTCCCCGACTTCGTGTGGGGGATTTGGTTTGGTTGTCGTCTCGTTATATTCCTATGAAAGTTTCCTCTCCTAAGTTTAAGCCTCGTTTCATTGGTCCGTATAGGATTTCTGAGGTTCTTAATCCTGTGTCTTTTCGTATGACCCTTCCAGCTTCTTTTTCCATCCATAATGTATTCCATAGGTCATTGTTGCGGAGATACGTGGCACCTGTGGTTCCATCCGTTGATCCTCCTGCCCCGGTTTTGGTTGAGGGGGAGTTGGAGTATATAGTGGAGAAGATTTTGGATTCTCGTATTTCGAGACGGAAACTCCAGTAACTGGTTAAGTGGAAGGGTTATGGTCAGGAAGATAATTCCTGGGTCTTTGCCTCTGATGTTCATGCTGCCGATCTGGTTCGTGCCTTTCATTTGGCTCATCCTGGTCGGCCTGGGGGCTCTGGTGAGGGTTCGGTGACCCCTCCTCAAGGGGGGGTACTGTTGTGAATTCTGTGGTCAAGCTCCCTCCTGTGGTCATGAGTAGTACTTCGGCTGGTTCTGTCTATGAGCTTCCTCTGGTGGATGTGAGTGGGGCTGCGGCTTCTGAGTTTCCTTCCTCAGGTGACGAGGTGAAGTCGTTAGGTGCTGCTCTATTTAACTCCACCTAGTTCTTTGTTCCTTGCCTCCAGTCAATGTTCCAGTATTGGTCTTGCTCTCTCCTGGATCGTCTTGTGGCCTGTCTGCCCTGCATAAGCTAAGTTCTGCTTGTGTTACTTTTGTTTGCTATTTTTTCTGTCCAGCTTGCTATATTGGTTTTTCTTGCTTGCTGGAAGCTCTGGGACGCAGAGGGAGCACCTCCGTGCCGTTAGTCGGTACGGAGGGTCTTTTTGCGCCCTCTGTGTGGTTGTTTGTAGGTTTTTGTGCTGACCGCAAAGCTATCTTTACTATCCTCGATCTATTCAGTAAGTCGGGCCTCACTTTGCTAAAACCTATTTCATCTCTGTGTTTGTATTTTCATCTTTACTCACAGTCATTATATGTGGGGGGCTGCCTTTTCCTTTGGGGAATTTCTCTGAGGCAAGGTAGGCTTATTTTTCTATATTCAGGGCTAGCTAGTTTCTCAGGCTGTGCCCGAGGCGCCTAGGTCTGGTCAGGAGCGCTCCACGGCTACCTCTAGTGTGGTGTGATAGGATTAGGGATTGCGGTCAGCAGAGTTCCCACGTCTCAGAGCTCGTCCTATGTTATTAGTAACTATCAGGTCACTTTGTGTGCTCTTAACCACCAGGTCAATTGTGTTTCTGAATCACCAGTTCATAACAAATGACCACCTCACATTTGAAGTCAGTTTGAGGGGTCTGTATGACTGAAAATACCCAAAAGTGACACCATTCTAAAAACTGTACACCTCAAAGTACTCAAAACCACATTCAAGAAGTTTATTAACCCTTCAGGTACTTCAGAGCAGCAGACGAAACATGGAAGGAAAAAATGAACATTTAACTTTTTAGTCACAAAAATGATCTTTTAGCAACAATTTTTTTATTTTCCCAAGGGTAAAAAGAGAAACTGGACACCAAACGTTATTGTACAATTTCTCCTGAGTACGCTGATACCTCATATGTGGGGGGAACCAGTGTCTGGGCGCACGACAGGGCTCGAAAAGGAAGGAGCGCCATTTGACTTTTTCAATGAAAAATTGGCTCTAATCTTTAGCAGACACCATGTCTCGTTTGGAGAGCCCCTGTGTGCCTAAACATTGGAGCTCCCAGACAAGTGACCCCATTTTGGAAACTAGACCCCCCAAGGAGCTTATCCAGATGCATAGTGAGCAATTTGAACCCCCAGGTGCTACACAAATTGATCCATAAAAATGAAAAAGTACTTTGTTTTCACAAAAAATTTCATTTAACCCCAATTTTTTCATTTTCACATGGGAAACAGGATAAAATGGATCCTAAAATGTGTTGGGAAATTTCTCCTGAGTATACCGATACCTCATATGTGGTCACAAACCACTGTTTGTGCACACGGCAAGGCTCGGAAGGGAAGAAGCGCCATTTGACTTTTGAATGAAAAATTAGCTCCAATCGTTAGCGGACACCAAGTCGCGTTTGGAGAGCCCCTGTATGCCTCAACATTGGATCTCCCCCACATATGACCCCATTTTGGAAACTAGACCCCCAAGGAACTTATCTAGGTGCATAGTGAGCACTTTGAACCCCCAGTTGCTTCATAAATTGATCCGAAAAATGAAAAAGTACTTTTTTTTCACAAAAAAAATCATTTAGCCTCAATTGTTCATTTCCACATGAGCAACAGGATAAAATGGATCCTAAAATTTATTGGGCAATTTCTCCTGAGTACACTGATACCTCACATGTGGGGATAAACCACTGTTTGGGCACGCGGCAGGGCTCAGAAGGGAAGGAGCGCCATTTGACTTTTTGAATGAAAAATTAGCTCCAATCATTAGCGGACACCATGTCGCGTTTGGGGAGCCCCTGTGTGCCTAAACATTGGAGCTTCCAACATGTGACCCCATTTTGGAAACTAGACCTCCCATGGAACTAATCTAGATGTGCGGTGACCACTTTAAACCCCCAAGTGCTTCACAGAAGTTTATAATGCAGAGACATGAAAATAAAAAAATCATTTTTCCTCAAAAATTATTTTTTAGCCCGCAATTTTTTATTTTCACAAGAGTAACAGGAAAAATTGGACCCCAAAAGTTGTTGTCCAGTTTGTCCTGAGTACGCAGATGCCCCACATGTGGGGGGGAACCACTGTTTGGGCACACGTCAGGGCTCGGAAGGGAAGTAGTGACTTTTGAAATGCAGACTTTGATGGAATGGTCTGCGGGCATCACGTTGAGTTTGCAGAGCTCCTCATGTGCCTAAACAGTAGAAACCCCCCACAAGTGACCCTATTTTGGAAACTAGACCCCCCAAGGAACTTATCTAGATATGTGGTGAGTAGGGTTGAGCGAAACGGGTCGAACATTTTCAAAAGTCGCCGACTTTTGGCTAAGTCGGGGTTTCATGAAACCCGATCCGACCCCTGTGCGGGGTCGGCCATGCGGTACGCGACTTTCGCGCCAAAGTCGCGTTTCAATGACGCGAAAAGCGCCATTTCTCAGCCAATGAAGGTAAACGCAGAGTGTGGGCAGCGTGATGACATAGGTCCTGGTCCCCACCATCTTTGAGAAGGGCATTGCAGTGATTGGCTTGCTGTCTGCGACGTCACAGGGGCTATAAAGAGGCGTTCCCGCCGACCGCCATCTTACTGCTGCTGATCTGAGCTTAGGGAGAGGTTGCTGCCGCTTTGTCAGAAGCAGGGATAGCGTTAGGCAGGGTCCATTAACCACAAAACCGCTTGTGCTGCAGCGATTTGCACTGTCCAACACCACCCTCGGTGTGCAGGGACAGTGGAAGTTTTTTTTTTTTTTTTCCCCCTCAGCGCTGTAGCTCATTGGGCTGCCCTAGAAGGCTCCCTGATAGCTGCATTGCTGTGTGTACGCCGCTGTGCAAACCAACTGCTTTTTTCAAAGCACAAATCCTCTTGTTCCTTCCTTTCTGCACAGCTATCTTTTTTGTTTGTCCACACTTTTTATTTGATTTGTGCATCAGTCCACTCCTTATTGCTGCCTGCCATACCTGGCTGAGATTACTGCAGGCAGGGAGATAGTAATTGTAGGACATTCCCTGTTTTTTTTTTTTTTTGGTGGGAGATTAAGATTGGCAATTTGGCATTTCTGCTAGAGTGCCATCCCTGTGTGTGCCATCTCTCTCACATAGTGGGCCATAGAAAGCCTTTTCATTTTTCTGTATTTTTTTTTGTGGGGTGTATAAATTCTCCCTGATAAAAATACAGTGGAAGATTAATATTAGCCTTTGGGCTTGTGTGCCAGTCCTGAGTGTGCCATCTCTCTCACAAATAGTGGGCCATAGAAAGCCTATTTAATTTTTTTTTGGGTTTTATAAATTTTCCCTGAAAAAAGGGAGATTAATATTGGCCTCTGGGCTTGTGTGCCAGTTGTGAGCGTGCCATCTGTGCCAGCCCTGAGCGTGCCATCTCTCTCACAAATAGTGGGCCATAGAAAGCCTATTTAATTTTTTTTTTTGGTTTTATAAATTCTCCCTGAAAAAAAGGGAGATTAATATTGGCCTCTGGGGTTGTGTGCCAGTTGTGAGCGTGCCATCTGTGCCAGTCCTGAGCGTGCCATCTCTCTCACAAATAGTGGGCCATAGAAAGCCTATTTAATTTTTTTTTTTGTTTTATAAATTTTCCCTGAAAAAAGGGAGATTAATATTGGCCTCTGGGCTTGTGTGCCAGTTGTGAGCGTGCCATCTGTGCCAGTTGTGAGCGTGCCATCTCTCTCACAAATAGTGGGCCATAGAAAGCCTATTTAATTTTTTTTTTGGTTTTATAAATTTTCCCTGAAAAAAGGGAGATTAATATTGGCCTCTGGGCTTGTGTGCCAGTTGTGAGCGTGCCATCTGTGCCAGTCCTGAGCGTGCCATCTCTCTCACAAATAGTGGGCCATAGAAAGCCTATTTAATTTTTTTTTTGGTTTTATAAATTCTCCCTGAAAAAAAGGGAGATTAATATTGGCCTCTGGGCTTCTGTGCCAGTCCTGAGCGTGCCATCTGTGCCAGTCCTGAGCGTGCCATCTCTCTCACAAATAGTGGGCCATAGAAAGCCTATTTAAATATTTTTTTGGTTTTATAAATTCTCCCAGAAAAAAAGGGAGATTAATATTGGCCTCTGGGCTTGTGTGCCAGTTGTGAGCGTGCCATCTGTGCCAGTCCTGAGCGTGCCATCTCTCTCACAAATAGTGGGCCATAGAAAGCCTATTTAATTTTTTTTTTGGTTTTATAAATTCTCCCTGAAAAAAAGGGAGATTAATATTGGCCTCTGGGCTTGTGTGCCAGTTGTGAGCGTGCCATCTGTGCCAGTCCTGAGCGTGCCATCTCTCTCACAAATAGTGGGCCATAGAAAGCCTATTTAAATATTTTTTTGGTTTTATAAATTCTCCCAGAAAAAAAGGGAGATTAATATTGGCCTCTGGGCTTCTGTGCCAGTCCTGAGCGTGCCATCTGTGCCAGTCCTGAGCGTCCCATCTCTCTCACAAATAGTGGGCCATAGAAAGCCTATTTTTTTTTTTTTTGGGGTTTTAGAAATTCTCCCTGAAAAAAAAAGGGAGATTAATATTGCCCTTTGGGCTTGTGTGCCAGTACTAAGCGTGCCATCTCTCTCTCTCTCTCTCTCAGTCAGTGGGCCATAGAACGCCTATTTTTGGTTTTATTTGTTTTCTAAATTCTCCCTGAAAAAATCATTATATTTTATTTGGTTTCTAAATTCTTCCTGATAAAATCATATTTTTTTTATTATTTTTTTTCTAAAGTCTCCCTGAAAAAAACAAAACAAAAAAAAAAACAAACAAAAAAAACAGTGGGGGATTAATATTGGCCTTTCTGCTTGTGTGCCAGTCTTGACTCCTGTGTGCGTCATCTCTCACTCAGTGGGCCATAGAACGCCTATTTTTTGTTTTATTAGTTTTATAAATTCTCCCTGAAAAAATCATTTTATTTTATTTGGTTTCTAAATTCTTCCTGATAAAATCATATTTTTTTTATTATTTTTTTTTCTAAAGTCTCCCTGAAAAAAAAAAAAAAAACAGTGGGAGATTAATATTGGCCTTTCTGCTTGTGTGCCAGTCTTGACTCCTGTGTGCGTCATCTCTCAGTCAGTGGGCCATAGAACGCCTATTTTTGGTTTTATTTGTTTTATAAATTCTTCCTGAAAAAATCATTTTATTTTATTTGGTTTCTAAATTCTTCCTGATAAAATCATATTTTTTTTATTATTTTTTTTTCTAAAGTCTCCCTGAAAAAAAAAAAAAAAAAAACAACCAAAAAAAACAGTGGGAGATTAATATTGGCCTTTCTGCTTGTGTGCCAGTCTTGACTCCTGGGTGTGCCATCTCTCTCTCTCTCTCTCTCTCTCTCTCTCTCTCTCTCTCCAATTGTGGTCCATAGAAAGCCTATATTTTTTTTCCTTGATTTGGGTTCCAAAATCTACCAGAGAAAATAACTACATCAATCATTGGTAGAAAAATATTGGCCTCTGGGCTTGTGTGCCACTCCTGACTCCTGTGTGCGTCATCTCTCAGTCAGTGGGCCATAGAACGCCTATTTTTGTTTTTATTTGTTTTATAAATTCTCCCTGAAAAAATCATTTTATTTTATTTGGTTTCTAAATTCTTCCTGATAAAATCATATTTTTTTTATTATTTTTTTTTCTAAAGTCTCCCTGAAAAAAAAAAAAAAAAAACAACCAAAAAAAACAGTGGGAGATTAATATTGGCCTTTCTGCTTGTGTGCCAGTCTTGACTCCTGGGTGTGCCATCTCTCTCTCTCTCTCTCTCTCTCTCTCTCTCTCCAATTGTGGTCCATAGAAAGCCTATATTTTTTTTCCTTGATTTGGGTTCCAAAATCTACCAGAGAAAATAACTCCATCAATCATTGGTAGAAAAATATTGGCCTCTGGGCTTGTGTGCCACTCCTGATTCCTGTGTGCGTCATCTCTCACTCAGTGGCCCATAGAAAGCATATAGTTTGTTACATTTGTTTTCTAAATTCTCCCTGCAAAAATCTATTTTTTTTTTTTTTTTTGGTGTTTCTAAAGTGTTCCTGAAAAAAATAAAAATAAAAAAAAAATAATAGTGTGACATTAATATTAACATTTGTGCTTCAGTGACAGTCCTGCGTGTGGGGCATCTCTCTAATTTGCAGCCACCAAAAACAGAGTGTGTAACATTGGGCCTGATTTTCGCTGTGGTCTCACCAACCTGTAAAGGGGTAGCTAAATCATACTGAAGTTATAGCTCACCGTGTAAGTTGTGTGACTGCAACAAATAACGTTAGTTTGGTTACGTTTTTAAAACAATGAGGAAGTCTAGTGGAAGAGGTCGTGGCCGGGGGCGTTCATTGTCAGCTGGTAATGAGGGTAGTGGTAGTGGTGGAGCATCAGGTGGTCGTGGGGAAAAAAATATTGCACCTAAGTCTGGAGCTGTGGAGCCAGGTTCGTCGTCCGGCTACACAAGGCCTCGAACGCTCCCTTTTCTGGGATTAGGAAAACCGCTTTTAAAGCCGGAGCAGCAAGAGCAAGTTTTGGCTTATCTTGCTGACTCAGCCTCTAGCTCTTTTGCCTCCTCTCGTGAAACTGGTAAAAGTAAAAGCAGCGCGTCGTTAGTGGATGTTCACGGTCAGGGACAAGTCACTTCCTTGTCCTCTTCAGCAAAAACAACAACAGAGAAGAATGCAGCAGGCGACACAACGGGTTACTCCATGGAGCTCTTTACACATACCGTCCCTGGCTTAGAAAGTGAAGCAGTTAACAGTCCATGCCCATTACAAGTTGAATCTGACATGGAGTGCACTGACGCACAGCCACAGCCAGACTACTATGCTGGTCCTTTGACTCAGACCACAACATTGCCCTCGCAGGGTGCTGATCAAGAATCAGACCCTGATGAGACTATGTTGCCCCATCACGAACGCTATACCACCAAACGACACGGTGACACAGACGAAGTTGCGCAGGAGGTACAAGAAGAGTTATTAGATGACCCAGTTCTTGACCCCGATTGGCAGCCATTGGGGGAACAGGGTGCAGGCGGCAGCAGTTCTGAAGCAGAGGAGGAGGAGGGGCCGCAGCAGGCATCAACATCGCCACAGGTTCCATCTGCCGGGCCCGTATCTTGCCCAAAACGCGTGGCAAAGCCAAAACCTGGTGGAGGACAGCGTGGCCATCCGGTTAAAGCTCAGTCTGCAATGCCTGAAAAGGTATCCGATGCTAGAAAGAGTGCAGTCTGGCATTTTTTTAAACAACATCCAATTGATCAGCGCAAAGTCATCTGTCAAAAATGTTCTACTTCCTTAAGCAGAGGTCAGAATCTGAAAAGTCTCAATACTAGTTGCATGCATAGACATTTAACCACCATGCATTTGAAAGCTTGGACTAACTACCAAACGTCCCTTAAGGTTGTTGCACCCTCGGCCAATGAAGCTAGTCATCAACGCAACATCCCTTCCGGCAGTGTAGGACCACCATTTAGCGCACCACCTGCTGTATCTGTGCAGGTATCTTTGCCAGGCCAAAGCAGTCAGGGTCAGGGAATCACCAGTTTCGTAGTAGGAAACACTGCATCTAGGGCACCGGCGGCAACAATACCATCTCCCACCGTCTCTCAGTCTGCCATGTCCACCGGCACCCCCGCTAGTTCCACGATCTCCAGCTCTCCAGTCCAGCTCACCCTACATGAGACTATGGTTAGAAAAAGGAAATACTTAGCCTCGCATCCGCGTACACAGGGTTTGAACGCCCACATAGCTAGACTAATCTCGTTAGAGATGATGCCCTACCGGTTAGTTGAAAGCGAAGCTTTCAAAGACCTGATGGACTACGCTGTACCACGCTACGAGCTACCCAGTCGACACTTTTTTTCCAGAAAAGCCATCCCAGCCCTCCACCAGCATGTTAAAGAGCGCATCGTCCATGCACTCAGGCAATCTGTGAGCACAAAGGTGCACCTGACAACAGATGCATGGACCAGTAGGCATGGCCAGGGACGTTACGTGTCCATCACGGCACACTGGGTAAATGTGGTGGATTCAGGGTCCACAGGGGACAGCAAGTTTGGGACAGTTCTGCCTAGCCCACGGTCTAGTAAACAGTTGTCTGTAGCCGTTCGCACCCCCTCCTCCTCCTCCTCCTCCTCGTCCTCCTGCAGAAGCAAGAGCTCGTCCACAGACCGCAGTCGCACAAACACTCCATCCGCACCTGCCACTGTTGCACACCAGGTCTCCCATTATGGGGCAGCTACTGGCAAACGTCAGCAGGCTGTATTGGCTATGAAGTGTTTGGGCGACAATAGACACACCGCGGAAGTTCTGTCCGAGTTCTTGCAGCAAGAAACGCAGTCGTGGCTGGGCACTGTAGATCTTGAGGCAGGCAAGGTAGTGAGTGATAACGGAAGGAATTTCATGGCTGCCATCTCCCTTTCCCAACTGAAACACATTCCTTGCCTGGCTCACACCTTAAACCTGGTGGTGCAGTGCTTCCTGAAAAGTTATCCGGGGTTATCCGACCTGCTCCTCAAAGTGCGTGGACTTTGCGCACATATCCGCCGTTCGCCTGTACACTCCAGCCGTATGCAGACCTATCAGCGTTCTTTGAACCTTCCCCAGCATCGCCTAATCATAGACGTTGCAACAAGGTGGAACTCAACACTGCACATGCTTCAGAGACTGTGCGAACAGAGGCGGGCTGTTATGTTTTTGTGGGAGGATACACATACACGGGCAGGCAGTAGGATGGCAGACATGGAGTTGTCAGGTGTGCAGTGGTCGAAGATTCAAGACATGTGTCAAGTCCTTCAGTGTTTTGAGGAATGCACACGGCTGGTTAGTGCAGACAACGCCATAATAAGCATGAGCATCCCCCTAATGCGTCTGCTGATGCAAAGTTTGACGCACATAAAGGATCAGGCGTCTGCACCAGAGGAAGAGGAAAGCCTTGATGACAGTCAGCGATTGTCTGGTCAGGGCAGTGTACATGACGAGGTACCGGGCGAAGAGGAGGTGGAGGATGAGGAGGATGATGGGGATGAGTATATTTTTAATGAGGAAGCTTTCCCGGGGGCACGGGAAATTGGTGGCGTGGCAAGGCCGGGTTCTGGTTTTTTGAGGGACACAAGTGACGTAGATTTGCCTGCAACTGCCCCTCAACCAAGCACAACCGCAGATTTGACAACGGGAACTTTGGCCCACATGGCGGATTATGCCTTGCGTATCCTCAAAAGGGACACACGCATTACAAAAATGATGAACGATGACGATTACTGGTTGGCCTGCCTCCTTGATCCTCGCTATAAAGGCAAATTGCAAAATATTATGCCACATGAGAACTTGGAACTAATATTAGCAACAAAACAATCAACTCTTGTTGACCGTTTGCTTCTGGCATTCCCTGCACACAGCGCCCGTGATCGTTCTCACACGAGCTCCAGGGGCCAGCAGACCAGAGGTGTTAGAGGGGCAGAAATCAGAAGTGGCGTTGGCCAGAGGGGTTTTCTGACCAGGTTGTGGAGTGATTTTTCTATGACCGCAGACAGGACAGGTACTGCAGCATCAATTCAAAGTGACAGGAGACAACATTTGTCCAGTATGGTTACAAACTATTTTTCATCCCTTATCGACGTTCTCCCTCAACCGTCATTCCCATTTGATTACTGGGCATCCAAATTAGACACCTGGCCAGAATTGGCAGAATATGCATTGCAGGAGCTTGCTTGCCCGGCAGCTAGTGTCCTATCAGAAAGAGTATTCAGTGCTGCAGGTTCAATACTAACAGAAAAATGGACTCGTCTGGCTACCCAAAATGTAGATGATCTAACCTTCATTAAAATGAACCACAACTGGATTTCAAAATCTTTTGCCCCACCCTGCCCGGCTGACACCTAGTTTTCCTATGAAAAGGTCTTGCCTGTGGACTATTCTGAATGACTTTTCCAATCTCGTAATTTTCTTCACCTGATTGTCCAGCATACGACATGTTTCCACCTCACGAAATGGCCAAACTCCCCACACGGGGCCGTGCTATCGCCACTTTGCGCTTGGACCCTTGAGAGTGCTGTTTGTCTGAAGAGGTGGGTGTGGCCGCTTTTGGTCGACGGCACTGCCACTGGGTCCCTCATAGTACAATAAAGTGTCTCTGGCGGTGGTGGTGCGCACCCAACGTCAGACACACCGTTGTAATATGAGGGGCCCTGTGCCTGTACCGCCGGCCACAAGACAGTCCCCCCCCCCCAGCTCAAACAGTGCTCTACCACTAGCAAAATTATCTCTCACAGCTTCACCAATGTGTAGTCTAGGCGCTGACATCCTTCAATGCCTGGCACTGACAATACCATTGTTTTGACATTTTTGTTATGTTAGGCCTTCGAAGCCTGTCTGCGGTCCCTTCTTTCTACAACTACTACACTGACCAGGCCACTGCTGGCCGTGTTACCCTGGAACCAATTTAAAAGTGCCTACAGTCAGCCCAATTTTGTTATGTTAGGCCTTGGAAGCCTGTCTGCGGTCACTCCTTCCACTAGACTTCCACTGACCATACACTGCTGCCCATGTACCCCTGGAACCAATTTAAAGTGCCTACAGCCAGCCCAATTTTGTTATGTTAGGCCTTCGAAGCCTGTCTGCGGTCACTCCTTCCACTAGACTTCCACTGACCAGACCACTGCTGCCCGTGTACCCCTGCAACCAATTTAAAAGTGCCTACAGCCAGCCCAAGTTTGTTATGTTAGGCCTTCGAAGCCTGTCTGCGGTCACTCCTTCCACTAGACTTCCACTGACCAGACCACTGCTGCCCGTGTACCCCTGGAACCAATTTAAAAGTGCCTACAGCCAGCCCAAGTTTGTTATGTTAGGCCTTCGAAGCCTGTCTGCGGTCACTCCTTCCACTAGACTTCCACAGACCAGACCACTGCTGCCCGTGTACCCCTGGAACCAATTTAAAAGTGCCTACAGCCAGCCCAAGTTTGTTATGTTAGGCCTTGGAAGCCTGTCTGCGGTCACTCCTTCCACTAGACTTCCACTGACCAGACCACTGCTGCCCGTGTACCCCTGGAACCAATTTAAAAGTGCCTACAGCCAGCCCAAGTTTGTTATGTTAGGCCTTGGAAGCCTGTCTGCGGTCACTCCTTCCACTAGACTTCCACTGACCATACACTGCTGCCCATGTACCCCTGGAACAAATTTAAAAGTGCCTACAGCCAGCCCAAGTTTGTTATGTTAGGCCTTCGAAGCCTGTCTGCGTCCCGTTCTTTCAACTACAACTACACTGACCAGGCCACTGATGGCCGTGTTCCCCTGGAACCAATTTTAACTTGCCTACAGCCAGCCCTATGTTATTATGTTAGGCCTTCGAAGCCTGTCTGCGTCCCGTTCTTTCAACTACAACTACACTGACCAGGCCACTGATGGCCGTGTTCCCCTGGAACCAATTTTAACTTGCCTACAGCCAGCCCAATGTTAGGCCTTTGATGCCTGTCTGCCGTCACTCCTTCCACTAGGCCTCCACTGACCTGTCTATTGCTGCCCGTGTACCCCTTGAACCAACCTAATAAAATATTTAAAAAATTAATTTGATTATAAAAAATAAGATCGTGTTGAGATCTCAAATGCAGACATTTTAACAATCAAAACAAACACACAACAAATATCTGGAACTGTACTACAAAGGTCCAACAGCTACAATTTCTTTCTCCTGCAAGAAGTTAACTGAAAGTTTTTTGGAGTTGTTAACACAGATATGGCATCCACCGAGTGTTGTCCTGTCGCGTCTCCTTTAAATTATTTCCAATAAGATGTTAAACTATTAATTTAATAAAATCAATAATTAAAAAAATAATTGAGTAAGTCAAAAGCACATTGCAAATAAACATTAATTACAAATCAAGAAGCATGGCGCGTCCGAGGGTGAGTAGATACCGAATAAGAATATAATCACCCTCGGACGCGCAATGCTTATTTACAACAGCCTTCCTTCCTAAGAATCAGCCCTTCCGTGGTGTAGAGAGAGGTTGTGTTACACTCCAAGGTGTTCCCCAGGTTGCCTTTCCTGAGCTTCGATCTTCCGGCTCTCGTTTAGTAGCTGTTGGAAACTACGCTGCATTAGGCCTACTAATTGTGTATGGGTGAAACAGTGGCGCATCTGCGGTCCCTCCTTCCACTAGGCCTCCAGTGACCTGTCTACTGCGGCCCGTGTACCCCTTGAACCAACCTAATAAAATATTTAAAAAATTAATTTGATTATAAAAAATAAGATCGTGTTGAGATCTCAAATGCAGACATTTTAACAATCAAAACAAACACACAACAAATATCTGGAACTGTACTACAAAGGTCCAACAGCTACAATTTCTTTCTCCTGCAAGAAGTTAACTGAAAGTTTTTTGGAGTTGTTAACACAGATATGGCATCCACCGAGTGTTGTCCTGTCGCGTCTCCTTTAAATTATTTCCAATAAGATGTTAAACTATTAATTTAATAAAATCAATAATTAAAAAAATAATTGAGTAAGTCAAAAGCACATTGCAAATAAACATTAATTACAAATCAAGAAGCATGGCGCGTCCGAGGGTGAGTAGATACCGAATAAGAATATAATCACCCTCGGACGCGCAATGCTTATTTACAACAGCCTTCCTTCCTAAGAATCAGCCCTTTCGTGGTGTAGAGAGAGGTTGTGTTACACTCCAAGGTGTTCCCCGGGTTGCCTTTCATGAGCTTCGATCTTCCGGCTCTCGTTTAGTAGTTGGTGGAAACTACGCTGCATTAGGCCTACAAATTTGGTATGGGGTGTAGAGACAGGTTGTGTTACACTCCAAGGTTTTCACCAGGTTGCCTTTCCTGAGCTTCTATCTTCAGGCTCTCATTAAATTGTGGTTAAATGGAACAACTGCATTTGGCGTACTAGTTGGTTTGGGGCCTACTATCGGTGTCTGCTGCTCCTTGCTGTTCTCCTGGTTTCCTGTCCTGAAATTCCATTTTCAGCCTCTCGTTAAGTAGTTGTTAATGTTAAACTGCATTTGGCCTACTAGTTGGGTTGGGGCCTACTATCGGTGTCTGCCACTCCTTGCTGTTCTCCTCCACTGAACAAAGCTGTGCCGCCTGTTTACTACGGTTGCCAATTTTGAACTGCATTTCGACTACTTACTGATTTGGCCCTACTCTCTGTGTCAGCCTCTCATTCCAGTTGTCCTCCACTGCAATGCCCCCTGGTTATTCCTGTGTTACCAATTTTGAACTGCATTTAGCCCACTTTCTTCTTTGGGCCTATATCTGTGTTTCCACTTCATCGTGCCCATTGCCCAGCCAGTGATAGATGAGTCTGCTGGTACATTGACCCATAACGCAACATTCCCCGTGCACGCTACACAACAACATTGTGACCCTGCTGAAAGTCAGGTTGCTCTTCCCGCATACCATACCACCTTACACGGGGACAAAGAGGAAGGTGCAGATGAAAGTGCAGGTTCCTTCATCAGGTGGGGGGAGGAATACTAGTTGGCGACGTCACTGGCACAGGGCCTCTCATAGTACGCAAAAGTGTTGCTGCCGGTGGGAGGCGCCCCCGCCGTGCAAACACACCGCTGTACTTTGAGGGGCCCTGTGCCAGTGCCAATGCCAACGAGTGGGCCCCCCCTGCTTGCTCAGGTTCACAGCACTTGCAAAGTTGAAATACTTACCTCTCCCTGCTCCACTGCCGTGACGTGGTCCAGATTTCCTGGGCCCACTAATTACTTGAACCAGCCCTACCCCCCACAACTTTAGCCAAATGACCCCCAATTTCAAATGCCTTCCAATTATTATAAGGTAAATTACGCTTGACAAGCTTCATTAAGAAGAATGGATGGTTTTGACATTAAAATGGGCACTCTAGGTGTTTTCCTGGCCCCCACTCACTGCCGACTATGCTGCCCCATTGACTTGCATTGGGTTTCGTGTTTCGGTCGATCCCGACTTTACGTCATAATCGGCCGATTTCACTCGACCCGACTTTGGACATAGTCGGGTTTCGCAAAACCCGGCTCGACTCTAAAAAGGTCAAGGTCGCTCAACTCTAGTGGTGAGCACTTTGAACCCCCAAGTGCTTCACTGAAGTTTATAACGCAGAGCCATGAAAATAAAAATCATTTTTCTTTCCTCAAATATTATGTTTTAGCAAGCAATTTTTTATTTTCACAAAGGTAACAGGAGACATTGGACCCTAATAGTTGTTGCCCAGTTTGTCCTGAGTACACTGATACCCCATATGTGGGGGTAAACCACTGTTTGGGCACATGTCGGAGCTCGGAAGTGAAGTAGTGACTTTGAAATGCAGACTTGCTGGAATGGTCTGCGGGCGTCACGTTGCGTTTGCAGAGCCCCTGATGTGCCTAAACAGTAGAAACCCCCCACAAGTGACCCCATTTTGGAAACTAGACCCCCCAAGGAACTTATCAAGATATGTGGTGAGCACTGTGAACCCCCAAGTGCTTCACAGAAGTTTACAACGCAGAAAAATCATTTTTCTGTACTCAAAAATTATGTTTTAGCAAGCAATTTTTTTATTTTCACAAGGGTAACAGGAGAAATTGGACCCCAATAATTGTTGCCCAGTTTGTCCTGAGTATGCTGGTACCCCATATGTGGGGGGTAAACCACTGTTTGGGTGCACGTCGGGGCTCAGAAGGGAGGGAGCACCATTTGACTTTTTGAACACAAGATTGGCTGGAATCAGTGGTGGCGCCATGTTGCGTTAGGAGACCCCTGATGTGCGTAAACAGTGGAAACCCCTCAATTCTAACTCCAACACTAACCCCAACACACCCCTAACCCTAATCACAACTCTAGCCATAACCCTAATCACAAACCTAACCCCAACACACCCTAACCACAACTCTAACCTCAACACACCCCTAACCCTAGCCATAACCCTAACCACAGCCTAATCTTAACCCTATTTCCAACCCTAGCCCTAATTCCAAACCTATTTCTAATTCCAACCCTAACCCTAAGGCTATGTGCCCACATTGTGGATTCGTGTGAGATTTTTCCGCACCATTTTTGAAAAATCCGCAGGTAAAAGGCACTGCGTTTTACCTGCGGGTTTACCATGGATTTCCAGTGTTTTTTGTGCAGATTTCACCTGCGGATTCCTTTTGAGGAACAGATGTAAAACGCTACGGAATCCGCACAAAAAATTGACATGCTGTGGAAAATACAGCACAGCTTTTCTGCATGGTATTTTCTGCACCATGGGCACAGCGGATTTGGTTTTCCATAGGTTTACATGGTACTGTAAACCTGATGGAAAACTGCTACGAATCCGCAGCGGCCAATCTGCTACGGATAAACAGCCAAATCCGCACCATGTGCACATAGGCTAATTCTAACTTTAACCCTAGTTCTAACACTATTTCTAGCCCTAACGCTAACCCTAGCCCTAACCCTAACCCTAGCCGTAGCCCTAGACCTAATCCCAACCCTAGCCCTAATCCTAACCCTAACCCTAACCTTAGTGGGGAAATTTTTTTTAATTTATTTTATTATTGTCCCTACCTATGGGGGTGATAAAGGGGGGGTTATTTTTTTTTTTTTATTTTGATCGCTGTGATAGAAGCTATCACAGCGATCAAAATGTACCTGTAATGAATCTGCCGGTCGGCAGATTTGGCGGGCGCACTGCGCATGCGCCTGCCATTTTGAAAGATTGTGGCACCCATAGAGCAGACGGACGGACATCGGGAGGGACACCGGAGGTCGGTAAGTATGAGGGGTGTAAATCAGACAGCCGGGGGGATCGGACTGCAGGGGGGAGCGGACAGGAGGACGGAGGGAAGCGGAAGACAGCAATGACAGGACATGGACAATGACAGCAATGACAGGACGGAGGACGGGGAGGAGATCGGTGGCGGTGGAGGGGCAGATCGCGATCTCCAGCCATGGCTCATGATATTCCAGCATCGGCCATGGCTGGATTGTAATATTTCACCAATTTTTATTGGTGAAATATTACTATCACTCTGATTGAAAGTGAAAGTGAAACGTCACTTTGAACAGCCAATCAGAGCGATCGTAGCCACAGAGGGTGAAGCCACCCCCCTTGGGCTCAAGTACCACTCCCCCTATCCCTGCAGGTCGGGTGAAATTACAGTTAACCCTTTCACCCAGCCTACAGGCGCGCGATCCGACCATGACACATATGCTGCAGCACAGGCCACATCATTGACACACGTTTTTATGATGCATACGCTGCGTCAAAGGTCGGGAAGGGGTTAATAAAATGGTCAGCCTTACCACAATAAAGACATAGCCCCTCAGAGAATCTTCTCTGCCTTTCCTGGGAAGGATAGGACATTGTCCCAAGTTGCATTGGCTCCTTACAGTCAACAGGGCTCTCCAGCAAAATTGAAACCTTCTCCTCATTCTGTCTACTTTTTAATCGTCTATCCACCTGGATAACTAATTGCATAGCAGCCTCAAGCGTGGTAGGTGCAAGATATGCAATGAGCAAATCTTTAACCCTGTCAATCAAACATGCTAAAAACTGACTCTTGAGTGCTGGATCATTCCAGCTGACCTCTGCAGACCATCGTCTGAACTGGGTACAATATTTCTCAGCATCGCCAGAACCCTCTTTCAGCCGCCTGAGTTCTGCCTCGGCTGTAGTGACACGAACAGGATCATCATATAACAGCCCCAAAGCAAAAAAAAAAAAACGCTTCTACAGACATCAAAAAAGGGTCATTGGAATGCAATGAAAATGCCCAAACTTGGGGCTCACCTCGCAATCACGACAAAATAATCCCCGCACGCTGTAATTCAACCCCTGAAGACCTGGGTCTAAGCTGAAAATAAAGTAAGCATGCATTTTTAAACTCAAAAAATTCCTGCCGTTTACCAGAAAAAAATTCAGGCAAACCAACCTTAGGTTCTTCAGAGTGGTTTCCAGGGCAATTACTCACATGCTGCTGTAAGCTGGAAACTTCCAACGTTAACCTTTGCAGACGCTGAGCAAGATCTTGAATGCTGTTCATGTTGCAGAAATCCGGGAGGGTTTTTTTTTTTTTTTAAAACTTCTTTCTGGCTGGACAAACTGTTCTGGATTTGCAACACAGGACTAAGGTAGAAGGGGGAAAACTGACCCTGCACTATGACTAGGTTGAAACCCTGCGATGGAGTGGGCGACCCATTCTTTGCAAATAGACCCACCGACAATCCTAAGTTAATCTCAACAAAGACCTATAGAATAGGGGAAGCGGTACCCTAAAACAGGGGTCCCCAACTCCAGTCCTCAAGGCCCACCAACATGTCATGTTTTCAGGATTTCCTTAGTCTTGCCCAGGTAATAATTGCATCACCTGTGCAATGCAAAGTAAATCTTGAAAACATGACCTGTTGGTGGGCCTTGAGGACTGGAGTTGGGGACCTCTGCACTAAAAGAACGAAGGACTGGGTACAAAACGGGTCATCTCCTGGAAGAAAACACAGATAAGGTGGCAGAAACCAATAGAAAACAGAAACTAAGGCTAGCAGAACCAGAGATTTCAATACTGCACAAATAACACACACAGAACACTAAGCAAAGCACCAAGCTAAAGCTCATGCAGATTAACACTGTTGTCCAGCAAGGACTGGGAGGCAGGTGCTGGTTAACAAAGAGTGAAACAAACACCTGACCCAAGACAAACCCAGCACCAGAGGAAAAAGACCAGCAGCCAGAACTCCACAAGAAAATGGAGGATAGTAGCAAATTAAACAGATTCTAACATTGGGCACATGACTCAATACTTTTAATACCAGTGGGTGTTCACATAGATTTCCTCTATATCAAAGACAGTGCAATAATACCCCCAAATTTGTCCTTTAAACACCTGGTGCTAAGTACAGTACTGACTTGAGCTACAGCATTTGCGTGGAATGCTTATGGTCCCTAGAGGAGGTGGAAATGAGGTAATCATACTTCCTTTCCTGTGCATTGTGCTGGAACGCACGCCATATCATCGCAACCACCTGGTAGCTGAAATACACATAATAAATTAGTTTTAACCAAGTTGTTTGCCGCCATTGAGTTTAGAGGCGGCCCTGATTGGAGTAACGTTATCAACGGGGGAATGTAATTCTGCCCGTTTGTAACCGCCAGCTATGTCTTTTTTATAAATGATGGCATCTGTTATCGGCAGTATGGACATCTGAAAAGCCTCCTGATGAACCATACAATGGAGAAACACGTTGGGGCACATCCTATATCTGATAAGTGATCTTTCATATTGTTTCCTACTTATTGGATGTGATATAGGATGAAATCATGTATTAGTGTAAATTTGCATATAAATCTAGTAGCCTGGAAGCATACCCAGATGATTTATCGAATAAGCAAATTATGCTGTATTAGGGTCAGAGATCTTTCAAACAATGTATTGGCCTTGTATTTATCATATCCTGTGCCGATAAGAATCTGGAGCAATTGTATGAGGTGAAAACCCAAAGGTTACCACTCTATTGAGGCCGTTTATTGTTTTAGTTTTGTTTATTTACAGTACTTATATTTTGTCTGTTTGATTCTTTTGACCATTTTTTTTTTGCTTTTTTCATCTCTGTTCTTTATATTATTGTTTTCTCACCTTTTAACATAGGGTGAGATAGGGCAGTGAGAGACAGCCTACGGTGAGTGGGGGTGCAAAAAGATCGTTATTTAGGGTGCCAACCTCCACAGTAAGACAGGATATAGATAAGACCTATCACACGGTATGCCCTAGGCCTTGGTCAAAACATATTTGGCTATTTTTTTTTGCCATAAAACCACTGGGAAGGTGTTTTTTAAATATTTGTAAATAAAATTATTTTTATAGGGAATTCATGTTCACCACTATTGAAAGAGGCAACATACAACATTATACAACATTTTGGAATAAGGCCCTTAATTTTATGTTGATACACTGATTTTTCTTATATTAACCCTTTCACTTTCACGACATGCGTCGTACATGTACAGTGCATGTACGACATGCGTCGTACATGTACAGTGCATGTTGGGTCTCCCCATTTGAGGTGGGCTCCGGCAATAGGACCACATGTTTTCTGGCACATGTCAGCTGATTTCAACAGCTGACATTTGCCCCTAACAGCCATGGGTGGAATCAAGATCTACCTGCGGCTGTTATCCTTTTAAATGCCGCTGTCAATCTCTGACAGCGGCATTTGACACGATCGCACCGGAAGCGCATCACTAATCCCACCCATCGCAAATTGTGAAGGTGCTCAAAGCAAGTGGGCTTTTCTGCTACACAGAGCAGGACTGCAGATCGAATCGACACCAAGATAGTATAAATTAAAATGTCAGCTAAGCCCCAGATCCAATATGTTTGGTTTCTACAAACTCATAATGACATGGACTATCATATTGGCAGGTCAGTTTTGACATTTGATGAACAAGGTAAAAAACACCACAAAAAACAATTGTCAAATTGAACTGTTTTTGCAATTTCACCGCACTTGGAATTACTTTCCCATTTTACAGTACACTTCATGGTAAAACTAATGGTGTCACATGGCCATATTGATGGAAAAATAAAACGTTATAGCTCTGGGAAGAAGGGGAGCAAAAAAATGGAAAAGGAAAAAATGGAAAATGGCCAGGAATGAATGCCTTAATTATGAATATTTACTGTTTTCACTGCATATTTTCTGATCTCAAAAAATAGTAGACATTTTGTATAATTAGTAGAGACAACAGTTTCAGAAATGGACTCTACAGCAGGTACATGAATATAAAACCTATATCAGATGCCATTCTCTGACTTGCGTGAGGGGAGTTGAATGGCTTGATGCTGTGTTATCGACTTCCACTATTAATACACTGCTCAAAAAAATAAAGGGAACACTCAAATAACACATCCTATACAGTGGGGCAAAAAAGTATTTAGTCAGTCAGCAATAGTGCAAGTTCCACCACTTAAAAAGATGAGAGGCGTCTGTAATTTACATCATAGGTAGACCTCAACTATGGGAGACAAACTGAGAAAAAAAAATCCAGAAAATCACATTGTCTGTTTTTTTAACATTTTTTTTTGCATATTATGGTGGAAAATAAGTATTTGGTCAGAAACAAACAATCAAGATTTCTGGCTCTCACAGACCTATAACTTCTTCTTTAAGAGTCTCCTCTTTCCTCCACTCATTACCTGTAGTAATGGCACCTGTTTAAACTTGTTATCAGTTTAAAAAGACACCTGTGCACACCCTCAAACAGTTTGACTCCAAACTCCACTATGGTGAAGACCAAAGAGCTGTCAAAAGACACCAGAAACAAAATTGTAGCCCTGCACCAGGCTGGGAAGACTGAATCTGCAATAGCCAACCAGCTTGGAGTGAAGAAATCAACAGTGGGAGCAATAATTAGAAAATGGAAGACATACAAGACCACTGATAATCTCCCTTGATCTGGGGCTCCACGCAAAATCCCACCCCGAGGGGTCAGAATGATCACAAGAACGGTGAGCAAAAATCCCAGAACCACGCGGGGGGACCTAGTGAATGAACTGCAGAGAGCTAGGATCAATGTAACAAGGCCTACCATAAGTAACACACTACGCCACCATGGACTCAGATCCTGCAGTGCCAGACGTGTCCCACTGCTTAAGCCAGTACATGTCCGGGCCCGTCTGAAGTTTGCTCGAGAGCATTTGGATGATCCAGAGGAGTTTTCGGAGACTGTCCTATGGTCTGATGAAACCAAACTGGAACTGTTTGGTAGAAACACAACTTGTCGTGTTTGGAGGAAAAAGAATACTGAGTTGCATCCATCAAACACCATACCTACTGTAAAGCATGGTGGTGGAAACATCATGCTTTGGGGCTGTTTCTCTGCAAAGGGGCCAGGACGACTGATCCGGGTACATGAAAGAATGAATGGGGCCATGTATCGTGAGATTTTGAGTGCAAACCTCCTTCCATCAGCAAGGGCATTGAAGATGAAACGTGGCTGGGTCTTTCAACATGACAATGATCCAAAGCACACCCCCAGGGCAACGAAGGAGTGGCTTCGTAAGAAGCATTTCAAGGTCCTGGAGTGGCCTAGCCAGTCTCCAGATCTCAACCCTATAGAAAACCTTTGGAGGGAGTTGAAAGTCCGTGTTGCCAAGCGAAAAGCCAAAAACATCACTGCTCTAGAGGAGATCTGCATGGAGGAATGGGCCAACATACCAACAACATTGTGTGGCAACCTTGTGAAGACTTACAGAAAACGTTTGACCTCTGTCATTGCCAACAAAGGATATATTACAAAGTATTGAGATGAAATTTTGTTTCTGACCAAATACTTATTTTCCACCATAATATGCAAATAAAATGTTAAAAAAAACAGACAATGTGATTTTCTGGATTTTTTTTTCTCAGTTTGTCTCCCATAGTTGAGGTCTACCTATGATGTAAATTACAGACCCCTCTCATCTTTTTAAGTGGTGGAACTTGCACTATTGCTGACTGACTAAATACTTTTTTGCCCCACTGTATCTGAATGAATGAAATATTCTCATTGAATACTTTGTTCTGTGCAAAGTTGATTGTGCTGTCAACAAAATCACACAAAAATCATCAATGGAAATCAAATTTATTAACCAATAGAGGCCTGGATTTGGAGTCACACACAATATTAAAATGGAATGTAATGTAACAAGTCAAAATGATGCTCAGTATTGTGTGTTGCCTCCAAGTGACTGTATGACCTTCTACATCGCCCAGGCATACTCCTGATGAGGCAGCAGATGGTCTCCTGAGGGATCCCTTCCCAGACCTGGACTAAAGCATCTGCCAACTCCTGGACACTCTGTGGTGCAACGTGACATTGATGGATGGTGCGAGACATGATGTCCCATATGTGCTCAATTGGATTCAGGTCTGGGGAACAGGCAGGCCAGACCATAGCTTCAATGCCTTCATCTTACAGTAACTGCTGAGGTCTAAGGGGTATCGTTTCTCCTTATGGAGAGTGACATACCATCTCTGGCTTGTCAAGGTAAGGAGGCTTATTCGCCGTACAATGCTCCTCTGGGAAATATAATATGCAAATTGCCTCTTCAGAAGAGGCAATTTGCATAGTAACTGCTGACACACTCCAGTAACATGAGGTCTGGCATTGTCCTGTATTAGGAGGAACCCAGGGCCAACCACACCAGCATATGGTCTTAAAAGGGGTCTGAAGATTTCATCTCCTTACCTAATGGCAGAAAGGCTACCTCTGGTGAGCACATGGAGGGCTGTGCGGCCCTCCAAAGAAATGACACCCCACACCATTACTGACCTACTGTCAAACCAGTCATGCTGAAGGATGTTGCAGGCAACCGATCGCTCTCTATGGCATCTCCAGACTCTGTCACGTCTGTCACATGTGCTCAGTGTGAACCTGCTTTCATCTGTGAAGAGCACAGGGCTCCAGTGGCGAACTTGCCAATCCTGGTGTTCTGTGGCAAATGCCAAGCATCCTGCACGGTGTTGGGCTGTGAGCACAACCTCCATCTGTGGATGTTGGGCACTCAGGCCATCCTCATGGAGTCGGTTTCCAACCATTTGTGCAGACACATGCACATTTGTGGCCTGCTGGAGGTCATTTTGCAGGGCTCTGGCAGTGCTCCTCCTGTTCTTCCTTGCACAAAGGTTGAGGTAGCGGTCCTGCTGCTGGGTTGTTTCCCTCCTACGTGCCCCTCCACGTTTCCTGGTGTAATGGCCTGTCTCATGGTAGCGCCTCCAGCCTCTGGACACTACGCTGTCAGACACAGCAAATCTTCTTGCCACAGCTCGCATTGATGTGCCATCCTGGATGAGCTTCACTACTTGAGCCACTTGTGTGGGTTGTAGAGTCCGTCTCATGCAGTGTGAAAGCACAATCAACATTCAAATGTGACCAAAACATCAGCCAGAAAGCATTGATACTGAGATGTGGTCTGTGGTCCTCAGCTACAGAACCATTCCATCATTGAGTGTGTTTTGATAATTGCCATCAAATTCCATCTGTGTTCTATTCCCTTTGCACAAAAGCATGTGAAATTGATTGTCAAACAGTGTTGTTTGCAAACTGTAAAGCGCTGCGGAATATGTTAGCGCTATATAAAAATAAAGATTATTATTATTATTATTATTATTATTGCTTCGTAAGTGGACAGTTTGATTTCACAGAAGTTTGATTTACTTGGAGTTATATTCTGTTGTTTAAGTGATCCCTTTATTTTTTGAGCAGTGTATAAAGGAGCTACCTCTTTTCTAAAGAAAATGACCCAGAATCCAGTTTATACACCAAAAGCTTAAAAATGATACAAAATTGGTGCAAGTGCCATCCTACTGCAGGGTTAAGATTTTGAGCCTCTTTTTTTCTTTATATAGATAGTGGCACAGAATTATTTGTTAATGGTCACTGATATTTAAAAAATTATATATACATTGGATATAAAGATTAGATCATTTTTGAAGATATTCCTTAAATAGGGAAAAAGTCATTTAAAAAAAAAAAAAATCTGATACTGTATCTAACATTATTTGTAAAATTGCAATTATATACATGGTATATGAAAAGACGTGTTTTTTTTTATTGTGGTTGTCCTGATGAAGAATTTGTATACTTTGAAATGCATTGACAAATAAACCACATACTACTGGATTGGCATCTTCCATTCTCTCGCAGCAGAGAAGAAGAACCCATTTGCTACTTCTTTTTAAGCTTTTTTTTAACAACTGTAAATTCAAAGCATATGGAACAAAGATGAACAGCAGAGGTCAGCATTTCATGTCTTTTCTGTTTCAATTTTAGCAATATGTTGCCAGTTTACTCCTTAATTTTAATATCAGGCTATCATGATTAGCAAGCAATAGCAATAAATCAAATACACAATTAAATAAATGTGTCTCTGAGTAATAAAAACTATGTTATACTCAGAACTGTTATTGTGAATGTATGCAGTGTATTTTCCCCTTTTATCCATTTCAGATACTGAAATAATCAATTTACTGTTACTATTATGATCATGATTTAGATAACAATATTGATTATTAATATAATTAAGCTTTTTTAAATTGTTCTTAATTTATAAAATATATTAGACATAATACGCCATTCAGAACTCAACTGTAATATATATTTAAATTCAATTGCTAAAGGATGAATTGAGGAACTAAGGAAAGGAAGATATTTTGTCTTTGCTCCTAAAAGATAGAGGAATCAATATTGCTGTTATCAAAGTGCAATGAAAATGAGGGAAATTGTAGAAGTCAGCCTAACTGATTATAGAGTTTCTTTGTAATGGTCTGTACAAAAAACTACTTTAAAACAAACTGAAAAAAAGATAATTGCTGATTTTCTCTTTAGGAGGAGGTAATGGATGTGCTGAACAATCTATGCACATGATGTAACAACTAACATACAGTAACACAAAATGTAAATAAAATTGAATTCTATATTATACTAAAGATAATTAGTGTTGGTATGATCTCAGAAATTCTATGCAATTAACTCGTTATTTATATAATTCAAATCTAACATCTGGAAAATAAAAAGTATTATTTCTGGCTAATTAAGATGAGACTCATTAGTTACATATTCAAATAAAAATTATGTGCTTTTTTATTTATAGAACATTTTTTTTTCCCTAATGAAATAATGAAAATACTTCTATGAATATCTAGTCTGCAGAGTCTAAATCCCGTAACTTGTACCCCCACAAAGAAGCAAGCTGGACAGTCATCTGTATGTAATTTAATCTTGGAATATAGACATGGCATTTTGCCAGCCTAAAGTAAAGTAGAAAGCCCATGAATTTGTTTTAATTGAAACTTGTATATTACTGCAGGTTTTTATTTTTTGAGGTAAGTTTCTGTTGTTTTTGTAATTGCTTTTAAAGAGAATAAGTGCTGTTCATTATTGCTTTTACATTTATATTTTGCTACTTTTTTCGTATGCAGTTTGCAGTTGCTCCATCAAAATAGGTGAACGTGTGGAGGAAATGGGATGGGATTGGGTATGGCTGCATCCATCAAATTCAGCATAAGTGCTAGCATTTCCTATATCAGAACTACTAATCTACTGTAGTATCATAGCAATAACTTGCATGCTGGCTCAGTGCCATTCCACTCACCATGGTCACCACGTGGCTTCTCCTTCGTACAATGAATGCAGCACTCATCTGCACTGTTGAAATATTATGTTGCTTCCATTTGACCTTAGGGGCATGGCCGGTCTCTGCAGGAACTTAACCCTGCTCTGTTCTGCAAATATTATGCTTCCCAGTCCTTTCCCGTGCCAACAGACTCTATATTAGGCAGCTCCTCCCACCACTCCTTGCCCAAACACTGGTTCTTAGCTTACTAGAACTTAGTTTTTGCATTCCACCGTATTTTGTTTCCCTTTAATGACCCTGCTTGTTTACTCATCTTGTATGACCTCTCTGCTCCTGACCTTGGCTACATGTATCAAATCTGTGCTGCCTGCCCTGATGTTGGATTGTCTGACCATGTATTTGTCTCTGGTCAGCTGTTGCAGTCCTGGGGACTGCCCTAGGATGGTACCTGGTGCCTACCAGCAGCCCAGCATAACCTCACCTTCATAGACCCTAGAGAAGACCAGGTAAACACCTAGTTACACCCCTCTAGTTTAAGCCAGGCCCTTGGTGCACCCTCCAGAGTAAGCCTGGCCCCAATAGTGCTTTATCCAGTCAGTGACTGGAGTAGCATTTCTCGTGAAGAGCATGCCACTGAGAAGATGCACTAATTAATTTAGTGGCATATGCTTCCAAATAAATCTGGGGCATTATACTCCAGCAAGTCCTTCATAGAAAGTGACATCGGAGCATAGAAGTAGTGCAAAATATAATAATTTATTAATTTCACAAGCATATAGTGCATGATAAATAGATACAAAATACAAAAAAGATGGTTAAAAAGAGGGTGAGTCCCCACAGGTGCATAGCTGCCATAAATCTCTACCACATGTGTAATGTTACAGCAGGAAAGCAACCATATGTGTATAACAACTATAAGCCCGTGGGTAACCAATATATCCCACAGCATCCAATAAAGACCAAAAAGCGGCGCTTACCAATGGATTGTGGTAGGGCAGTGTGCACCGGGCAGGATTCAGTCAAGAGATGTCCCCAATGCGCGTTTCGCCTATGCGAGTGTCAGCTTTCTCAAGGGGAAGACAGCCCTACCACAATGCACTGGTGGGGGCTGGTATTGCTATTATAGAAAGTGACATGCACAATGTCAGTCCTAAAGATTCGGCCACATGGTCTTATCAAAAAATTAGCTATTGTTTAAAACATTTTTTTCTTTGCTGATATCTAAATTTGAAAAATTTAGCAGTTTTCACTTTTGGCTTTTGGGATCAGGTTAACACTTTCTATTCTTATATCTCCTATAAGGGATGGGGCAGTGTTCTGGATCACTGCATTGAGAAAGACGTGATGGTGTCTTCCCGGTGTTGCATGTTTTGATCTCCCCGAAGGTCATTCATCCTTATGTTTATAGTCCTTTTACTAGGCACTGCTCCTAATAGCCAGCTTCCTACTCCACACTGATGAAGGGCAAATACCCCGAAACAGCTGTCTGTGGGTGGATACCATGTTTTGACATAGGTGGTTTTCCTTTTTTGGATGCTGCGCTTCCTGTGCTTGTTCCTTCCCGGTTATTTATTGCTTGCGTTGAGAAACACGTGATGGTGTCTCCGCGGCTTTTCTACATGCACCTGGAAAAGTATTGACGGCTGGGAACAACAAACTAAAGGATAATGTCAGTGGTTATCCCATAGTTTGTTGTTCCCAGCCATCAATACTTTTCCAGGTGGGCCATCCCTGCCCTTAACAAACATGTTGAGGACCAAATCAAGTGTCCGCTGTGCAACGCCATTAGCGGAAAAGTCCACATAACCACTGATACGTGGACTATTAATCGCGGCCAGAGGCGTTACATCTCCCTAACTGCCTACTGTAAAAATGTAGTGGTGACTGGAGCAGAGGCAGAAGGCATTCTAGCTCATGCCCAGCTCATGCCCACCTAGTATTGCTGCTAATATTGCTGGATATTCATCTGTCTAGGTTACCTCCTCCTCCTGCTCTTCTACCTCCATCGCCTCCTCATTTGGTCACAGGAAGATCTGCACCACCAACTTGACCACAGCCAGGGGAAAAAGAAAACAGACTGTTCTTAAACTCCTTGTTTGGGGACAAATCCCACAACGTGTAGGATCTGTCTACTGAGATCAAACAACAGACAGATAAGTGGTTGGTGTCGGTGAACCTCAAGCCTGGCTAGGTGATGTACAATAGAAAAATCTCATAGTAACTCTGGGCCTTACTGGGTTGATGCACATCCCTTGCTTGGCACATGTGCTTAATTAAATGGTGCAGAACTTCCTTAAAAACTACCCACACAGGTCAATGCTGCTGCTGAAAGTGCGGACAGCGTGTGCACACTTTTGGCGTTTTCACCCTTCTGCTCACCTGTCTGCACTGTAGCGTCACTTCTGCCTTCAGATGATCAGATGATATGCAAAATACCAACAAAGTGTAACTCTACCTTGCAAATGCTGGAGAGACTATCCAAACAGCAGCAGGCAATAGCGGAGTTGCATGGCAGAACAACACCACTTCACCACCAATGACTCGGCTTTCATGCAGAACACGTGGCTGTGTTGCGCTGCTTTGAAAATTCCATCAATATGGCCAGTGCTGATGATACCATCATCTGCATTACTACACCACTTATATGCCTGCTGGAAAAAAACTATTCAGGCCATGATGGATGAGGCGGTAACAGAGGAGAAAGAGGAGCAGCAGGAGGAGTTGATTCACACAAAGGCTGGCTCCAGGTTTTCCTGGGCCCTGAGTGAAAGACTCTGTGGTCACTTTAGCACATACCATGATTCATGATGCACACATAACAAATATAGGTATAGTACAATGCCAAAGATTTCACGCAGTGCGTGCATTGTGGTGATTCAAAAGATTGCAGTAACACAGAGTATTTTGCAACATATTATAAATTAGTATACAGTATTAAAGGCGCCACATAGTCCTCCATATAGTATTGTGGGCACCCTGTGATCCCTGTATTAACTGTACGCTATATACAGAGCTCCTTTGTACAGGTCCTTCTCAAAAAATTAGCATATAGTGTTAAATTTCATTATTTATCATAATGTAATGATTACAATTAAACTTTCATATATTATAGATTCATTATCCACCAACTGAAATTTGTCAGGTCTTTTATTGTTTTAATACTGATGATTTTGGCATACAACTCCTGATAACCCAAAAAACCTGTCTCAATAAATTAGCATATTTCACCCATCCAATCAAATAAAAGTGTTTTTTAATAACAAACAAAAAACCCAACAAATAATAATGTTCAGTTATGCACTCAATACTTGGTCGGGAATCCTTTGGCAGAAATGACTGCTTCAATGCGGCGTGGCATGGAGGCAATCAGCCTGTGACACTGCTGAGATGTTATGGAGGCCCAGGATGCTTCAATAGCGGCCTTAAGCTCATCCAGAGTGTTGGGTCTTGCGTCTCTCAACTTTCTCTTCACAATATCCCACAGATTCTCTATGGGGTTCAGGTCAGGAGAGTTGGCAGGCCAATTGAGCACAGTAATACCATGGTCAGTAAACCATTTACCAGTGGTTTTGGCACTGTGAGCAGGTGCCAGGTCGTGCAGAAAAATGAAATCATCTCCATAAAGCATTTCAGCCGATGGAAGCATGAAGTGCTCCAAAATCTCCTGATAGCTAGCTGCATTGACCCTGCCCTTGATGAAACACAGTGGACCAACACCAGCAGCTGACATGGCACCCCACACCATCACTGACTGTGGGTACTTGACACTGGACTTCAGGCATTTTGGCATTTCCTTCTCCCCAGTCTTCCTCCAGACTCTGGCACCTTGATTTCCGAATGACATGCAAAATTTGCTTTCATCAGAAAAAAGTACTTGGGACCACTTAGCAACAGTCCAGTGCTGCTTCTCTGTAGCCCAGGTCAGGCGCCTCTGCCGCTGTTTATGGTTCAAGAGTGGCTTTACCTGGGGAATGCGGCACCTGTAGCCCATTTCCTGCACACGCCTGTGCACGGTGGCTCTGGATGTTTCCACACCAGACTCAGTCCACTGCTTCCTCAGGTTCCCCAAGGTCTGGAATCGGTCCTTCTCCACAATCTTCCTCAGGGTCCGGTCTCCTCTTCTCGTTGTACAGCGTTTTCTGCCACATTGTTTCCTTCCAACAGACTTACCATTGAGGTGCCTTGATACAGCACTCTGGGAACAGCCTATTTGTTGAGAAATTTCTTTCTGGGTCTTACCCTCTTGCTTGAGGGTGTCAATGATGGCCTTCTTGACATCTGTCAGGTCGCTAGTCTTACCCATGATGGGGGTTTTGAGTGATGAACCAGGCAGGGAGTTTATAAAAGCCTCAGGTATCTTTTGCATGTGTTTAGAGTTAATTAGTTGATTCAGAAGATTAGGGTAATAGGTCGTTTAGAGAACCTTTTCTTGATATGCTAATTTATTGAGACAGGTTTTTTGGGTTATCAGGAGTTGTATGCCAAAATCATCAGTATTAAAACAATAAAAGACCTGACAAATTTCAGTTGGTGGATAATGAATCTATAATATATGAAAGTTTAATTGTAATCATTACATTATGGTAAATAATGAAATTTAACACTATATGCTAATTTTTTGAGAAGGACCTGTATAATGTCACTGGTGATCACTTTGTTATCTGTACACTGACACTACATTTAAAGCTCATGTGTATAATGTCATTGTTGATCACTAATACCTGTGTAAGGGCTAGCAGAACGCACCGAGTATAGATAGGTAGCTACAAGGTGCGTTCGCAGCCCGGGGTCCACCGTGCAGAGACATCTGCTGCAAAGTAACGGCGGATAACATCTTAGATCACACGTGGGTTAAGCTTCACCCCATCTGAAATGGAAGTGAACTCTGTTTACTCACTGAGTCACGCTGTACACAACACTATTACCCTAGCTAAGGGTTGTGCTTGTTCTGGAACTCTTCTTTGCTAACCGCACACATGAAGTAACCAGATGCTAAGCCAAGGCTAATTACCCCCCACTGATGCTAGCTGCCTGCCTGAGTGTACAGTCCCAAAGCTACAGCCTCAAACCACATATGTAAAGAGTGGTATAGTATCCACTGGCATAAGAAAAAACATTTGATACTAGCGCATGGCCGTGTGGCAATGCAAACCTTTTATAGTTGCAGCACTACAGGACCTTCCTGGTGGACCAATAGGAGCTGCAACAGGGACTGAGCATGTGACCCCCGACTTCCTATGAGAGGTCCTCCCTTGGTCATGCTCAGTGAGTGAAAAGTAGGCCTTAGTCCCAGAAAATCCTGCTCATCGCTGACCAGTGCTGGCTACAAGGGAAGAGCCTGGAAAGGCAACAGTAACCATTAGCACAGAATCAGGCTGAGCCAGACGCTGGGACCGACGTCTCCACTGAGCAGGTTCCACTGTGGCTGGAGGAGAATGGGAGACTGCAGCAGACATGGTTCGAGATTCCCCCTGTGCAGTGGTGGGAACTCGACACCTAACATTACCCCCCCTCCTGGGGCCCCCTCCACCTTGAGCCTCACTACGCTCAAAGGCTGCAATGAGCAGCGGTGCCCGAATGTGCTCCACAGGTTCCCAGGTTCTGTCCTCTGGGCCGTGACCCTTCCAGTCCACCAGATAGTACTTCTTGCCATGTACCACCTTGCACCCCAAGATAAAGTTCACCTTGTACTCATCCGTGGAGGAACCAGATGTCCTGGCAGATGACTCAGAAAAACGGGACATATAGACGGGCTTTAAGAGGGAAACATGAAAGGTGTCAGTGATACCAAGGTGCAGAGGAATAGCCAAACGGTAGACCACAGGGTTTACCTGTTCCAAAACCTTGAAAGGACCAATGTAGTGAGGTACAAACTTAGTGGACTCAACTTGCAGCCTGTTGTTATGGGCAGAGAGCCACACTAAGTCGCCAGGTGCGAAGGTCGAAGCGGGGCACCGGTCTGCATCAGCAGAAACCCTCATTCTCTCCTTGGAGGCCCAAATGGCACCCTGTGTGCGGTCCCAAATGTCACGTGCCTCCACTGCTTAGTCTGCCACCCTGGAATCTGTGGATGACACGGGCATGGGCACAGGGACACGAGGATGCTGGCCGTAATTAAGGAGAAATGGAGTCTGCCCAGTGGAGTCGGCTACGGCGTTGTTCAAAGCAAATTCTGCACAAGGTAGCAAAGATGCCCAGTCATCCTGCCTAGCAGAGACAAAATGTTGCAGGTATGTCACCAGAGTCTGGTTGGCCCTCTCTACCAACCCATTCGTCTCTGGATAGTATGCAGAAGAGAGATTCAGCTCAATGCTGAATAAACGACAGAGCTCTCTCCAAATCCGAGATGCGAACTCGGGACCCCGGTCACTGACAATTTTGTCAGGCATGCCATGTAGACGGAAAATATGTTTTATGAACAACGCCACCAAGGCCCGTGCAGAAGGTAACCATGGAAGCGGCACCATGTGCACCACGGTAGAAAAATGATCGGTGACTACCACGATAACGGTGCAGCTGCAAGACTTAGGTAAGCCCACCACGAAGTCCATCCCAACCATCTCCCAGGGCCTGTTTGCCACCGTCAGGGGTAAAGTAGTCCAGCAGGCCATTGCCAAGGAGATTGATTCTTGGCGCAGGAGACACACGCCCGAATATAATCCCCGACGTCACGAGCCACATGCGGCCACCAATATGTCCTCGCCAGAAGCTCAAATGTCCTCTTGGTCCCAAAATGTCCACAAACCGTGGACGAATGAGCCCAAGAGATAACCTCTGGTTGCAAATTTGATGGTACAAAAGTCTTGCCCGGGGGCACAGACTCTAGCAAAACTGGAGCCACGGTTCTCTGGCTCTCAGAAGGGACAATAAGCCAAGGCTTCTCCTCCTCTGATGACACTATGGAGCAGGAGAGAGCATTGACACATCTGTTCTTCTCCCCGGAGAGAAAATGGAGGGTGAAATGGAACTGGGAGAAGAACAGGGACCATCTAGCCTGGTGAGAATTTAGCCACTGGGCTGTCTGTAAGTACACCAAACTTTTGTGGTCTGTAAAAACTTGGAAGGGAAAGCGAGACCCCTCCAGGAGGTGTCTCCACTCTGAGAAAGCCAACTGCATGGCTAGCAACTCCCTGTCCCCGATGGAATAATTCCTCTCTGCTGGTGAGAAGGTCTTGGTGAAGAAGAAGCAAGGATGCTTTCAACCTTGAGCATCCTTTTTGAAGAGGACTGCTCCAGCACCAATGGATGAGGCATCCACCTCCATTATAGTCAGCTTATATACATCGTTGCAATGTAGGATAGGAGCGTTATCGAAGTGTGATATAATAGCGAGAAAGGCCTTGGAGACCTCCTCCGACCACAATTTGGGATTTGCTCCCTTCTTGGTGAGGGCAACCAAGGGATCTACCAAAGTTGAGAAGTGGGGAATGAACTGGCAATAGTAATTAATGAACCCCATAAAGCACTGCACTGCTTTAAGAGAATGGGGTTCCTTCCAGTCCATCACAGCCTGTAGCTTAGCAGGATCCATAGCCAATCGCTGGGAAGAGATGATATAGCCAAGGTAAGGCAATGAGTCCTGCTCAAACACACACTTCTCCAACTTGGCATAGAGGGAGTTTGCCCATAAGAGGTCGAAGACTTTGCAAACATCTCTCTGGTGGGAGTCAATATCTGAAGAGTAGATGAGAATATCATCCAGATAGACTACGACCGAGGTGGTGAGCATATCCCGGAAGATGTTGTCCACAAAGTCTTGGAAACCGGCTGGGGCATTACAGTGCCGAAGGACATCATGAGATATTCATAGTGCCCATCCCTGGTGTTACAAGCCATCTTCCATTCGTCCCCCTCACGGATGCAAATCAGGTTGTAAGCATCCCGCAGATCTAATTTAGTAAATACCCTTGCTCCCCATAGCCTATCAAAGAGCTCAGATATCAGAGGTAGTGGGTACTTATTCTTAACTGTGATGGCATTAAGACCCCTATAGTCTATGCATGGACATGGTTCTCCACTCTTCTTCTGAACGAAGAAGAACCCAGCCCCTGCAGGTGGCACTGACTTCCTAATGAATCCTCTTGCTAGATTCTCTCGGATGTACTGGGACATTGCCTCCATCTCCGGAAGAGATAACGGATAGACTTGACCCCGGGGAGGCTCTGCACCAGGCAAGAGGTCAATAGGACAATCATAGGGGCTGTGAGGCGGAAGGGATTCCACAGCCCTTTTGGAGACCACATCCGCATAGGGCCAATAGTGCCTGTGGAGAGAGGAAAGATCTGCGTTGAAAAATCTCAGTTGTAGCAACCTGAACGCACTCCCTCTGACATCTACCCTCACAACATTTACTCCATCCCAGAATTATCCCTGAGGACCACTCTATATGAGGAGAGTCGTAGCGTCATCAATACCCTTGGGAATTACTAGTAGGGAAATAATCTCCTGATGAGATGGAGACATGGAGAGGGTGAAAGGAATGGTTTGGTGTGTAATCTGTGAGGGTAATGTCGACCCATTTACTACTCGAATGGTCACAGGTTTGACGAGCATCACCAGGGATATTGCATGTCGTTGGGCAAAAGCAGATGACATAAAATTGCCCTCCATCCCGGAGTCCACGTATCCCTCTACCATAAGAGTGGATGGGCTTATTGTAATTTTCCCCTTGAATGACAATTTGGAGGAAAACGTCGCCGTGTATAGTGTACCTCCTCCGACTACCACTAGACGCTGACGTTTTCCCGACCACTGAGAACACCTGGAGGCAAGGTCCTGACTGCCGGCAAACATGACAGACCTTGAGTGTATGAGCGGTCCGGGACTTAGATCCCGCTTGTGACACCTCCATGTCCTCATGTGACTCGGACACTTGGACCGAAGATTCCAGAGGTTCGGCTAAGGTGGGAGCCAGCCGAAACCTCTGCATACACTTGGCTCGCACCAACCTTCGCTCGTTAAAACGAAGGTCGATGCTAGTTGATACTGCTATGAGCTCCTCCAGTGTGGCAGGAAACTCTCTAGTGGCCAAAGCGTCCTTCACATGCTCAGCCAGCCCCCTCCAAAACATTGGGATGAGGGCTTTATCCGGCCACTCCAGCTCGGATGCTAAAGTCCGGAAGTGGACGGCAAAATGGCTGACCATGGACGAACCCTGAGTCAATGCCAGCAGTTGGAGCCCCGTGTCAAGGGTGACTCGAGGTCCTAAAAAGACCTGTTTCAGAGAACTCAAAAACCGAGGAACACTCTGCACCACATGATCATCATGATCCCACAGCGGCGTAGCCCACTCCAATGCCCTGTCTGACAGAAGCTAAATAATGAATCCCACCTTTGCCCACTCTGTGGGAAAACATGCACCCAGGAGCTCGAGGTGTATTGCGCACTGGCTCACGAAACCCCTACATGATTTACTGTTACCAGAGTATTTCTCAGGCAGCGGAAGGTGGGATAAGGTCGGAACAGGAGTGGCAATGGCTAAAGTTGCTGCAGCCACACTAGCAGCCTGAACAGCTATTGCGGTAATATCCACAGCTGAGGTTGCACGCTTGAGAGCCACCAACCTACCCTCCAGCTGCTGGATGTACCCCTGCTATCGCTGTTTTTCTGCCATTACTTAGCCAGATCCTGGCGCTGGTATTCTGTTAGGGCTAGCGGAACACACCGAGTACAGATAGGTAGCTACAAGGTGCGTTCACAGCCTGGGGTCCACCGTGCAGAGATATCTGCTGCAAAGTAATGGAGGATAACCTCTGAGCTCACACGTGGGTTAAGCTTCACCCCGTGTGAACTGGAAGCGAACTCTGTTGACTCACAGAGTTATGCTGTACACAAAACTATTACCCTAGCTAAGGGTTGTGCTTGTTCTGGAACTCTTCTTTGCTAACCGCACACATGAAGTAACCAGATGCTAAGCCAAGGCTAATTACCCCCCACTGATGCTAGCTGCCTGCTTGAGTGTACAGTCCCAAAGCTACAGCCTCAAACCACAGAAGTAAAGAGTGGTATAGTTTCCACTGGCATAAGCCAAACACATTTGATACTAGCACATGGCCGTGCGGCCATGCGAACCTTTTATAGTTGTAGCTCTACAGGACCTTCCTGGTGGACCAATAGGAGCTGCAACAGGGCCTGAGCGTGTAACCCCCAACCTCCAATGAGATGTCCTCCCATGGGCATGCTCAGTGCGTGAAAAGCAGGACTTGGTCCCAGAAAAGCCTGCTCACCGCTGACCAGTGCTGGCTTCAAGGGCAGAGCCTGGAAATGCAACAGTAACCGTTCGCACAGGATCAGGCTGAGCCAGACGCTGGGACCGACGTCTCCGCTGAGCAGGTTCCCCTGCGGCTGGAGGAGAATGGGAGACTGCAGCAGACATGGTTCGAGATTCGCCCTATGCAGTGACAGGAACTTGACACCTAACAACCTGTACACTGTCACTATATGCAGAGCTCATGTGTGTGATGTCACTGATGTTCACTGTATTACCTGGACAGTAACAGTATATGCAGAGTGTATAATGTCACCAGTGGTAATGTTAGTATTGTGTTTTTTCTTAATAATCAGTATTGTAGTATGCTCTCTATGTGTTGATAATATGTGATCTGGACATGATTTGGTGGTATTTTTCTTGTATGTGGTAGTATTTGATCACTATATGGTCTGGTCATGATGTGACTGCATTAATGCCATGTATGAGGTATTATTCAGTTACTATATGGTCTGGTCATGATGTGACTGTATTAACCACGTGTATGTGGCATTATTCAGTCACTATGTGGTGGTAATATGTGGTCTAGTTGTAGTGTGGCAATATTTGTCTCTTGTGTGTGGTATTATTTGGTCACTATGTGGTCTGGTCATGGTGTAGTGGTATTTGTCCCCTGTATGTAATATTATTCAGTCAGTATGTGGTGGTAATTTATGATCTGGTCATGGAGTGGCGGTATTTTTTCCTCTGTATGTGGTATTATTGGTCTTGGTATAGGGGATTGTGTTGTGTATGGAGGTCACTTGTTCTCTCTGATATCAATAAGATTCTTGATTTCCAATACAGATTAAATACTTGGATGTTTAACCCCTCCCTGTCCTGTGACTATTACACAGTAGCAAACAAGTAATCACCTATCCTGGGGCCATGTTCACACATTCAGTATTTGGTCGGTATTTTGTCTAAGTATTTGTAATCCTAAACCAGGAGTGAATGATAAATACAGAAGTGGTGACACGTCTCTATAATACTTTTCCTCTGATTGTTCCACTCCTGGTTTTGCCTTACAAATACTGATGCAAAATACTGACCAAATACTGAACATGTGAACATGGCCAAAGGATAAGTGATAAGTTATAGCTTGGTGGGGGTCCGTCTGCTAGGACTTGCACCGATCTGCAGAATGTGAACTCTTATCCCCATTAGTATGAAGCAGCATGTACAACTCGACCACTGATCTATTCATTCCCTAATGGGCTGCATTTGGCTTTTTTTGAAAGCCCTGAAAGAGGATGAATGGAGCTGAGGTCAGACATCCCACCTGCTGTTCCATTTTAAAATGGGGATAAGTGTCCTGTCATCGATAAAATTTCCCCATTCTTCCGATCTGTACGGTTTACAATGGTCGGATTCCCCTGATCAATAAGGTATCACCTGTGGATCGTTGATAACTTGCTTTCTTCAAAGCACCCTTTAATACAAACTATCTTTATTGTACATTCCAGTTATGGTGGCCCACAGTAGATGTGCAGCAGCCACCTGTGTTTTACAGTCATTGCAACACTGTATTGTGCATAACAGTTAAGTTAATTCTATATATATCTGTAGGGTGGGCCCCTAGGGTCAATTCCCCCTGTGGGACCCAGACACCTCAGTCCAACCCTGCCACTGACCGTTTGCATTCCCCCTTTCTCGTACTCATCATCCAACTGAACAATTGGTTGGGCATCAGTGCACTCATTCTCTTCAAATTGTGAGGCACGGCCGAGTGTATTAAACTAAATAGTCATACCATACAAAAGAGTTAATAAAAAAAATTCACATATTTTTTTCCTTTATTCATCATAATCTTTCAAATGTCCTTTTATTTTGTTTAGATATTAAAATGGTTAAAAATGTCTTCTTTTTTCCTTTTTAACATTGTCCATGTATAGTATAAATGTTTATTGTTTGTCAGGTCAGTATGAATACAGCAGGCTTTATCAGGGGCATCTTTGACTTTGCAAACAATAGATGGGCCTAAATATGATCTTCAACAGTCTAAAGTCACTTTTCAGCTGCAGATGATCATTAGAGATGAGGGAATATTTCAATGTTCGGTTAGGATTACGATTTCCAATTTTGCAATATTCGTCAATTTATTCGTTGAATTTTCGCTAAATATACAGTGCAGACCAAAAGTTTGGACACACCTTCTCATTTAAAAAATTTTCTGCATTTTCATGACTATGAAAATTGTACATTCACACTGAAGGCATCAATACTATGAATTAACACATGTGGAATTATATACTTAACAAAAAATTGTGAAACAACTGAAATTATGTCTTATATTCTAGGTTCTTCAAAGTAGCCACCTTTTACTTTGATGACTGCTTTGCACACTCTTGGCATTCTCTTGATGAGCTTCAAGACGTAGTCACCGGCAATGGTTTTCAATTCACAGGTAGGCCCTGCCAGGTTTAATAAGTGTGATTTCTTGCCTTAGAAAGGGGTTGGGACTAGGGTTGAGCGACTTTTACTTTTATAAACTTTTTTCAAAAGTCGGGTCAAGTGAAATCAGCCGATCCTATAAAAAAGTCGGGGTCGGGGTCGGCCGAAACTCAAAACCCAATGCAGTGCATTGGGTTTCCAATGGTTCCCAGGGTCTGAAGGAGAGGAAACTCTCCTTCAGGCCCTGAAATCCATATTTAAGTGTAAGATAAAGAATTAAAATAAAAAATATTGCTATACTCACCCTCGGACGCGCCCTGGCACTAACCGGCAGCCTTCCTTCCTTAGAATCAGCGCGTGAAGGGCCTTAGATGACGTTGCGGCTTGTGATTGGTCACGTGACCGCTCGCGCGACCAATCACAAGCCGCGACGTCACCGAAGGTCCTTCAAGCGCTGATTCTTAGGAAGGAAGGCTGCCGGAAAGAAGCAGGGCGTGTCCGAGGGTGAGTATATTCCTATTAGGTATTCTTTATTTTACACTTAAATATGGATTCCGATACCGATTTCCGATATTGCAAACATATCGGAACTCGAGATCGGAATTCCGATACCAGATTCAGAAGATCGCCGCCCTCATGGCCGACCCCACACAGGGGTCGGGTCGGGTTTCATGAAACCCGACTTTGCCAAAAGTCTGCGACTTCTGAGAATGGCCGACCCGTTTCGCTCAACCCTAGTTGGGACCATCAGTTGTATTGTGCAGAAGTCTGTTGGATACACAACTGATATCCCTACTGAATAGACTGTTAGAATTTGTATTATGTCAAGAAAAAAGCAGCTAAGTAAATAAAGAGTGGCCATCATTACTTTAAGAAATGAAGATCAGTCAGTCATAAAAATTGGGCAAACTTTGAAAGTGTCCCAAAGTGCAGTTGAAAAAACCATCAAGCGCTGCAAAGAAACTGGCTCAAATGAGGACCGCCCCAGGAAAGGAAGATCAAGAGTCGCCTCTGCTTCTGAGGATAAGTTTATCCGAGTCACCAGCCTCAGAAATTGCAGGTTAACAGCAGCTCAGATTAGAGACCAGGTCAATGCCACACAGAGCAGCAGATACATCTCTACAACAACTGTTAAGATGAGACTTTGTGCAGCAGGCCTTCATGGTAAAATAGCTGCTAGGAAACCACTGCTAAGGACAGGTAACAAGCAGAAGAGACTGGTTTGGTATAAAGAACACAAGGAAGGAAATTAGACCAGTGGAAGTCTGTGCTTTTGTCTGATGAGTCCAAATTTGAGATCTTTGGTTCCAACCACCGTGTCTTTGTGTGAAGCAGAAAAGGTGAATGGGTGATGCTTTGCTGGTTACACTGTTGGGGATTTATTCAAAACTGAAGGCATATTGAACCAGCATGGCGACCACAGCATCTTGCAGCGGCTTGCTATTCCATCCGATTTGCGTTTAGTTGGACCATCATTTACTTTTCAACAGGACAATGACCCCAAACACACCTCTACGCTGTGTAAGGGCTTTTTGACCAAGAAGGAGAGTGAAGGGGTGCTACGCCAGATGACCTGGCCTCCACAGTTACGAGACCTGAACCCAAATCGAGATTGTTTGTGGTGAGCTGGACCGCAGAGTGAAGGTAAAAGGGCCAACAAGTGCTAGGTATCTCTAGGAACTCCTTCAAGATTGTTAGAAGACCATTTCCGGTGACTACCTTTTGAAGCTCATCAAAAGAATGCCAAGAGTGTGCAAAACATTCATCAAAGCAAAAGGTGGCTACTTTGAAGAACCTAGAATATAAGACATAATTTCAGTTGTTTGACACTTTTTTGTTAAGTATATAATTCCACATGTGTTAATTCATAGTTTTGATGCCTTCAGTGTGAATGTACAATTTTCATAGTCATGAAAATACAGAAAAATCTTTAATTGAGGTGTGTCCAAACTTTTGGTCTGTACTTTATCTGAATGCCATTCAAGTCAATGGTAGGCAAAACAAACACATGCAAAACACCTTCTAACACCACAAAATGGCTGCCAAAACACATCAAATGAGAGACAGACACCAGGAATGTAGCCTCAATTCACAAACAGCACAAATTGTATCATGGCACGGTATCGTGGTATGGGCCAGCATTTCCAACTTTCAATTGAACATCAAAGTAAGACGAGGTGGGTGAGGGATTGGTGTAGGCCTGCTATGCTTGGAGCTCTGATACCACATGCAACATCTCAATCTGCCTTTCATACTCAGCCACACTCAGGTGGCACAAATCTCTGTTTCATAGACTATTATTGTCAGAAAAATATAAGGATAGTAACATGGGTAGTTGACTCCAAGAAAGTGGAGGCCTGATGGTCTCTGAGATCTACTGCTACAGGCAACACGCATGAAGGAGACCCAACCAGGATTCTACACATTTTCAAAAATTAGTGGCATAATTTGCAAAAAATTTAAAAAGTATAGTCGATACCGACACCTCTTCTACCACAGCCAACCCAGGAGATGTAGACTATAACGGGCAAGGTGGTGGATCCACTGTGCCAGATCCCAATAAAAGCCTGGAGTAACTAGGTGGCCTGCCAAATCCCAACTTGGACAAGTGGCAGCAGGTGAAAACTGGAATGAGGTGAGACGTTATTGTGCCAAGTTCATAGGTGGTGAGGCAAAGTCTTCAGCTGAGATGAGAGGAGAGGGGCTGCAGGAGAGAACTGAAAGTTCTGAATAGCAATTTAGTGTTTTGATACAGGTAGGATGTGTGGGATGATAAGTCAGTCAGTTTGTTTTGCTGCAATGAGCAATTGCACAGCATTTTAACAGCTTCTGTTATTGGATGGGCTGCTCCACTACTTTTCTTTGGCAGTCGTACATAGTTATGCTTTATAGATGAGGGCGAGAAATAACATGTCCTCCAGTAGATGGCAAGCACTGCCTCAAGTGGCCTCTGCTCCTCTTCCTCCACCTTATCATCACATACAGTATGTTTCTCAGTGGTGGCACCCTAATTACCCTTGTTTTCCCCCACATCACAACTCAAGAGGAAGAAATCATCTGCACAGATGGTCAAATTTTTTCTCAGTTTGATCCATGGATGGATGAAGTTGGGTTCGAGCATAATCTAAATCCTTGTCAACAAACGTTAAACCCATTTGTGACATGACTCATATACTTGAGGCACCTGTGGACTGTACTGTGCTGTCAGGGCAGAAGGAGGAGGAGGGAGGAGGAGGGAGGTCTCAGGGCAAGGAGTGTGAGAACAGAAAGGATGATGATGAGGTAGTAGACTTGGTGTAAACGCAGAGGCTTGCAGCTGAGTAACTCAGCAGAGGAGAAGGAGGAGGAAGAGAAGAGGTTACATAGATACAGAGTTATGGAACCACGACAACCAATCCATCCTGAGCCCCAACTCTGGCAGTGGACAGCAGCGTTTGTGGTCATCCAGTTGCCTAGCTTGGGTCTTTTTTTCAGACCGGCAAAAATCTAAAAAATCTAAAAAATCATGTTATCTGTCAACTTTTTTTGAAAATGACATAGTACTGTAAAAAAATGAAATAGAAATAATTTCATTACTACATGCATGAACTGACACATGCTTAAACCAAGTGTGTTAATCTGTGAATATCACTGTGAAAAATGCACCCCATCAACTGCATCTTCTGATTATTCCTCCTATCTCACCGTGGCAAGTGTTGTCACACAGGTCTCCGGCCACAGAACTTCCACTTGTTTACCACCTACAGTTGGGGTGATTGCGAGCCTGTCAGCTGATACATAAGTAGACATGCCTGCAGTTTTTTACTGAGCTTACATACCAAGCAATTCCATCTTTCTCAATCCACCGTAACGTCTCTTTCTGCACCTGTCTCACAGTCCAGTACCTTGTCGTGTTCACCCTACTTCACCATATCTCTGCACAGCAGCAAACCCTCATTTGTGCGGTTGTGCTCACATAAAAG
Source organism: Ranitomeya imitator (assembly GCF_032444005.1). Classification (NCBI taxonomy): domain Eukaryota; kingdom Metazoa; phylum Chordata; class Amphibia; order Anura; family Dendrobatidae; genus Ranitomeya; species Ranitomeya imitator. The sequence continues at coordinate 460,760,987 of NC_091282.1, read as the reverse complement.
ATTCTTTCCATCTACACATGGCAAAGCTAACAGCTTGAACTTCACCAACTTCAATCTATTAATAATAATGACCTTTATTTATATATCACATACATATTCTGCACAGCTTTACAAGTCAGCAGTTCATATAAAACAGTCAAAGTTATCAAGTTTAAGATAATCAAACAATTAAAGCAAAAGAAATGATGATCCTGCTCACCTATTCCCTGAAAAACTCTATGTTTGCTAGAGTGCATTTCAAAACTGACAACTGGATGAACAAGCATGGACAGGGGTGATACATCTTGATTACTGGGCACTGGGTGACTCCGATGGCTGTGCAGGAAATCGGGGAATGAACTGCTCTACAAGTCTTGCAATCCCTAAAGCTCGCAGGGCGCTTGGGGATGGAGAAATTAACCACTACACACCAAAAGATGGATAACTAAGCTTCTACACAGCAGGGGTTGGAGAACTAAACTACAAAACAGCTAGGGTTGCAGAACTAAACACTACACACCATAAGATGGATAATTAAACTAGTAGACAACAGGAGTTGGATAACTAAACCACTAAACAGCTTTGATTGCAGAAGCAAAGAAATACACACCAAAACATGGAGAACTAAACTAATAGGCAACAGGGGTTGGAGAACTAAACTACTAAACAGCTTGGGTTGGAGAACTAAACTAGCGCACACTAGGGGATGGAGAACTAAAGCAGTAGACACTAAGGTGTCACTAGACACCAAGTCTTGGAATCTCCAGGGCTTGTGGAACAAACCTTTGTATGTGACAGTTCCTCCAGTTCTTCTGCCTTCTCCACCTCCTCTAGGGCCTCCACCTGCACCCTCAACCTCTGCCTTAATGAAACATGTGTTCCAACACTGCAGAGAGAATGCCCCCTACCTCTATACTGCGCAGCCAGGGCTCACCGCAATCAGGCAGTGTTTACATTAATCTGCCATGGAGATGGCAGTCATACAGATCAACAGCTGTGAACAGATATTCATGCTGAGTTTGACCAATGACTGCCTAAACTCAAACTGGAGCCAGGAAAGGCCATGTGTGATAATGGTGTTGCCTTCCATGGCTCACTTCCTCAACCTGATAGTACAACAATTCCTCCGCCACTGTCCCAGCATTCTTGCCACATTATCTTCAACATGATTTTTACCTGCATACTTATGATTCGAAATAGCGCTTACTACTGGGTTAGAAGTGTGTTCTATCCAAAATGCAAAAGTAAAGTTTGCAAGTTTCTTTACCCTCCTGTAAAGGGACACGCCCATGCTGCAGTATCAAAACATGCTGGAAGACAATCTTGACAGTGGTTTTCCCCAAGACAGCAGTGATGCACACATTTTGCATAGCAGTGATAGCCTTTCAACCACAGAAACTTTCAGTTTAAAAAAATTACTGGCAGACCCATTTTTGGTTCACTAGTGCTTGCAGAAACATTATCACCTACCTCACATACACTTCAAACACCAAGCCTATAAATCTCCCACCATGACATCGCTTTTTCACTTCATGATGCTCAGTTAGTGTGCTAGAAGCACTCTATTAGCAGCTTAAAATTAGATTTTTTTTACTCCGCACAACCTCTGCACATTGCTGAATTTCCGCAGCAGCACAAAATGAGGTGAAATATGGCATAATGAATCAAGCTACTCACAGAAGAAAAAAAATTTTCTATGTGGATGAGGACTGGATGACCAAGAAAATGATAAATTAACATTTAACTTTTTTTCACAAAAAATTAAATTCAGATTCATTTTTTTTATTTTGACAAGGGTAGTAGGAAAAAATGGACCTCAAAATTTGTGGTATAATTTCTCCTGAGCATGCCGATACCCCATATGGGGGAGAAAACAACTGTTTGGGCTCATGGCAGGGCTCGGAAGGGAAGACGCGACATTTGAGCTTTTGAATGTAAAATTTCCTGGAATTATTAACGGACGTCATGTCCCATTTGGAGAGCCCCTGATGTGCTTAAACAGTGGAAATCCCCCACATATGACCCCATTTTGGAAAATAGACCCCTCAAGGAATGTAATTAGATGCATGGTAAGCATCTTGAACCTCCAGGTGATTCACAGAAGTTTATAATGTTGAACCATAAAAACAATAAAATCACGTTTTTCTAAAAAATAAATAAATAATGTTGTTTTAGCCCCAAGTTTTTAACCCCTTCACCCCAAAGCCTGTTTTCACCTAAGTGACAGGGCCAATTTTTACAATTCTGACCACTGTCACTTTATGAGGTCATAACTCTGAAACGCTTCAACGGATCCTGGTGATTCTGACACTGTTTTCTTGTGACATATTGTACTTCCTGAAAGTGGTAAAACTTCTTTGATATGACTTGCATTTATTTGTGAAAAAAACAAAAATTTGTCGGAAATTATGAAATATTAGCAATTTTCAAACTTTTAGTTTTTATGCCCCTAAATTAGAGAGTTATATCACACAATATAGTTAATAAACAACATTTCCCACATGTCTGCTGTACATCAGCACAATTTTGGAAACATAATTTTTTTTTGTTAGGGAGTTATAAGGGTTAAAAGTTGACCAGCGATTTCTCATTTTTGCAACAAAATTTGCAAAACCATTTGTTTTACGGACCACCTCACACTTGAAGTGACTTTGAGGGGTCTATATGACAGAAAATGCCCAAAAGTGACACAATTCTAAAAACTGCATCCCTCAAGGTACTCAAAACCACATTCAAAAAGTTTATTAACCATTCAGGTGCTTCACAGGAATTTTTTGAATGTTTAAAAAGAATTTAACATTTAACTTTTTTTCACAAAATTTTTAATTCAGGTCCAATTTGTTTCATTTTACCAAGGGTAACAGGAGAAATTGGACCACAAAAGTCGTTGTACAATTTGTCCTGAGTACGCCGATACCCCATATGTGGGGGTAAACCACTGTTTGGGCACATGGCAGAGCTCGGAAGGGAAGGAGCGCCATTTGACTTTCCAATGCAAGATTTGCTGAAATTGAGATCGGAGCCCATGTCACGATTGGAGAGCCCCTGACGTGCCTAAACAGTGGAAACCCCCACAATTGACACCATTTTGGAAAGTAGACCCTCTAAGGAACTAGTCTAGATGTGTGGTGAGCACTTTGAACCTCCACGTGCTTCACAGAAGTTTATAATGTAGAGCCGTAAAAAAAAATTCTTATTAATTTTCACAAAAAATGATCTTTTTGCCCCAAATTTTTTTTCCCAAGGGTAACAGGATAAATTGGACCCCGAAAGTTGTTGTGCAATTTGTCCTGAGTACGCCGATACTTCATATATAGGGATAAACCACTGTTTGTGCGCATGGCAGAGCTCGGAAGGGAAGGAGTGCCATTTGACTTTTCAATGCAAAATTGGCTGGAATTGAGATCGGAACCCATGTCGCATTTGGAGAGCCCCTCACATGCCTTAACAGTGGAAACCCCCCACAAGTGACCCCATTTTGGAAAGAAGACCCCCTAAGGAACTTATCTAGATGTGTGGTGAGCACTTTTAACCCCCAATTGTTTCACTAAAGTTTAGAATGTAGCGGTGTGAAAATTAAAAAATAATTTTTTCTTTCCACAAAATGATGTTTTAGCCCGCAATTTTTTTTTCGCCAAGGGTAACAGGAGAAATTGGACCACAACAGTTATTGTCCAATTTATCCTGAGTACGCTGATACCCCCTATGTTGGGGGGAACCACCGTTTGAGTGCGTGGCTGAGCTCGGAAGGGAAGGAGCGCCGTTTGAAATGCAGACTTAGATGGATTGGTCTGCAGGTGTCATGTTGCATTTGCAGAGCCCCTGATGTACCTAAACAGTAGAAACCCCCCACAAGTGACCACATATTGGAAACTAGACCCCCCAAGGAACTTATCTAGATGTGTTGTGAGAGCTTTGAACCAACAAGTGTTTCACTACAGTTTATAACGCAGAGCCGTGAAAATAAAAAAATATTTTTTTTCCATGAAAATGATATTTTAGCCCCCACGTTTTTATTTTCCCAAGGGTAACAGGAGAAATTGGACCACAAAAGTTATTGTCCAATTTGTCCTGAGTACGCTGATACCCCATATGTGGGGGGGAACCACCGTTTGAGTGCATGGCAGAGCTCGGAAGGGAAGGAGCACCGTTTGAAATGCAGACTTAGATGGATTGGTCTGCAGGCATCATTTTGCATTTGCAGAGCCCCTGATGTACCTAAACAGTAGAAACCCCACACAAGTGACCCCATATTGGAAACTAGACCCCCCAAGGAACTTATCTAGATGTGTTGTGAGAACTTTGAACCAACAAGTGTTTCACTACAGTTTATAATGCAGAAGAAAAAAGGAGAACTAGGCAGCCATATGGTCCCATAAAAATAACTCTTTATTAGAATACATTAAAACAACACCAGACACAGAACAGGGGTACAGTAGGGGATGCAAGTGCATCCAAATGGCAATGCAAAACAGACCAGAAAGCCGATCAATAGACCGTGCTGCTGTGCTAATACAATGTTAGCCGACACCTCCCCACATGATAAGGTAAATGGTACATACTCTAACAAATATAGGGCAAGTGCCCTCACATAGGGGATTCACAGCAAGAATTATGCATATATCAGCATACCTATAGCAGGCAACATACCTCTGGCAGACAACACAGGTATAAGGAACGGCAGGCCTGACCCCGATGCGCGTTTCGGAGCGGGCAGCTCCTTCATCAGGGGGTAGCCATACTAGATTTGGCGCGCGTATTTAAGCGCTGCTGACAGGAAGCAAATAAAACGAGTAGGAACGCCCCAGTAGCCATGGAAGGGCTCCGGACAGCGCGCGCCACCTACAACATGGCCGCCGGCACCGGAAATAGGTGGGGCCCCACGTGACCAATGCCGGATGGCAGAGACAGGTGCGCGCACTGGCTCGGACCCCGGCGCGTGCGCACAAATGACCGGGCACAGCGCCGCCATCTTGGAATGGGTATAAAGAGAGGGCGGAAGCCCAGGACGTATCTTATATACAAAAATTCTGTAAATCAACTGCTACTAATACCCTCCTGCATGCCTCATCGTGTCACCCTCCACATATGATCAAGGCAATCCCTGTGGGTCAGTTCCTGCGTTTAATCAATAGACTAAAAGGAGCGCACTACCAATATTGAATGGTGCAAAAACACCAAACAGGGTGCAAACCAGCGGCTAATGTCATAAATCTACACAAAAAAGAAAAGAAGCCACTCAAACGAATGCACACCACAAAACCAATAAATGACAATATACAAAATATAACAACAGGAATTTTATTGACAAACAGCAACTTCAAGAAAACCATAAAACATACTTAAAAACAATAGTACATGAAAACCATGGTCCACATACATATATAAACTGTACAATACACATATATAATATAATATAAACCTGCACACCCTAGTATATAGCGGGACACTCCACCATCTGGCTCATGGGCATATATGCACAGACAAGGGGGGGCAAGTGTGAATACTGCAATAAGTATAACCCTAAAGAATCAGGAACAAGCCCTAAAGCAAGGGGAACATCCCCTAGTGGAATAAACACAGAGTCAAGCCACCCAATTATGGAAAAAAAGGGAAGCACTCTGAACCAAGGGCCAGAAGATAACCCACAGCGGGGTATCAAACCCACCTACAGTGAGAGCCCATAATAGGGCACCAAGGATTATACCATTACCCACATGGTCGGAATGAGAGGAGGAGGAAACTTCGCCGTCCCCTAAGTGCAGGTAAAATGTGGACCAAGAGACACACGGCCCAACGCGTATCGCCCTGCTAGAGAGGGCTTCGTCAGGGGAAGGTGTTGTTTGTCAGGCACCCCCTGTATAAATAGTACACAAATGGCTTACCTAATGAGGCACAGATGAACGACATGCCGGCGCAACCGGAAGTGCGGCACTAGGAAAAGAAGAGCGCCTATCACAGGACGGGGCACAGAATAGACACGCCCCCCATCTGAGTGAGGGGCGCGCAAGTGCAAGCGAACCGCTGAGAGGGGCAGAGCTCCCCCTGTAGCCGGAGATGTGACCGGCCAAAGTGAGACACAAATAACTTGCCCAATGAGGCGCAGGTGAGCGACATGCCGGCACAACCGGAGGTGCGGCACTTAGGGAAAGGAGAACGCCTGTCATAGGACGGGACACAGAATGGACACGCCCCCCATCTAAGTGAGGGGCGAGCAAGCGCAAACGAACCGCTGAAAGGGGAAAAACTCCCCCTGTAGCCGGAGATCGGCTATACCTTCACAAAAAATTAGGGACACAGTACAAGAGGGCTCGAGGACCGCTAATTACACCTCCGGGAGCGATTTTTTATCATCAGCAGAGAGCGAACCAGACGCCGGACCCGAAGAGGGCGTAAGCGCCGTGGCTGTTTCCACGCGGACCACTCGGTTCGGTGGGCATCGTCCGCCAGCACAGAAGCAATATCGGAACTACCGCAAATACTAGCCCCGTTGTCGGCGGAGGCGGACTTATCGGAGAACAATGCTTCAGGTAACATTTTACAGGTCATTAACCTCTCTGATTATGTGTTGTCATCTACTGAGTTGTCAGTTTTACAGAGGGGTTTGACATTTTCACCAGTACAATGTGCGGATAAGTTCACCCTTATAAAAGATTTATACCTCTTTTGTAGGAAGCTTGTTCTCCGGGTGCTACACAGCCGGCCTCATCTGGTCAGCAGTTCTGACCATACAGATCAACAAATTTTACAGGACTTGGTACAATTGCTCCAGGAAAATGAGACCGGCACAGGTAGGAATCGCTTTCCTCATAGGAATCGTTCCAACGTTACCCCGCCCTTTTCTCTTGTGCCGGCTATTCGGGTGTTCTTTGAATTGGTCAAAAAGGATATCATGAGTCTTTCCCCTCGGGCTTTGGTGCCCAATAATTTGAGTAGGGAGGAACGAGGGGCTCTGACTGGTCTACGTCAGAATAATGCATTTTTGATCAAGGAGGCAGATAAAGGGGGCAATGTGGTGTTGTGGCCACATGCCCTCTATTTGGAGGAGGCACAGCGCCAGTTGGGTGATAGTAGATTCTACAGAAGACTTCCTTCTGATCCCACGGAGACATTTGCGTCGCGATTCAGGGGCTTGCTTGATAGGGCCAAAGACTTGGGCATTATTAACAATCATGAATATAGGTTTCTGTGGGTTGAATGCCCTGTGACAGCCACTTTTTACTTATTGCCCAAAGTGCATAAGTGTTTACTTAAGCCTCCGGGCAGGCCTATTGTGGCTTGCATTGGTAGTCTGTGTGAAAAGGCCTGTGTCTATGTAGATTTTTTTCTCCAGCCCCTTGTTAAAACGTTGCCTTCTTTTGTTAAGGATTCTGCCCATTTCATTAGCATCTGTCGTGGCTTGTCAATACCACCAGGGGCCTTGCTTGTGACTTGTGACGTGGAGTCATTGTACTCCAATATTAGTCATGAGGATGGCATCCTGGCGGTTTTATTTTTTCTAGACCAGTTGAACCATTCAGACCGTATGCATGACTCCCTGGTAGTGGACCTGTTGGATTTCATACTTAGGCATAACTACTTTTTGTTTGATAGGGCCTATTATCTATAGGTATCTGGGGTGGCCATGGGTGCGAGATGTGCCCCTGCCCTAGCAAATTTGTTTCTAGGGTGGTGGGAGGCTACCCAGGTGTTCCCTTCTTTGATTTTCAGGGATAAGGTTCGTCACTGGTCACGATATATTGATGATCTATTTTTTATTTGGACCGGCTCTGAGGAAGAATGTGGTCAATTTATTGAGTTTTTGAATATTAATACCCATCACATTCTCCTCACATACACTATGTCATTGTCCACAGTGACGTTCCTGGATCTGGAGGTTTCACTGGATAATGGATCAATCATGACTAAATTGTTCCGGAAGCCTACGGCCACTAACAGCCTGCTTGACTTTAGGAGTTTCCATCCACTCCATACTAGGACGGGGGTCCCTATGGGCCAATTCCTTCGGGCCAGAAGGAATTGCACCAATGATCTGGATTTTCAAATGGAAGCAAGAGATCTGACTCAGCGGTTCAAGGATCGGCATTACCCCCGCAGAAGTATTTCCAGGGCCTACCAACGGGCCAGCACTCAGACGCAGGATTCTTTGCTAGAGCCAAGGGCCAAGGTAGGCGATAATAAGCCTAGGTTTATCACGACTTTTAACAACAGTTGGGATGGCCTTGGTAATATCCTGCGTAAACATTGGGGGATATTGGCTACTGACCTCAGCACCTCAAAAATTGTAGGTGACCGTCCTTTATTAACCGCCAGACGGGCTCCGAATTTCAGAGACCTTCTTACTAGGAGTCATTATGTCAGACAAACCACTCGGACGGGTCAGGGTGTTAGACTCCAAGGCTCTTTTGCCTGTGGAGAGTGTAACGTTTGCCCTCATATGATCACGACTAAGGATTTCTTCATCAATCCCCTTGACGGTAAACGGCATAGGCTTTGTTCCTACATTAATTGTAGGACCTCATGTGTGATCTATGCCCTTATTTGCCCCTGCCGCCTTGTGTATGTGGGTCAAACCACACAGGAATTATGGCGTAGGGTGCAGAAACATTTTTCCACTATTCATGTGGCATCCAATGATTTGGCTAAAGGTAGGACTTTGACCCCAGTGGCTGCCCATTTTTTGACCCATCATGCTGGGCGGATTGTTAATACACAGGTGATAGGTCTGGATAGAATTCGCTGTTCCAATAGGGGTGGTCCCATTAAACCTCAGCTTCTCAGGTCTGAGGCCCGATGGATTTTCCAATTAGGTTCGGTAGCCCCGGCGGGGCTCAATGAGGAGCTACTATTTACCGACTTTTTGGGTTAACTTACCTCTTTTTCTGCCACCTTTAGGTAATATCTTTCATGGTTTATGGACTTGCACTTGGATTTGATACGTGCACGGAAGGACACTTCCTGGATCCGCAGTTGAAGAATGTTCGGGACCCTTCGTATATTTGCTTGCTGGTTATGTGGACTCCATATTTGAAAGAATATTTGCCCTCGTCTGAGGGTATCCATCTGGTCTCATATTGTTGCATCGGTTGAATTGTATCATTTATAAATTGTTCTTTATATTTTTATCATCTACGGGTTGCTGGGCGGATCGGGTTTCATTGGTCTTGTTGGACTTATTGTATTACCTTTATCTGGCTCATGTGGCTTTTTAGTCGGTTCTACCCATTGGGTTCATTATGTCATCCTTGCATGGCTCATGGGGTTACGTTGGCGCATGGGTTTTTGTCATTTCGTTCAATCTCCCGGTCTTTGGAGTTCTCTCAGACAGTCCATTTGAGGGCTTTCCTTTTGGATTGCTATTAGGTTCATGCCTTACAAACACATTGGTTTCAGGGTCTTCAATGTTCTCAAATTTTATAAATGAGGCCATAATTGGGGGCTTTGTGCAATTTGGATATATTCTTGGGTTACACTTTGATATGTGAAAGGTTTGTATTTAATAAAATTGTGCATACTTTGGACTAAATTTTTATGTCAATAATCTCCCTTATTTGCTTTACATTACCCTTGAATTCCTCCGTGTTGTATGACATGAGTGGTGGTATGCCCCCGGGGGTTGAATGGGATGTGGTGTGCCTGGGTTCTGCATGTGTGCCTGAGTATGATTATAGGGGTCTTCACACAAGATTTTTTGGTGGACCATATAAATGCCCCGCGATTGGCCACTACCATATGGTCCTTCGTGCTTGGCGCTCTATGGGTTACCCCTACTTTACAGTTTCAGGACTGCAGCATATAGGTAGGTTTATGTCTGCAGTTTTTAGGACTGCAGTATTTATATATGGTCTTGATTGGCTGTATATATATCTTTCCATCTGTGGGTTATGCCTTATAAATTTATTGCTGCAGCACATATGTGGTTCTATACTGGGTATACTTTCATTCCCCGGTTTGCGCCCCTTATATGGGTGGCGCATTCCTGCTTTAGTTCCCCTAGTCTGCTGTGGTGCTATGATTCCCCGGTGCCTGCGGACACTGTTACTGGCCGGTTACACCTCCGGCTATGGGAGGAACTGCGTTCCTGTCAGCTGCTCGACTGCGCTTGCGCACCCCATATCTAGATACTTACTGGCCGGTCACATCTCCGGCTACAGGGGGAGTTTTTCCCCTTTCAGCGGTTCGTTTGCGCTTGCGCGCCCCTCACTTAGATGGGGGGCGTGTCCATTCTGTGTCCCGTCCTATGACAGGCGTTCTCCTTTCCCTAAGTGCCGCACCTCAGGTTGTGCCGGCATGTCGCTCACCTGCGCCTCATTGGGCAAGTTATTTGTGTCTCACTTTGGCCGGTCACATCTCCGGCTACAGGGGGAGCTCTGCCCCTCTCAGCGGTTCGCTTGCGCTTGCGCGCCCCTCACTCAGATGGGGGGCGTGTCTATTCTGTGCCCCGTCCTGTGATAGGCGCTCTTCTTTTCCTAGTGCCGCACTTCCGGTTGCGCCGGCATGTCGTTCATCTGTGCCTCATTAGGTAAGCCATTTGTGTACTATTTATACAGGGGGTGCCTGACAAACAACACCTTCCCCTGACGAAGCCCTCTCTAGCAGGGCGATACGCGTTGGGCCGTGTGTCTCTTGGTCCACATTTTACCTGCACTTAGGGGACGGCGAAGTTTCCTCCTCCTCTCATTCCGACCATGTGGGTAATGGTATAATCCTTGGTGCCCTATTATGGGCTCTCACTGTAGGTGGGTTTGATACCCCGCTGTGGGTTATCTTCTGGCCCTTGGTTCAGAGTGCTTCCCTTTTTTTCCATAATTGGGTGGCTTGACTCTGTGTTTATTCCACTAGGGGATGTTCCCCTTGCTTTAGGGCTTGTTCCTGATTCTTTAGGGTTATACTTATTGCAGTATTCACACTTGCCCCCCCTTGTCTGTGCATATATGCCCATGAGCCAGATGGTGGAGTGTCCCGCTATATACTAGGGTGTGCAGGTTTATATTATATTATATATGTGTATTGTACAGTTTATATATGTATGTGGACCATGGTTTTCATGTACTATTGTTTTTAAGTATGTTTTATGGTTTTCTTGAAGTTGCTGTTTGTCAATAAAATTCCTGTTGTTATATTTTGTATATTGTCATTTATTGGTTTTGTGGTGTGCATTCGTTTGAGTGGCTTCTTTTCTTTTTTGTGTAGATTTATGACATTAGCCGCTGGTTTGCACCCTGTTTGGTGTTTTTGCACCATTCAATATTGGTAGTGCGCTCCTTTTAGTCTATTGATCAGTCTGGTTTTGGCCCTATTCTTTATAGGGTTTTCCTGAGCAGCACACATCCTATTGTGGATTATTCTTATATATATTTATATATTTTCTCTTAATGGTTATGTTTTATTTATTCATATGGCTACCTATTATTTATCTTGTGAGGCCATTTAATGTCTGGTGAGCTCCGGTATTAGTTATCGGTGGTACGACTATCTGGGGCTACTTTGTTATTTCATTTCTTAGTGCTTGTCCTGTATAATTTATCCTATTGATTTTCTTGGTCTTGGCTTTGTCTTAACAGCTTTTTGTCTAAATATGGATTGGGAGGCTCGTGAGGCAGTCTGGAAGGCCCAATCGGCCGATGTTTTCTCTTCGAAGGGGGATGCTCCTATTGATTCAGATTTTATGAAGCTTACAACGGAGCTTACAGCGGCACATCAGACTGGTATACGGCTGTGGTGGAATATCCGCAGCCTTGAGGAGTATATCAAGGCTAACATCGTGCCTCGTGGTCTCAGGGTCCCCATTTATCCAGCGTGGGAACCCTCCCCTGCCTTTAAGAAAACTTGGGAACAGGGGCTGCTCAAATGCTCCAATATAATCATCAATATGTTGCTGGAACATGATAGAGAATTACTATTGGTGACTAAAACCAAAATTAAGGATTTGGATTCCAAATTGACAAAATTTGATGAGACCAAAGAGGTTCAGCCTTTTAGACACAGGCTGAAAGAAAATCTTGACAAATATGACAGGGATATTATGAATAAAAAAAAGTCTAAATTTTTCCGGGACCGCACGGATTTTGAATCCTCCAGGGCCTTTAGATGGAAACATCAGGGCAACCAGAGATCGGCTATACCTTCACAAAAAATTAGGGACACAGTACAAGAGGGCTCGAGGACCGCTAATTACACCTCCGGGAGCGATTTTTTATCATCAGCAGAGAGCGAACCAGACGCCGGACCCGAAGAGGGCGTAAGCGCCGTGGCTGTTTCCACGCGGACCACTCGGTTCGGTGGGCATCGTCCGCCAGCACAGAAGCAATATCGGAACTACCGCAAATACTAGCCCCGTTGTCGGCGGAGGCGGACTTATCGGAGAACAATGCTTCAGGTAACATTTTACAGGTCATTAACCTCTCTGATTATGTGTTGTCATCTACTGAGTTGTCAGTTTTACAGAGGGGTTTGACATTTTCACCAGTACAATGTGCGGATAAGTTCACCCTTATAAAAGATTTATACCTCTTTTGTAGGAAGCTTGTTCTCCGGGTGCTACACAGCCGGCCTCATCTGGTCAGCAGTTCTGACCATACAGATCAACAAATTTTACAGGACTTGGTACAATTGCTCCAGGAAAATGAGACCGGCACAGGTAGGAATCGCTTTCCTCATAGGAATCGTTCCAACGTTACCCCGCCCTTTTCTCTTGTGCCGGCTATTCGGGTGTTCTTTGAATTGGTCAAAAAGGATATCATGAGTCTTTCCCCTCGGGCTTTGGTGCCCAATAATTTGAGTAGGGAGGAACGAGGGGCTCTGACTGGTCTACGTCAGAATAATGCATTTTTGATCAAGGAGGCAGATAAAGGGGGCAATGTGGTGTTGTGGCCACATGCCCTCTATTTGGAGGAGGCACAGCGCCAGTTGGGTGATAGTAGATTCTACAGAAGACTTCCTTCTGATCCCACGGAGACATTTGCGTCGCGATTCAGGGGCTTGCTTGATAGGGCCAAAGACTTGGGCATTATTAACAATCATGAATATAGGTTTCTGTGGGTTGAATGCCCTGTGACAGCCACTTTTTACTTATTGCCCAAAGTGCATAAGTGTTTACTTAAGCCTCCGGGCAGGCCTATTGTGGCTTGCATTGGTAGTCTGTGTGAAAAGGCCTGTGTCTATGTAGATTTTTTTCTCCAGCCCCTTGTTAAAACGTTGCCTTCTTTTGTTAAGGATTCTGCCCATTTCATTAGCATCTGTCGTGGCTTGTCAATACCACCAGGGGCCTTGCTTGTGACTTGTGACGTGGAGTCATTGTACTCCAATATTAGTCATGAGGATGGCATCCTGGCGGTTTTATTTTTTCTAGACCAGTTGAACCATTCAGACCGTATGCATGACTCCCTGGTAGTGGACCTGTTGGATTTCATACTTAGGCATAACTACTTTTTGTTTGATAGGGCCTATTATCTACAGGTATCTGGGGTGGCCATGGGTGCGAGATGTGCCCCTGCCCTAGCAAATTTGTTTCTAGGGTGGTGGGAGGCTACCCAGGTGTTCCCTTCTTTGATTTTCAGGGATAAGGTTCGTCACTGGTCACGATATATTGATGATCTATTTTTTATTTGGACCGGCTCTGAGGAAGAATGTGGTCAATTTATTGAGTTTTTGAATATTAATACCCATCACATTCTCCTCACATACACTATGTCATTGTCCACAGTGACGTTCCTGGATCTGGAGGTTTCACTGGATAATGGATCAATCATGACTAAATTGTTCCGGAAGCCTACGGCCACTAACAGCCTGCTTGACTTTAGGAGTTTCCATCCACTCCATACTAGGACGGGGGTCCCTATGGGCCAATTCCTTCGGGCCAGAAGGAATTGCACCAATGATCTGGATTTTCAAATGGAAGCAAGAGATCTGACTCAGCGGTTCAAGGATCGGCATTACCCCCGCAGAAGTATTTCCAGGGCCTACCAACGGGCCAGCACTCAGATGCAGGATTCTTTGCTAGAGCCAAGGGCCAAGGTAGGCGATAATAAGCCTAGGTTTATCACGACTTTTAACAACAGTTGGGATGGCCTTGGTAATATCCTGCGTAAACATTGGGGGATATTGGCTACTGACCTCAGCACCTCAAAAATTGTAGGTGACCGTCCTTTATTAACCGCCAGACGGGCTCCGAATTTCAGAGACCTTCTTACTAGGAGTCATTATGTCAGACAAACCACTCGGACGGGTCAGGGTGTTAGACTCCAAGGCTCTTTTGCCTGTGGAGAGTGTAACGTTTGCCCTCATATGATCACGACTAAGGATTTCTTCATCAATCCCCTTGACGGTAAACGGCATAGGCTTTGTTCCTACATTAATTGTAGGACCTCATGTGTGATCTATGCCCTTATTTGCCCCTGCCGCCTTGTGTATGTGGGTCAAACCACACAGGAATTACGGCGTAGGGTGCAGAAACATTTTTCCACTATTCATGTGGCATCCAATGATTTGGCTAAAGGTAGGACTTTGACCCCAGTGGCTGCCCATTTTTTGACCCATCATGCTGGGCGGATTGTTAATACACAGGTGATAGGTCTGGATAGAATTCGCTGTTCCAATAGGGGTGGTCCCATTAAACCTCAGCTTCTCAGGTCTGAGGCCCGATGGATTTTCCAATTAGGTTCGGTAGCCCCGGCGGGGCTCAATGAGGAGCTACTATTTACCGGCTTTTTGGGTTAACTTACCTCTTTTTCTGCCACCTTTAGGTAATATCTTTCATGGTTTATGGACTTGCACTTGGATTTGATACGTGCACGGATGGACACTTCCTGGATCCGCAGTTGAAGAATGTTCGGGACCCTTCGTATATTTGCTTGCTGGTTATGTGGACTCCATATTTGAAAGAATATTTGCCCTCGTCTGAGGGTATCCATCTGGTCTCATATTGTTGCATCGGTTGAATTGTATCATTTATAAATTGTTCTTTATATTTTTATCATCTACGGGTTGCTGGGCGGATCGGGTTTCATTGGTCTTGTTGGACTTATTGTATTACCTTTATCTGGCTCATGTGGCTTTTTAGTCGGTTCTACCCATTGGGTTCATTATGTCATCCTTGCATGGCTCATGGGGTTACGTTGGCGCATGGGTTTTTGTCATTTCGTTCAATCTCCCGGTCTTTGGAGTTCTCTCAGACAGTCCATTTGAGGGCTTTCCTTTTGGATTGCTATTAGGTTCATGCCTTACAAACACATTGGTTTCAGGGTCTTCAATGTTCTCAAATTTTATAAATGAGGCCATAATTGGGGGCTTTGTGCAATTTGGATATATTCTTGGGTTACACTTTGATATGTGAAAGGTTTGTATTTAATAAAATTGTGCATACTTTGGACTAAATTTTTATGTCAATAATCTCCCTTATTTGCTTTACATTACCCTTGAATTCCTCCGTGTTGTATGACATGAGTGGTGGTATGCCCCCGGGGGTTGAATGGGATGTGGTGTGCCTGGGTTCTGCATGTGTGCCTGAGTATGATTATAGGGGTCTTCACACAAGATTTTTTGGTGGACCATATAAATGCCCCGCGATTGGCCACTACCATATGGTCCTTCGTGCTTGGCGCTCTATGGGTTACCCCTACTTTACAGTTTCAGGACTGCAGCATATAGGTAGGTTTATGTCTGCAGTTTTTAGGACTGCAGTATTTATATATGGTCTTGATTGGCTGTATATATATCTTTCCATCTGTGGGTTATGCCTTATAAATTTATTGCTGCAGCACATATGTGGTTCTATACTGGGTATACTTTCATTCCCCGGTTTGCGCCCCTTATATGGGTGGCGCATTCCTGCTTTAGTTCCCCTAGTCTGCTGTGGTGCTATGATTCCCCGATGCCTGCGGACACTGTTACTGGCCGGTTACACCTCCGGCTATGGGAGGAACTGCGTTCCTGTCAGCTGCTCGACTGCGCTTGCGCACCCCATATCTAGATACTTACTGGCCGGTCACATCTCCGGCTACAGGGGGAGTTTTTCCCCTTTCAGCGGTTCGTTTGCGCTTGCGCGCCCCTCACTTAGATGGGGGGCGTGTCCATTCTGTGTCCCGTCCTATGACAGGCGTTCTCCTTTCCCTAAGTGCCGCACCTCAGGTTGTGCCGGCATGTCGCTCACCTGCGCCTCATTGGGCAAGTTATTTGTGTCTCACTTTGGCCGGTCACATCTCCGGCTACAGGGGGAGCTCTGCCCCTCTCAGCGGTTCGCTTGCGCTTGCGCGCCCCTCACTCAGATGGGGGGCGTGTCTATTCTGTGCCCCGTCCTGTGATAGGCGCTCTTCTTTTCCTAGTGCCGCACTTCCGGTTGCGCCGGCATGTCGTTCATCTGTGCCTCATTAGGTAAGCCATTTGTGTACTATTTATACAGGGGGTGCCTGACAAACAACACCTTCCCCTGACGAAGCCCTCTCTAGCAGGGCGATACGCGTTGGGCCGTGTGTCTCTTGGTCCACATTTTACCTGCACTTAGGGGACGGCGAAGTTTCCTCCTCCTCTCATTCCGACCATGTGGGTAATGGTATAATCCTTGGTGCCCTATTATGGGCTCTCACTGTAGGTGGGTTTGATACCCCGCTGTGGGTTATCTTCTGGCCCTTGGTTCAGAGTGCTTCCCTTTTTTTCCATAATTGGGTGGCTTGACTCTGTGTTTATTCCACTAGGGGATGTTCCCCTTGCTTTAGGGCTTGTTCCTGATTCTTTAGGGTTATACTTATTGCAGTATTCACACTTGCCCCCCCTTGTCTGTGCATATATGCCCATGAGCCAGATGGTGGAGTGTCCCGCTATATACTAGGGTGTGCAGGTTTATATTATATTATATATGTGTATTGTACAGTTTATATATGTATGTGGACCATGGTTTTCATGTACTATTGTTTTTAAGTATGTTTTATGGTTTTCTTGAAGTTGCTGTTTGTCAATAAAATTCCTGTTGTTATATTTTGTATATTGTCATTTATTGGTTTTGTGGTGTGCATTCGTTTGAGTGGCTTCTTTTCTTTTTTGTGTAGATTTATGACATTAGCCGCTGGTTTGCACCCTGTTTGGTGTTTTTGCACCATTCAATATTGGTAGTGCGCTCCTTTTAGTCTATTGATCAGTCTGGTTTTGGCCCTATTCTTTATAGGGTTTTCCTGAGCAGCACACATCCTATTGTGGATTATTCTTATATATATTTATATATTTTCTCTTAATGGTTATGTTTTATTTATTCATATGGCTACCTATTATTTATCTTGTGAGGCCATTTAATGTCTGGTGAGCTCCGGTATTAGTTATCGGTGGTACGACTATCTGGGGCTACTTTGTTATTTCATTTCTTAGTGCTTGTCCTGTATAATTTATCCTATTGATTTTCTTGGTCTTGGCTTTGTCTTAACAGCTTTTTGTCTAAATATGGATTGGGAGGCTCGTGAGGCAGTCTGGAAGGCCCAATCGGCCGATGTTTTCTCTTCGAAGGGGGATGCTCCTATTGATTCAGATTTTATGAAGCTTACAACGGAGCTTACAGCGGCACATCGGACTGGTATACGGCTGTGGTGGAATATCCGCAGCCTTGAGGAGTATATCAAGGCTAACATCGTGCCTCGTGGTCTCAGGGTCCCCATTTATCCAGCGTGGGAACCCTCCCCTGCCTTTAAGAAAACTTGGGAACAGGGGCTGCTCAAATGCTCCAATATAATCATCAATATGTTGCTGGAACATGATAGAGAATTACTATTGGTGACTAAAACCAAAATTAAGGATTTGGATTCCAAATTGACAAAATTTGATGAGACCAAAGAGGTTCAGCCTTTTAGACACAGGCTGAAAGAAAATCTTGACAAATATGACAGGGATATTATGAATAAAAAAAAGTCTAAATTTTTCCGGGACCGCACGGATTTTGAATCCTCCAGGGCCTTTAGATGGAAACATCAGGGCAACCAGAGATCGGCTATACCTTCACAAAAAATTAGGGACACAGTACAAGAGGGCTCGAGGACCGCTAATTACACCTCCGGGAGCGATTTTTTATCATCAGCAGAGAGCGAACCAGACGCCGGACCCGAAGAGGGCGTAAGCGCCGTGGCTGTTTCCACGCGGACCACTCGGTTCGGTGGGCATCGTCCGCCAGCACAGAAGCAATATCGGAACTACCGCAAATACTAGCCCCGTTGTCGGCGGAGGCGGACTTATCGGAGAACAATGCTTCAGGTAACATTTTACAGGTCATTAACCTCTCTGATTATGTGTTGTCATCTACTGAGTTGTCAGTTTTACAGAGGGGTTTGACATTTTCACCAGTACAATGTGCGGATAAGTTCACCCTTATAAAAGATTTATACCTCTTTTGTAGGAAGCTTGTTCTCCGGGTGCTACACAGCCGGCCTCATCTGGTCAGCAGTTCTGACCATACAGATCAACAAATTTTACAGGACTTGGTACAATTGCTCCAGGAAAATGAGACCGGCACAGGTAGGAATCGCTTTCCTCATAGGAATCGTTCCAACGTTACCCCGCCCTTTTCTCTTGTGCCGGCTATTCGGGTGTTCTTTGAATTGGTCAAAAAGGATATCATGAGTCTTTCCCCTCGGGCTTTGGTGCCCAATAATTTGAGTAGGGAGGAACGAGGGGCTCTGACTGGTCTACGTCAGAATAATGCATTTTTGATCAAGGAGGCAGATAAAGGGGGCAATGTGGTGTTGTGGCCACATGCCCTCTATTTGGAGGAGGCACAGCGCCAGTTGGGTGATAGTAGATTCTACAGAAGACTTCCTTCTGATCCCACGGAGACATTTGCGTCGCGATTCAGGGGCTTGCTTGATAGGGCCAAAGACTTGGGCATTATTAACAATCATGAATATAGGTTTCTGTGGGTTGAATGCCCTGTGACAGCCACTTTTTACTTATTGCCCAAAGTGCATAAGTGTTTACTTAAGCCTCCGGGCAGGCCTATTGTGGCTTGCATTGGTAGTCTGTGTGAAAAGGCCTGTGTCTATGTAGATTTTTTTCTCCAGCCCCTTGTTAAAACGTTGCCTTCTTTTGTTAAGGATTCTGCCCATTTCATTAGCATCTGTCGTGGCTTGTCAATACCACCAGGGGCCTTGCTTGTGACTTGTGACGTGGAGTCATTGTACTCCAATATTAGTCATGAGGATGGCATCCTGGCGGTTTTATTTTTTCTAGACCAGTTGAACCATTCAGACCGTATGCATGACTCCCTGGTAGTGGACCTGTTGGATTTCATACTTAGGCATAACTACTTTTTGTTTGATAGGGCCTATTATCTACAGGTATCTGGGGTGGCCATGGGTGCGAGATGTGCCCCTGCCCTAGCAAATTTGTTTCTAGGGTGGTGGGAGGCTACCCAGGTGTTCCCTTCTTTGATTTTCAGGGATAAGGTTCGTCACTGGTCACGATATATTGATGATCTATTTTTTATTTGGACCGGCTCTGAGGAAGAATGTGGTCAATTTATTGAGTTTTTGAATATTAATACCCATCACATTCTCCTCACATACACTATGTCATTGTCCACAGTGACGTTCCTGGATCTGGAGGTTTCACTGGATAATGGATCAATCATGACTAAATTGTTCCGGAAGCCTACGGCCACTAACAGCCTGCTTGACTTTAGGAGTTTCCATCCACTCCATACTAGGACGGGGGTCCCTATGGGCCAATTCCTTCGGGCCAGAAGGAATTGCACCAATGATCTGGATTTTCAAATGGAAGCAAGAGATCTGACTCAGCGGTTCAAGGATCGGCATTACCCCCGCAGAAGTATTTCCAGGGCCTACCAACGGGCCAGCACTCAGACGCAGGATTCTTTGCTAGAGCCAAGGGCCAAGGTAGGCGATAATAAGCCTAGGTTTATCACGACTTTTAACAACAGTTGGGATGGCCTTGGTAATATCCTGCGTAAACATTGGGGGATATTGGCTACTGACCTCAGCACCTCAAAAATTGTAGGTGACCGTCCTTTATTAACCGCCAGACGGGCTCCGAATTTCAGAGACCTTCTTACTAGGAGTCATTATGTCAGACAAACCACTCGGACGGGTCAGGGTGTTAGACTCCAAGGCTCTTTTGCCTGTGGAGAGTGTAACGTTTGCCCTCATATGATCACGACTAAGGATTTCTTCATCAATCCCCTTGACGGTAAACGGCATAGGCTTTGTTCCTACATTAATTGTAGGACCTCATGTGTGATCTATGCCCTTATTTGCCCCTGCCGCCTTGTGTATGTGGGTCAAACCACACAGGAATTACGGCGTAGGGTGCAGAAACATTTTTCCACTATTCATGTGGCATCCAATGATTTGGCTAAAGGTAGGACTTTGACCCCAGTGGCTGCCCATTTTTTGACCCATCATGCTGGGCGGATTGTTAATACACAGGTGATAGGTCTGGATAGAATTCGCTGTTCCAATAGGGGTGGTCCCATTAAACCTCAGCTTCTCAGGTCTGAGGCCCGATGGATTTTCCAATTAGGTTCGGTAGCCCCGGCGGGGCTCAATGAGGAGCTACTATTTACCGGCTTTTTGGGTTAACTTACCTCTTTTTCTGCCACCTTTAGGTAATATCTTTCATGGTTTATGGACTTGCACTTGGATTTGATACGTGCACGGATGGACACTTCCTGGATCCGCAGTTGAAGAATGTTCGGGACCCTTCGTATATTTGCTTGCTGGTTATGTGGACTCCATATTTGAAAGAATATTTGCCCTCGTCTGAGGGTATCCATCTGGTCTCATATTGTTGCATCGGTTGAATTGTATCATTTATAAATTGTTCTTTATATTTTTATCATCTACGGGTTGCTGGGCGGATCGGGTTTCATTGGTCTTGTTGGACTTATTGTATTACCTTTATCTGGCTCATGTGGCTTTTTAGTCGGTTCTACCCATTGGGTTCATTATGTCATCCTTGCATGGCTCATGGGGTTACGTTGGCGCATGGGTTTTTGTCATTTCGTTCAATCTCCCGGTCTTTGGAGTTCTCTCAGACAGTCCATTTGAGGGCTTTCCTTTTGGATTGCTATTAGGTTCATGCCTTACAAACACATTGGTTTCAGGGTCTTCAATGTTCTCAAATTTTATAAATGAGGCCATAATTGGGGGCTTTGTGCAATTTGGATATATTCTTGGGTTACACTTTGATATGTGAAAGGTTTGTATTTAATAAAATTGTGCATACTTTGGACTAAATTTTTATGTCAATAATCTCCCTTATTTGCTTTACATTACCCTTGAATTCCTCCGTGTTGTATGACATGAGTGGTGGTATGCCCCCGGGGGTTGAATGGGATGTGGTGTGCCTGGGTTCTGCATGTGTGCCTGAGTATGATTATAGGGGTCTTCACACAAGATTTTTTGGTGGACCATATAAATGCCCCGCGATTGGCCACTACCATATGGTCCTTCGTGCTTGGCGCTCTATGGGTTACCCCTACTTTACAGTTTCAGGACTGCAGCATATAGGTAGGTTTATGTCTGCAGTTTTTAGGACTGCAGTATTTATATATGGTCTTGATTGGCTGTATATATATCTTTCCATCTGTGGGTTATGCCTTATAAATTTATTGCTGCAGCACATATGTGGTTCTATACTGGGTATACTTTCATTCCCCGGTTTGCGCCCCTTATATGGGTGGCGCATTCCTGCTTTAGTTCCCCTAGTCTGCTGTGGTGCTATGATTCCCCGGTGCCTGCGGACACTGTTACTGGCCGGTTACACCTCCGGCTATGGGAGGAACTGCGTTCCTGTCAGCTGCTCGACTGCGCTTGCGCACCCCATATCTAGATACTTACTGGCCGGTCACATCTCCGGCTACAGGGGGAGTTTTTCCCCTTTCAGCGGTTCGTTTGCGCTTGCGCGCCCCTCACTTAGATGGGGGGCGTGTCCATTCTGTGTCCCGTCCTATGACAGGCGTTCTCCTTTCCCTAAGTGCCGCACCTCCGGTTGTGCCGGCATGTCGCTCACCTGCGCCTCATTGGGCAAGTTATTTGTGTCTCACTTTGGCCGGTCACATCTCCGGCTACAGGGGGAGCTCTGCCCCTCTCAGCGGTTCGCTTGCGCTTGCGCGCCCCTCACTCAGATGGGGGGCGTGTCTATTCTGTGCCCCGTCCTGTGATAGGCGCTCTTCTTTTCCTAGTGCCGCACTTCCGGTTGCGCCGGCATGTCGTTCATCTGTGCCTCATTAGGTAAGCCATTTGTGTACTATTTATACAGGGGGTGCCTGACAAACAACACCTTCCCCTGACGAAGCCCTCTCTAGCAGGGCGATACGCGTTGGGCCGTGTGTCTCTTGGTCCACATTTTACCTGCACTTAGGGGACGGCGAAGTTTCCTCCTCCTCTCATTCCGACCATGTGGGTAATGGTATAATCCTTGGTGCCCTATTATGGGCTCTCACTGTAGGTGGGTTTGATACCCCGCTGTGGGTTATCTTCTGGCCCTTGGTTCAGAGTGCTTCCCTTTTTTTCCATAATTGGGTGGCTTGACTCTGTGTTTATTCCACTAGGGGATGTTCCCCTTGCTTTAGGGCTTGTTCCTGATTCTTTAGGGTTATACTTATTGCAGTATTCACACTTGCCCCCCCTTGTCTGTGCATATATGCCCATGAGCCAGATGGTGGAGTGTCCCGCTATATACTAGGGTGTGCAGGTTTATATTATATTATATATGTGTATTGTACAGTTTATATATGTATGTGGACCATGGTTTTCATGTACTATTGTTTTTAAGTATGTTTTATGGTTTTCTTGAAGTTGCTGTTTGTCAATAAAATTCCTGTTGTTATATTTTGTATATTGTCATTTATTGGTTTTGTGGTGTGCATTCGTTTGAGTGGCTTCTTTTCTTTTTTGTGTAGTTCCTGCGTTTGAGGCGTATCTGCTCAAGTGAACAAGACTTTATTAGTCGGGCAGGTGAACTTACGTCTCGTTTCCTGGCGAGGGGATACAGCAGGCGTGTTCTCAAGAAGGCCTATCATCGGGCTAAACACTCTGATCGGGATGGTCTCCTCTATGGAAACAATCCTGGGAATCGGAGTGGTGGTAATCAAATTAGGTTTATTACATCTTACCATTCTATGCACGCTGATATGCGACTGGCAATGAAGAGAGCTTGGCCAATATTGCAGGCTGACCCTATAATCAAGAAATTCCTTCCAAAATATCCTCTTATGACGTTTTGGCGTGCTAGAAACCTGAGGGATCAGCTCACCAACAGCCATTATGTTGGCCAGACTATGCCTACGTTCCTCGACGGCGCTGCCACACGGAGTGGTTGTGCTCCATGTGGTAAATGTGTTGCCTGCCCTAATATTGAGCGTTGTTCGTCTTTCTTTAACTCTGACGGTAGTAAGAATTACATCATTAAAAAACGTATAACCTGTACATCCAGATACGTTATATACTATGCTACCTGCCCTTGCGGCCTTATATATGTTGGCTTGACCACAAGGCAATTAAAAGTCAGAGTTAGAGAACACGTCCTTGGTATTCAGGCGGCAACCACATGTCTTGATGTTACCACCCTTAAAACACTACCAAGACATTTCAGAGACTTCCACTCCTGTGACGCAGCGTCGTTGCGGGTGCGTGGCATAGATCTGCTCAACATTAATATTCGGGGTGGTGGGTTGTCCAAACGCCTTGCATAACTTGAGTCAAGGTGGATTTGGACACTGCGTACGATTTATCCTGATGGGTTAAATGAAAATATTTCTTTTGCCCCATTTTTGTGATCCACGTCTGTTTGTGCATTGTATAGATTGCGTCATCCATGGCGAATGTTTCTTTTATTTTACTGGGATTTTAACTTTATTCTTTTATCTTTTGTCTATGTAGTGGTGATGGTTTGGAGCCGTACATATATGATGCTGCTGGCAGATTTCGTCTGCGTGTCAAAATCTGGAGCCTGTTTTTACTAATATCATCATGTTGTATACTTTGTTGTACTATTTTTTGTGCATATATATATATGTATGTTTATGCTTTCTGATGTTGCTCTTGTCCCTTGATGTCCATCTATGAGGGACACATATATATGTACGTACATATGTTTATGCATAAGGTATTGCCCTTGTGGCTGTGTCTTTCATTTTAGTAGAGGGATTGGTGGTTGGGTTGTTAGTGCTATCTTGATGTCTGCATGGTCTATGGGTGTGTTTTCTGTGTATGCATACGTATGTGCACTTGTGTGTACACATATGTGTATGTGCAGTGTTTGCATTCCCGTTTTGCAGTTATGTATATTTATTTATGTATTAATGTTTTCACACGCCTTTGCGGTCTTCCGCATCTTTAACACTGATCTTGCATGTATTTTCTTCAGTATTGTTAGACTATGGGGCATCTGTGCAATTTTTGTATATAAGATACGTTCTGGGCTTCCGCCCTCTCTTTATACCCATTCCAAGATGGCGGCGCTGTGCCCGGTCATTTGTGCGCAGGCGCCGGGGTTCAAGCCAGTGCGCGCACCTGTCTCTGCCGTCCGGCATTGGTCACGTGGGGCCCCACGTATTTCCGGTGCCGGCGGCCATGTTGTAGGTGGCGCGCGCTGTCCGGAGCCCTTCCATGGCTACTGGGGCGTTCCTACTCGTTTTATTTGCTTCCTGCCGGCAGCGCTTAAATACGCGCGCCAAATCTAGTATGGCTACCCCCTGATGAAGGAGCTGCCCGCTCCGAAACGCGCGTCGGGGTCAGGCCTGCCGTTCCTTATACCTGTGTTGTCTGCCAGAGGTATGTTGCCTGCTATAGGTATGCTGATATATGCATAATTCTTGCTGTGAATCCCCTATGTGAGGGCACTTGCCCTATATTTGTTAGAGTATGTACCATTTACCTTATCATGTGGGGAGGTGTCGGCTAACATTGTATTAGCACAGCAGCACGGTCTATTGATCGGCTTTCTGGTCTGTTTTGCATTGCCATTTGGATGCACTTGCATCCCCTACTGTACCCCTGTTCTGTGTCTGGTGTTGTTTTAATGTATTCTAATAAAGAGTTATTTTTATGGGACCATATGGCTGCCTAGTTCTCCTTTTTTCTTCTTTAGTATATGCCATTTGGCAGCTGGCCCCCAATTTATCCATCTAGCATATTCTATTTTTCATGATATTTCACCTTACCCTACTATTATTGATTTTATAATATGCTGGCTTCAGTGTTATTATATTATAGTTTATAACGCAGAGCCGTGAAAATAAAAAATATTTTTTTTCCACGAAAATGATATTTTAGCTCCCAGGTTTTTTTTTTCCCAAGGGTAACAGGACAAATTGGACCCCAAAAGTTGTTGTCCAACTTGTCCTGAGAACGCTGATACCCCATATGTTGGTGGGAACCACTGTTTGGGTGCACAGGAGAACTCGGAAGGGAAGGAGCAGTGTTTTAGTTTTTCAAAGCAGAATTGGCTGGAATTGAGATCGGATGCCATGTCGCGTTTGTAGAGCCCCTGATGTGCCGAAACAGTGGAAACTCCCCAATTCTAACTGAAACCCTAATCCACACACACCCCTAACCCTAATCCCAATGGTAACCCTAACCCTAACCCTAACCCTATCCCCAACCCCAACCCTAACCCTAGTCCTAACCCTAGCCCTAACCCTAATGGGAAAATGGAAATAAATACATTTTTTTACATTTTATTATTTTTCCCTAACTAACGGGGTGATTAAGGGGGGGTTTGATTTACTTTTATAGCGGTTTTTTGGCGGATTTTTAGGGTTGGCAGCTGTCACACACTAAAAGACGCTTTTTATTGCAAAAAATAGTTTTTCCATCACCACATTTTGAGAGCTATAATTTATCCATATTTTGGCCCACAGAGTCATGTGAGATCTTGTTTTTTGTGGGACGAGTTGACGTTTTTATTGGTACCATTTTCGGGCAAATGACATTTTTTGATCGCTTTTTATTCCGATTTTTATGAAGCAGAATAAACAAAAGCCAGCAATTCCTGAAATTCTTTTAGGGGGGGCGTTTATACCGTTCCACGTGTGGTAAAATTGATAAAGCAGCTTTATAGTCCAGGTCAGTACGATTACAGCGATACCTCATTTATATCATTTTTTTATGTTTTGGCGCTTTTACACAATAAAAACTATTTTATATAAAAAAATAATTGTTTTTGCATCGCTTTATTCTGAGAGCTTTAACTTTTTTATTTTTCTGCTGATGATGCTGTGTGGTGGCTTTTTTTTTGCGGGACAAGATGACGTTTTCAGATGTACCATGGTTATTTATATCCGTTGTTTTGATCGCTTGTTATTCCACTTTTTGTTCGCCTGTATGATAATAAAGCAATGTTTTTTGCCTTGTTTTTTATTTATTTTTTTTGCGGCGTTCACTGAAGGGGTTAACTAGTGGGATAGTTTTATAGAGCGGGTCGTTACGGACGCGGCGATACCAAATATGTGTACATTTATTGTTTTTTTTAATTTACATAAATAAATGGATTTACTGGGAATTTTTTTTTTTTTTATTTATTTGGGGATTTTTTTTTTTTTATACATTCTATTTTTTTATTTTTTTTTACTTTCCACCATTGTCCCAGGGTGGGACATCACTGTATTAGACCAGATCGTTGATCTGACAGTGTGCATAGCACAACGATCTGACAGGCAAGTTCAGGAGGCTTTCCGGCGCCTGCTCTCAGCAACTCTCAGCAGGCGCCGGCTAGCCAGGTCATTTCATGACCCGAAAGGAGTCCCGCGGCCATCTTGGATCCGGGGACTCCTTCCGGGTCACTGGAGCAACGCGATCTCATCGCGTTTCTCCGGTGGGAGAGCGCAGGGAGCCCCCGTCCCTGCGCGATCCCCCTCTATGCCGCTGTCACTACTGACAGCGGCATCAGAGGGGTTAAATGCCCGCGATCGGCGCTACCGCCGATCGTGGGCATTGCTGCGGGGTGTCAGCTGTCATATACAGCTGACACCCGCACCCGATCACCGCGGCGCTCAGTGCGAGACCGCGGTGATCGGTGCGCCATACTAGTACTGCTGCTGGCACAAATGCAGTGCCGGCAGCGCAGTACTAGTACGGCGCATGTCACGAAGGGATTAATTTTTCTCAGGGCTTATAGGAAATATTTTTACAAAAAACCGAGGTTCGTTTTTTTCCTGAGTGTGCCAATTCTCTACATGTAATCATGAAATATTTTTCAGACACAGTGCAAAGCTCAGAAGTCAAGGAGCGACATATTTTACTGTTATCGTTTGCAGATACCGTGACCCTTTGGTAGAGCCCATGAGGTGCCAGAACAGCAGAACCCCCCATAAGTGACCCTATTTTACAAACGACATCTTTCAATTAATTCATCTAGGGGTGCAGTGATCATATTGACACCACGGGTGTGTCACAGAATTTTATACCATTGAGCCGTGAAGAAAAAATAACTACATTTTTACCATCAAAATTTAGTTTTAGCCCCAGATTTTTTATTTTCACACTAGAAGTGGGTAAAAATGCCACCAAAATTAGTCCTACAAGTTTCTACTGAATGTGGCAATTCCCCAAATGTGGCTGTACAGTACTACTTATCCATGCGGAGAGACTCGGGAGGAACTGAGCGCTATTCGCCTATTGGAGTGCAGATTTTCCTAGAGAATATAAGGGATAACACATGTAATGTGAAAAAATGCTGCACGGACCAAAGATTAATCCAAAGCATTGGAAAAGTAAGGTGTTTTTAGCACACATGGAAACAAAGAATGAATTTAGCCCTATAAATCAATTAGATGTGTTTTCCCTGGAAATGGAGAGGCTGTAGCTGGCCATGATCTTTCTTCCTTAATGAAAGTGCAATTTTTCATCTGTCTCCCCAACTTCAAGTAATTAGTTAAAGTGATGATGAAATTAAATATACTTTTGGCATTGAAAGAATAAATAAACCCAAGTTGAAACTATACATATTATTTAAATTAATATGCAAATTTTATCCAAAATAAATGTATCAAACCAGAAACTCAGTTTTTGTATTAAACACCTAGAAATACAGCACTGGATTGGAACTACTACTCCAAACTCTCACTGCACTGCTCGTGCAACCTCGAGAGCAGTTGAGTAGTTGATCCTTTCCACAAGGCTGCTTCCAGGCATGTGCTTCTTGTGATTAATTGAAAATTTCGTTATAAGAGATTGAATGCTGACAGTGATAAAGTAAACTTTTGTATTATCAAGTATTGTAATTTTTTTCTCAATATCTCAAGTTATCAATGAATACCTTCCATGGATGCAATCCCTGTGACATATAAAACAGATCTTATAGTTTAAAAGTAGTAAATTCAAATAACATATAATAAGCTGCTCACAAAGAAACTTTTATAATGAACAAAAAAACAAATTAATATTTTACCAACATGCCCATGATTCTCAAATAATATACTGCACATTGACTGATGTTTAGATTTCCAATAAGTGTAATTTTTCATTGTCAGAAACTGATCTGCAAAAGCAAAGTTATGCATGTAATCTTATCCTTCAGCAAACTGTAATGTGCATTTCACAGAAGGCTCAACACCTTACCTACAAAAAATCTCACCCTTCACAAGACTGTTTCTGCTAACATCATATCAAGTTGCTGATTAAGTACAGGAAGCTGATCTATTTCAGAATGTATAGAAATTCATCCTGCCTTTTACAGTCATCAAAGCATCCTGCTTCAAAATAGTTACTATATACTCTACAATTAAATATAACGGCTCTGCTAATGCTAATGCTAAGTATGTCTGTGGATGAAATTTTAATTTAGGCACTTTGTTCAACAGAAATGCAAACTATGTTTTTTTTATATTGCCACAAAAGGGGACCCAGGAATTATACAGAGATACTAAGCTCTCACTGATAGGGCATAAGTGTAGGCCAATTCTGTATTGATTAGACACACCTATCCTCACTGTAAACACCAACACCACCAATGGCTCTTCTGGTGAGAATAGTGCCTGATGCATAACACTATCCTTGACATCTCCAACATTGTTGGCTGCCATAATTTCTGCTCAGTGAGAATTGATCTTCATCAATGAACAACACTGAGGCCCTCTGGTACCTCACCCAGCGTAGATGATTCCTGGCCCAAGCAAGACATTGACGCCTGTGCCTTCTGGTATGGTCAGGTGTCCTTCCAGTTTGT
This sequence comes from Ranitomeya imitator, assembly GCF_032444005.1. Classification (NCBI taxonomy): domain Eukaryota; kingdom Metazoa; phylum Chordata; class Amphibia; order Anura; family Dendrobatidae; genus Ranitomeya; species Ranitomeya imitator. The sequence continues at coordinate 460,731,851 of NC_091282.1, read as the reverse complement.
CTAGCATGTAGACCACTCTGATGTCAACAGTTTCAAATGGTCTGATGTGACAGTTGGGTGCCTATTACCCCCTTACATGTGCATAAAATTGTGTGGGATTCATCATCCAGTTCTAAAGGACATTGTTCACAATGAAGCGGTCATCATTGTGGGATGAGGCCAAAAGACTTCCACTTCTCTGCCTTTTCTGTTACTCTTCTAGTGTCTCTTTGTATCTCCATTGCAACTTGATGATGACATTCTGTTACACTCAGTGGCCACTTCCGTCTAAGATCATCCTGCTTGCACCATAGCGAGGTACTGTTGATCAATTATTAGGTGTCATCTTGGTCTTATGATATCAAAATGTAAAGAGCAATTGTAAATACCAATTCTAATTGAACCCTGAAATGTATTGGCCGATTCATGGATCAAATACCTGTTATGAATTTTGCCATTAAGCTCCTTGATAGAGAACAGCAAGTTGTGCAAAAAGTACTGAAACAGTGAACAGTTGGTCATGTGCAATCAAACGTTTAGAGAAATTCATATTAAGGTAACTAGAAAAAATTAGAGTGCATTTTATATTTATCCTGAAATTTTGTCCAAAAGCCAAATGTCCCTAACTTTTTGTGAGTATTATATATCAAGAACAGAGCATTATGGCACTAATAGGCTACAACAAGACTGGTGAAGTCTTCTCTAATCAACTTCATAAAAATAGGCTTTAGAGATAAGCAGACCAATATGCGAATTCGAACAATTTGCAAATCAACTTGCTATGATTGGTAAAAAAGAATATGCCATTTCTCACACAGCTAAAGTCCCTGACTTTGATGCGGGCTCCGATGCTGAGCACACATGTTTCCGTGCACATGGCAGCTAATTTAATCAGCTGTGAGTTAAATCCTACTGTCAATCTTTGATAGAGGGATCTGCTGGAAACATGCTTTGGCTGGAAGCACGTCATGCCAAACGCACATTGGTGCCCCTGTGACATGATCGCAAGGTGCTGATGGACTGTCATGACAGCCATGAGTTTTCAGAGGAACCCCATGCCTGTCATTACAAGGGGGTTCGTGGTTGCAATTCATATGAGAATGTGATTTCTGCTTTAAGGCCTCTGTCACACGTCCAGATAATTCCGGTACCGGAGAAATCGGTACCGGAATTATCCGTGTCCGTGTGTCTGTGGGCTCACGTAGCACATCAGTGTGGCACACGTGTGGCAGCCGTGTGCCACCCGTGTGCCAACTGAGGACCACATGGACCATGCAAGAGACAGCGCTACAGTTAAGCGCTGTCCCCTGCTTTGGGTGCTGAATCCAGAATTCATTCCTTCTTCCCAGCAGCGTTCGCTGGAGAGAAGGAATAAAAAAATCTTTTTTTAAATTTTCTTTTCCCTTAAAAATAAAGTTTGTGGGTCCCCTCCCGCCTCCCATCCCCTGTGCGCCCCCCCCCGCTTGCCGGGAAATACTCACCCAGCTCCTGCGATGTCTCCTCTCATCGCTGGCAGCAGGTCCTGTGCATATTCCTCACTGTAATGAGCGGTACCACGTGACCGCTCACACAGGACCTGCTGCCGGCGCTGAGAGGAGACATCGCAGGAGCTGGGTGAGTATTTCCCGGCAAGCGGGGGAGGGGTGCACAGGGGATGGGAGGTGGGAGGGGACCCACAAAATTTATTTTTAAGGGAAAAGAAAATTTAAAAAAGGATTTTTCATTCCTTCTCTCCAGCGAACGCTGCTGGGAAGAAGGAATGAATTCCGGCTTCAGCACCACATGCAGGGGGGACAGCACTTACTGTAGCGCTGTCTCTCCTGCGGGCGGTACGTGCACACGGAGGAGAGTGCACACTGTTCTCCGTGTGCACGTGTGCGGGACGCTTTGCGGAACGCGCTGCCAGAGAAAAATGGACAGTCCATGAAAACAGGAGACATGTGAATGGGTCTACGTGTGTCAGTGTCTCCGGTACATGAGAAAACCGTCAGTACACGTACCGGAGACACTGACATGTGAAAGAGGCCTAACATAGCAGTGTTGAAGCACACTATGTGTATGTATAGCACAAGTGATTGGACTATCACAGCATCAAGTCACCAAAGGTGACTATTGAAGTCAGCAAAAAATGAAAAAGATACGTTTTTTAAAAATATGAAAAAAATATAAAAACCACAAAGTTCAAATCAACCCCTTTTTGCCCAACTGAAAATAAAATAACTAAAAAAACTTATATCCCTGCATTCAGAAATCTATCAAAATATAAAATAAATTATTCTGATCGGTAAACAACGTAAGGAGAAGCAAAAATTGAAACTCCAGAATTACATTTGTTTTAGACACCACAACATTCCAATAAAATGCAATAAGAGGCAATTAAAAAAATATATCAAGCCTAAAATGGTATCAATGAAAACTTAAATAAAAGCCATCACCCAGCCCAACCCCTGAAAAATGGAGACTCTATAGGTCTTGGAAAATGACGTTAAACGCAAAAACATTTTTCATACAAAATTCTGATTTTTTTTTTACCACTTAAATAAAAACTAAACTATACATGTTTGGTATCTGACCTGGGTAATTGTAAAGACAGATCAGTTTCACCATATATTGAACATGATAAATAAAAAATACAAAATCAATTGTGGAATTGCACTTTTTTCCTACTTTAAGGTACACTATATTGTAAAATCAGTGGTGCCATTCAAAAGTACACCTTGTTCCACAAAAAAAGCAAGCCCTCATACGCTATATTGATGGAAACATAAAAAAGATGGCTCTTGGATGAAAGGGAAGAAAAACGACAATGAAAAAATGAAAATGGCCACAGCATAAAGGGGGTTAATCCTGTGGATAACCACCTATTCTAATCTTAACTAACCCTATAAGCACCTTTTGAGTTTTTGTTGTACTTCTGAATTTACTAAAGAGACAAATATATATCTAATAACCTAACAATAGAATTTTTTCTATCCATTAAATTAATTTGCTGCACTTTGTCAATGCGAATGACAAATATGGGCATTCAAATTAGTTGTATTGATTGACAAATAGGAGATTTTGCCAACAAAGTATTATATTTCCATCCCCTCTTCCTAGTAGAAAAGTAGCTTTACCTTGTATTGACTGACTTAAAAAGCCAATATGAGATCAATGTATTTGTGGGAAAAATCGATTAAAAATAAAATATTACAGACCATTGTACTCAAAAGGAATGCATCAAATATCCAAATGAAACTAAAAGATTAGACGGTGCCAGTAATTTACTCAAAATAATGATATTCATTCATTATTATTATCAACCTAACAATTAGCATTTTGTATATCAACATGGAGGTGTCTATATGTCTATGTTTACAAACATAAAAAAGCAAATGTATTTTTTCTTGTAGATAAAGTTCCATAATATATGCTATGGTTGAGATTGAGATTGAGAAGAGTTTTCTCTCCTAGGTCCCAACAAATCAGTATTATTGATTTTAGAGAACTTTCTGCCTGAACTGTATCACATCATTCAAAGACTTCTGGGTTCTAAATGAGTTTACTAATGAGAAGGAAAAGCAATACTTTTAGTGATCAGTTATCAGTGTTTGCGAGTAGTGTTCTTTACATCTATACCATAGAACACACAAATTCTGTTTTAATTTCTGAAAAAGGTCAAAGTTTTCATCAACATATATTAGTATGCCAAAATCATCAGATGAAATACATTAAAGTAAGGAAGCGTGAGGGTAGAAGCTGCTCATATAGCAATGGAGTTACAGCAATCTTAATGTAGGTCATAGGCTTTTGGTTTAGACTTGAAAGTTTTAAAAAGTGGAAAAGACTCCAAGCAGTCTGGGAAGTATATGGAATGAACAAAAGATTGTTTGTGTGAGATAGAAGCAGAGCACAGAGGTCTTTGAGGACAAGAGATTACATGTGGGATGTAGTCGGAGATTACTATAGATCAAACATATATGGAGAGAATTGATTGAGCACAATGATGTATTTCTTTGTTTATTTTTTAAAGCTCAATTCCCTGGGAAGTGTGCAGCCTACTAAGGGATTGGCAGCTGAGAAATGCAGCAATAGAAGCAAGGAGAAGGTGGATTAATTTGTTAGTAACTTAAGGATAGTTCTGACAAGTGCAAAAGTATTAGGTGATAGGCCCCAAAAATTAAGTTGCAGTAATCTAAGTCAAAGATGATCATTGCAGTCACAAATATTATTGACTCAGAGTTTAAGAAATTGTGATTTCAGGAAATGTTTTTAAGTTGGCGGCATCAGAAGGTGGTGAAGGTTTAGATTTATGTTTTATAAAACAGGATTTGTGAAATTATAATTTGAAAGTTTCGCTGATTGATTTGCAACAAATGGATTAAAGGTAAATGGAAAGCACTGCAAAGTGTCCAATTGTCATATAAAGAAATATATAATTGTCTAAGGTCTCCTTGGACTGTACCCAACACCAAAAAGCTCTTTAATGCATGCAGTGCTTTAGTAATATCAAAATAACCTCAACATAGGAAACTATTGGTAAACGGATGGCAATCACTGGTAACCAATAACCTGTTACCCACAAATTAAACTCCTAAACTGCTGTGATGTCATACACTATGTGTTCAATTTGTTGGTCTGAGCCCCACCAGCTGCCGTTAACCTCTTAAATGCCGCTGTCAATCTCTGCAGTGGCATTTAATGTGCTCAAACCATGGGACATTTCATGCGCCCATCACCCACTTTCACAAGGCAATTGCAGGGTGCCTATGGGTTGCTATTTTTAATTGGGAGTCTGCTGAGCACAGGGTTAACAGCAGTGGCATTATGACGATGGCCATATAAGGGACATACAGTTAAGTCCATATATATTTGGACAGAGACAACATTTTTCTAATTTTGGTTATAGACATTACCACAATGAATTTTAAGCAAAACTATTCAGATGCAGTTGAATTTCAGATGTTCAGCTTTCATTTGAAGGTATCAACATTAAAATTGGATGAAGAGTTTAGGAGTTTCAGCTCTTTAACATGTGCCACCCTGTTTTTAAAGGGACCAAAAGTAATTGGACAATTGACTACAAAGCTATTTCATGGACAGGCCGGGGCAATCCCTTCGTTATGTCATTCTCAATTAAGCAGAAAAAAGGGTTGGAGTTGATTTGAGGTGTGGTGCTTGCATTTGGAAGGTTTTGCTGTGAAGTAAAAATTCGGTCAAAGGAGCTCTCCATGCAGGTGAAACAAGCCATCCTTAAGCTGCGAAAACCGAAAAAACCCATCCGAGAAATTGCTACAATTTTAGGAGTGGCAAAATCTACAGTTTGGTACATCCTGAGAAAGAAAGAAAGCACCAGTGAACTCATCAATGCAAAAAGACTGGGGCGCCCACCAAAGACAACAGTGGTGGATGATCGCAGAATAATCTCAATGGTGAAGAGAAACCCCTTCGCAACAGCAATCCAAGTGAACAACACTCTCCCGGAGGTCGGCGTATCAATATCCAAATCTACCATAAAGAGAAGACTGCATGAAAGTAAATACACCGTCTTCACTGCACGGTGCAAGCCACTCATAAGCATCAAGAAGAAAAAGGCTCAAAAACATCTAAAAAAGCCAGCACAGTTCTGGAAGAACATTCTATGGACAGATGAAACCAAGATCAACCTCTACCAGAATGATGGAAAGAGAAAAGTATGGCGAAGGCGTGATACAGCTCATGATCGAAAGCATACCACATCATCTGTAAAACACGGCGGGGGCTGTGTGATGGCTTGGGCATGCATGGCTGCCAGTGGCACTGGGCCACTAGTGTTTATTGATGATGTGACACAGGACAGAAGCAGCCGAATGAATTCTGAGGTATTCAGAGACATATTGTGTGCTCAGATCCAGCCAAATGCAGCCAAACTGATTGGTTGTCGTTTCATACTACAGATGGACAAAGACACAAAACATAAAGCCAAAGCAACCCAGGAGTTTATTATAGCAAAGAAGTGGAATATTCTTGAATGGCCAAGTCAGTCACCTGATCTCAACCCAATTGAGCAGCATTTCACTTGTTAAAGACTAAACTTCAGACAGAAAGGCCCACAAACAAACAGCAACTGAAAACCACCGCAGTGAAGGCCTGGCAGAGCATCAAAAAGGAGGAAACACAGAGTCTGATGATGTCCATTAGGGTTGAGCGACCTTCACTTTTATAGGATCGGGTCGGGTTTCACGAAACCCGACTTTTGGAAAAGTCGGGTCGAGTGAAATCGGCCGATCCTATAAAAAAGTCGGGGTCGGGGTCGGCCGAAACTCGAAACCCAATGCAGTGCATTGGGTTTCCATGGTTCCCAGGGTCTGAAGGAGCGGAAACTCTCCTTCAGGCCCTGGGATCCATATTTAAGTGTAAAATATAGAATTAAAATAAAAAATATCCTTATACTTACCCTCTGACGTGCCCTGGTACTAAACGGGAACCTTCCTTCCTTAGAATCAGCCTTCCAGGACCTTCGGTGACGTCGCGGGTGACGTCGCGGCTTGTGATTGGCCGCGCGGCCGCCCATGTGACCGCTCGCGCGGCCAATCACAAGCCGCGACGTCACCCGCGACGTCACCGAAGGTCCTGGAAGGGCTGATTCTTAGGAAGGAAGGCTGTCGGAAGGAAGCATGGCGCTTCCGAGGGTGAGTATTATTAGGTATATACTCACCCTCGGAAGCGCCCTGCTTCCTTCCGACAGCCTTCCTTCCTAAGAATCAGCCCTTCCAGGACCTTCGGTGACGTCGCGGGTGACGTCGCGGCTTGTGATTGGCCGCGCGAGCGGTCACATGGGCGGCCGCGCGGCCAATCACAAGCCGCGACGTCACCGCGACGTCACGGCAAGGTCCTAGAAGCGCGGATTCGAAGGAGGAAGGCTGCCGGTTAGTACCAGGGCGCGTCAGAGGGTAAGTATTGCAATATTTTTTATTTTAATTCTATATTTTACACTTTAATCTGAATTCCGATACCAATTCCCGATATCTTAAACATATCGGGAATCGGGATCGGAATTCCGATTCCAGATTCAAAAGATCGCCGACTTCATGGCCGACCCCCCACTGGGGTCGGGTCGGGTTTCATGAAACCCGACCTTGCCAAAAGTCGGCGACTTTGAACAATTTCGACACGTTTCGCTCAACCCTAATGTCCATGAGTTCAAGACTTCAGGCAGTCATTGCCAACAAAGGGTTTTCAACCAAGTACTAGAAATGAACATTTTATTTAAAATTATTTACTCTGTCTAATTACTTTTGGTACCTTTAAAAACAGGGTGACACATGTTAAGGAGATGAAACTCCTAAACCCTTCATCCAATTTTAATGTGGATACCCTCAAATGAAAGCTGAAAGTCTGAACTTCAACTGCATCTGAATTGTTTTGTTTAAAATTCATTGTGGTAACGTCTATAACCAAAATTAGAAAAATGTTGTCTCTGTCCAAATACATATGGACTTAACTGTGTATACCATTTATAACAGGATGGGGCCCAGGATAAGGGACATATATACCAGGATGGGGGATATATATACTAGGATGGGGCCAAAGGTAAGGGAGTTATATACCAGGATGGGAGATATATATACCAGGAAGGGGCCTAGGATACAAGACATATATACCAGATGAGGCCCAGGATAAGGGACATATATACCAGGTTGGAGGGCATGTATATGCTAGGGAGAGGCCAGGTTGACTGACATATATACCAGGATGGAGAGTATATATATATATGACAGAATTGAAACAGGATGAGGGACATTCATTATGATACCAGGATAGAGATGCTGCACATCTCATATCTTCACAGCATAGACAATAGCCTTCAGATGACCCTAGCATCTGAAACAACGGATACTGGAAGCCTGTGCTAGCATTTCTTCAGTTGTGTTGCTATCAGTGTGTCAGGAGTGGGAGAAGAAGGTTGCATTGACAATCCAACACAATCGGCAGCACTTTGAAGACATTTTATAAGTGGTCATAAACTTGTAAATTACTCATGAATGAATAAAGCTACATTAAAACCAGGCACAACATTGTTTTTCTTGTGAAATTCTCAATAAGTTTGATGTGTCACATGACCCTCTTTCCATTGGAAAAAATAAAGTTGGATCCAAAATGGCCGACTTCAAAATGGCCACCATGGTAACCACCCATCTTGAAAAGTTTTCCCCCTCCCATATACTAATGACAGGAAGTTGATATTGCCAACCATTCCTATTTTATTTAGGTGTATCCATATAAATGGCCCATCCTGTATATATATGTATGTATATATTTAGGTGTATCCATATAAATGGCCCATCCTGTATATATATATGTATATATATATATTCATACCAAGGTTGGGAGGACCCAGTCGAAATTTTGCACTTGGGCTCATCGGACTCTAATTATGCCACTGGTTATTAGTCAAGTGAGTGTTTGACCATATTATCATTTTTGCGCATGTTTTCCCACTTCAAACCGTATAAATTTGAATGTCTATTGGATGAAGCATAAGAGGTGATGTGTAATGAAGGAGGATGTGACCCAAAGCTATTAACACCCTTTATCAAACTGTACACAATAATTACACAACTTGATATTGGGAATGTGAGGGACCTTCTTAAATGGGAAATTTATGGTAAATGAAAACAGTCAAGTCTCTTATTGTCTGAGAGGTTGTGGTTTGTGCATCCCATATAATTGATCAAGAATGGGTTAAGAAATTGACAGATTCCATGGATGGAAGAGTTACGACTGTTACTGAAAAGAAGGGTCACTATATGGGTCACTGGTATACCTCTCCCTTATTTCTTCTCTAATCACTCCAACTCATTAATTATTGAGATATTTTTATCCTTTTCATTTACTGACTTAATCCTGTTGTGTGGATTAATAACCGGTTCATACATTTTATGTTTATTTGGTTGGTAGATGGCAGCAGATTTTTATCAATAATGTCTCTATACATTTCTTCATTTATCCTTCCTTCAATTATATGAAGTTTGCCAATGCTGCATGCTGAAAAACAGTACCACACCATGATGTTTCCACCTCCAAACTTCACAGTAGGTGTGGTGTTTTGGGGGTGATAAGCGGTGCTTTTTGACCTCCAGACCTAGTGTGTGTTATGGCATCTAAAAAGTAAAATTTTGGCCTCATCTGACCAGAACACATACTCCCAGTATTTCGCAGGCTTGTTTAATGTTGTTGAGCAAACTTTAAATGCACTTGAACATGCTTTTTTGTTCAGCAATCGAGGCTTGCATTGTAAGCATGTACATAGGTAGCGAAAAACCCAAAATGTAAGTTGGATAATGGGACCAACGCCAAGGCAGGACACTCAGTATGGGTAAATACTGCTAATAAAGCCTACCATTCACTTTTATACTTTGAGTAATATGCCCAAATAGGGACTGTGACTTATTCACTTTATGCACTTGTACTTTATTTGCCTATTTACACGTAAATTCACACTCAGGGGGTAACAGTGCTACATGACAAGAGACAAGTGGGCAACCTCATAATGATAATATGTATTTAGACTAACTTTGAGAGATTAGGCACCAATTAAATCAGCTGAAAAAAGTGTTTTGTTGAATACAACTCTCACCCTACAATTAAATTTCCAGAACCTCTTCAGGGTGGTGCATACACAAAAAGTTACTCATATAGTACACAAGTAAGAAGAGAAGAAATGGAGCTCTCACCTGGTCCTTGATGTTAAACTTCAGGCTTTTCCATCTGCTCACTCCCGTTACCTGCACACTGCACATCACACTTTAATATGATGTGGATGTTATTGTAATATGAATTAAAAAGAAGTTCAATATCAATGACTGGGTGATTGCTCCATTTCTTCTCTTCTTATCAGTGTGTATAATATATATTTTGGTCACAAACCCTTTCACATTGTAGATGGACGTATGACTTTTTGCCCTGCTCTGTCTTTGGACAGTACAGTATACAGTATATGTATGTATATATGTACATTGGTGAAAATAAGTACAGTTGAAAACAGAAATTTACATACACTATATAATAAGACACATATGCATGTTTTTTTCAAGATCTGACTTGAAATCAGAGTAATCCTTTCCCCTTTTAGGTCAATTAGGATTACCATAATTATTAATATTTGCCACATGTCAGAATAATGAGCGAGAGAGAATGTTTTAAGGCAATTTTATTACTTACTGCAAGGTCAAAAATTTACAGACATTTCATTAGTATTTGGTACCATTGCCCTTAAACTGATTGACTTGGGTGAAACATTTGGGATATCATTCCACAAGTTTCTCACAATATTTGGTCTGAATGTGGGCCCATTCCTCCTGACAGAACTGGTGTAACAGATTCAGGTTTGTAGGTCACCTTGCTCTTTGATTTAAATTATGTAATACATTTTCAATGTAGTCTCTGTTTATTCTTTTTTTTTAACAAATTTTTATATTGTAAGAATCTAAATGAGATGTATCTATTTATATCAGGGTCAAACACAAGTGGTTGTTTACAGTTTTATATATTACAATTGTTTTTGTCTCTTTTTGTCTTTATTTAGTGTGGCTTTGTATATTTTTAATGGCTTTGTATAGTTGTACATATTTCTATATTTGTACATTTGTACATGGACGTGACCAAATGAGGCCTATAAGGATCTTATTGATTACATACGTGTTCACCAAAGATGAAGGTTGTCCATCATTATTGTGAAAAGAAGGAAAGGAGCTGACTGTGGAACTGATCATGAACTTCTGACAGCAAAGATGTCTCTTGACTCTATCAAGCTGTGCAAACAGACTAGACGACAGACCATTTCCATATTCGATTTGACCAACATACCAGAAGTTTTGTTAAATGGTTGGCAAAATCGATTTTCCTCACTTGACACGGATGAAAGCCTGAGGAATTATGGACACATATAAAGACTATTATTACTGAAAAAGCCAGTAAGACAAAAAACAAGAGGCAGAAGAGACCCCTGCAGCCACGGATAACATAAGAGACCATAATGATCATAGAAGAAAGGTGAGTGGCAAAAGTAATAGGCAACAAGCAAGACGTACAGTACAGACCAAAAGTTTGGACACACCTTCTCATTTAAAGATTTTTCTGTATTTTCATGACTATGAAAATTGTTCATTCACACTGAAGGCATCAAAACTATGAATTAACACATGTGGAATTATATACTTAACAAAAGAGTGTGAATCAACTGAAATTATGTCTTATATTCTAGGTTCTTCAAAGTAGCCATCTTATGCTTTGATGACTGCTTTACACACTCTTGACATTTTCTTGATGAGCTTCAAGAGGTAGTCACCGGGAATGGTTTTCACTTCACAGGTGTGCCCTGTGAGGTTTAATAAGTGGGATTTCTTGCCTTATAAATGGGGTTGGGACCATCAGGTGTGTTGTGCAGAAGTCTGGTGGATACACAGCTGATAGTCCTACTGAATAGCCTGTTAGAATTTGTATTATGGCAAGAAAAAAGCAGCTAAGTAAAGAAAAACAAGTGGCTATAATTACTTTAAGAAATGAAGGTCAGTCAGTCCGAAAAATTGGGAAAACTTTGAAAGTGTCCCCAAGTGCAGTGGCAAAAACCATCAAGCGCTACAAAAAAACTGGCTCACATGAGGACCGTCCCAGGAAAGGAAGACCAAGAGTCACCTCTGCTTCTGAGGATAAGTTTATCCGAGTCACCAGCCTCAGAAATCGCAGGTTAACAGCAGCTCAGATTAGAGACCAGGTCAATGCCACACAGAGTTCTAGCAGCAGACACATCTCTACAACTGTTAGGAGGAGACTTTGTGCAGCAGGCCTTCATGGTAAAACAGCTGCTAGGAAACCACTGCTAAGGACAGGCAACAAGCAGAAGAGACTTGTTTGGGCTAAAGAACACAAGGAATGGACATTAGACCAGTGGAAATCTGTGCTGGTCTGATGAGTCCAAATTTGAGATCTTTGGTTCCAACCATCATGTCTTTGTGCGACGCAGAAAAGGTGAACGGATGGACTCTTCATGCTTGGTTCCCACCGTGAAGCATGGAGGAGGAGGTATGATGGTGTGGGGGTGCTTTGCTGGTGACACTGTTGGGTATTTATTCAAAATTGAAGGCATACTGAACCAGCATGGCTACCACAGCATCTTGCAGCAGCACGGTATTCCATCTGGTTTGCGTTTAGTTGGACCATCATTTATTTTTCAACAGGACAATGACCCCAAACACACCTCCAGGCTGTGTAAGAGCTATTTGACCAAGAACGAGAGTGATGGGGTGCTACGCCAGATGACCTGGCCTCTATAGATGGTTGGGGTGAGCTGGACCGCAGAGTGAAGGCAAAAGGGCCAACAAGGGCTAAGCATCTCTGAGAACTCCTTCAAGATTGTTGGAAGACCATTCCTGGTAACTATCTCTTGAAGCTCATCAAGAGAATGCCAAGAGTGTGCAAAGAAGTCATCAAAGCAAAAGGTGGCTACTTTGAAGAACCTAGAATATAAGACATAATTTCAGTTGTTTCACACTTTTTTGCTAAGTATATAATTCCACATGTGTTAATTCATAGTTTTTATGCCTTCAGTGTGAATGTACAATTTTCATAGTCATGAAAATACAGAAAAATCTTTAAATGAGAAGGTGTGTCCAAACGTTTGGTCTGTACTGTATACAACATCAGTAAAAGACAAAAGTGAGCTATTCGAGCAGACAAAGAACTTTATATCAAAGGATATTTACAGAGATAGAAAGGGTACAGCTAAGGGCCAAGACAAGTAAGCATACCTAAGGTTCACAGAACTAAAAGGAAAGCTTAAACCAATAATGAGCATGTTGAAAGACAGGAACAAACTAACTGGGCCAGAACAGATCAAGGAAAGATGGAAAGAACACACAGAGCAACTCTACAAGAATGAAGAAACAGACTGGAAATAAGAGAGGCAGAACATACTAAAAGATGAAGTTGTTGCTGCAATAAAGCTTCTGTCTAAAAAAAAAAAAAAAGCCTGGATGTTGCAATATTCCAATAGAGCTAAAAAAAAGTCTTCTGAAGCTGAAGCAACAGTTGATGTCATCACATTCCCATGTCAACAGATGTGGACAACTGATAAATGGTTGAAGGACTGGACAAGATTAGTGTTTATTCCTATTCCAAAGAAGGAGGTGCTACCAAGTGTAGAAACTATTGGACTACTGCTCTTACACCTCCTGTCAGTAAAATACTACTGAAGATCTTGCAAAGACAGTTACAGCCTTACTTTGAAAAATAGCTGACAGAGGAACAACTAGGATTCAGAAATGGCAGAGAAACAAGAGATGTGATTGCCAGCAATTGATAAATAAAGGAAAAGGCCAAAGTAAACAACCAGGAGATCTAGCTTTGCTTCGTCAAATACAGCACACCCTTCGACTGTGTTGATCACCAGAAACTTTGGAATACCATCAAGGATATGGGTGTGCTGAATGATCTGATCAGCCTCGTTGGGAAACTTTACATCGACCAAGAAGCAGCAGTCTGCACGGACCACAGACCACGGCAACACATCATGGTTCAAAGCAGAGCTAGGCATCAGGCAAGGCTGCATCCTGTCAGAATTTCTCTTCAATTTATAAAATGCAAAAAAAGCTGAAGTGAAAAAGTAGTGCAAGGATAGGGTCTTATCTGATCAACAAATACCAGAAATTGTATCGATATATTCTGATGTGATCCAGGATTGAAAGGCTGTTGCGGATCCATGGGTGATTTCACCAGAAGAGCAGATAAAACATGAAAAGTTTGCGGTCCATATATGCAGATATGGACCACAAACTTTCTATGTATTTTTTGCTCTTCAATTTATATGCATGAGCTATTTTCAGGAAAGCTGACTTGGTGAAAGAGACAAAGGCAGTAAAATTGCTGGACGAATCATCAGAAATCTTAAATACACAGACGATACAACACTGATAGCAACAAGAAGAGATGGAATAAATGACTTATTACAGAGAAACAAAATGGAATCTCAAGCATGGGACTGCTACTCAACACAATGATGACAAAGATATTGACTGCTGCTAGGTACAACTGAGTCATATTTGAGATATATGGCAACAAACTGGAAGTTTTGAAGGATTTCAACCTGCTCGGATCGTTAATAACTCAAGATGAAGCGATGGCACCAGAAATCAATAGGAGAATAACTTTGGGCAAATCAACAATGAAGTCGCTGGACAAGGTCTTCAAATCGAGGAACATTTTGCTAGTGATGAAGACATGGCTCAAACATAGTTTGGTCTTTTCTGTGGTAGTGTACAGATGTGAAAACTGGATGATAAAGAAGCAATACAGAAGAAAAATCAATGCCAGAAATGTGGTGCTGGAGAAGGATGTTATCAATTCCATAAATGGGAAGGAAAACAAACAAACAAACAAATTTTGGAACAAATCAAGTCAGACATGTAACTTGAAGCAAGTGTTAGGTCTCGAGTTCCCGCTTCTGCACAGTGGGAATCTCGAGCCGCCTCCGCTGCGGTCCCCCATTCCTATCCAGCCGCAGTGGAGCCTGCTCAGCAGGGACGTCGGTCCCAGCGTCTTGCTCGATCTCACTCTGTTCAGAGAGTTACTGCTGCTTCTTCAGCTCCTGCCATTAAAGTCAGTGCTGGTCAGCAGCGAGTGGACTTCTCTGGGACTAAGTCCTTGTCTGCGCACACTGAGCATGCCCAGGGCAAGATCTCCCGTTGGAGATCGAGGGTCATGTGCTCAGACTCTGCAGCGCATTCTATTGGTCCTCTTGGCAGGTCTTGGAAGGGCAAAGTTTCTGTGGCCACTTCCTGTCCTGCAACTATATAAACTGCGCATGACCGCACGGCCATGCGCTAGTGTACAATTGAATACGTGTGTTTGTTGTGAGTGCAAGTCGTTCATTAAATACCCCTACCCTATTGTATGACTGTTCGCATATGGTGTATGGCTGCTATCTAGCGCCCGACTAATCACTCAACGTGTCACACACGTATCAGCGTCTATTGCTGTGACCGCCAGTGCGGTGCCACGCGCCAGTGTGCGCTTCCTGACCAACGTCTGGGTGCTTAGTGGTACCTGCCAGCACGGCACAGTTCGCACTTCGGTGCTATAATGATATATTTCCTTACACACCCAGTAGCGGTGTAGTGCCAGCAAGGGTCTAATCGGACTACAATCCCTGTTGGGGTTAAGTTCGCTGACCACTTGCTCGCGCTCTATGTGCGGTACCGCGGTCCTGTGACGCAACAGGATCGCTTTCTTCACGCTGGGTGAGGTTTAACCCACGCGTGTATACTTTTGGATACCGCCATATAGTCTGTCATTTCCTAGCAGCAGGTTTCACCTGCACGGTGGACCCCGGACTGCGAACGCATCTATATCATCTCTCTTGGTGCGTTCCGCCAGTCCTAACAGCAAGTATCATCAAGGTAAGACTTGTCTACTTTTGAAACATCATGCGTAGATATCAATCATTGGACAAATGACCTCATGATAGGAACAATAGAAGGAACAAGGCAAAGAGGAAGACAAGCAACCCGATGGCTTGATAATATCAAGATAATTACAAAGAAAACCCTGGTGGACCTATCTAGGCTTGCAGAAAGTAGATCTTCCTGCAGAGCGTTCATCCATCAAGTCACCATGGCTCGTGATTGAGCTAAAGACCTTAAATAATTGCAGATTTAGTCTGATTAGTGGATGTTCCATGTGTTTACATTGTGTCTCATTCTTATGTCATTTAATATCATTTACACTGTTCATAAGAGCATTTCAGGCTTTATTTTGTTCTACTACCCTTAGTGCTTTGTTTCATACATATTTGAGGTATTGACACATTCGTAAGAAATTGGGAAACAGGGGGCGTGGCCTAGGCAGCAATGGTGTAAGGTGTGCGGTGCCTAAGCTCCTGAGTGACATCGTCTGAAATCAACTCAAACCGTGGAAAAACAGCATCCTTTGGTAAAAATAATCGAGGATATGTTCCCAGTATCTCTCTAGGATAACAGAGAGCCTAAATTTGTGACTTAATTGTCTCTTCTGAGAGAAATTCCTGTCAGCATTTTGAGGCCTGTCAATCTTTGTGACAGGAATCCTCAGCTGTTTTTCCTGCCGGTTTTCTCCCTGTTAAATTGACTGTGATTCCTCAACTTGTCCACCCAGTACTGTGACAACCCACCTGACAACAGAAGAACCCTCAAAATTAATGGGTCACAGAGTTTATTACCTTCACCCCGACACCGGCCCGGCTAATTAGAGAAGTACCAGCTCTCCGGGCACCATCTTAGAAAATCTAACACAATAGGAGTATTTACCTGCCCATCTCTATACAGCACCAAGCCTCCCCGGTCTGAAAGGCGGAGGCAGAAAAGAACAATTAAGGATTCAGGGAGGATCCGGTGAAGTGACAGACAGCGCTTCTCGCCACCTCCAACACTCCCCTGGACTTCGCATCATAGGAGAAAACAGAAGACGGCGCCATTTTATTGGTGGCCAGCGGCGGACCAGGCGACACACACGACCGACTCCTGTTAAAGCTGCGCTGGACAACCCAAGCTGGACCCGATCAGCTGCAAATCTAATCGGCGGTAAGTTCCAGCTCC
Source organism: Ranitomeya imitator (assembly GCF_032444005.1). Classification (NCBI taxonomy): domain Eukaryota; kingdom Metazoa; phylum Chordata; class Amphibia; order Anura; family Dendrobatidae; genus Ranitomeya; species Ranitomeya imitator. The sequence goes on along the minus strand of NC_091282.1, from coordinate 460,715,286 downwards.
TGGCTGGGAAAGTCCCTGCACCGGAAGACGACAACGCGGCAACACAAGCTGAGGACTTAGACAGCCGGCCGGACTGCTTCAGCGCCATTTCTGGAGGTGGTGAGTTCCAGCCGTTGGCTTTGAAGACCCTGCCAGATCCACTAGCAAGAAGAGGAGACTACAACACAACTAATCCTGCTGACGACTAGTTAGGAGCCTGCAGGGCTTTTAATGCAAAAGAGCTATAACCTAATTTCTCTGGTAGGATCAAACCCAGGTGAATAGTATTAGTTTACACACCCCTCTGCATCTCTGCATAGTCATAACTACTGCCTGCCTATATAGTACCTTCTCTCTCCTAAATTATATTCTTAGGGTTATTCTAATAAGCAACCCTTTGTCTCTTACTTCAGAGTTACCAGTAGAGAATTCTGATTAATCCTCCCCAAAATTCTTCCACGACAACATATAAATCATTCTATATAACTCCAACTTTGCTGGGAGATTTAGAGTGTGGGCAACCCTCCTACCCTATTCTGTGACTGTCTTAGTTACTACTATCTGAATTCTAGAGCACGGGTCGGGGATAATTATGAGTAAATCCTCGGCCAAACCCCAATTCTCAAACATGGCCTTATCTAATTCTCAAAAAGCCCAAAAATTTAAAGGGGTAGGGCGAAATACATCAAAAGACTTGATAACTAAAACAAGTCCCAATAGGTCCAGGTCCCCACTAAAAGATGAGGAAGATTCAGACCACGAAAAACTCTCTAACCAAAATGAAGTAAAACAATCCTCCCCCACTACTATTATAGAGATGGATTCATCTACCTCTTTAAAGAGAAAATTCCAGAGGTTATAGCCGAAAAATACACTACTCCACATGACTAATCTGACGAGGTCTCAGAAACCTCTCCTAACTTGAGTCCAGCTAAATCCAAGCAAAAAATAAGTAACCCAAACATAGATAATACCCAGGGATTTGATCTGAATTCTGTGGGGATTCTTATATCTAAATTGACAGAGAAAATGGACAAATTCGAAAATGGTATGAATGAAAAATTTGATAAACACAATAAATTACTAGAAGACTCATTGTCCCTCCTCAGCAAAAGGATGGACGGGTTTGAGGACAGAATTAAAAAAATAGAAGAGAGGCCAGATCTAACCTCTAAAATAAATAAAGACATCACAAAAGAGTTGCACAAGCTGAAGCTCAAAGTAGCGGATTTAGAAGATCGAAATCGCAGAAACAATATTAAAATTAGGGGCATCCCCGAGACCATAGGCCCAAACAAACTGGAGGAATTTACCAAAAAATTATTCAGGAAAATTATTCCCTCCCTAACAGAGCAAGAGCTAGAAATTGACAGAATACATAGGCTGCGAAAACCGCCCACCATCCCTAAAGACCTACCCAGAGACACACTCATGAGAGTGCACTTCTTCAAAGCAAAAGAAAGAATCCAAAATTACTTTAGAGAAAATAAACATTTCCCTGAGCCATTTGAAAAACTAAAAATATATGCTGACCTCTCCAAAGAAACGATTGAAGGGAGGAAAACTTTTCAAAGCATTACCATACCTCTCAGGGACAATGAAATCTCCTATAAGTGGGGATTCCCACTCAAGTTAATAGTCAACTACAAAGGCAACTTTATCGTTCTTAATTCTCCAGAAGAAGGCAGAGACTTCTTGCACTCCATCAGTATTCCTCTTCAACCACGACATAAGGATCGCCTTGACTCTGATGGTAAAACATGAAGAGTTTTTGTTCAAGTTTATTGTTTACTTAAATGGGAAACTATCCCGATAAGAAGCTAATACCTATTTTTGGTCGTTCTTGTTAATGTTACATGGGTATAAGTTCAACAACCAAGAAGGTGTTGCTTGGGAGCTAGTAACACGAACTTTTCCCCCAACAGGTGAAGTCAGGTTCACCGTAGTGGACCACTTCAAGTGGACATTACAGTTTATTGTTTATTGTTCTTACTCTTACTTAACATATATTGATTTCTTAATCCTCACAGGTTTGCTGCTACACAATGAGTTTAAAGATATTATCTTACAATGTTAGAGGCTTAAATAGTCCACACAAAAGACACACCCTTTGGAGAGAACTATCCAAAAGCCATGCCGATATAATTTGTTTACAGGAATCCAAATTTAAACACTCAGACAACCCAAAATTTTCGCATAAAAATTTCCCACATATTTACAAGTCGGACAACACAAAAAAGAAAGCCGGTGTGGTCACAATCGTTAAAGGAACTATCTCATTTGAATTTCTAGAGGAGATCAAAGATGCTAAAGGGAGGTTTCATATTCTTGTTTGTTCCTTGAATAACCAGATTTGCACAATCATCGATATTTACGCCCCCAACACAGGTCAAATAGGTTTTCTGAACAAAGTAAATAAAAAAGTAATGTCAATCAAGAGAGGTGCCATGATTTGGTTGGGAGACTTTAATTTGGTACCAAATGCAAATATGGATTCCTCCACCCCAAATAGATGCCGACCACATACTTTAGACAATTGGATACACCAAAATGAATTATTTGACATCTTTCGGTGTCTAAACACCACTTCAATTGAATACACCCATTTCTCTGACCCTCATCAATCAGCGTCACGAATTGATTTAATCTTATCGGACATTTTTACGCTCCCTAAAATCTATAGAATCACAATAGAAAGGAAAACCTTCTCGGACCACTCCCCAGTTTCAGCAGAAATCCAAATTGGCCACTCGGTTAATAAAAATTCACTATGGAAATGTGACGCTAACCTACTACACCACCCTGACCATAGATCAATATTAGAAAAATCACTAACAAATTATTTCACAGAGAATTCACCTACTTAAACATCCCCTTTCACCCATTGGTGTGCCCATAAGGCAGTCATGAGGGGTATCATGATCCAAATCTCTGCAAAAAGGAAAAGGTTGCTTAGAATTCAGATTGAAGACATTCAAAATAAAATAAAAGACAAAGAAAACGAACAACTAAGTTTAAACCCCCCGTCTACTCAAATTAAAATAGAGCTACTGAACCTCAGGCAGGAGCTTAAGAAAATCATATTTTCATCATTCCACACCATGGTCAAAATTTCCAAAATGAAGCAATATTCCTCAATTAATAAGCCAACGCGTTACATGATTAATAGAATGAAAAAAATAAGACAAGCAAACAGGATCACCAAAATACAAACAAAAAATGGTACAACGGTATCTCATCCCCAAGATATAGCCAACTCCTTCGCAGATTATTACAGCAAATTATATAATTTACATTCCCAGCCCTCCACCCCACTTCCAAATGTTTCTGACATTGAAAAATTCTTGACCTCAATTAGCCTTCCAAAATTGACCCTTGATGATTTAGAAAACCTAACTTCCCCTTTCTCCCTAGAAGAAATAGAAAGAACCATTCTTCAACTCAAGGACTTTAAATCGCCAGGCCCTGATGGTTTTGGAAACGAATATTATAAAACCTTCACCAAATTACTCTCCCCACATCTACAAAACCTTTTTAATATAGCTAGTTCCTCAGGTAAATTCCCAGCAGAAATGTTAGAATCGACAATTATTTTAATTCCCAAACACAATTCGGACTTAACCCTTGTTAATAATTACAGGCCAATTTCCTTAATCAATACAGATCTGAAAATTTACTCCAAGCTAATTGCAAATAGGCTCAAATCCTATTTGCCGTTATTGGTTCATGGGGACCAAATGGGTTTTATAACAGGTCGTCAAGCGTCAGATGGTACTAGAAGACTTATCAACTCAATTAAATTGATTCATTCCTCTAAAGTGCCATCTGTAATTATTACTCTAGACGCCGAAAAGGCTTTTGACCGATTAAACTGGCTTTATTTAACATCAGTACTTCAAAAATTTGGGTTTAATGAAAAATATATCAACAGCGTAATGGCACTCTATTCAAAACCAACAGCCAAAATTTATGTAAACAAACAACTACTCCTCTACACCATTTAACATTTCAAATGGTACAAGACAAGGGTGCCCTTTATCTCCGCTGCTTTTTATTTTATCAATGGAACCACTAGCGCAATCAATTAGGCAAAATAATTCCATAAAAGGTCTACAAACGCGAACACGCCATTATAAGATAGGGCTCTTTGCCGACGACATGATGTTTACCCTGACGGACCCCTATGAATCAGTTTCGGAGCTACAAAAAACCCTTCAATTTTTTTCAACTATTACCCTTTTTAAGATAAACGAAAATAAATCCAAAATATTGCCATTTTACTTGACGGAATTAGAAACAAAGAAAATAAAAGATATAGTTTCATTCAGTTGGTCAGAAGGAGACCTAGACTATCTAGGTATAATCATTTCAAAAAACTTAGACACATTAATGAAGAAAAACTTGAACAAACTCTTGGAAAATATAAACAAAGACCTGGGTTTCCTCGGTACAAAAGACCTCTCATGGTGGGGCAGAGTATTGGCAACTAAAATTTTAATTGTCCCAAAAATCTCTTATATACTGAGAACACTTCCCCTAAAAATCAACACTTCCTACCTGACTAGCTTCCAATCAACAATAAATACGTTTATTTGGAATAAAAAAAGGGCCCGCATTTCCACAAACATTCTATATAAATGCAAGGAATTTGGGGGCATAGGCTTACCAAACATTACAGCTTTATATCTATCGAATTTAATAAAACAAAGCCAGTATTGGTTCATGAAAGAAGATCCTCCGAATTGGCTTGACCTTGAAATTGAACTTAACCATAGGAAATCTCCCAAAGAATTGGTTTTTGACCATATTCTCAACAGACCTTATAAGGCCTACGCCCATCACCCTATCTTTTCTCCCATTATATATGCCTGGAATAAATTGTCCAAACGAAAGAGAGGCTCCAACAGGAAAATCCTCCTCCAAAATACCCCTATAGAGATTATCATGCTTACCCAAAATATTAACCCCTCCCCCATATGGAGAGACAATGGGATTCAAAAATTAAATGATATTCATGATGGGGTTAAATTTCTCACCTTCAGCTCTATTAAACAAAAATTTAAAATACCCTCCTCAGCCTTTTTCCCTTACATGGTACAAAAGGACCAAGTTCAAAAATTCATTACAAACAAACCAAAAATATCTGAAGCAACTATTAATTTACTAAAAAATCCCACACACAATTTATTTTGGAATAACAAGCAAATATATCGGTGGTTTAACAATGACATACAATTCAATAAGTTAGCTCATATGATAAAATGGGAAGGGGATCTGAATGTAACGTTCACTCCAGAACAGTGGGAAAATGCAATCCACTTTACTTATGCATCAAACATCTGCATGACACTGAAAGAGGCTTACTATAAAATAATAACAAGATGGTACTATACTCCGGCTCGCCTTTCTCATCTGCCGTCAGGAGGATCTCCATTATGCTGGAGAGAATGTGGAGAGCGTGGAAGTTTGCTACATGTGTTTTGGTCATGCCCCCGGGTAAAACCCTTATGGAGGCAAGCCATAAAATTAATTAACAAATTATTAACAGGTAATATTATAGTTACCCCTGCAATGGCCTTGTTGTCCCTGAACTGGGAAAAAATAGACACAAATGTGAGATCTCTTATCATCCATATCTGCCTTGTGGTCAAACAAACCATAGCTTTCCATTGGAAGAATCCGACTTTACCGGCTTTTACTGAAATTATAGACCAAATTAACTTACACAAGACATACGAAGAAAACTTCGCAATAGTAAATAATTACTATACGAAACATGATAGGAAATGGAAGAAATGGGTTGAGGTAAACTCCAATCTATCGCATTAAAGGAAAGATGATGGCTTCTACATACCTGTGAGGTTATTACAACTTATTATATGCTCTTTGCTATTATTATATGCTATTATATGTTACTATATGTTAATCTGTTAAAAATTGTTAATCATTATCAAATTTTGTTTAAAATGGACAGTGTGTCCACAATGTTGTTCTTACCTTTCCCCAAACCCTCCCCACCTCCTTCCCTCTCCTTCCCCTATTCCCTTGTGAGCTGACTCCACATGCTAATATTAAATTTCAAAGATATAATAAAATTATTTGAATAAGTATGATCACAGGTTACCATTCCCCAAACCCATCACCCCTACCTCCCTCCCTCTCCTTACCCTTATTCCCTTGCGAGCTGACTATATGATTATTTCCACATGCTAATATTAAATTTCAAAGTTATAATAAAAATTATTTGAACAGAAATTGGGAAACAAACTGCAAAGTCCAGTGTCTCTTACTGTCTCTTGTGAAATTCAATATTTGAGACTAAATCAACGTTATAGAGGAAAAAATAGAATTTTTTTCATTTTCAGGATCCAAAGTTATAAAACTTCTTTGTTGCACCAATTGGTTCAAAATGCTCATTATACCCCTCAAATAATTATTTCAGGGGTGTAGTTTCCAAAATATTGTCACTCGTATGACTGTTTCTGCCACTCTAGCACCTGAAGGGGTGCTACAATATCTAAAAAAATAAATATCTATCATTCAAAAAAATAAATAGTGCTCCTTCCTTTCTTTGCCCAAAGAGTATTTATTACAAATGACAATGCTGCATTTGGAAGAAGTTATGTAATAAATTGTGAGGTGCTTTTTTTTTACAATAGAAATAGGTTTTGGGAAATTGAAAAAAGTAAGGCTAAAGCAACATTTAAGTTAAAAAAAATCTCATTTTTATTTTTTCCCAGACTTCCTGAATGCGGTTTTCAATACTTTTATCAGTTCAGTTTTCAAAATATAAGGTGGAGATTGTTAGGGTTGGCGGATTGCACTAAATAGATTTAATGAGGAAATGCAATCGCAACCTGGGTTCCACCATGCAGAGATGTAAAACTGCAGCTAATGTGAACAATTGTGGAGAACGCGATGAGTGATTGCTTGCTTGCACTGAGTTAAAAGTCACTCAGTGAGCAGCACAAGAAGTAGTGTCACTTGCACACAGTAACGAAGCTGATGCTCTGCAATAGAGCCGTGTCAGTCGCACACAGCAATGAAGCAGATGCTCAGCAATAGAGCAGTGTCACTCGCACACGGCAACGAAAGATATGATGCTAGACATGATCCCTGTTAAAATCACAGAGGATCGAAGCCCACCAACGGAGCTGGTAGCAACAGTGGTGAGACAGTCAGTAACAGCACTCAAACAACTCCTCTCCGGAGGTGCTGGAATTCTAGTGGCTATACGCCAGCCCTGAATCCATACGAACAAACTCCTCTCCGCAGGTGCCAGAATTCTAAGGGTATGTGCACACGTTCGGGTTTTTTCCCTTTCATTCGTTTTTTCACGATAAAAATGCTATATAACCGCATTAGAAACTGCAGACATATGCATCCTATAATTTAGAATGCATTCTGCAATTTTTGTGCACATGATGCGTTTTTTTCCGCGAAAAAAAACGCATCGCGGTAAAAAAAAGCAGCATGTTCATTAATTTTGCATTTTTTTTCGCGTTTTTCCTGCTATTCTATGCATTTGGAAAAATCGCAAGAAAAAACGCATCAAAAATGTGCAAAAAACGCATCAAAAATGTGCAAAAAACGCATAAAAAATGTGCAAAAAATGCGAAAAAAAACCACATGCGGATTTCTGGCAGAAATGTCAGGTTTTTGTCAGGAAAATTTCTGCCAGAAATCCTGACGTGTGCGCATAGCTTGATGGCTATCAGCCGACCCTGAGCACATGCTGACACAAACCACACAGTTGCAAAATACACTCACATATGAGATTAGGTTGACCTAGCGCACCGGCGTGCGCCTTTGAAAACCTTTTATACGTGAAGCTCAAGTCCATTCAGACAGGACCTTGCCCATGGACCAATCCGGAGTTGCCACATCACCAGAGCAGCTGTCGACTGACCACCAATGAGACATCACCACATTACAAGCATGCTCACAAGGATGATTTCTGGACTTAGTCTCCAGAGTGCTCACTCGTCGCTGACGACCGCTGGTTACCATAGGCTTGGCTGAAGAGCCAGCAGTAACCAGACAAATAGCACGAACCTGAGCAAGGCGCTGGGACTGATGTCTATGCTCAGAAGCACCCGCAGTGGTCAAAGCAGAATGGGAGACCGCAGATGCAGGCAAGGCCTGGGATCTGCCCATGCAGAGGGAATATCCCGGCACCTAACAGGGATTCTAGCGTATTGGTAACACCAGGGGGTTAAGGAAGATGCAACATCAGAACAACGTTTCCCCTCTAGATATCTATCATTGCCCACTCTATGTTTTTACATTTAGGAAAATGTTGACCACTCTCTTGACATATAAAAAAAGTGCACTCAGTGTTTTGACATCCCATAGAATTTGAGCTCAGCAGATTGGACCAGTGGAAAGAACTGGCCCAGTTAACTATGAAGGTGGTGTCCTGTCCAGCCCTTGTGCTGTCAGAGAAAGTATCCAGCATGGCCAGTAGCTTTGTTATATAAGAAGATCAGGTTAAGCTCTTCAAAAGTGGAAAACCTTCCATTTGTTTAAATAAATCAGGCATGCATTAGTACCAACTCTTATTCATCTACTGCAAATGCCAATGATAAAATCAGCCGTATCATTTGCTTGTCAGACCATTATCTTTCTTCTACATTGCCCTACTGCTACTGATAGCCCAAACTTAGCTTATTCCATGTCCATTATAGCATCAAAGCTTTACTTCTCTTGCTGCGTTTGTCATTGCTGGCCCTAAACTGCCAGACTTTGCATTTCTTGGCCCATCATATTTATCTATTGTGTGGCTGCTTCCTCTACAACTGCCACTGTCCAGCCATTCTAGTCACACATTTCCTGGCTGCCCACTGTGTTTCCCAGGGCTATAATGTACTGTTGCTGCCTGGCCTGCTGTCAGATATCTCCTTGTCAGACATTTTTATACTGTTCAGCTAGTGTTTCATCAGTTGCCGATATATGCGTATTCACACCATTACAAGAGATGCACTTCTGTCCAGATAACAGCCTATTACTAAGGACCCTATTATTAGATCATGTGGGCTGTCTAGTACCATTTCAAAACGCAAAAGTAGTAAAGGGCGCACACAAGAATGTTAGCATCAGGCAGGTTCAACCAAAGAGTTAAAAAAAGATTTGTTCGGGTACCAGAACAGTACCTGAACCCAAACCTGAACCCGGACTCCATTCACATGAATGGAGAGCTCAAACAGCCATTGTTTGCTGCGCTGTCATCTGCATGACAGCGCGGCAAACACTGCCTCTGATCGGCAGTAAGATCATTACCGACAGTCAGAGCGCTGCTGCTCCCACGTTCTCAGATGACAGTGTGGTCTAGCAGCTGGACCGGAAGTAAAGGTTTTCCTCTGGTCCCAGGATTATTGTACCCATCTGCCAACATCTGCTGTTGCTGATAACAGCAAGAGCATTCAGAGCTGATGGGAGTATTCATTAGCCGGTGCCTGCGCTATAAATAAATATATAATTAAAAAATGACATGGGTTCCCCTGTGTTTTGACAACTAACATGGTAAAATTGACAGCTGCGGGCTGAAACCTTCAGCTGTCTACTTTATCTTAGCTGGTTATCAAGAATAGAGGAAAGTCCATGCATTTTTTTTAGATAATTAAAAAAAACAAAGTGGGGTTCCCCCATTTTTGACAACATGCTAAGCTAAACCAGACAGCTGGGGCTGGTATTCTCAGGCTAGTAAGGGGCCATGGATATTGCCCTTCCCCCAGCCTAAAAATAGCAGCCCACAGCTGCCCCAGAAAAGGTGCATCTACTAGATGCACCAATTTTTCTGCTTTGCCAGGCTCTTTCCACTTGCTCTGTGGCGGGGATAATCAAGCCCATGGGTTAGTAATGGAGAAGTGTATATATCCATTACTAATCCTATATTGTAAATAAGCACACAACAAGATTAAAGTCTTTTATTTTAAATTAAAATAAAAATACACACACCCCTTAGCAAAATTTGATCTTAATGACCAAGCCAAATTTTACAATTCTGACCAGTGTCAATTTATGTGATAATAACTCTTGAAATTTTGAAATATCCATGTCTGGATACACATGAGGAGAGCATTATACTGCCTCTGTACAAATCCCTAGTTAGACCGCACATGGAGTACTGTGTCCAGTGTTGGGCACCGGTTCTCAGGAAGGATATAATGGAACTAGAGAGAGTACAAAGGAGGGCAACAAAATTAATAAAGGGGATGGGAGATCTACAATACCCAGATAGATTAGCGAAATTAGGATTATTTAGTCTAGAAAAAAGACGACTGAGGGGCGATCTAATAACCATGTATAAGTATATAAGGGGACAATACAAATATCTTGCTGAGGATCTGTTTATACCAAGGAAGGTGACGGGCACAAGGGGGCATTCTTTGCATCTGGAGGAGAGAAGGTTTTTCCACCAATATAGAAGAGGATTTTTACTGTTAGGTCAGTGAGAATCTGGAATTGCTTGCCTGAGGAGGTGGTGATGGCGAACTCAGTCGAGGGGTTCAAGAGAGGCCTGGATGTCTTCCTGGAGCAGAACAATATTGTATCATACAATTATTAGGTTCTGTAGAAGGACGTAGATCTGGGGATTTATTATGATGGAACATAGGCTGAACTGGATGGACAAATGTCTTTTTTCGGCCTTACTAACTATGTTACTATGTTACTATGTAAATTTTCAATGTATCTCATTGATTCTAAGATTGTTTATTTCTTGACAGATTGTACTTCATGACAGTGGTAAATTTTCTTCAATATGACTTGAATTTATTTATGAAAAAAATGGAAATTTGGCAAAAATGTTGAAAATTTAGAAAACTTAGCAATTTTCAAACTTTTAAATTTTGTCACACAAAACAGTTCATAAATAAACTTTCCCACATGCCTACTATACATCAGCACAATTTTGGAAACATAATTTTTCTTTGTTAGGATGTTAAAAGGGTTAAAAGTTGACCAACAATTTCTCATGTTTCCAATAAAATTTACAAAACCATTTTTTAGGGACCACATCACATTTGAAGTGTCTTTGAGGGCCCTATATGACAGAAAATACCTAAAAGTGACAGCATTACAAAATCTGCACCCCTCAAGGTTTTCAAAACTACATTCAAGAAGTTTATTAACTCTTCAGCTGCTTCACGAGAACTGAAGCAATGTGGAATGAAAAAAAATAACATTTTACTTTCTTCACAAAAAAGTCATTTTAGGCCCAAACTATTTTCATAATGGCGAAAGAATAAAATGTATTGTGCAATTTCTCCCGAATATGTGGGGTAAAATTACTGTTAGCTGCACGGCAGGGCTTGGAAGGGAACACAAAGTTTTGAAAAAAAAATGGCTGAAATAGATTGCCGGCGACATGTTACATTTGCAGGGCCCTTAAGGTGCCTAAACAGCAGAAACATCCAGCAACTGACCCCATATTGGAAACTACACCCCTCAAGGATTTTATCCAGGGGTATAGTGGGAATTTTAAACCCTAAGTTTCTACACAGAAGATGATAACATTATGTCATCATATTGAATATGTTGTCATTAGTGTTGCGGGCAATTGCTCGTTACTCGAGTTTGCGTCAGGTGCTCTGGTATGCACCGAGTATCATTTGTTAAAGAATAACATGCTTGAGGATCTGTCCCACATGTTTTGTGGCTGATAGACACCCAAAAAACATGATGGGATTGCCGGTGTATGGCCAGTAATCCCCGCATGTTTTCTTTCGCTGTCTTATAGCCTCTAAACATGTGGGGCGGGAACTCGATGAGTTCACTAGACAACCCACAATACTCGGTGTATACCCAAGCACCCATTGCAAACTTGAGTAGCGAGCCCTTATGCTCAGCACTTGTGAATGATCATATCATCATCTTTTTTTAAACTTGTGGAAAAATACTAACCCCCAAACCTAACCCCAAGTCCAACCCTAACCATAAGCCATAACCTAACGCTTAGCCCAAACCGAACCCTAATGGCAAAGAATGAAAGAAATAAAAATTATACATTTTTTAAAATCTGAATAAGGGGATGACACGGGGGGGAGATTTACTAATTATTGCTAATAGGAAAATTCAATGTTGTTGCTAGGTGCCGGCTGGCCGATCTTGGCTGGCACATTGTGTATGTGCCCAACATTTTTTTTCAGGAGGACAAAGTGGAGAGTCAGGGAATGGAGCAGAAGGGCCTGGGGAAAGGCAGAGGTACAGAGGGGGACTTGGGGACATAATTTCTCTCATGAATATAATGTCAGAAGAGAGAGAGAAATAATTTTAATAGCAGGCACACTCTTTCTTATGTGAACACCATTATTCATTGAAGAACTCTTCAATGTGGAATCTGGAAAAAAAAGCCTTGATCGTGTTCTCCTGGGTCTCAGCCATCCCCGGTTGTTTATACCCTGGAGATTTTGCCGAACGAGGCTTTTACGGCAAATGAGAATAAACTACACTGAAGCAGGAGTTCCTCCATCAATGGGAGCCACTCTGCCAGAATCAGACAGCGGTGAGTGTTTATTTTGGCAAACTCAATGGTCCTGGGCTCATCGGACGATGGAACAAGGGTCCCTGAGGTGGACTTTGAGAATGGTGGAATATGGTTTCATAATGCGGACAATGAATACAGGTCTCTGGGGATGAGCTCAGAGGACAGGAAACGAGATTATTAACGGTGCAGCGGACTTCTAGGAGCGCAGGTTCAGCATCTGGGTCTGAAGCTAACAGCTCACCAGTGCATCGACATCTACACGGCTACACCAAGTAAGGTATAGATCATTAGCAGTTGCTATTAATGGGTGCGATCTAGTACATGCAAGTACAGAGCTTGACATCTCTAACCAGAAAATAGCAATCATCAATTAAACTCCAGCTTTACATACGATTTCTTCAACATACTAGAAATATCCAGTCACGTTAGTAACATCAGTCGAGCTATGGGGTGCCCAATTGGAAAATACGAACATCAGAATTTTAACCAAGCAGCCGAGAACAGCAAAAAAAAAAAAACGTAAACAGCATGTCCTCTTCTTCTAGACAGCTAGTACTCGCGCTGTTGTGCCGCCTAGCACTATTGTGCCTCAAACACAACATCTGTTGCTGTGCCAGATTTACAGCAAATGTAGATGATAAAATTGTTAACTTTCTGTTATCTTCCGATTGGCAGGCCTTCAAAGTTTTCCTTCCTTCCCAATGCGCAGCCATCGGTCCTACAGTGTCCTGCTTCCCTCTAGGCCACGGTGGCCAAGCACTGATTCCCTTAATCTGTGCTTCAGTGACACCGGCTGCTTGGCAGGTTTACGGTAAGGCGTGGGAGGAGTGGTACTCGCTAACTTAAGGAAGACCAGTCAATAGGTGCGACTGGGTGTTAGTAGAACTCTTAGAACGGCTCAGGCGTAGAGGTGCGTCAGGGAAATTAGCGCAGCGTCATCTATCAGGAATAGGTTTCTTCTTTCTGCTGCTGGGGTGGGTGCACGTAAGCAAATATTTTTCATCAAGCAAGCTGTTAAAGACTGGAAAAAGCGTCATCCTAGCCAGGAAGGCCGTCGCCCAGTTTCTTTAAGGTCACTGCACGGCATAATTGCAATATCTTCATCAGCGTGCAAGTCGCAATACGAGGCAACGCTGATATCTGCAGGGTTCGCAATCACCTTCTTCTTGGCGCTTCGCATCAGTGAATTAGTGCCGCAGTCAAAAACAGCATCAGTAGGCGGCTTAATCAACGAAGACCTCGTCATATGCAGCGAAGCTCTGCGCATTAGAGTACGGAGATCCAAATGCGACCCCACCGGGAGGGGGATATGGATATTGGTCAAGGCGTCAGGCGGCCCTATATGCTCTCTACTATATATACGGTAGTAAGACGTACGGGTAGCTAGAGCGGGGGTATCGGAAGTCGAGGTGCAGAGAATGAGCCGCTGGAAATCCGCATGCTTTGCCAGAAACATAGGACCAGACCTGCTTTAACACTTTTTGTCTCTTACAGGTAGCTTTAAGTCCACAGTTTGGGTAGTGGGGCATTCTTTTGTCTACTGGGCGTACGAAAGAGCCAAACTGCGGCCGGGCAGAACAAAATTTGGCTTCCCGAAGCTGGAGGTCAACTGTAGAGGCATCAGAGGGATCCGGTGGCGTCAGATCTTCCCGGAGATGGTCGACATCGCCAAGAGGGCCAAGGGGCCGGTGTTTCTGGTGCTACATGCTGGAGGTAATGATTTGGGCAAGCGAAAAGGGGTCGAGCTGTACACAGTAATGTCAACAGACATCGAGCGGATTGTTTATTACTGGATATGGTGGTGGTGTGGTCCGAGATAATTCCTCAAGCCGTTTGGCACGGAGCCAAGGATGTGAAAGCCATCGAAAAATCAAAAAAAAGGATTAACACTAAGATGTCGAAGTTTGTGAGAGAAAACTACGGCATTGTGGTTCACCACCAGGAGCTAGAATGGAACAATTTAGCTTTACTAAGACCGGACGGCATCCACCTCACGGACATCGGGCTCGACATAATTTTGGAGGGTTTGCAGGATGGGGATGAGCAGGCTCTAATGCTGCTGTGTGAGGGTCGGAGTCATGTGTAGGTCATAGACATGATCCTCCGTGGCGGTAGGTAGAGGGGGGCAAAGGTTCGTAACCTCTCATCGGCTTGCTGGCCCAGCGGTCGTCGGCTGGGGCCTTCAGAAATGAGTGCATCGCGATTTGTAATTGCCCTTCTCTACTTTGCAAATAATAAAACTGTGACCGACCTGTTCAACCCATCCAGGATAGTTGGTGTCTTTTATTACGGAATGGTGGGACGGGGGAAGGCACTGGTTACGACACACGGGTCTCTGCAGTCTCGTAGGCACGGTACTGTATAAGGAACGTGCCTCTAACTGCAGAGCCCCTAAGGGATAGCTAGAGGGGAAATCTGTGCAGTGCCCAATTCCCCCCTCCCACTACCTCCCCAGGTGAGGTCATGATTGGGACGTCCAGCGGACCAACCGGGGAGAAGAGGTGAGTCAGGCTACACCCTCAGGGGTTAAATTCTAGTGACGGGGCCAGGTTCTCCCTCTTTCTCCCCGGCTGACCCTTGGAAGCTGTGGGGCACTGTATACAGTACATATTTCAGATCACCATTTTAAAATGGCAATGAGGAAATAAGGCCCCTTAGTGGCTGCTGTTTTATTGCATATCAGCGGTCATTAAGGGTTAAACTTCTCAGAGCAATTGGAGGCTTTGCAGGATTGCTATTCAATGAAAATCAATAAAAAAAAGAATCATTTTACCTGGCAAACTTGAGTTTCAAAACATTTGATCATCTTTTCTAGGTATGTTATGTAAATAGTGACTACTAGGGTTGAGCGAAACGGATCGTTCATTTTCAAAAGTCGCCGACTTTTGGCAAAGTCGGGTTTCATGAAACCCGACCCGATTCCTGTGTGGGGTCGGCCATGCGGTACGTGACTTTCGCGCCAAAGTCGCGTTTCGTATGACGCGCTTGGCGCCATTTTTTTCAGCCAATGAAGGGGCGTGGGCAAAGTGATGACATAGGGCTTAGGGGCGTGGACGCCTATCGCCATGATGTCGCTTGTGCGCTGTAGCGATTTGCACTGTGTAACACCAGCTTTTCAGTTCAGGGACGGACGGAGGGGAGAGAGAGAGAGAGAGAGAGAGAGAGAGAGAAAGAGAGAGAGAGAGAGAAAAAAAAAATCCCATTGGCTTTGCATTGGGTTTCGTGTTTCGGTCGATCCTCGACTTTTCGCCATATTCGGCCGATTTCACTCGACTTTTGAGATAGTCGGGTTTCGCGAAACCCGGCTCGACCCTAAAAAAGTCAAGGTCGCTCAACCCTAGTGACTACTATTAAACATTCTCAAATTAATAAACTAAAGCTTATTGAAATTACTTTAAATGGTTTATAACCCCTTAGTTAGAAAGAGCCAAATTTGGCATTAGAGACCAAGTCCCATATTTCAAGTATAACTGTGGTAACAACACTAAAATTGTTTATCATAACCCAATATTTCTGAAATGTCTTTATTGTTACACAATGTATTTTATGTTAGTCATAAATTTAAGTTGATATGCTTTGTGTTTTTCATGAAAATATTCAAAATTTGGCAAAAAAATCTTGAAAAATTCTACATTTTAAACTTTGATTATATACTTTTAATCAGGTAATTATATCACACATACTAGTTAAAAAGTAGCAATCCCCAAATTTCTACATTACAAAGGGAAGTAATGCTGTTTGATTTTTGGAGTGCAAACTTGGGTTGCACAGATTGTGTGTCACGATCCATGTTTGGATCTGTGGCAGGTCTGGTTTCTCTCAGATTTAAACCTTTTTTCCTTTTCTGGTCATTGGGGGTTAATGCAGTTTTCTCCCCCCGGTGGCCGCTGGTGTTATTGCATTGCTGCTGGGTCAGCTGATGTTTGTGACCACTCCCGACATCCTTTATAAGGTCACCTGGTGCATCAGCTGACTGTTGGTTATACAGTTCCTTTCAGGTGACCAACCTCGCTGTAGCAGCTCCCTGGTGTCAGCCAAGTCTGGTGTTTGGAGTTCAGTTGCTGTTCTATGTTTGTTGTGGAGTTTGCAGCGGCGGGCACAAGCTAAGTTCTGAGTTTTGTTATTTTGTAGTTTGTGCATTCATCTTTTGGTATCGTGTTCCCCTCACTCTTATATTGTTTATTTGCTTTGGGGTGCTGTTTACACTGTTCACCACCTATCGTGGGGGTTGGGGGTTTAGTTCAGGGTTTAACAGGAGACAGGGACAGGTCGGTGACTTGGGCCTCCCTACCTTCAAGGGTACCCCCAAGTTAAGGAAAGACAGGGCTTCCCCTAGCCTGAGGGGCAGTACAGGGGCCCAGATTCCTAATCTCCTGTCTTCCTATTTTCGTCTCATGACATTGTGGATGCTAGGTCATATTTGCAAAATCTCTGAGGTGTAACATTAGAAAAATCATCCATAAATTATGCCATTTTGGAAATTATTACCCTCAGCATCATCAGCGAAAAAAAGTTATAGCTCTCAGAATAAAGCAATGCAAAAATAATTATTTTTTATATAAAAGAGTTTTTATTGTATAAAAGTGCCAAAACATAAAAAAAATTATATAAATGAGATATTGCTGTAATCATACTTACCCGAAGAATAAAACTGCTTTATCAATTTTACCAAACGCGGAATGGTGTAAACGCCCCCCAAAAGAATTTCATGAATTGCTGTTTTTTGTTCATTCTGCCCAACAAAAATCAGAATAAAAAGTGAGCAAAAAATGTCATGTGCCCGAAAATGGTGCCAATAAAAATGTCAACTCATCCTGCAAAAAACAAGACCTCACATGACTCTGTAGACCAAAATATAGAAATATTATAGCTCTCAAAATGTGGTGATGCAAAAACTATTTTTTGCAATAAAAGTGTCTTTTAGTGTGTGACAGCTTCCAAACATAAAAACCCACTATAAAAACCCGCTATAAATAGTAAATCAAACCCCCCTTTATCACCGCCTTAATTATAAAAAAATAATACAATTTAAAAAATGTATTTATTTCCATTTTCCCATTAGGTTTCTGGTTAGTGTTGGGGCTAAAGTAAGGGTTAGGGTTGTGGCTAAAGTTAGGGTTGGGGCTAAAATTAGGGTTAGGGATGGGGCTAAAGTTAGGGTTAGGGTTGAAGCTAAAGTTAGGGTTAGGGTTGGGGCTAGAGTTGGGGTTAGAGTTTGGATAACGTTTACAGTTCGGTCAGGAGTGTGTCAGTGTTAGAGGTTTGGTTAGGGTTATGGTTAGGGTTGGGATTAGGGTTAGGGGTGTGTTCGGGTTAGGGGAGTGGTTAGGGTTATGGTTGGGATTAGGGCTAGGGGTGTGTTGGGGTTAGGAGTGTGTTGGGGTTAGGGGTGTGTTGGGGTTAGGGATGTGGTAAGGGTTGGGAATAGGGTTAAGGATGTGTTGGAGTTAGGATTGGAGCTAAATTGGGGGTTTCCACTGTTTAGGCACATCAGGGGCTCAGGAAGCGCAACGTGATGCTGACAGACCATTCCATCAAAGTCTACATTCCAAAATGGCACTCCTTCCCTTCCCAGCTCTGCCATGCACCCAAATGTGGTTCCCCCTCACATATGGGGTATCAACATACTCAGAACAAATTGCACAACAACTTTTCGGGTCCAATTTCTCTGGATACCCTTAAGAAAATAAAAAATTGGGGTCTAAAAGATCATTTTTGTGGGAAAAAAATTATTTTATAATTTTTACAGCTCTATATTATAAACTTTAGTTTAACAATTGGGGGTTCAAAGAGCATACCACACATCTAGATATGTTCCGGAGGTGGTCTAGTTTCCAAAATGGGGTCACTTGTGGGGGGTTTCCACTGTTTAGGAACATCAGGAGCTCTCCTAACTCGACATGGAGTCTGTTAGGAGTCGAGTTTCCTCTGCTGCACAGGAGGAATCTCGATCCGTGTCTGCTGCGGTCTCCCATTCTGCATCGGCCGCAGTGGGGTCTGCTCAGCGGAGGCGTCGCTCCCGGCATCTTGCTGGGACTGATTCTGTGCAGAGGGTTACTACTGCCTTTTCTGGCTCTCCTGTTGTACCCTGCACTGATCTGCGGCGAGCAGGCTTCTCTGGGACTAAGTTCTTATTTTCACACATTGAGAATGCCCAGGGCAAGATCTCCCGTTGGAGATCAAGGGTCACATGCTCAGGTACTGCAGCACATTCCATTGGTCCTCCAGGAAGGTCCTGAAAGGGCAAAACTTCGGTAGCAGCTTCCTGTGCTGCAACTATATAAACTGTGCATGACCGCACGGCCATGCGCTAGTATTGTCTTGATAATATGTGTGTGTGCTGTGAGTGAAAGTCGCTCTTTAAAATACCCTCCCTATTGGATGACTGTTCGCGGAAGGTGTATGTTTGCTTTCTAGCGCCCGACTTATCCAACAGCACGTTACACACATAATAGCGTCTAGTTGCTGTGACCGCCTGTACGGCGCCGTGCGCTTCCTCTGCGCTTTCCTTACCCAAGCTTGAGTGGTTAGTGGCGTCCGTCAGTGCGGCACTGCATGCACTCTCGTGCCTTTATATACTATTTTAATAGTTTCCTTACACACCCAGTTGCGGTGTTGTGCCAGCAAGTGGTCTAATCAGACTTCAATCCTGTGTTGGGGTTGTGTTCGCTGACTTCTTGCTCGCGCTCTATGTGCGGTACCGCGGTCCTGTGACTCAACAGGATCGCTTCCTTCACGCAGGGTGAAGTTAACCCGTGCGTGTATACTTATAGTACCGCCATATAGTCCATCTTACTAGCAGCAGGATTTTTACCTGCACGGTGGACCTCGGACTGCGAACGCACCTAGTTTCATATAATCTATACTTGGTGCGTTCCGCCAGTCCTTAACAGAGTCTTATCTCAATTCCAGCCATTTCTGCATTGAAAAAGTCAAACAGTACTCCTTCCATTCCGAGCTCTGCCATGTGCCCAAACAGTGGTTTACCCCTACATATAGGGTATCAGAATACTCAGGACAAATTGCACAACAACATTTAGGGTCCAAGTTCTCCTGTTACCCTTGGGAAATCAAAAAATTGGAGGCAAAAATATAATTTTTGTGAAAAAAATATGATTTTTTATTTTTACTGCTCTACATTATAAACTTCTGTGAAGCACCTGAGGGTTCAAAGTGCTCACGACATATCTGAATAAGTTCCCGAGGGGGTCTACTTTCCAAAATCGTGTCACTTGTGGGGAGTTTCCACTGTTTAGGCACATCAGGGGCTCTCCAAATGCGACACAGCGTCCCATCTCAATTCCAGCCAATTTTGCATTGAAAAATCAAATGGCACTCCTTCCCTTCCGAGCTCTGCCATGTGCCCAAACAGTGGTGTACCCCCACATATGGGGTATCAGCATACTCAAGACAAATTGTACACCATCTTTTGCGGTCCAGTTTCTCCTATTACCCTTGGAATAATAAAGCAAATTGGATCTAAAATAATTTTTTTGCGAAAAAAGTTAAATGCTATTTTTTTTAAACATTACAAAAATTCCTGTGAAGCACCTGAATGGTTAATAAACTTCCTAAATGTGTTTTTAGCACCTTGAGGGGTGCAGTTTTTAGAATGGTATCACTTTTTGGTATTTTCTATCATGTAGACTCCTCAAAATGACTTCAAATGTGATGTGGTCCCTAAAAAAAAATGTTGTTGTAAAAATGAGAAATCACTGGTCAATTTTTAACCCTTATAACTCCCTAACAAAAAAAATTGTGGTTCCACAATTGTGCTGATGCAAAGTGGACATGTGGAAAATGTTACTTGTTAGGTATTTTGTGTAACATATCTCTGTGATTTAAGGGCATGAACATTCAAACTTGGAAAATTGCAAAATTTTCCAAATGCTCACCAATTTTCCATTTTTTTCACAAATAAACGAGAGTAATATCAACATTTTTTACCAGTATCATGAAGTACAATACTCCATGAGAAAAAAATGTCAGAATCACCAGGATCCGTTGAAGCGTTCCAGAGTTATAACCTCATAAATGGACAGTGGTGAAAATTGAAAAAATTGGCCTGGTCATTAAAGTGCAAACCACCCTAGGGGGTAAAGGGGTTAAAAGCTTGAACAAAGTCATGGGCCAACATTGATATGTATTAAAAATATTTTTACAATTGAGGAAGCTTTCCCTTATTATCAAATATATCGATTAACTTTTAAATTTGGGAACAAACTTAAAGGGGTTTCCCAAGAACAAAGTACATTTTAATTACAAATCTAAGAATGAAATATAGGAACAATATAATATGTTATGTTATGTAACAGCATATGGCCCAGTGGACTAATCTAAATATGCAATAACTAAAGATAAAAAAAACCTTGAATAATGCAGATAATAAAGTATGATGCAAACAAAAGTGTCCCCAAACACAGTATAATACCCTCACAGTGAAATCCTCCACAGTATCCTCCACATGAATGGTATGATATCCATTCTTTATCCTTTCAATCTCTCAAAGAAAGAATGGTGACCCCATCACATTATGATTCTCCAATTGTAATCCCCACACAGCCCTTCAAACAGTAAAATGGCTACAAAAAGTGTTCCATACGGTAAAATAAACCTTGCACTGTCATCCTTACCGTATAACAGTGCCCTGCATTGCCTTCTATACAGTACATAGGGCCCACATAGTAATCTATACAACATAATGGCCCGACATAGAGTTCCATACCTTATAATGGCCACAAAAAGTGTTTCATACAGTATAATGGCCACACATAGTGTTCCATACAGTTTAATGGTCACATAAAGTGTTCCATACAGTATAATGGTCCACATAGTGCTCCATACAGTATAATGGCACCATACAGTGCTCCATATAGTATAATAACCTCCCATTGTGCTTCATGCAGTATCATGGCCCAAGTAGTGCTTGGTAAAGTAAAATGGCACCAGATAGTACTTTATATACTATAACAGCCCCACATAGTGCTTCATACATTATAATGGACACTATATTGTGCTTGTTACAGTATTATGGCCCCACATAGTGCTCAATAAAGTATAATGTCACCACATAGTGATCCATACAGTATAATGGCACCACTTAGTGCTCCATATAGTATAATGGCCTTACATAGTGCTTCATACAGTATCACGGCCACAAATAGTGCTCCATACAGTATAATGGGCCTCATATAGTGCTCCACATAGTATAATGGCCTCACGTAGTATAATAGCTCCACATAATTCGTCATACAGTAAAATGGTCACACATAGTGCTTCATATATTATAATAGCCTCGCATAGTGCTCCATACATTATAATGGGCAATACATAATGCTTCATAAAGTATTCAAGGGAACTTGTCACCCCACAGGGCCTATTAAAGTATGAGAGCCACCTTCATAATTATGAAGGCTGCATTCTTTTACCAGATTCCTAGTCCCGCAGTGTGAATACATCATAACACACTGCAGGGTGGGATCTGGGGCCTCCACTAGATGCAGGCACGATATCCTTACATCACTTGATGTAAGTTCCCAGGCAGCACGCACGGTACATGCCCGAGAACTGATAGCAGAGCGCAAGTGCCAGTGACGTCAGAAGAAAGAGAGGAGGCGGTGCCCGCAGGCCAGAGGGGGATGACGGATGGCTGCAAGGCGATTGAGTCAGGGGGAGAAAACATACCTCCCTGACTCCATAGAGGTTTGGCGGGAAAATTATAAAACTCATTATTTCAGCATTCCTAGGGATAATAAACATAAGAGCCACCTTCATAGAATGCAGCCTTAGCGCTGCTGAAGGTGGCTCTTTTACTTTAATAGGCCCTGGTGACAGGTCCTCTTTAATACTTTATGAAGCACTGTGTAGTGCCCATTTTAATGTATGGAGCGCTATGTGAGGCTAATATAGCATATGAAGAACCATGTGGGGTCATTCTACTGTATGAAGCATTATGTGGACCTATTATACTGTATCGAGCAATATGTGAGGCCATTATACTATGCAGAGCACTATATGAGGCCCATTATACTGTATGGAGCACCATTTGAGGCCATGTTACTGTATGAAGCACTATGTGAGGTCATTATACTATATGGAGCACTATGTAGTGCCATTATACTGTAGGGATTACTATGTGGTACTTTAATAGGACCTGGGGGGTAAGAGGTCCCATTTAAGGCCCCACATGGTGCTCAATAAAGTATAATGTCACCACATAGTGATCCATACAGTATAAAGGCACCACATAGTGCTCCATGTAGTATAATGGCCTCACAAAGTGCTTCATACAGTATCATGGCCCCAAATAGTGCTCCATGCAGTATAATTGGCCTCATATAGTGCTTCACACAGTATAATAACCTCACATAGTACTCCATACAGTATAATGGACTCACATTGTGCTGCATACAGTATACAGGACCCCATACGAGTTAGTCCATAAAGTAAAATGGCACCACATAATGCTCCATACAGCATTAGGCACCCCACATAGTGCTTTGTACAGTGTAATGGCCCCACATAATGTCCATACAGTATTAGGCACCCCACATAGTGCTACTTACAGTATAATGGGTGCACATAGTACTCCATACAGTATAACAGACCCCACAATTTAAAAATAAATAACTTAATACTCACCTCTTCCCGTTACCTCACTGCTCCGTTCTCTTCATTGTGTCTCCATGTTCTCTGCTTATCTCGATAAAGCGGGTTACTTGTAATGACGTCATCATGCCCACTGTGCTGTTAAGTAAATAAGGCAGCACACTGCAGCGCTAAAACATGCAAACTTGAAAACACGAAATTTGAACTGCATTACTGCACTAGAAATATGAAAAATGAGAGCTTTTAGCGCATAAAAATGGCCAATTTTATGTGTACCTGGTAGCCCCTTTACGGCATCTCTCTTATACCAGGTCCTACGCTTGCCTTACCTCACTGAGAATAAACATCTCCATCTGAATGGGTATATGTGAAACCTCTTCTTAGACTAAAATTCTCTCTCTCTGTGGAAGGGTATTGGACCTGCTGTAATTAAAACACCTGAAGCTAGGAGGCGGAGTGCACGATCAGAAGGCTAAAGAATACATTTCAAAAACCTGACCGGCACATCCAAACATAGACTAAGTGTGAACAGGTGCTAAACCCACAGTCGCCAACTCGTATATAGTTAAGTAAATAAGGCAGCACACTGCAGCGCTAAAACATGCAAACTTGAAAACACGAAATTTGAACTGCATTACTGCACTAGAAATATGAAAAATGAGAGCTTTTAGCGCATAAAAATGGCCAATTTTATGTGTACCTGGTAGCCCCTTTACGGCATCTCTCTTATACCAGGTCCTACGCTTGCCTTACCTCGCTGAGAATAAACGTCTCCATCTGAATGGGTACATGTGAAACCTCTTCTTAGACTAAAATTCTCTCTCTCTGTGGAGGGGTATTGGACCTGCTGTAATTAAAACACCTGAAGCTAGGAGGCGGAGTGCACGATCAGAAGGCTAAAGAATACATTTCAAAAACCTGACCGGCACATCCAAACATAGACTAAGTGTGAACAGGTGCTAAACCCAGAGTCACCAACTCGTATATAGTTAAGTAAATAAGGCAGCACACTGCAGCGCTAAAACATGCAAACTTGAAAACACGAAATTTGAACTGCATTACTGCACTAGAAATATGAAAAATGAGAGCTTTTAGCGCATAAAAATGGCCAATTTTATGTGTACCTGGTAGCCCCTTTACGGCATCTCTCTTATACCAGGTCCTACGCTTGCCTTACCTCGCTGAGAATAAACGTCTCCATCTGAATGGGTACATGTGAAACCTCTTCTTAGACTAAAATTCTCTCTCTCTGTGGAGGGGTATTGGACCTGCTGTAATTAAAACACCTGAAGCTAGGAGGCGGAGTGCACGATCAGAAGGCTAAAGAATACATTTCAAAACCCTGACCGGCACATCCAAACATAGACTAAGTGTGAACAGGTGCTGAACCCAGAGTCGCCAACTCGTATATAGTTAAGTAAATAAGGCAGCACACTGCAGCGCTAAAACATGCAAACTTGAAAACACGAAATTTGAACTGCATTACTGCACTAGAAATATGAAAAATGAGAGCTTTTAGCGCATAAAAATGGCCAATTTTATGTGTACCTGGTAGCCCCTTTACGGCATCTCTCTTATACCCGGTCCTACGCTTGCCTTACCTCGCTGAGAATAAACGTCTCCATCTGAATGGGTACATGTGAAACATCTTCTTAGACTAAAATTCTCTCTCTCTGTGGAGGGGTATTGGACCTGCTGTAATTAAAACACCTGAAGCTAGGAGGCGGAGTGCACGATCAGAAGGCTAAAGAATACATTTCAAAAAAATGACCGGCACATCCAAACATAGACTAAGTGTGAACAGGTGCTGAACCCAGAGTCGCCAACTCGTATATAGTTAAGTAAATAAGGCAGCACACTGCAGCGCTAAAACATGCAAACTTGAAAACACGAAATTTGAACTGCATTACTGCACTTGAAATATGAAAAATGAGAGCTTTTAGCGCATAAAAATGGCCAATTTTATGTGTACCTGGTGTTTTCAAGTTTACATGAAAAGGAATATAGATAATTTTATTACATTATTTTTTTGTTTTAAATTGCAATTCTATGGATAGTTATATGTATAATATACAATTCTACTGATTAATATACTGTTCTGAATATATCTCCCTAATTTGGAAACGTTTTGAGTGTTCAGTATATTTAATATTGTCACATATAGTAATTCCAACTAATTGGAATCATGAGGACTTCAGATATGGAACAGTAATTGCTCTAAAACTAATTATTCTGTTTATCACCTAAGTAGAAAAGAGATATATTTAAAGCCAAAGAAACCAATATCAAACAGGTTAATTGATAGTTGAGAAATCCATTAGAATACACAGAATATTTAAATCTACTTATCAATAAAAAATAACTACAGTGATGATATTGTGGAGTGCAATTTTTCAATTTGTGATTTAACTAAATATTTTACAATTAGAATGCATTTGAGGCTGTGAGTTTACCCCCAAAATATTTATTTCTGTTTTCCATCATTTTAGCTGCATGAATACAGTAACTGAGAATATTGATTTTGTTATTTGGTTCCACCCTTTTATCTACAGATCTAACAGGAAGATAGTCAATTAGAATATGACCACTTTACATACAATTCATCATTGTAAATAATAATGATCTTCTTTGCATTACCTATTGTTGTACACTTGTACTGCACAGAAGTTTTGAAAAAAATAATACTAATAATTAAGCAAATAATATGTTTCTCTATTATCTAGCATCCTATGTTTTAACATGTATAATTACACTACCAAAAAAACCCTGTGGTTTACAGTAGTTATCTTGCCAGCATCCAGTAAAAATGATTTATTACTGTACTAGACCTACTGTAGAGACTGTCCATACTGTGACATCTGCTACTTTGGAGTTTTCTGACCATGCAAGCACATAATGTTCATATCATGCAGTGATTTTACCATTTTGTAACAGACTGACAGACCTTCTACAACGCAAAGTGACATATTTCATGCTTACGCATAAATTAGTGGCCAGATTATTAATATGTAATGTAGAGCAGCAGAGCACTGAAATAATACATAATACCATTTACTGAACACATAATAATAATACAGCACAGGATATTTCCATCAAGAAACAAAAAAGCAGATTTTTATGGATTCTAGATTTTAAGAAAAGTTTATTAGGGACTGTTCTTAGGAGGAAAGTAGTAAGCCGCTCTTACTCGAAAGCTCTGTGCTTTCCTAACAGTCTATACATTTTTACACTTATCCATGGACGAAAAGGCATTTACCTCATAAACAAACACCCCTCACACCCACCACATGAGTGCATTTACAATGGCATTAAGGATTCCTGAGCACATAGGAAAGAAGATGTTGACTCAAATGCTCAGCAGCAGAAATCAGTGCAGAACACACCAAGAAAGCACCAATACCTTGACCAGTTTTTTTAATTGTAGACAGAAGAGGAAGTGTACACGTGCACTGTCCTTTAGATGCTGGTACAGCTGGCGAGTTTTCACAGGCAAAGCTGCTTGAATAAAACAACAATGGTCGCTTTCCTCAGGTAGCTTCACCGGTGGCTTTTCGGTCATTCTAGTGGTGGCTCCACTGCAGGTGGCTTTCATGCTCTACTGTGACTAAAGGAAATCTGTCACCCCAAAATTCGCCTATAAGCTAAGGCCACCAGCATTTGGGGCTTATCTACAGCATTCTGTGATGCTGTAGATAAGCCCCCGATGTAACCTGCAAGATAAGAAAAACAGGTTACATTATACTCACCCAGGGGCGGTCCGGGTGCATATCCAACAGTACCCCAAAGCCTCATCTGGTAAGGAAGGTGAGGTCTGGAGATATCCCTATTATGATCTACAGACACTGTTAAGTCCCTGGTTCCCTAACACTCCTGCCCTGACAATGGCAATCTACAGCTGCCCCATGTAGACAAACCTTATAATGTCCCTGCTTGCCTTCTTATGTATTTCTTCCTGACAGGGTCATCAGGGGATGTTAATGCCCACATGTGCTAGTATAAGGGCTGAAGTATCAACCAGCCAGTGGTGGATCTGGCATGAAGCAAGCTGACACATCAAAATAGGCTTGACTAGATGTTTAAAAACATGTTATAAGTGAAGAGACACCAATAAATATACTTTCCATTACTTTGGATAAATTGTTTTGCTTTGGAGATTTCACCCATCTTTCATATGGGGTGTCTGACTGGAGAAAGTCACTTCTGGTTCCATTTGACATTGAACCAGCACATCTGGTTCAAAACAACTGGAATACATGCCTGTGCGGTGAAAATTAGGGCATGCCCCCTACAGTGCATCATTACCAGTAATGCATAATGCCACATTGTCTCCATATAACATAGAAAATGGCCATTTTCGCTTACTGCATAGTGACACATAAGGCACCCCCTCAAAACAGCGACATTAGCAAACCCCTTCTAGTATCCTAATTTTAACAGTGTTTGCATCATCAGGAGCGCTGTTCCATCATTCATTTCGTGCTTCTGAGTTTCAGTGCAGCATGACTATCACGAGATCACTCCTGGTGAGTCGAGCCTCAGTCCACACACTGCACAGAGTGGAATAGTGCATTAGGGGAAAGCAGATAGTATTTATATTTTATTTTACAAGACAATACTTCTGGGGAGAATCTTTAGGGAATTTAATTTGTGTCAGACGTTTGAGGGAGCCATCATACTGTGAGGGGGTCATCATACTTTGTGGGGAGAGCTGTGAGGGCAATAATACTGTGCATGGGCCATGGTTTCTATTACACTATGTATGTGTGTGTTTGGGGGTCATCATACTATGTGGGGGCTGTTGGGAATATCATAGTGTGTGAGGGCCATGACACTATGTGTGTGGCCTTGGGGTCATCAAACTGTTTGGGGGCTGATATGGTAACATACGGTGTGGGGAGCTGTGGGCACTATTATACAGGGTTGAGGTCACAGTGGGAACATCACACTTTAGAGATTTAGAGGTTCACTGTGGGGGCCTAATAAAGTGTGTGTTGGAACTGTGAAGAGATCAAGCTGTTGGGGGGATGATAGGGACATTATACTGTGCTGAAGGCTATGTTGGAGACAACATAATTTTGTCGTCATCATATTGTAGGTTCTGGAGTATGTTTGAGTGCATCATATTCTACTGTATGGAAGCATTGAAAGTGGTACTATATTGGATGAGAACTAGTGATGGGCAAGCACTAAAATGCTCGGGTGCTCATAGCTCAGGTCAAGCAAATTGGAATGCTCGATTGCTCAACCCGAGAAACAAACCCAATGTAAGTCTATGGGAAACACAATAATTTTTCTGACAGCATATCCCCTCGGCAGTCTGCAGAGGGGCTAGAAAATTCCGAAATCAATTGGAACAGTGCTCAAATGACATAGGAAAAGCATGAGGAAGACCGCTGGAAGCATTTCTGACTCCCAGGTCAATGTTGTCTGAGTCTTTTGCCACTTTTACAGACTCACAATAAAATATACAAGAGCGAAACCAAAATGGATTTTCCTGGGAATTATGTTAAGGAACATCCTTTCCAGGGTAGTGACTTGTATCTAAGGCAAAATAAATAACCCCCCCAAAAAATCTCCACAACACCATGAGCTATGTTCACACATAGCATTTTTGATGCGTTTTTGAACTTTAGCATTGCTTTCAACCAAGAAAAATACATTCACTGGGAAATGTCACTTTAACATTTTACAACCTTATCTGCCCATGTGGTGTGTGTCATATCATCAGACACATCCTGTTTCATTTATGAAGGAGGGACTCTGAAAGTCACAAAGCCTATTTTTATAAGGCCATCAGGCGGTCTTTACTATTCTTAAAGGGCCAGCATTCAGCCCTCACTATTCTTAGAGAGCCATCAGCCACCTATGCTTTGTTGATCCCATTATTAAACAATGGATCTCCTATACTGTTATTGCGTATGCAGTGAGTGGCAGGGCTGCACAAAATTTGAATGCACCCCAATACCCCTTTGAACAGACATGCAGGAGGCCCTCCTGAAAACAATGTTACCATTATTAGGAAGTGGGTCTCCCATACTGTTTGCCTATGCAATGAATGCAATGGCTGCCAAAAATTTGGACCTACTCCAATGACCCTTGGAAGAGGCGAAGAGGAGGGCCTCATGAAA
This sequence comes from Ranitomeya imitator, assembly GCF_032444005.1. Taxonomy (NCBI): domain Eukaryota; kingdom Metazoa; phylum Chordata; class Amphibia; order Anura; family Dendrobatidae; genus Ranitomeya; species Ranitomeya imitator. The sequence goes on along the minus strand of NC_091282.1, from coordinate 460,686,084 downwards.
AAAATGTTCCTACTATTAGGAAGTGGGTATCCCATTGTGTTTACCTATGTAGTGAAACAATGGCTGCCCAAAATTTGGAGGCACTCTAATGCCATTTGAAAGAGATGTAAAGGTCAGAGTGCTTCAAGAATAAATGTTCCCATTATTAGGAAGTGGATCTCCCATAGTGTTTGCCTATGTAGTGAGTGGTAGGGCTGCCCAAAATTTGGACGCACCCCAATACCCCTTTGAAGACACGGACAGGAGGGACTCCTGAAAACAATGTTCCCATTATTAGGAAGCGTGTCTCTCATATTGTTTGCCTATGCAGTGAATGCAAGAGCTGCCAAAAGTTTGGAGGCAATCCAATGCCCCTTTGAAGAGATGTACAGTAGGACCTCAAGAAAAAATGTTCCCATTATTAAGAATTGTGTCTCCCATACTGCTTGCCTACGCAGTGAATATAAAGGCTGCCAAAAATGTGGAGGCACTCCAATGCCCCTTTGAAGAGATGTAGAGGAGGGCCTCATGAAAAAATGTTCCCAATATTAGGAAGTGGGTCTCCCATAGTGTTTGCCTATGCAGTGAGAGGCAGGGCTGCCCAAAATTTGGATGCACCCCAATACACCTTTGAAGAGATGTGCAGGAGGGCCTCCTGAAAGCAATTTTCCCATGAATAGGAAGTGTGGCTCCCATATTATTTGCCTATGCAGTAAATGCAAGTGCTGCCAAAAATTTGGAGGCACTCCAATGCCACTTTGAAGAGCCATACAGGAGGGCCTCCTGAAAACAATGTTCCCATTATTAGGAAGTGTGTCTCCCATATTGCTTGCCTATGCAGTGAATGCAAGGGCTGACAAAAATTTGAAGGCATTCCAATGCCCTGTTGAAGAGACGTAAAAGAGGACCTCATGAAAAAATGTTCCCATTATTAGGAAGTCGTCTCCCATAGTGTTGCTTATGCAGTGAGAGGCAGGGCTCTCAATAAGGTATACTCTTATTTTTTCCATCCCCATGTGTTTCTGGTTCTATAATTGTTCTCTTGTTTCTACAAGACTAGGGAGTCCACCACTCCTTGTGGGTCATTTGCATTAAAGCTGTTCCATCCTGCATGTCCACATGGATATTCCTTCTCTGAATCCTGCTTATACAGGTACTATACAGATGATCAGGTTTTAAATACATCAGATAGGGATTATATACATTAGATAGGACTGCTCTAATAAGGGTATACCTTGGCGATTGGTGGAGCAGCTTAGTATACATTTTTTTGCAAAAAAAAGTATCAACTAAATACCCTGTTTTTTTTCCATCCACTGACTAGCACTTGCTTATTACTATTATTTATTTTACAGCAAAGTATTTTTGACCTCACTGTGCTCTTTTATGTCTCCATTTATGGGTGTGAAGAGGTGCATGGGAATAAACCTCCCCCAAAAAACACTGAATTTGAGTTTATGTTACGCTGCTATCATTTGGTGGTGTTGAGAAGTCTGGCCCAATCTAGCCCTTTTTCATTTTTATAAGATTCAGCTTCAGTTATAATTCCATCAGTGGCACTAAAAACCCGCACTGACAAAACGCTAACTGCAGGGCAGGCCAGGATCTCCAAGGTGTAGAGAGCCAGTTCATGCCATGTGTCCAACTTGGATACCCAATAATTATAAGGCACAGGGGAATCACGGAGGACATTGGTATGGTAAGCAAGGTACTGCCTCAGCATCTTCCGAATCTTTGCACTCCTTGTGAGAGTACCCTGCGCCTCAGGGCCAGTGCGATGGGAGGGTCTGAGAAAACTCTCCCAGAACTTTGCCAGTGTTCCCCTGACTCTGCTGGATTGGACTTGTCTCTCTCTCACCTGTACTCCTTGGTTGTCCAACGAACTGTGACCTCTGGCGCCAGTGTTTTCATATAGGATTATTTTTATAATTCCACAAAAATGGCCTTCTGGTACTGCCCAATTTTAGTAAACCTGTCTGACTCGAGAATAAGAGATAGAAAGTTCTCCTTGTAGCGTGGGTCTAGAAGTGTCACCATCCAGTAATGACTGTCACCCAAAATTTTGAGAACGCGAGCATCATTGGAAAGGCAGCATAACATATACTCAGCCATGTGTGCCAGACTGATAACAGGCAAGATTTCCGTGTCCTCACCAAGAGCATGACTGACCATGCTCTCCTCCTACTCCTTATCCTCCTCCTCCTCCCTATCCTCAGGCCATCCACACTGAACAAACAGGATGACAGTTGTGCAGGTAGTACTGTCTATAGTGCATGAAGCTACCTCCTGTTTTTCCTTTCCTCCTCCTACTCTTTCTCATTGTCACCCAATCCACGCTGGGATGAGATGAGGCTGAGCTTTGTGTAATCACCGCGTATGGTTCCTTGCTCCATCTCATCGTGCTTCGACTGCAATGTATCTTCTTTGATTGTGAGTAGAGAGCTTTTCAGAACACAGAGAAGTAGGATGGTGATGCTAATTATGGCATCATCACCGCGTACAATCTTGGTGGAGTCCTCAAAGTTTTGGAGGATGGTACACATGTCTAACATCCATGTCCACTCCTGAGGTCTTACATGTGGAGTTTGAACTGAATACTGATGGCTTTGTTGATGCTGGTAGTCAACAACTGCTCTCGTTTGCTCACAAATCCTTTGCAGCATCTGCAGTGTAGAGTTCCAATGTGTGGTGACATCATACACCAATTGCTGAGCCAGAAGCATCAAATGCTGCTGAAGCATGGCAAGGGTGGTGGAAGCTGTAGCTGACTTTCAAAAATGGGCAAACAGGTAGCATATTTTGTCAAGCTGATATGGCAGCACCGGGTAGGTTTTGAATGACCGCTGAACCACAAGGTTAAGCACATGGGCAGGCATGGAACATGTGTGAGCTCACCTCGCCTCAGAGCTGCCACCAGGTTCTGTACATTGTCACAAACGACCATGCCTGGATGTAGGTTTAGCCATGTCAGCCACAGATCTGCCATCTCTTTCAGAGCTGTCCACAACTCTTCAGCATTGTGTGGTTTGTCACCTAATCAAATTAGCTTCAGCACAGCCTTTTTCCGCTTGGCTGAGAAAGTGATGCAGTGCTTCCAGCTTGTGACTGATGTGGTCATTTCGGAGATGGAGGCTGAAGAGGAGGAGGATGAGGTGCAGGGGCTGTAGACTGAGGGGGTAACCCTGACTGACATAGGGCCCACAATCTTCGGCATCTGGAGGACGTGTTCCTTTCCAAGGTCCGACTGGGTCCAGCTTCCACTATGTTAACCCAGTGTGCCGTCAGTGAGATGTATCATCCCTGCAAACATGCACTTGTCGCAGTGTCCATGGTTAGGTGGGCTTTCACAGTAACTGCATTGTTGAGGGGATGGCTAATGTTGTGGGACACATGCTTGTGTAATGCGGGGATGACACACCAAGAGAAATAGTAGCGGCTGGGGACCAATGGACGGCCGCCGCCATCAGGCTGTGGAAAGCTTTCGTCTCCATGAGCTTAAAAGCAACATTTGGAGCGCAACCAGCCACGAAATGTGTCAATTTAGTAGTGTGGCCTGTGATGCATTGGCTGCGCATTTGCACTAGCTGGCCTATAGGTAACTATTTTGAACAGCAAACTGGTATCAATAGCTTTGCTAACACATTTCAACAAAATTTATAGGGAACCCAGAAATGCCAGAAATTTGAGCGCACTTTTTTATCTCTGATCCATGTGTGACGGACAAACAACAGTTTTAAATAGCTGGCCTGAAGGTAACTATTTTTACCAGCAAACTGGTTGTTAGGGTTGGCTGATTTCACTAATTAAATTTAATAAAGAAGTGCAATTGCAAACCGGAGTCCACCGTGCAGAGATGTAAAACTGCAGCTGATGTGAACAATGGCGAACACGAAGCGAGTGATTGCTAGCTCGCACTGAGTTATACTTCCCTCAGTGAAAAGCACACAAAGTAGTGTCAGTCACATACAGAAACAGAATATATGCTCTGCTTTAGAGCTGTGTCACTTTCATACAGTAACGAATCAGATTCTTTGCACTAGAGCTGTCACTCACACATAGTAACAAAGCAGATGTTCTGCAATGGAATTTTGTCACTTGCACACAATAACAAAGAATATATGATGATAGACATGATCCTTGTTAACTTCATAGGGGATCGAAGTCCACTAACGGGGCAAGTAGCAAACAGTGGTCAAGCAGTCAGCAGCAGCACTCAACCAACTCCTCTCCGGAGGTGCCGGAATTCTAATGGCTAAATGCCAGCCCTGAATCCGTACAAACAAACTCCTCTCTGGAGGTGCCAGAATTCTAATGGCTTATGGCTGACCCTGAGCACATGCTGACAAAAACCACACTGTTGCAATGTCTCATTCTCACATGGAAAGAGGTTGATTCTGGCGTACTGGCTTGCACCTCTGTGAGCCTTTTATATGAAATGCTCATGTCCAGTATAGGCTCCCAGGTCCTATCCTCAGGCCATGACCCTTCCAGTCCATCCAAAAATATTTTTTCCATGTACGACTTTGGATCCAACAATGGTATTGACCTCAAAATTATTGGACCAATCCGGAGATTCCACATCAACAGAGCAGCTAACGACCGACCACCAATGAGATGTCGCCACATCACGAGCATGCTCAGTAGGATGATTTCTGGACTTAGTTTCCATAGCGTTTGCTCGTTGCTGCCTACTGCTGTTTACCATAGGCTTGGCTAAAAAGCCAGCAGTGACCAAACGAATAGCACGAGCCTGGATGGGAGACCGCAGATGCAGGCAATGCTTGGGATCTACCCAATTGTGCTATATAGGCTCCCAGGTCCTATCCTCAGGCCATGACCCTTCCAGTCCATCCAAAAATATTTTTTCCATGTACGACTTTGGATCCAACAATGGTATTGACCTCAAAATTATCCGAGGACGTATCCGAGCTCCCGGCTGGAGTCCCAGAAGACAGGGTCATATATACAGGTTTCAAGAAAGACACATGGAAGGTGTTGGGGATGTTAAGATGTGGTGGAAGGCAGAGACGATAGACTACAGGGTTCACCTGTTCCAGGACCTTGAAGGGACCAAGATAGGGGGGAGCAAATTTAGTGGAACCCACACGCAGCCTGATGTTACGAACTGAGAGCCACACTAAATCGCCAAGGGTGAAAACCGGAGCTGGATGACAATGCACGTTGGCAAAGACCCTCATTTTCTCCTCAGAAGCCCTAATTGCACCTAATGAGTGCGGTCCCAGATGTCATGAGCTTCCACTACCCATTCCACCACCCTAGGGTCAGAAGATGAGATGGCATGGGAAAGGGAACACTCGGACGCTAGCCGTAGTTAAGGAGGAACAGCACCTGCCCAGTAAAATTGAACACAGCATTATTTAGTGCTACTCTGCCCAAGTCAGTAAGGATGCCCAGTCATCATGCCTGGCAGAGACAAAATGCCAAAGATATGAGTCTGATTGGACCTCTTCACCAGACCATTGGTCTTGGGATGATACGCAATAGAGAGATTGAGCGCAATACAGAGCAACCGACAAAGCTCTGTACAGACCCAAGAAGAGGTGAACTGGGGACCCCGGTCACTGACAATCTTGTCAGGTATTCAGTGGAGATGGAAAATATGCTTCACAAAGAGTACTGCCAGAGCCTGTGCCGACGGTATGCATGGAAGGGGGACCAGATGTACTATCTTAGAGAAATGGTCGGTGACTATCTAAATGATTGTGTTATTACGACACTTAGGCAGGTCCACAATAAAGTTCATCACAACCATCTCCCAGGGCCTATCTGCCACAAGCAAGTGATGAAGCAAGCCCGTGGGTCTCAGCCTAGAATGCCGATTCCTGGCTCACGAGACACAAGCTTGAACGTAGTCCCTTACATCAGTCACCATCCGAGGCCACCAATAAGAACTCACCAGAAGCTCAGTGGTCCTCTTGATGCCAAGTGCCCACCCAGCTTGGAAGTGTGTGCCCAAGAGAGTACCTCCAGCTGCAAGTTAGGTGGAACATAATATTTGCCCAGAGGCACCTGCTCTAGCAACACCAACGCCACCATTCAGAGACTCTCCGAAGGGACACTTAGCCATAGCTCGTTTCCCTTTTCAGATGAGACTACGGAACGTGACAGGGCATCAGCTCATAAATTCTTCTCCCCAGACAGAAAATGGATAGTGAAGTTAAATCTGGAGAAGAATAAGGACCACCTGGCCTGGCGAGAATTCAGCCGTTGAGCCGTCTGCAAGTAGAGCAGATTCTTGTGATCCATGAAAACCTTGAAGGGGTGCCAGGCTCCCTCAAGAAGGTGTCCCCACTCCGAGAATGCCAATTTCATGGCCAATAACTCCCTGTCCCTGATAGAATAATTCCTCTCCGCCGGTGAAAAGGTCTTGGAAGAAAAGAAACAGGGATGTTTGAGACTGAAAGAATCCTGGTACAGGACTGCTCCTGCACCGACGGAAGAGGCATCCACTTCCGGGATAAAGGGCTTGTCCACATCGAGCCGATTTGGCACTGGCGCCCTAACCAAGTGAGACTTTAGGGAAGTAAAGGCCTTAGAAACCTCTTTGGACCACTGCTTAGGGTTGGCTCCCTTCTTGATGAAGGCTACCAATGGAGCTGCTAGGGTAAAAAAGTTGGGAATGAACTGGCGGTAATAGTTGATAAACTCCATGAAGCTCAGCACCGCTTTAAGGGAATGTGGCTCCTGCAAGTTCATCACCAACTCTAGCTTGGAAGGGTCCATTGCCAAGCCCTGGACAGAGATAGAACGGTAGAGACTCCTGCTCAAATGCTCATTTAATCAATTTGGCGAAAAGCGAATTGGCGCGTAAGAGCTAGAAGACCCTACAGTCATCTGTTAGGTAAGTTTCAAGGTCTGGAGAGTAGATAAAGATGTCATCCAGATACACCACTACAGATGTGGATAACAGCTCCCGAAAGATGTCGTTAACGAAATCCTGGAAGACTGCGGGAGCGTTACAGAGACCAAATGGCATAACTAAATACTCATAATGACCATCCTGAGTATTAAATGCAATCTTCCATTCGTCCTCTTCTTGTATGCGAATTAAATTATAGGCCCCACTTTACTGAAAATACTAGCGCCCCATAGCCTATCGAAGAGCTCAGAGATGAGTGGCAAAGGGTATTTATTTTTGGTGGTAATGGCATTTAAACCCCTATAATCTATGCAAGGACGAAGCTCTGCGCTCTTCTTCTGGACATAGGAGAACATGTCTGCATATTGCCAATAGTGCCTAGGAAGAGATGTTAGGTCTGAAGGGATCTCAGATAACCCAACCTGAACATGGAGCCTAAGACACTGTCCCTCGCATGACTTACTCCATTCGAATATGCTCCCAGTTGCCCAATCTATATGAGATGAATGGCGGCGTAACCAGGGTATGCAAACAGTACCTAATCAATACCCTCAAAGATGACCAACAAGGAGATTATCTACTGATCCTTTGGAGAGAATGTGAGTGTAAGAGGGATGGTTTGATGAGTGATTTGGGTGGACAGGGCACCCCAGCAACCACCTGAATGGTAATTGGCTTCAGGAACATTACTAGAAGTATTCAGTGCGGTCGGGTGAAGGTAGAAAATAGAAAGTTGCCCTCAGACCCAGAATCCACACAAGCTTTAGTGATGTGAGTAGTTGATCCAAACAACACGGTCACCTTAAAGGTTAATTTGGAGGACACATTTGCTGTCTCTAGTGAGACTTCTCCGATAGCCACTAGACGCGTTTGTTTTCCTGCCACCTGGGGCACTCGTTGGCATTATTACATGCCTGCCTACAAACAAAGCAGATCAACCATGGATGAACGAAACGTGATCTGCGATCCAATCAAGATACCTCCATGGCCTACACTGGCTTGGTGGTCAGAGCCGGAGACTCCAAAGGAGTGGTAAAAGTTGGAGCCAACCAAATCCTTTGTCTACACTGCGCTCACTACAATCTTCGTTCAACATGCCGAAGATCGATGCGAGTAGACACAGTCATCAAGTCCTCCAGTGTAGTGGGAATCTACTTAGTGGACAGGGCGTCTTTCATGTGGTCAGCAAGTCCTCACCAGAACACGAAAATCAGGACTTTACCTGGCCACTCCAGCTCGGATGCTAAAGTCCAAAACTGGACTGCAAATTGGCTGCCCAAGGAACAGCTCTGAGTTAGGCCAGGAGTTGGAGCACGGTGTCATGAGTCACTTGAGGACCCAGAAAGACCTGTTTCAGAGCATCTAGAAAACGAGAGGCGCTCCCACAGCAGCATAGCCCACTTCAACGTCCTGCCCATCAATAGAGATACCAAGAATTCCACTTTGTCCCATTCAGACAGGAAACTTGAGGCCAGCAGCGTCAACTGAATTGTGCACTGGTTCATGAACCCCTGCAAGTCTTGCTATCTCCTGAGAATTTATCGAGGGGTTGGACACATGGGAAAAATGGGACAGGCGACCCTGAGAGCAGCCTCACTGGCAGCTTGTGCCGCAACTGCTGTAAAATCCACTGCTGAAGTTGTCCGCTCTAGAGCGGACAACCTGCCCACCAGCTGCTGAACATACCGCTCTAGTTGGTGCTCATTCACCACTGCTAGCCAGACCCTGGCGCTAGTATACTGTTAGGGTTGGTGAATTGCACTAAATAAATTTAATAAAGAAATGCAATCGCAACGCGGGGTCCACCGTGCAGAGATGTAAAACAGCAGCTAATGCAAACAATGGCGGAACACCTAGTGAGCGATTGGTAGTGAGCACTGCGTTACATGTCACTCAGTGAACAGCACACAAAGTTGTGTCAGTCGCACACGTAAACAGAAAAGATGCTCAGCTATAGAGCTGTGTCACTTGCACACAGTAGCGAAGCAGATGCTCTGCAATAGAGCTGTGTCAATCAGTAGTCAAGCCATCAGCAGCAGCACTCAACCAACTCCTCTAAGGAGGTGCCCTAATTCTAATGGCTAGACACCAGCCCTGAATCCATACAAACAAACTTCTCTCCGGAGGTGCTGGAATTCTAATGGTTTACCGCTGACTCTGAGCACATGCTGACAAAACCACACTGTTGCAATGTCTCATTCTCACATGGAAACAGTTTGATACTAGTGCACCAACATGCGCCTCTGAGAGATGTTTATATGTAAAGTTCAAGTCCAGTCGGACAGAACTTTGCCCGTGGACCAATCCGGAGCTGCCGCATCACCAGAGCAGCTGTTGACCGACCATCATTGAGAAGTTGCCACATCATGAGCATGCTCAATAGGGTGATTTCTGGACTTAGTCTCCAGAGCGTTCACGCATCACTGCCTACCGCTGGTTACCATAGGCTTGGCTGAAGAGTCAGTAGAAACCAGACTGATAGCACGAGCCTAAGCAAGATGCTGGACATGGCATCTATGCTCAGCAGCACCTGCAGTGGCCAAAGCTGGATGGGAGACCACAGATGCAGGCAAGGCTTGGGATCTACCCTGTGCAGCGGGACAATCCCAACACCTAACACTGGTGTCAATAACTTCGCTAACACACTTCAACAAAATTTAAATGGAGCCCAGAAATGGCAACAGCTTGTGCGCACTTTTTATCTCTAATTGATGTGATGGACAAACCACAGTTTGAAATAGCTGGCCTTTAGGTAACTATTTTGAACAGCAAACTGGTGTCAAAATCTTTGCTAACACACTGCAACAAAACTTATAGGGAGTCCAGAAATGGCAGACGTTGGAGTGCAGCTTTTATCTCTTATCTGCGTTTGATGGACAAACCACAGTTTGAAATAGCTGGCCTGTAGCAAACTGGTGTCAATAACTTCGCTAACAGACTGCAACAAAATTTTAAAAATTTAAATTGAGGACAGAAATGGCAGAATTATGAGCGCACATTTTACCTCTGATCCGAGTGGCGGACAAACCACTGTTTTAAATAGCTGTCCTGTAAAAACATTATTGCTGGCTCCTGATACTTGATGCTTTGTCTACAATTATCTGTAATAGGCAGCAGCAGCAGACAGAACTGGAATGGACCCTGTTGCTATATGCACTGCAGTCTGTCACATACACTGCCTGTCTAAGCACTGATATCTATGCAGCTTTATTTGTCCTCAGGACTGTTAGTTGAGATGGATATGTGTATAATATATGACATACCCAAACTAAGTAAGAACCAAGCAAATCTCTCCTTAGCTCAGCAGCAACTCTCCCTACACTGCCGGATTCCTTAGTAGACTGTGACGAGTATGGCGGCGCCAGATCTGATATAGACCTGATGACGCTGCGCGGACAGCCAATCACTGTAATGCCACAATCAACATGGCTGCGGCATTACAGTGTGTGGTAGACAATCCCTACATGCTCAATGGCTCTCTGAAAAAAGCCAAACATGTAGGGTGGCAACTCAAGCTCCCGCCGAGCAACCCTGGAAATACTCGGCCAGCTCCAGGCATCTCGAGCAGTGAGATGCTCAGGCAAGTACCGATTAGTGACAAGCATGTTCGCTCATCACTAGTGAGAACACTAAGGGGCTTCAATGACAGCAACATTACTGTTACATTATGCAATTCATGTCCCTCTCTCTGTCTTTAAAATCTTCTTGTGCTGCTTATTTCTTTTTTTGTTTGGGTGGACCTGATTAAACGTTTTGCAATGTGACATTTGATTTTCTACATATTCCACTATTGAAATTGACTGTAAATCAGCTGAAGGCTGGCATGATGTAGCCACCAGGGTAGCCACAACTAAAGTCAATTTATTCATATTTGTCAATTGCAATAACCCAAATGAGAGACTCTGGATCAGTAGCGTTTGGGAGCATAGATGGAGAAACAACACTGAGGTGACAGAAAGAGGCCTCAATTTATTAAACTGTGACTCAACGCAATTCCTTTTAATGCCTTGGTAGGCCCGATACCACGCCATACTGATCTATAGCATATTGGGAACTCTTTAATCCCATTAAGATATAAAATCTAACACATTTCAAATTACATCAAGGCATAAAATTCCTTGCAACAGTTTATTTTATCCCACCTGCAGAGCTGCAGAAACTTTAGCACATAGCAATAGAAATCCACTCTTGGTATATAATGGACTTGTAGGATGGATTGAAAGGTTGAATATTTCACTTTTTTTCCTTTCTTTTGTGTATCTTTTATCTTTCCCCTGCATATATACAGTGCCATTAAAGGAATGAAAGTTGGTGGGATTTCTTACTTTAGACATCTAACATATAGATTGTTTTGCATTTATTAACATTTTTTATTTAAACATGTTTAAATAAAAAATTTTTCTAACACTACATGATCCACTGGATTAGGCAGTTGAGACATTTTGCCTGTCATTGTGCTAGGTAGAATTTGAAAATGTCCTTGTTTTTCATGGCTTATGTATAGTCACCAATACATGGTCACATAGGTGGATAATGTTGTGTGACAGCCACATGAATATGGAGATTATTTAAATAGAAGTCACATTCCTCATCTGACAGTAGCATGATGTAGACAAAGAGACCTTGAATCACATGATGTATCACTTAGTATACTGGGTGCAATGGTTCTGACACAATTACAGTTTCTCAGGCTCTGTATGTTTATAGTCCATTGCGAGTGAGCTGCTTATCAAAAGAGGAGGTTGAGTTAGACTACCAGTGGTGTGCACATCAGACTTGGCAGTGATATTCTCCTAGTCAGGGGTGGACACGGACAGCTTGGGGTGTGCTAGAGTGTGCTGTTCTATTTTCTTTTCCATATATATAAAACTTCCTTCTCACCCCCCAATGGAGGTGGTCTTTTTTTGTCCTTTCTCATTCTTGGGTCCTCTACCAGAGGCCTGGGAGTTTGAGGGTTCTGTGCAGGATCTTAGTTGTTCACAGCATTGCACTTTTTGGGACAGAGAGTTCAGATGTAGCTCCTGGGATCTGTTGTAGCCATTTTTCCAACTTAGGGGATACTGCTCAAAGCCCTCCTTTCACCATTGGAATCACTGTTGCCTTCACCTTCCACATCTTCTCCGGTTCTCCTTTGAGGCCTTGGTATTTCTCCAACTTCTCATATTCCTTCTTTCTGATGTTGCTGTCACTTGGCACTGCCACTTCTATTGCCATTGCTGTCTTCTACCCCTTGTCTACTATCACAATGTCTGGTTGGTTAGCCAACACCTGCTTATCCATCTAGATCTTGAAGTCAGGTGGATCAGTGAATTGATGTCTCATTCGTTTCTCTCATACAGCTTGATGTCATCAATATATCCACTCTTGAACTTGCATCCATAGCTAGACTCTGTATTTATCTGACTGAGGGGGTTCAAACCCATGCAGAACAGCAATGAGGACAGTGCATCACCTTGCTATATGCCGCATTTGATGGTCACTTGAGCTTGTTATCTTCAGTTGACTTTCAATGTTATTCTCCATAGCCCTATTGAGTTTCTGAGGAAGGTTCTCAATTTACTGTCGACATTGTAGGGAGCCAAGTATTCACAGATCGGTATGTGTGACATTGAGTCATAGGCTTTCCTGTAGTCAATCCAGTCTGTGCTGAGATTGGCCTGTGCTGAGATTGAGTCTTGAGCAACTGCTCTATCTACTAGTTGATGGTGCTTAGAGGCTCCGGTGTTGGTCCCAATGCCTTTCTGAGCTAGATTCATGTACTAGTTCATATGGTTTTGTAGCATGGTGGCTATAATGCATGACAGGAGTTTCCATGTTGTTGTAAGGCAGGTTATTAGGTGATATTTGGATTGAACTGTTCCTTTGTAAGGATCCTTCATGATCAGCACTGTTCTTCCTTGTGTTAACCAAGCGGGGTGGTGGCCTGCTTCTAGCAATTGGTTCATCTGCTTTGCCATGCGTTCATGTACCGCTGTTAATTTCTTAAGCCTGTCGGTATGGATCATATGTGGGCCAGGTGCTGTCCAGTTCTTCATGTTCTTGACCCGCTGTTGGATGTCTGACTGGTTCTTGCTAATGGTGACTGGTTCTTGCTGTGTTTCAGCCTCAGATCTTGCAGCCACATTGCACTGCTGTTGTGCATTTTTTCCTTCTCCCAAATCTTCCTCCAGTATTGTTCAGCCTCTGCTATTGGTGGAGTTGCTGCCTTTGTGCTGTTACTCTGTAGTTGGGAGTACGCCTTGGATAGTTCTTTGGAGAACAGGACATTTATCTTCTTGGCCTCAGCATCTCTAATGTATCTCTCTAGTCTTGCAGCGAGTCTTTGTTTAGCAGTCTCTAGGGCTTCAGTTGGGGTCAGGCCTTTGTACTTGTCCAGCTTGGTCTTTTTCTTGATTAGAGTTGAACTTGATCGAGTCATTGCTTATTTGGCAAACTATAGCGCTTACCGAATGAGCTGCAGAGGGAATCCAGATACATGGAGGGTACTGGCTGCTCAGCTGTTTGGCTTCACAGATGCATGTGTCACGGCTGTGTCACAGTCACAACGCATGCTTGGAGAGCCCAACACACAGGCTCTGCACGCACATGTTGTGACTGTTCCTTCGCATCACCTTGATCTTTGTGTTCAATCCTCTTTTCCAAGGGGATCACGTACTTCTGTCGTTCTTGCTGGTTGAATAGTCAAGCATTTCCATGACTGCTGAAGCAGTAGCATAGATCAGTTTATTAGTTTGAGTTATTTTGGCAGTATGTATTTATGCAAGTGCCCTATTGGCATCTTCTAGCATACTGTCTAGTTTTGTTTCTTGGCTGAGCATTTGCAGTCAATCTCTGGTATTGATGGTATTTATTTTATCTAAGATCTTCTGTTTAAGATCAGCTGCAGTGCTCTCTTGTTGTAGGATTGGAACTGGATTTTCATGGGTTTCCACATGTTGTTCTTGTAGGTATTCCCGTGGAGTGGATCTGCAGTGTAGTTGATCAATCTCAAGTTGTGATAGTAGCTTTCTCTTTTTGACATTGAAATGTTGGGTGACTAGTTATTTCTCAGTCAGTGGACATGCAGGTCTTGTATCCATCCATACACTTCATATATCCACTCTCCTTTGGTCTGCTGTTATAGTAGCATTTCACCAGATCCAGGTTCTCTTGCCTTGTCCATGTATGGTTTGTTCATCAGATTGTCCTGGTTCCTCAACATCTGATGCAGATCTTGTTAATCCAGGCAGGCAACATCCATGCTGGCATGACTCTCTTTGTTTGTGACACTTTCATGTTTATTGAGGTAGGCACTATAGTGTTAGTAGTCTTACTCAAGGCCCACTACTGGTATATTATTTCCAGATTGGTGGTTGCGCACTGCAACCACTATGCTATAACAGCTAAAAAAGGTAGGTATTAGTCCTCTTTCACACTTCCATCGGAATGTGAACATCACAATGCGTCGTTCTGTGAAAAAAACGCATCCTGCAAAGTTGCCCGCAGGATGCGTTTTTTGCACATAGACTTGTATTACCGACGCATCACGACATATGGACACACGTTCCATACGTCGTGCACTGGATGCGTCGGTAATTGGCGGACCATCGTCACAAAAAAGCGTTCAATGTAACTTTTTTTTGTGCGACGCATCCGCCATTTTAGACCGCGCATGCGTGGCCGAAACTCCGCCCCCTCCTCCCTGGAACTCATAATGGGCAGCGGATGCGTCGGAAAACTACATCCGCTGCCCACGTTGTGCACTATTTTGCCAAACATCCATCGGTACGTCGGGCCGACGGAAATGTGAAAGAGGCCTTAAAGTGTTTTCAATACAAAAAGTGAAACTCATGTTATTCAGAATCATTGCTACCAGAGTGATATATTTCAAGTGTCTATTTCTGTTAATGTTCATGATTATGGCGCATAGCCAATGAAAACCCAAGGGTAACATTATCTCAGTAAATTAGAATAATTAACAAAAAACACCTGGAAAGGCTTCCTAAGCATTTAAAAATGTCCCTTGGTCTGTTTCAATAGGTTCTACAAAAATGGGGAAGACTGCTGACTTGACAGATGTCCAGAAAACAGTCATTGATACACTCCACAAGGAGGGTAAGGCCACAAAAGGTCATTGCTAAAGAAGCTGGCTGTTCACAGAGTGTTGTATCCAGGCATATTAATGGAAAGTTGAGCGGAAGGCGAAAGTGTAGAAGAAAAAGGTGCACAAGCAACCTTGCAATGACTATGTATTATGAGTTTCACTTTTTGCCTTGAAGAACTGAAATAAATTAACTTTTTGCTGATACTCTACTTTTGTGAGAGGCACATGTATGTATATATATATATATATATATATATATATATATATATATATATATACAGTACAGACCAAAAGTTTGGACACATCTTCTCATTTAAAGATTTTTCTGTATTTTCATGACTATGAAAATTGTGCATTCAGACGAAGGCATCAAAACTATGAATTAACACATGTGGAATTATATACTTAACGGAAAAGTGTGAAACAGCTGAAATTATGTCTTATATTCCAGGTTCTTCAAAGTAGCCACCATTTGCTTTGATGACTGCTTTTCACACTATTGGCATTCTGTTGATGAGCTTCAAAGGTAGTCACTGGGAATGAATTAACTTTTCAATTTACAACCTGTCAGGTTTAATAAGTGGGATTTCTTGCCTTATAAATGGGGTTGGGACCATCAGCTGTGTTGTGCAGAAGTCTGGTGGATACACAGCTGATAGTCCTACTGACTAGACTGTTAGAATTTGTATTATGGCAAGAAAAAAGCATCTAAGAAAAGAAAAACGAGTGGCCATCATTACTTTAAGAAATGACGGTCAGTAAGTCCAAAAAATTGGGAAAACTTTGAAAGTGTCCCCAAGTGCAGTGGCAAAAACCATCAAGCGCTACAAAGAAACTGGCCCACATGAGGACCGCCCCAGGAAAGGAAGACCAAGAGTCACCTCTGCTTCTGAGGATAAGTTTATCCGAGTCACCAGCCTCAGAAATCGCAGGCTAACAGCAGCTCAGATTAGAGACCAGGTCAATGCCACACAGAGTTCTAGCAGCAGACACATCTCTACAACAACTGTTAAGAGGAGACTTTGTGCAGCAGGCCTTTATGGTAAAATAGCTGCTAGGAAACCACTGCTAAGGACAGGCAACAAGCAGAAGAAACTTGTTTGGGCTAATCTGTATTCAAACAAAATTTAACAGGTGCATAAGTATGGGCACCCTTATCATTTTCTTGTTATAAATACTCCTACCTACTTTTTACTGACTTAGTAAAGCATTTTTTTTGTTTTCTAACCTCATTGAGCTTTGAACTTCATAGCCAGATGTATGCAATAATGAGAAAAGCTACTTAAAGTGGCCACTTGAAAGTTGTTCTCCTGTTTGAATCTCCTCTGAAGAGTGGCATCATGGGCTCCTCAAAACAACTGTCTAATGATCTGAAAACAAAGATTATTCAACATAGTTGTTCAGGGGAAGGATACAAAAAGCTGTCTCAGAGATTTAACCTGTCAATTTCCATTGTGAGGAATATAGTAAGGAAATGGAAGAACACAGGTACAGTTCTTGTTAAGGCCAGAAGTAGCAGGCCAAGAAAAACATCAGAAAGTCAGAGAAGATTGGTGAGATCCATCAAGGACAATCCTCAGACCACCTCCAGAGAGCTGCAGCATCAACCTGCTGCAAATGGTGTCACTGTGCATCGGTCAACTATACAACACACTTTGCACAAGGAGAAGCTGTATGGGAGAGTGATGCGAAAGAAGCCGTTTCTGCAAGCACGCAACAAACAGAGTCGGCTGAGGTATGCAAAAGCACATTTGGAGAAGCCAATTTTTTGGGGAAGAAGGTCCTGTGGACTGATGAAACCAAGATTGAGTTGTTTGGTCAAACAAAAAGGTGTTATACATGGCTGCCAAAAACACAGCATTCCAAAAAAAACACTTGCTACCCACAGTAAAATTTGGTGGAGGTTCCATCATGCTTTGGGGCTGTGTGGCCAATGCAGGCACCGGGAATCTTGTTAACCCCTTTCTGCCATTAGACGTACTATTGCGTCCATGTGGGGTGGGCTTTACTTCCCAAGGACGCAATAGTACGTCATATGCGATCGGCAGCGCTCACGGGGGGAGCGCCGCCGATCGCGGCCGGGTGTCAGCTGTTTATCGCAGCTGACATCCGGCACTATGTGCCAGGAGCGGTCATGGACAGCCCCCGGCACATTAACCCCCGGCACACCGCGATCAAAGATGATCGCGATGTGCCGGCGGTACAGGGAAGCACCGCGCAGGGAGGGGGCTCCCTGCGGGCTTCCCTGAGCCCCCCGCAGCAACGCGATGTGATCGTGTTGCTGCGAGGGTCTTACCTCCCTCCCTGCTCCCTCCAGCCCCGGATCCAAGATGGCCGCAGATCCGGGTCCTGCAGGGAGGGAGGTGGCTTCACAGAGCCTGCTCAGAGCAGGCACTGTGAAGGCTGCAGCGCTGCATGTCAGATCAGTGATCTGACAGAGTGCTGTGCAAACTGTCAGATCACTGATCTCTGATGTCCCCCCCTGGGACAAAGTAAAAAAGTTAAAAAAAAAAATTTCAAATGTGTAAAAAAAAATAAAAAAAAATATTCCAAAATAATGAAAAAAAAAATAAAAATATTATTCCCATAAATACATTTCTTTATCTAAATAAAAAAAAAAAACAATAAAAGTACACATATTTAGTATCGCCGCGTCCGTAACGGCCCGACCTATAAAACTGGCCCACTAGTTTACCCCTTCAGTAAACACCGTAAGAAAAAAAAAAAAAACGAGGCAAAAAACAACGCTTTATTATCATACCGCCGAACAAAAAGTGGAATAACACGTGATCAAAAAGACAGATATAACTAACCATGGTACCGCTGAAAACGTCATCTTGTCCCGCAAAAAACGAGCCACCATACAGCATCATCAGCAAAAAAATAAAAAAGTTATAGTCCTGAGAATAAAGCGATGCAAAAATAATTATTTTTTCTATAAAATAGTTTTTATCGTATAAAAGCGCCAAAACATAAAAAAATGATATAAATGAGGTGTCGCTGTAATCGTACTGACCCGAAGAATAAAACTGCTTCATCAATTTTACCAAACGCGGAACGGTATAAACGCCTCCCCCAAAAGAAATTCATGAGTAGCTGGTTTTTGGTCATTCTGCCTCACAAAAATCGGAATAAAAAGCGATCAAAAAATGTCACGTGCCCGAAAATGTTACCAATAAAAACATCAACTCGTCCCGCAAAAAAAAAAGACCTCACATGACTCTGTGGACCAAAATATAGAAAAATTATAGCTCTCAAAATGTGGTAACGCAAAAAATATTTTTTGCAATAAAAAGCGTCTTTCAGTGTGTGACGGCTGCCAATCATAAAAATCCGCTAAAAAACCCGCTATAAAAGTAAATCAAACCCCCCTTCATCACCCCCTTAGTTAGGGAAAAATTAAAAAAATGTATTTATTTCCATTTTCCCATTAGGGCTAGGGTTAGAGTTAGGGCTAGGGTTAGGGCTAGGGTTAGGGCTAGGGTTAGGGCTAGGGTTAGGGTTAGGGTTAGGGCTAGGGTTAGGGCTAGGGTTAGGGCTAGGGTTAGGGTTAGGGTTAGGGTTAGGGCTAGGGTTAGGGCTAGGGTTAGGGCTAGGGTTAGGGCTAGGGTTAGGGCTAGGGCTAGGGCTAGGGTTAGGGTTAGGGCTAGGGTTAGGGCTAGGGTTAGGGCTAGGGTTAGGATTAGGGTTAGGGCTAGGGTTAGGGCTAGGGCTACAGTTTGGGTTGGGGCTAAAGTTACAGTTAGGGTTTAGATTACATTTACGGTTGGGAATAGGGTTGGGATTAGGGTTAGGGGTATGTCAGGGTTAGAGGTGTGGTTAGGGTTACTGTTGGGATTAGGGTTAGGGATGTGTTTGGATTAGGGTTTCAGTTATAATTGGGGGGTTTCCACTGTTTAGGCACATCAGGGGCTCTCCAAACGCGACATGGCGTCCGATCTCAATTCCAGCCAATTCTGCGTTGAAAAAGTAAAACAGTGCTTCTTCCCTTCCGAGCTCTCCCGTGTGCCCAAACAGGGGTTTACCCCAACATATGGGGTATCAGCGTACTCAGGACAAATAGGACAACAACTTTTGGGGTCCAATTTCTCCTGCTACCCTTGGGAAAATACAAAACTCGGGGCTAAAACATATTTTTTGTGGGAAAAAAAAGATTTTTTATTTTCACGGCTCTGCGTTATAAACTGTAGTGAAACACTTGGGGGTTCAAAGTTCTCACAACACATCTAGATTAGTTCCCTGGGGGGTCTAGTTTCCAATATGGGGTCACTTGTGGGGGGTTTCTACTGTTTAGGTACATTAGGGGTTCTGCAAACGCAATGTGACGTCTGCAGACCATTCCATCTAAGTCTGCATTCCAAATGGCGCTCCTTCACTTCCGAGCTCTGCCATGCGCTCAAACGTTGGTTTCCCCCAACATACGGGGTATCAGCGTACTCAGGACAAATTGGACAACAACTTTTGGGGTCGAATTTCTCCTCTTACCCTCGGGAAAATACAAAACTGGGGGCTAAAAAATAATTTTGGGGGGAAAGATTTTTTTTTTAATTTTCACGGCTCTGCGTTACAAACTGTAGTGAAACACTTGGGGGTTCAAAGCTATCACAACACATCTAGATGAGTTCCTTAGGGGGTCTAGTTTCCAAAATGGTGTCACTTGTGGGAGGTTTCTACTGTTTAGGTACATTAGGGGCTCTGCAAATGCAATGTGACACCTGCAGACCATTCCATCTAAGTCCTCATTCCAAATGGAGCTCCTTCCCTTCCGAGCCCTCCCATGCGCCCAAACAGTGGTTCCCCCCCACATATGGGGTATCAGCGCACTCAGGACAAATTGGACAACAAATTGTGGGGTCGAATTTCTCCTGTTACCCTCGGGAAAATACAAAACTGGGGGCTGAAAAATAATTTTTGTGGGAAAAAATTTTTGTTTTATTTTTACGGCTCTCCATTATAAACTTCTGTGAAGCCCTTGGTGGGTCAAAGCGCTCAGCACACATCTAGATAAGTTCCTAAGGGGGTCTACTTTCCAAAATGGTGTCACTTGTGAGGGGTTTCTACTGTTTAGGTACATTAGGGGCTCTGCAAACGCAATGTGACACCTGCAGACTATTCCATCTAAGTCTGCATTCAAATGGCACTCCTTCCCTTCTGAGCCCTCCCATGTGCCCAAACAGTGGTTCCCCCCACATATGGTGTATCATCGCACTCAGGACTAATTGGGCAACAAATTTTGGGGTCCAATTTCTCCTGTTACCCTCAGGAAAATACAAAACTGGGGGCTAAAAAAATAATTTTTGTGGGAAAAAAATTTTGTTTTATTTTTACGGCTCTGCATTATAAACTTCTGTGAAGCACTTGGTGGGTCAAAGTGCTCACCACACCTCTAGATAAGTTCCTTAGGGGGTCTACTTTCCAAAATGGTGTCATTTGTGGGGGGTTTCAATGTTTAGGCACATCAGTGGCTCTTCAAACGCAACATGGCGTCCCATCTCAATTCCTGTCAATTTTGCTTTGAAAAGTCAAACGGCGCTCCTTCCCTTCCGAGCTCTCCTATCCAACCAAACAGTGGTTTACCCCCACATATGGGGTATCAGCGTACTCAGGACAAATTGTACAACAACTTTTGGGGTCCAATTTCTTCTCTTACCCTTGGGAAAATAAAAAATTGGGGGCAAAAAGATAATTTTTGTGAAAAAATATGATTTTTTATTTTTACGGTTCTACATTATAAACTTCTGTGAAGCACTTGGTGGGTCAAAGTGCTCACCACACCTCTAGATAAGTTCCTTAGGGGGTCTACTTTCCAAAATGGTGTCACTTGTGGGGGGTTTCAATGTTTAGCCACATCAGGGGCTCTCCAAACGAAACATGGCGTCCCATCTCAATTCCAGTCAATTTTGCATTGAAAAGTCAAATGGCACTCCTTCGCTTCCGAGCTCTGCCATGCGCCCAAACAGTGGTTTACCCCCACATGTGGGGTATTGGCATACTCAGGACAAATTGTACAACAATGTTTGGGGTCCATTTTCTCCTGTTACCCTTGGTAAAATAAAACAAATTGGAGCTGAATTAAATTTTTTGTGAAAAAAAGTTAAATGTTCATTTTTATTTAAACATTCAAAAAATTCCTGTGAAGTACCAGAAGGGTTAATAAACTTCTTGAATATGGTTTTGAGCACCTTGAGGGGTGTAGTTTTTAGAATGGTGTCACACTTGGGTATTTTCTATCATATAGACCCCTCAAAATGACTTCAAATGAGATGTGGTCCCTAAAATTAAATGGTGTTGTAGAAATGAGAAATTGCTGGTCAACTTTTAACCCTTATAACTCCCTAACAAAAAAAAATTTTGGTTCCAAAATTGTGCTGATGTAAAGTAGACATGTGGGAAATGTTACTTATTAAGTATTTTGTGTGACATATCTCTGTGATTTAATTGCATAAAAATTCAAAGTTGGAAAATTGCGAAATTTTCATAATTTTCGCCAAATTTCCGTTTTTTTCACAAATAAACGCAGGTACTATCAAATAATTTTTACCATTGTCATGAAGTACAATATGTCACGAGAAAACAGTGTCAGAATCACCAGGATCCATTGAAGCGTTCCAGAGTTATAACCTCATAAATGGACAGTGGTCAGAATTGTAAAAATTGGCCCGGTCATTAACGTGCAAACCACCCTTGGGGGTAAAGGGGTTAAAGTTGAGGGACACATGGATTCCTCTCAGTATCAGCAGATTCTTGACAATAATGTTCATGAATCAGTGACAAAGTTGAAGTTACGCAGGGGATGGATCTTTCAGCAAGACAATGATCCAAAACACCGCTCCAAATCTACTCAGGCATTCATGCAGAGGAACAATTACACTGTTCTGGAATGGCCATCCCAGTCCCCAGACCTGAATATCATTGAACATTTGTGGGATCATTTGAAGAGGGCTGTCCATGCTCGGCAACCATCAAACTTAACTGAACTGGAATTGTTTTGTAAAGAGGAATGGCCAAAAATAACTTCATCCAGGATCCAGGAACTCATTAAAAGCTACAGGAAGTGACTAGAGGCTGTTATTTTTGCAAAAGGAGGATCTACTTAATATTAATGTCACTTTTCTGGTGGGGTGCCCATACTTATGCACCTGCCAAATTTTGTCTGAATGCAGATTGCACATTTTCTGTTAGTACAATAAACCTCATTTCAAGGCAAAAACATTACTGTGTCCAACAGTTATTAGATATATGAAACTGAAATAGCATTTGCAAAAAAAAAACAATTTTTATAAGACATTAAGCTTAAGATTAATAGGGGTGCTCAAACTTTTTCATATAACTATATATATATATATATATATATATATATATATATATATACATTACTTAGTCTCCTCTCAATATTGCCATCCATTATTGCACAGTGCCCTCTCTTGTTATGTGTAGCACCATCTCTTAGCTTACATATCTGATTGTCGTTATTTTGTTTTTTGTAGTGCCCCGTTCTTTATGACATAGTGTCCTCTCTTGTTAGATGTGTAATGCAATGACTGTGGATGAAGCATGAGAAAGCTTCTTTTCTGATGGAGGCGGCTGATGGTCTGGTTTTCAGGTCAGATGCTTCCCCATCAGCAGTCATTTTATATCTACCAAGAGAGGACTATGTAATACAGAAAGGGCACTATGAGTAACAAAAATAAAAAGAATATGCTGTATAAGGAGCGGTGCTAAATACAGTGGGGAAAATAGGTATTTGGTGCACTGCCGATTTTGTACATCTTCCTATCTACAAAGAATAGAGAGGTCTGTAATATTTATCGCAGGTACACTTCAACTGTAAGAGACAGAATCTAAAAATAAAAAGCAGAAAATCACATTGTATGATTTTTAAATAATTAAATTGCATTTTATTGCATGAAATAACAATTTGATATAATAGAAAAACAGAACTTAATATTTGGTACAGAAATGTTGTGAGTTCTGTTTTTGGGCTCCCTCTGGTGGTTACTGATGGTACTGGGTGACTTGTCTTTCCTGGGTTTCTGGGTTCCACCTGTTCCATCAGCATATGGGAGTTTCCTATTTAACCTGGCTTTGCTGGCATTTCCTCGCCGGTTATCAATGTATCCAGTGTGTCTTGTTACCTCTGCTCCCTGCTCCTAGAACCTTCTGGTCAAGCTAAGTTTGGATTTTCCTGTTTTGGTGTTTTGCTTTATTTGGTTTTTAGTCCAGCCTGCAGATATGTGATTCTTGCTGCTGGTTGCTCTAGTGGGCTGAAATTGCTCCTCATGTACCATGAGTTGGCACATGAGTTCAAGTAATTTCAGGATGGTTTTTTGAAGGGTTTTTCGCTGACCGCGCAGTTCACTTTTGTATCCTCTGCTATCTAGCTTTAGCGGGCCTCATTTTGCTGAAACTGTTTTCATACTGCGTATGTGCTTTCCTCTCATTTCACCGTCATTATATGTGGGGGGCTGCTATTTCTGTGGGGGATTTCTCTGGAGGCAAGAGAGGTCTGTGTTTCTTCTAATAGGGGAAGTTAGATCTTCGGCTGGAGCGAGACGTCTAGGATCATCGTAGGCATGTTCCCCGGCTACTTTTATTTGTGTGTTAGGTTCAGGGTCGCGGTCAGCTCAGGTTCCATCGCCCTAGAGCTTGTTTGTATCTGTGCTTGTCCTTTAGTGATCCCCTGCCATTGGGATCATGACACAGAAACCTTTGTTTGCAGTTACAGAGGTCAGACATTTCCTGTAGTTCTTAACCAAGTTTGAACACACAGTATTGTGTTTTACATTGTTTTATCCCTTCATGTATTATTTTTCAACATTTGCTGGGCCAAATGTTTTGCATATTTTGTCATGGGTAGTCAAATTTTGGCTAAATATTTTTTTTGTATGTTTTTCGGTTATAACTTGCCAAAGGCAAATTTATCACCAGATGTCAGGAAGCTTATTATTCTGAGAGTGAAGTCAGGAAAAAGCCAAAAGTGGTAAATATAGAATTCAACTGCTCTCAGAATCAAAAATGTGGATTTTTTTTTCTAATTTGCTTCTATGCAGATTTAGTAAAATGGTAAATGCTAGTTACCCTTTTTTTCAACCATAAAATATTAGGAATTACAAAAACACATTATACTTACCTCTCCAGTGCCTCCAACTCTCAGTGCCACAGAGGTACTGCACCTCAGCCAGAAGTGTGGTACCCCACCGCGGGTAAGGAGGGGGCACCCGCACACTAGCATCCAACATAACACCACTCCAGGCCAAAAGATGGGTGGATGGAGTAGATAAAGGTAGAGTGACAGTTGGGAGTGAGAGCGAGGGACCAGTTCACAGTGGGGGGACAAGCCGCAGATTAGTGGAGAGACTGTAGGACTCAGCTAGCCAACCGGAGGCTGTGGTCGCTGTATGTGCCACAGCCAAATTTACACACAATCACTGAAAAGGCAGCCACAAGGGGTCAAGGGGACCAGGAGGTCATGGCCTCACAGGACCTGAGGCTGCTGGCTTAGGACACTGTTTTTAAGGCGCAGGGCAGGAGGGTGTAAGCCAGCACAGAGAGACGACCAGGAAAGGTACACAAGGAGGGGTCCCAGAAAATGTGCACCCAAACTAACCAAGAGCTGGCTGGACCAAAGACTCAGAGGACACAGCACGCAGCTGGTGATTGTCACCTGAGAAACTGTGAGTAAAGTATGAAGACTGCACCCTGCTGTGTCCTCAGATTTATTTACTGCGGAACCTGCCCTGTATTACAACAGCTGCCATCATCAAATTTACCTTATAACTGCCCTGGGGCCCCGCTCTACCCGTGAGGAGCTGTACCATCTTTGCTGGGTCACCATCGGCCCCAGTGGACCTGAACCACAGCGTCACCATCCCTTGCTGAACAATACAGGTGGCATCATTAATCAATTCCATATAACTTTTCCCCTTGCATTTTTATTGCATGCCCAGGGCCACGGAGTCGGGTCATGGCTCCTTGACTTCCCCAAAGAACTGCCCGACCCGGGTCCGAGTACATCACGGCCCTGGTGGGCGTCGCACATACAAGTCCTGGCTTAGCACCCTAGGTCAATGGATTTTTCAACAATGGAGCCTTCACACTGCAGTGAACTGTTCCTCTGCCAATGTGAAAAAATAATTCCAATATCAGAGATGCTGGAACACTCACCACCACTGTAAAATCCACTAGAGATTTCAGGCACTGATAAATCTCCTATATAGACAGTAGCAGATCAGTCCACACAGAATTAAATTCAAGTAGAATTTTCTGAAATCCACGGTTCTTCACAAATTCGAATACCCTTCATTGTTTTTTGAGGTATCAGCAAAAAAAATGCCTGTCAGGGAGGACAGCACAAGCTTTCCCAAAATGCCCTGCAGAAATGTAATCACATGCTGTACCACAGCCAGTCTGAGGGACTACCACAGGCAAAATATAAAATATGGTCCAGCAAAGGAACAATAATTTATGCTTATACTACATAGGGATAGAAGTTCAGAACACACAGCAACTGTGAACTAATACAGTACATCTGTGATATACTGAACAAACAGCACCTAAATAGCTTATTATATTTAGATTTTATTTTGGTTCACACAGAAAAAAGGTTAGTATAAAATCACTCATTAGAGTTTTTTCAATTAAATGCAAGTTCTGAAAACAAGGTTTCTTTCTATTTGTAAGTGAAAGTGTGATCCTTGTATTTTACATAGTAACATAGTAACATAGTTAGTAAGGCCGAAAAAAGACATTTGTCCATCCAGTTCAGCCTATATTCCATCATAATAAATCCCCAGATCTACGTCCTTCTACAGAACCTAATAACTGTATGATACAATATTGTTCTGCTCCAGGAAGACATCCAGGCCTCTCTTGAACCCCTCGACTGAGTTCGCCATCACCACCTCCTCAGGCAAGCAATTTTGAGAAGCAACACTTTTTTAAAAGAGACATTTTTTAAAAAAATATGCACTTTTTTCAGCAAAATTTGGCAGGAAAATGGGGGTGCATGTTGTAATTTTAATGTAGCTTACTGATTTCAGTGGAGCGGGGTCACATGAGGCTTCTATATGAGGCCGGTGGCAGAAGAAGTGAGGCGATGCTACGGGCCCTGTGCTGGGAGGAGGCAGTGTCCCAGCAGTGCAAGGCTGCAGGCCCTGGGCATTTACAAAATGTTAGTGGTGAGCGGAGTCCCCTTCATTTTGATTTCCCTGCAGTGGACTTCAAGAAAATGGCTGCTGGCTAAGAATTTGCAATTGTTTAACAATTATAGGGGCCAGATAAAAACTGTTGGCTATTGCTGCAAATTACATTTCGTGCATGTACCTGCATATCGACCTTTATATTTATTTTTTTGTCAAGATTGGGAGAACGAAAGATTAGCTAAGATTCTTGACAAAGTTTATAAAAAATTAAGCATTATACTTTTGTTCTGAATGTATGCTAATCCAAAACAGAGCATAGGTGAGAGATTTGCACTAGGCCTCTGTTTTTGGGTGATCGCTGCAGGTTTCCATGCTATAAAAATGAAGTGGGCAAAAAAAATTCTAATTTTTAACAACACGCACAGATTATGAGGAATAGTTGTCATCTCCCTAGTTGGCTTTTAAATGTACCTAAGAGCCAGTACACACGCGCATATAGAAATTGCTCACGCTCTCAAGATTTTATAAGAGAGTCAGATCTCTTGACTACTAAATTTTTGACTAAAGGATACGATGACGCCTGTCTTTTAAATGCTAGACAGGCAGCATCGAATAAGCCCCATGAAGAACTTTTGAAAAGCATTTTTTTTGAATGATAAAAAAATGGCGACATTACCGATGATATTCCCATTATCATCCAATATAACTCCAATGTCCACATCTTTAAAAAGATTGTTAAAAGGCATTGGAGTTTACTCAAAGAGGACAAAATAATGGGTGATAAAATTCCTGTGAAACCCAGATTTATTTTTAGAAAAACCCGGAATGTGGGAAATTTAATAGCCCCTTCAATACCGATCTACAATCAAAGAGAAAAATTCACCTCCTGTAATAGGAGTAGAACTTCCGTTTTTTTCCCTTGCTGTTTTTGTAACATATGTAAAACATTAAAAACACCAAAACTGCTATCTATTAAAAGTGGGACAAAGGACTTTAAAATTCGTGATATGATCACTTGTAATTCTACTGGTGTGGTCTACGCCTTAAAATGGCCATGTGGTAAGATTTATATGGGGCGCACTAAGCGCCCACTTAGGGTTAGGATTAATGAACATTTTAGAAACATCAGGAAGAAGTTCATGGGCCACCCATTATCTAAGCATTATATAGAGCACCATAGTGGGTAAATTAATAGTACTATAATTACAGGTCTTGAGATAATAAAAAAAGAATGGCGTGAGGGAGATTTTATTAAAAAAATGTCAAGAGCGGAGAGCAGTTGGATTTTTAAGTTGGATTCAATGAAGCCAGTGGGTTTGAATAGTGAAATTGAGTTGTTTGCGTTTATTTAAAAAGATCTACCTCCACCCTTTTTTTTTTACTGCAGCATAGGTAATAGTCACTATATATAGCAGCTGTCTTTGTCTACGGACGATCCCTGATGAAGGAGACAGGGATCTCCGAAACGCGTTGGATTATTTTTGGTCCTGACAGCGCCTCATACTTCTGCACACCACGTGACACCCTACATCACTCAAGGTCCTGCTAGCTGGATGCGGCAGAGCATTCCTTGATTACAGAGCTCGGTGAATCTGTGCTGCATCTGTAAGGAGGCTAAGGGAACGTTTGTTACCGGCCGGAACAACGTTCTTGAAGATTTGTTGTTTTTTGGAGCTGCTGAAAAGTGTGTTTTGACACACCATCTACTGAGTGCATTGAAGGAGGATATGAAGCAACTTGTGGCGATCTAACTCTGGACCCCAATATCATCTTAAAGATATGGTAATAATTGACTCATAGTTGCCATCTGGAGTAATTGCATGAACTATTTATATCTAGTTTACCTAGTCTGTTACAATCCTGCTCCCTAAGGGATTTATACATGTTCATATATTAGTTTTTTTTTTTCCCTCACATTGATTCCTCATTTTAGGGTATACATAGGCGCAAACTTGTGTTCTTTTTCTTTTTGTTTCATTTATGACAACGTTGTGGTGTTGCCCTGTTTTGCAGCCGTATACTCCCAATCACCTGCCCTGACATTTGCGCCTTCCTATACTTTATATATAGATACATAATTGTGTTTACATTCCTGTAATGTGAGGATTTTACTTTTGTCTTAAAAAAAACCTAACCAAAAATAGGCAAAAGAAGTACAAAAAGAAATTGCTTATGGCTTGTCTTTCTCAAAAATTAAGAAGCACATTTTATCATGCACACAAGCCTTAGTTTGAGTATTTTACTTCAGTACCAAAAACTAAACCATAGGGATTTTAATCTGCTCTACTTTTTTTAAGTGCGTCAAGAATAAAACAGAAAATTGAATTGGCTTGAGTAATCTTTTAACTGCCTAACAGCACCTGAACCGCCACCATGACTCTGCTCCATGTTAAACTGATTTAGAACAACCCCCTTCTTGTGGCTTTGCAATTTGTAATTTCTTTCCAATCAAGTTCTATTATGCATTCATGCATTGCACATTTCTTAGGACTAGTCCAAGGGGTGTTGATTTCCCCAGACAATTCTAGCCACCCATCATGAAATCAAGCCCCTCTGTGGAGCATTTTTGTAATTTGCAAAAGTGACATCGCTATTGGCTTTTTGAAAATATCACTGCCTCCCTGATGATACACAGATCTGCCTTCAATGCAAGCGCTCACAGTCAGAACACCAATATAAAATATGCTGGTCTGAGATGTGTTTTTATTTTACACTGGGCATTGCTTCATAGAAAAAAAGGTTGTGCAGTCAGTGGACAATCCCTTTAGAGTATTTGGATCACTATTTACTATTGTAAATTATCACATTGTAACTCCTAGTGAGTTTTTAGACCATTTGCCACAATGTTTGCTAAATTTTAGAAAGAAAAATATACATTTACATCTTCAGCCTAGGCCAAGTCTCTTCAAAAGATTAGAGGAGTAAATTCTTGTTTTTTTAAAGTGATAACTGACAATAGTTATATAGTATTTTGCAAGCATTCTAAAATTATTAAAAAAATAGTTGTATACTCTTCAAAAAGTCAAGAGTATCTATAAATATTTCTAGAATTGCAATTTCTTTAAAATGTCAGCAATAGGCAAAGTGTTAAAGTATAATTGGAATGAAACTGAAAAGCTATATTACATAGATAATTGCAACTAAATGAAATTGTTAAAACATTTGACAAGCTTTTACATTCATTAAGTGTAAAGGGATAAGCAATCAATTTACCTCACAGTGTAGTTGGTAATTTATATAGCACCATTATACGCTTTCTGAGAACATAGTTATACTGTTGAGAAAAACAACATATTTATGATGTAATTAAAAAAGTAAAATGAATTTAACTCAAACATGTTAACTCATCAGAAGTGACATTGCCTTATTTTGTTGAGGGTTCTAAATGTGTCTATTTTTTCTGTTCCTAATGGATGAAGATAGAGTTCAGATAAAAAGACAAATCGGATGTTCTTTGAAAGCTATCAAAAAAAGTTATCACATTTAGTCAGTTTTATTAAATAATTTGTCCCTTTGACACAAAATTGAGTTAACCAACTGGCAAGAACAAATCTATTCTAGCATTACAAAAGTAAATAATCGAGTGTGTATGGGGGTGTATGTAGATGTAGCTAAGTCGTTCATATTCTCAGATCATCTAAAACAGCAACTGAAAGACCAATTGTATTTTGCAGTGTTCTGCATGCTTGCAACCAATATGCCAAACACAATTTCTTAAAGCGAACCTGCCACATTGTTCAATTAGTCTGAACTGTGGACAAAATGATATAGACAAGGAGTATCAAGAGCGAGTCACCTCCTCCTGGGAGATCTGGGAGTAAAAGATCACTACGTATTGTGAATCGCAGATCTTCCATTTAGCCTGTGTGTTTGTGTAACATATTAAAAGGATTTGGCTTCCTTTAGTGCTGAAGAGGTTAACAAGCCTGTGTGCTGGTCAGAAACTTGCAGCTCCATTTTAAACTGCTTCTAATCTGGTCATTACTTCTTCCTATAAATGTTTTAGGATAAATATACAACAAATTCACTGTTTAGATAGAAAAGAGATATTGGCAAGCTCTTAGCAAGCTTAAAGGGACACTCCCATCAAAGTTTTTATCCTCTTAACATATTGCAATCATCATTTTACATAGCAATGTCTGCTTACAATTGCTCATTTTACATTTTTATCCAGTAAATTCTTTTATTTTATCTGCTCTATGAAGAAACAGGAAATCTCTTGTCCTTGCATTTATCATTCCCCTCTTCAACTCCTGACCCAGCTGCTTCTCTCCTCCCACTCTCATATACTTTTTAAGTGACTCATGACTTGTGCAGGGAAAATTGACCTCCTGTTTCTACATAGAGTTTAGAAGGATTTATTTAGTCAGCTTTTAGTCACGTAATATGCAAATATTCTCTTCGTAGAGGAAGAGGACTAAAACTCTAGTGCCACTGCAAGTTGAGATTCTGGATTCGCTTTAATCCTAAGTCATGTGACAAGGCTCGTTGAAGGGTCGACATTGACTTTAGGATTGCTACTTCCAATTGGTGGCACTAGAGTTCTAGTCCTCTTCCTCTCTGAAGAGACTATTTGCATATTTCCCAGAGGAGCATTGCGGCTTTATGTCTTCTCCTCTCCGCCTGCTTAACATGTCACTCTCCACAAGGGAAAACATTACTACTTAGATCATGGTCAGATGCCTCACACACAGCCAATCTAGATCTCACACTTTGCACTGACGATGGGCAGTACCCTGTCACACAGTGTCTGCAAATTGAGATTCTGGTTTAGCTTTAATCCTAAGTCATGTGACAAGGCATGTTAAATGGAAGACATTGACATCTAGTATTGCTACTTCCCCTAGGTGGCACTAGAGTTATACTCCTCTTCCTCTCTGAAGAGACAATTTGCATATTTCCCAGAGGAGTATTGCAGCTTGAAAGTCTCCTTATCTCACCATGCTTGACATGTCACTCTCCACAAGGAGAAACAATACTTCTTGGATCCCTTTCAGATGCCTCTCACACAGCCAAACCAGATCTCACACTTTGCACTAACGAGGGGCAGTACCCTGTAACTCAGTGTCTGCAAATTGAGATTCTGGTTTTGGCTTTCATACTAAGTCATGTGACAAGGCTTGTTAAAGGATGAACACTGACTACTAGGATTACTACTTCCCATAGGTGGCACTAGAGGTCAAGTCCTCTTCCTCTCTGAAGAGACCATTTTGCAGGAAATAAGACTCAAACTTAATTCTCTGTAAATTGTTAAGCTCATCTCTACTTGCTGAAGTGGTATTAAGAATGTAGAATATGATGGGGAAGTCAAGGAGATGTTAGACAATGTGAAGGCAGCTTTGGCAGTTTTCAAAAAATACACTTTGAATAAATAGGAGAAATTGATTCAAGGGGATTCACCTTGGCGGTTAAAAGAAGATTGTGTCTCAATCAGAGATATGGATAGGGTCGTTTTGATCGGACCCTTGTAGCTGGATGAACCTCATGCAAAATTTCTGGACAATGGGTCCCTACTCTTACACATGGCCTTGGACTTTTCTTGTATGTATATACCCATCTTTTTATGATGACATGTGGGATACATTTCAAATATGTGCTATCAGTAATTAAACAAAACATGTGTACACTGGCCCCTGGCACATTTATTTATTTGTGCGGGTATTATATAATACCACTTACATTAGGGCATATTAATGCATCGAAGCCTTATATTATATTATATCTTATTTTTATACTTTTGATTCTATTTTCTTTGATATTGGTATCATTATTATCTGCATATATAATGTATTAATATTTCTTTTTCCTCCAGGCACTTTATCATTTATGGGGCTTTATTTCATTGCATGTGCCTATACATCATGTTGTCATGCACCGTGATCCATGCTCTGCCGTCTATTTGGCATATGTCCTTTTCCGCCTCCTTCCCTCTTGTATCATTGCCTGCTGGTAAGCCGGCCCCCCTCTCCTTTCTCTTTCCTTCCTTTGGCCTGGCAGGATAATTTTCCTGTATTCTCATCGGTTGTTCTGGTCTGTCTTGTCGGCGCATGCGCAACACGATCCTATCAGGAATCGCGGTGTGCGCACGCGCACTCTATACCACTGAACGAACTTACCCGGGTCCTCATGTTCTCCCAAAGGCTCAGCGCCCTCTGGCTCTCCCAGCCAGGCTACCATGTGCACAGCGGTATGTAATTTACCCCAATTGATTTAACTATTTAATCCGGTCATATGCATCTGCAGGTTACTCCCCCTAACGAAGCTGCTGCGGCAGCGATAAGCGTGGGGCCTGCTTCCACCACACTCCTCCATTTCTGGGCTATTCTGCCCGTTTTCCCTGCTCATTTATAGTGAGCTTATTCCCTTGCTATTTTGGATTTCTGCCTCATATTTTTCTGCTGCACATCTCAGGATCCATCCTATCTATGCACAGGTTGTATCCACAGGGTTGATGTACTTTATTGTCACCTTTATTTCAGGGGGCTATATACATGGATCACCCTCCTGGGTTATTTGTTTTTCATACCTGGGATAGTGGGTATATAACATACATAGTGCTATTGTTGTCATATATACAGTATGGATTGATGTCCACACAGTTTCCAATGCATATGCAGGATAGTATTTACTAGTGTTATGACCTCATCATCATGAGGAGTTTCCATTTTTTGGAGTGTGGTGTTCTGTACTAATTCATGTACTACGTTTTAAATGTTTTTATGTGTATATCTTTTGAGGTGCAATAAAGGTGTTTATACATATTTTCTATATTGATTGTGGTTGTGCATACTATACTAGTCTACTCTTTTCTCTCTGGTTTCATACAGCTTTGGCAGTTTTGGCAGCAACAGTACAGTACAGCATTATAAAGCACAACAGGTGGGAGGACATCTATGTGCAAGGCCGGACTGGCCATCGAACACTTCTGGCAAATGCCAGAAGGGTCGTTACCAGGAGTGGGCCGCTGCTGCTATTAGCGGTGCCAGGGTCGACTCCTCCTGCCAGCGCTTACTCCCCCCCGATCGCCCACCCCGCATTCAACTATACCAGCGTCTATGACGCCAGTACAGTTGAATGCAATGATGGTGGAGAGAGCGTCCGCTGTCGCTCCCTCTCCCATCATTCCCCGATCTACCTCGCGCTGACACTGTGGGTGCGCGATGATGTCATATCATGTTGCACCTGCTGTGTGGCCGGGCAGACGGCAGCTGCTGAGTCCGGGGCCGGGAGCAGCGTGGGGCATGAGGAGAGGTGAGGAGAGAGTTTTTTTTAATATATCAATAAGTGATAACTGGATTGTGGGGCAATTGGGGGGCTGTATTACATTCTATGGGGACTGTGCTGTATTACATTCTATGGGGGCTGTGCTGCATTACATTCTATGGGGGCTTTATTACATTCTATGGGGACTGGCTGCATAACATTCTATGGGTCTGGCTGCATTACATTCTATGGGGGGCTTTATTAATAATAATAATAATAATAATAATCTTTATTTATATAGCGCCAACATATTCCGCAGCGCTTTACAGTTTAACAGTTTCAAACACAAAAGTCATAAGTAACAACGTTAACAATACAATAATTAAAGCAAAATAAGACGACCCTGCTCGTGAGAGCTTACAATCTACAATGAGGTGGGGGAGATACAAAGTACAGGTGTGTATTTACAATGATGTATTTACAATCATGGTCCAGCCATCTTCAGGGGTTGGGGAATAGATGGGGATAGTGAATGGGCTACACACAAACATAACATAACTTTGATTAGTGAACGTGATAGGCCGCTCTGAACAAATGTGTTTTGAGCGAGCACCTAAAACTATGCAAATTATGGATGGTCCTAATATCTTGGGGTAGAGCATTCCAGAGGATTGGCGCAGCACGGGAGAAGTCTTGGAGTCGGGAGTGGGAGGTACGGATTAGTGCAGAGGTTAGCCGAAAGTCATTTGCAGAGCGCAGTGGTCTGTTAGGCTGATAGACAGAAATGAGGGAGGAGATGTAAGGGGGTGCCGCACTGTGGAGAGCTTTGTGGGTGAGAACAAGTACTTTGAATTGTATCCTGTAATGAATGGGCAGCCAGTGTAACGACTGGCGAAGAGCGGACGCGTCCGAGTAACGATTAGCCAGATGGACGACCCTGGCTGCTGCATTAAGGATGGACTGGAGAGGGGAAAGTCGAGTGAGGGGGAGGCCAATTAATAGAGCGTTACAGTAGTCCAGGCGGGAGTGGATCAGGGCGACCGTGAGGGTTTTAGCTGTCTCCATGGTGAGAAAAGGGCGGATTCTAGAGATGTTCTTTAGGTGTAAGCGGCACGAGCGGGCAAGAGATTGTATATGGGAGGTGAAGGAGAGATCGGAGTCAAACATAACACCCAGACAGCGCGCCTGCTGCCGGGGTGTTATTATGGTGCCTTTATTTATTACATTCTATGGGGGCTGGCTGCATTACATTCTATGGGGGCTGGCTGCATTACATTCTATGGGGGCTGTGCTGTATTACATTCTATGGGGGCTGTGCAGTATTACATTATATGGGTGCTTGCTGCATTACATTCTATGAGGGCTGGCTGCATTACATTCTATGGGGGCTGGCTGTATTATATTGCTGTATTACATTCTATGGGGGGCTTTATTACATTCTATGGGGGCTGGCTGCATTACATTCTATGGGGGGCTATCATTCAGCTGTGGCAATAAAAACTAAATCTCCGAGCACTAAAAAATACTCGGAAGACACCCGAGCGTGCTTGGGAAATCTCGAGTAATGAGTATATTCGCTCATCACTATTAAGAACCAGTCGGTTTGAAACGCTTAAGGTCATGAATTTCCCGGGTTACATGTCTTTTTTCTAAATTAATGGTTTTATGCTGGAAAGATATATATCTTGGTACTGTGTTAGCCACTAGATAGAAAAATATTTAGAAAATATTGGTTTTATGCCATAATTTTAGCAATGTTATACATTAAATAATTTTTCACCTATGGATCTGCTGCTGGATATCTTTCCTTCTTTGATATTGCTCGTTTGCTTCTAAAACAAACTTCTTTCCATGCACGGCCATTGGATTCTACTGCGGTGAGCTGAATTTTTTTCCACTAAGTTTTTTTATTTTCCAGTGGGATACATAAGCATTTGATGCTCTGCTAATTTTTCAAGTTTTCAAACCTACAAAGAATGGAGAGGTTTGTAATTTATTGTAGGTACACTACAACTGTGAGAGACAGAATCTAAAAATAAAAATGATAAAATCACATTTTGAAGTATGGTTGGGGAAACATCATACTTTGGGGTATTTCTCTTCAAAGGGAACAGGATGACTGCACCATTTTGAGGCAGGATGGATGAGCTCATGTATCGCAAGATTTGGCCAGCAAAGTCCTTTTCTCAGTAATCACATTAACCCCTCTCTGACCTTGGACGTACTATCCCGTCGAGGTGACCTGGGCCTATCTGACCCTCGACGGGATAGTACGTCATAGCGATCAGCCGCGCTCAGACCTTCACAGGCTTCCCTGAGACCCCCGCAGCAACGCGATGTGATCGCGTTGCTGCGAGGGTCTCTTACCTCTCCTTCCTCGCTGCAGGCCTGGATCCAAGATGGCCGCACATCCGGGTCCTGCAGGGAGGGAGGCGGCTTACCAAGTGTCTGCTCAGAGCAGGTGCTTAGTAAGCCTGCAGCTGTGCATTTCAGATCGCTGATCTGACACACTGCACAGCAAGGTGTCAGATCAGCGATCTTACACTATAAGATGATGCCACCCCCCCCCCCCCTCGGGGCAATGTTATAGTGTAAAAAAAAAAAAATTCCAATGTGTAAAAAAAAAAAAAAAAAAAAAAAAAAAATTCCCCCCCCAAATATATTGTTCCTATAAATACATTTCTTTAAATAATAAAAAAAACAATAAAAGTGCACACATTTAGTATCGCCGTGTCCGTAATGACCGCACCTATAAAACTATATCACAAGAGGCAAAAAACAACGCTTTATTCTCATACCGCCAAGCAAAAAGAGGAATAACATGCGATCAAAAAGACAGATATAAATAACCATGGTACCGCTGAAAACATCATCTGGTCCCGCAAAAAACGAGCCACCACACAGCATCATCAGCAAAAAAAATAAAAAAGTTATAGTCCTCAGAATAAAGCGATGCAAAAATAATTATTTTTTCTATAAAATAGTTTTTATCGTATAAAAGCGCCAAAACATAAAAAAAGATATAAATGAGGTATCGCTGTAATCATACTGACCCGAAGAATAAAACTGCTTTATCAATTTTACCAAATGCGGAACGGTATAAACGCCTCCTCAAAAAGAAATTCATGAGTAGCTGGTTTTTGGTCATTCTGCCTCACAAAATCGGAATAAAAAGCGATCAAAAAATGTCACGTGCCCGAGAATGTTATCAATAAAAACGACAACTCGTCCCGCAAAAAACAAGACCTCGCATGACTCAATGGACTCAAATATGGAAAAAATATTGCTCTCAAAATGTGGTAACGCAAAAAATATTTTTTGCAATAAAAAGCGTCTTTCAGTGTGTGACGGCTGCCAATCATAAAAATCCGCTAAATAACCCGCTATAAAAGTAAATCAAACCCCCCCTTCATCACCCCCTTAGCTAGGGAAAAATAAAAAAATAAAAAAAGTTTTTAATTCCATTTTCCCATTAGGGTTAGGGCTAGGGTTAGGGTTAGGGCTAGAGTTAGGGTTAGGGATAGGGTTAGGGTTAGGGTTAGGGCTAAGGTTAGGCCTAGGATTAGGGTTAGGATTAGGGCTAGGGTTAAGGCTACAGTTAGGGTTGGGGCTAAAGTTAGGGTTAGGGTTGGGGCTAAAGTTAGGTTTAGGGTTTGGATTACACTTACGGTTGGGAATAGGGTTGGGATTAGGGTTAGGGGTGTGTCTGGGTTAGAGGTGTGGTTAGGGTTACCATTGGGATTAGGGTTAGGGGTGTGTTTGGATTAGGGTTTCAGTTATAATTTGGGGGGTTTCCACTGTTTAGACACATCAGAAGCTCTCCAAACGCGACATGGCGTCCAATCTCAATTCCAGCCAATTCTGAAAAAGTAAACAGTGCTCCTTCCCTTCTGAGCTCTCCCGTGTGCCCAAACAGGGGTTTACCCCAACATATGGGGTATCAGCGTACTCAGGACAAATTCGACAACAACTTTTGGGAAAATGCAAAACTGGGGGCTAAAAAATAATTTTTGTGGGAAAAAAAAGATTTGTTATTTTCACGGCTCTGCGTTATAAACTGTAGTGAAACACTTGGGGGCTCAAAGTTCTCACAACACATCTAGATAAGTTCATTGGGGGGTCTAGTTTCCAATATGGGGTCACTTGTGGGGGGTTTATACTGTTTAGGTACATTAGGGGCTCTGCAAATGCAATGTGACGCCTGCAGACCAATCGATCTAAGTCTGTATTCCAAATGATGCTCCTTCCCTTCCGAGCTCTGCCATGCGCTTATACGGTGGTTTCCCCCCACATAAGGGGTATCAGCGTACTCAGGACAAATTGGACAACAACTTTTGGGGTTGAATTTCTCCTGTTACCCTCGGGAAAATACAAAACTGGGGGCTAAAAAATAATTTTTGTGGGAAAAAATTTTGTTTTATTTTTACGGCTCTGCATTATAAACTTCTGTGAAGCCCTTATTGGGCCAAAGTGCTCACCACACATCCAGATAAGTTCCTTAGGGGGTCTACTTTCCAAAATGGTGTCACTTGTGGGGGGTTTCAATGTTTAGGCACATCAGTGGCTCTCCAAATGCAACATGGCGTCTCATCTCAATTCCTGTCAATTTTGCATTGAAAAGTCAAACGGCGCTCTTTCCCTTCCAAGCTCTCCCATGCGCCCAAACAGTGGTTTACCACCACATATGGGGTATCAGCGTACTCAGGACAAATTGTTCAACAACTTTTGGGGTCCAATTTATTCTCCTACCCTTGGGAAAATAAAAAATTGGGGGCAAAAAATGATTTTTGTGAAAAAATATGATTTTTTATTTTTACTGTTCTGCATTATAAACTTCTGTGATGCACTTGGTGGGTCAAAGTGCTCACCACACCCCTAGAAAAGTTCCTTAGGGGGTCTACTTTCCAAAATGGTGTCAGTTGTGGGGGGTTTCAATGTTTAGGCACATCAGTGCTCTCCAAACGCAACATGGCGTCCCATCTCAATTCCTGTCAATTTTGCATTGAAAAGTCAAATTGCCCTCCTTCGCTTCCGAGCTCTGTCATGCACCCAAACAGTGGTTAACCCCCACATGTGGGGTATCGGCGTACTCAGGACAAATGGTACAACAACTTTTGTGGTCCATTTTCTCCTGTTACCCTTGGTAAAATAAAACAAATTGGAGCTGAAGTAAATTTTTTATGAAAAAAAGTTAAATGTAAATTTTTATTTAAACATTCCAAAAATTCCTGTGAAACACCTGAAGGGTTAATAAACTTCTTGAATGTGGGTTTCAGCACCTTGAGGGGTGCAGTTTTTAGAATGGTGTCATACTTTGATATTTTCTATCATATGGACCCCTCAAAATGACTTCAAATGAGATGTGGTCCCTAAAAAAAAATGGTGTTGTAAAAATGAGACATTGCTGGTCAACTTTTAACCCTTTTAACTCCCTAACAAAAAAAATTGGTTCCAAAATTGTGCTGATGTAAAGTAGACATGTGGAAAAGGCTACTTATTAAGTATTTTATTTGACATGTCTCTATGATTTAATTGCATAAAAATGCAAAGTTGGAAAATTGCGAAATTTTCAAAATTTTCCGTTTTTTTCACAAATAGACGCAGGTAATATCAAAGAAATTTTACCACTATCATGAAGTACAATATGTCATGAGAAAACTGTGTCAGAATCACCAGGATCTGTTGAAGCGTTTTTTAGAGTTATAACCTCATAAAGGGACAGTGGTCAGAATTGTAAAAATTGGCCTGGTCATTGACGTGCAAACCACCCTTGGGGGTAAAGGGGTTAAAGATTGGTCATAACTTTGTCTTTCAGCATGACAATGACCCAAAACACACAGCAAGTGCAACTACGTAGTGGCTCTGTAAGAATCATGTCAAGGTCCTGGAGTGGCCTAGCCAGTCTCCAGACCTGAACCCAATAGAATCTCTTTGGAGGGAGCTGAAGCTCAATGTTGCCCACAGACAACACCAAAACCAGAAAGATCAGGAATATATCTGTATGGAGTAGTAGACCAAAATACATGCTGCAGTGTGTGCAAACTTGGTCAAGAACTTCAGGAAAAGTCTGACTTCTGTAATTGCAAACAAAGGTTTCTGTACCAATTATTAAGTTATGTTTTTATTTTGTTGACTTTTGTTGAAGTGTACCTGCAATACAGAATAAGATTAAAACATAGTAGTAACACCTATCAGGGTAATAGTATATCGGGTAGGTCACAAATATATATATATATATATATATATATATATATATATATATATATATATAAATATACACTATATAAAATTTATACATACACCCAGTGCACTACAGAGAGCGCGAGTGATAAACCACTCATGAAGTGAAAGACCACAGCACAATGGAAGACCATAGTAGAAATCCAAGACGGGGTAATATTGGTAAAAAATATCTTTATTTAATAAACGTGATAATTAAACATGAAAATTTAGTAAAAATTGTGCACACACCAGACAATAATATATTATGCCAGACTAAAAAGGAAAATTTATGAAAAAATAAAAAAAACATATATAAAAAAGAATTATAAAAATATATATCCAATATTTTGTGTTTCAGACCACATATGGTTAATCAGACCCAGACTAAATTTATTGTGGATGGTATATTATTTCCCTCAAGACTCCAATGAGTGAAATAAGAGGCAGACTAAAGTGAAAAAAGTTTGACGAAGGAATCTCCTTTCCAAAACGCGCGTCGGGGTGCGCACTCTTTAATGACCGTATGGACTTAAAGGTATACTATTTTCTTTTTTGGATCACCCATTTGATTTACTCCAGTATTCCTAGTGGTTATTTACCTCTATGTAACATGGCTCTATATGGCCCTTTTTCCTTCACATTTTCAATTGTCTTTTTCTGGGCATTTGTTAATAAAAGGGGTGTAGCCGCATATTCATCACTGTAATAAGCGGCACTACGTGACCGCTCATACAGGAAGAGCTGCGACGCTGAGAGGAAGCATCGAGGGAGCTGAGTATTTTAATGCCAGCGGGCGGGCGCACAGTGGGAGGGAGGGGTGAGATTACCGGGAACTTTAATTTAACAACAAAAAAAATTTAAAAAAATGATTTTTCATTCCTTCTCTCCAGCAAACACTGCTGGGAAGAAGGAATGAATTCTGGATTCAGCACCCAAAGCAGGGGATAACGCTTACTGTAGCGCTGTGTCCTGCACGGTGCATGTGGTACCCAGTCGGCACACGGACGGCACACAGCTGCCGCACGTGTGCCACACTGATGTGTCACGTGAGCACATGGACACACGGACACGGATAAGTCCGGTACCGATTTTTCCGGTACCGGAATTATCTGGACATGTGGGACAGGCCTAAAACACAGAGCAAAACTGTTACTGAAAAAGACCTGGGTGTATGGGTGGACAAAAAACTCACATTTAGTGGCCAGTGTCAGGCAGTTGCTGCAAAGGCAAATAAAATAAATGGATGCATTAAAAGTGGAGAACATAATTTTACCTCTATACAAGTCACTAGTTTGACCACACTTAGAATACTGTGTACAGTTCTGGTCTCTGGTGTATAAGAAAGACATAGCTGAACTAGAGCGGGTGCAGAGAAGAGCGACCAAGGTTATTAGAGGACTGGGGGGGTCTGCAATACCAAGATAGGTTATTACACTTGGGGCTATTTAGTTTGGAAAAATGAAGACTGAGGGGTGATCTTATTTTAATGTATAAATATATGAGGGGACAGTACAAAGACCTTTCTGATGATCATTTTACTCGTAGACCTTAGACAGGGACAAGGGGGCATCCTCTTCCTTTCCTCTGGAGGAAATAAAGTTTAAGCATAATAACAGACGCGGGTTCTTTACTGTAAGAGCAGTGAGACTATGGAACTTTCTGCCGTATGATGTTGTAATGAGTGATTCATTACTTACATTTAGGAGGGGATTGGATACCTTTCTTGAAAAGTATAATGTTGCAGGGTATATATACTAGATTCCTTGATAGGGTGTTGGTCCAAGGAACTAGTCTGATTGCCGTATGTGGAGTCGGGAAGGAATTTTTTTCCCCAATGTGGAGCTTAGTGTTTGCAGCATGGATTTTTTTTGCCTTCCTCTGAAGATCAACATGTTAGGCTATGGGTTGAAATAGATGGACATGAAGTCTTCATTCAACCTTAAATACTATGTTACCATGTATGTTACGTAATATAAATGACATACCTCTTTATTCTTTGTAGTTGGGAAAACTTGCATTTTATCAAATGCTTACTTTCCCCACTGTATTTCACTACCCCCTCTTCCCACTCCCTTCTTACAAATGTTTGGCAGAGGCAAAATAAAGCAAGGGAACCTGTGTTTTGTTCGTATGCTGATAGAACGCCTAGTGCAAGTACAGTAATGCACATTGTTTTGTTGCTAACGACACCCATATTTTTTGTCATAGTATGGGTATTTTATATGCATGGAAAGAAAGATGGGGCAAAAGTCAGCAACATTTTTGTGGCATATACTATTGCTAAATTGGAGTAGTAAAATTGGTATGTAAAATGTAAATGTTCCCCTTTCTTCAAGATTAAAAAGAAAAAACAACTCCTGCGCCATTAACTTTTTGGACATGACAAAAATAGCTAGGTAGGTTCAGGTCCCAAAAGCAAGCACCTTTCACAGGACAATGTATGCGAGTGATGTGTAGGGGTGTAACATTTGTCTTTTACAAGTGTGCAAAAAAACTAAGCATTTTTAACATTTTTCACAGCACAGTTGTTTTAAATATATTTAACATGAAGATTTTAGTATTATCATTTTAAAAAAAGAAATAGAAAATGTAATATAAATACAAATACATATTATGTAGCTTATAGCATTCTGTCTCACGAGCCAGGAAGCATTCTTTCTTTTCTGATAATATGTGCCATCTGTAAAGCGCTGTGGAATATGTTAGTGCTATATAAAAATAAAGATTATTATTATTATTTCTCTGACAGACAAGCCTTGGTTTGAGCAATTTTCTTTACTAAGAAAATTAGCAATTAAAAGACTTAAAGTAGACTTTTGTAGTGCATCAAGCATGAAAAAAATGGTGTTATTAATTTACCGTACTATACTGCTGCATATATTAGATCACTCACTTTGGCTACATAGACTCTGCAAGTTCTGCACCCCACTATCACTTGAATTTGTGCATAATTATTTACAGCCTATGTTTTCTATGTTCATTTAGTGCTGCAGTAGTAAACTACACTCTGACTAATGGCTTCCTATCCCTATGTGAAATGATTAGCTGTGCTTCCAGATAGAGACAAAAGGAGATGAATTTAGGATAGATATTTGGTATTTATCACCCTACTGTCATATTTTCTGATTGACATTTATATATATATATATGGATTCACATATAGCTTTGCTTTTGACATGCCACTATGTAATTTTATTATTTATTTATTCATGCATGCATGGTGCATATTAAATAAAAATATTTATATCAAAACTTTCTTTCATTCTTATATATTAACTACAGTTTGTATTTCTTATTTGCATTATGCACTTTATATTGGACTAGCTCTTAACCCCTTAGCGACCGCCGATACGCCTTTTAACGGTGGCCGCTAAGGGTACTTAAACCACAGCGCCGTTAATTAACGGCGCTGTGGAAAAAGTGAATAGCGCCCCCCAGAGTCAGATTTTCTCCGGGGTCTCGGCTGCCGGGGATAGCCGAGACCCCAGAGAACATGATTCGGGGTTTTTTTTACCCACCCCGCATTTGCGATCGCTGGTAATTAACCGTTTACCGGC
Source organism: Ranitomeya imitator (assembly GCF_032444005.1). NCBI lineage: Eukaryota > Metazoa > Chordata > Amphibia > Anura > Dendrobatidae > Ranitomeya > Ranitomeya imitator. The sequence goes on along the minus strand of NC_091282.1, from coordinate 460,643,019 downwards.
GATCACAAAAAAAACAAAAACGCAATCTCTTTTTAATTTCTCTGTCCTCCGATGTGATCGCACATCGGAGGACAGAGAAAAGGGGTCCCAGGTATCCCCCCAATACTCACCTATCTCCCCCGGTGCTCCACGTGGCTCCCGGTGGGCGCCTCCATCTTCAAAATGGCGGGCGCATGCGCAGTGCGCCTGCCAGCCGGCCCCGCTAGAATCTTTGGGGTCTCGGCTGCCAGGGGTAGCCGAGACCCCAAAGAGCATGATCAGGGTCGGTTTTACCGACCCCTGTTTTGCGATCGCCGGTAATTAACTGTTTACCGGCGACCGCAAGAAAAAAAAAAAGTAAAGTGTAATTCTCTGTCCTCTGATGTGATCGCACATCAGAGGACAGAGAAATAGGGGGATTCGGGGACCCTATCATACTCACCTGTGTCCCTGGATCCTCCTGCTGCTCCTCCTGGCCGCCGGCAAAAGAAAATGGCGGGCGCATGCGCAGTGCGCCCGCCATCTGTCTCCATCTGCTGGCCGGCAGGAGAACAGCAGTTGGGGCTAAAATTAGGGTTAGGGTTAGGGCTAGGGTTAGGGTTAGGGCTAGGGTTAGGGCTAGGGTTAGGGTTAGGGCTAGGGTTAGGGCTAGGGTTAGGGCTAGGGTTAGGGCTAGGGTTAGGGCTAGGGTTAGGGCTAGGGTTAGGGTTAGGGCTAGGGTTAGGGCTAGGGTTAGGGTTAGGGCTAGGGTTAGGGCTAGGGTTAGGGCTAGGGTTAGGGTTAGGGCTAGGGTTAGGGCTAGGGTTAGGGCTAGGGCTAAGGTTAGGGCTAGGGTTAGGGTTAGGGCTAGGGTTAGGGCTAGGGTTAGGGCTAGGGTTAGGGTTAGGGCTAGGGTTAGGGCTAGGGTTAGGGCTAGGGTTAGGGCTAGGGTTGGGGCTAAATTTAGGGTTAGGGTTGGGGCTAAATTTAGGGTTAGGCTTCTTTCACACGTACGTCGGTACGGGGCCGTCGCAATGCATCGGCCCGACATACCGACGCATGTTGTGAAAATTGTGCACAACGTGGGCAGCGGCTTTAGTTTTTCAACGCATCCGCTGCCCAATCTATGTCCTGGGGAGGAGGGGGCGGAGTTACGGCCACGCATGCGCGGTCAGAAATGGCGGATGCGACGTACAAAAAAAGTTTCATTGAACCTTTTTTTGTGCCGACGGTCCGCCAAAACACAACTGATCCAGTGCACGACAGACGCGACGTGTGGCCATCCGTCACGATCCATCGGCAATACAAGTCTATGGGCAAAAAACGCATCCTGCGGGCACATTTGCAGGATCCGTTTCCTGTCCAAAACGACGGATTGCGACGGATGCCAAACGATGCAAGTGTGAAAGTAGCCTTAGGGCTAGGGTTAGGATTGGGGCTAAAGTTAGGGCTAGGGTTGGGGCTAAAGTTAGGGTTAGAGTTGGGATTAGGGTTATGGTTTGGATTAGGGTTGGTATTAGGGTTAGTGTTGGAATTAGGGTTACGCTTGGGATTAGGGTTAGGTTTGGGATTAGGGTTAAGGTTAGGGTTGTGATTAGGGGTGTATTGGGATTAGGGTTAGGTTTGAGGTTAGGGTTGAGATTAGGATTAGGGGTGTGTTGGATTTAGGGTTTTGATTAGGGTTATGGTTAGGGTTGACATTAGGGTTGTTTTGGGGTAAGGGTTGTGATTATGGTTAGGGTTAGTGATTAGGATTATGGATCAGGTTGAGATTAGGGTTAGGGGTGTTTTGGGGTTAGGGTTGGAGCTAGAATTGGGGGGTTTCCACTGTTTAGGTACATCAGGGGGTCTCCAAACACGACAGCCAATTTTGCGCTCAAAAAGTCAAATGGTGCTCCCTCCCTTCTGAGCTCTGCCGTGCGCCCAAACAGTGGGTTACCCCAACATATGGGGCATCAGCGTACTCGGGATAAATTGGACAACAACTTCTGGGGTCCAATTTCTCTTGTTACCCTTGTGAAAATAAAAACTTGGGGGCTACAAAATCTTTTTTGTGGAAAAATATATGTATTTTTTTTTTTATGACTCTGCATTCTAAACTTCTGTGAAGCACTTGGGCATTCAAAGTTCTCACCACACATCTAGATAAGTTCCTTGGGGGGTCTAGTTTCCAAAACGGGGTCACTTGTGGGGGGTTACTACTGTTTAGGTACATCAGGGGCTCTGCAAACGCAACATAACGCCCACAGACCATTCTATCTAAGTCTGCATTCCAAAACGGCGCTCCTTCCCTTCCAAGCTCTGCCGTGCGCCCAAACAGTGGTTTACCCCCATATATGGGGCATCCGCATACTCAGGATAAATTGGACAACCACTTTAGTGGTCCAATTTCTCCTGTTACCCTTGTGAAAATAAAAACTTGGGGGCTACAATATCTTTTTTGTGGAAAAATATATATATTTTTTTTATGACTCTGCATTCTAAACTTCTGTGAAGCACTTGGGCATTCAAAGTTCTCACCACACATCTAGATAAGTTCCTTGGGGGGTCTAGTTTCCAAAATGGGGTCACTTGTGGAGGGTTTCTACTGGTTAGGTACATCAGGGGCTCTGCAAACGCAACATAATGCCCGCAGACCATTCTATCAAAGTCTGCATTCCAAAACAGCGCTCCTTCCTTCCAAGCTCTGCCGTGCGCCCAAACAGTGGTTTACCCCCACATATGGGGTACCAGCATACTCAGGACAAATTGGACAACAACTTTTGGGGTCCAATTTCTCTTGTTACCCTTGTGAAAATAATAACTTGGGGGCTAAAAAATCTTTTTTGTGGAAAAAAAAAATATTTTTTATTTTCATGACTCTGCATTATAAACTTCTGTGAAGCACTTGGGCATTCAAAGTTCTCACCACACATCTAGATAAGTTCCATGGGGGGTCTAGTTTCCAAAATGGGGTCACTTGTGGGGGATTTCTACTGTTTAAGCACATCAGGGGCTCTCCAAACGCGACATGGCGTCCGATCTCAATTCCAGCCAATTCTACATTGAAAAAGTAAAACGGCACTCACTTAGCTCTGCGGTGCGCCCTAACAGTGGTTTACCCCCACATATTGGGTATCAGCGTACTCAGGAGAAATTGCACAACAACTTTTGTGGTCTAATTTCTCCTGTTAACCTTGTGAAAATAAAAATTTGTGGGCAAAAAGATCATTTTTGTAGAAAAAATGCGATTTTTTTTTTCACGGCTCTACATTATAAACTTCTGTGAAGCACATGGGGGTTCAAAGTGCTCACCACACATCTAGATAAGTTCCTTCATGGGTCTAGTTTCCAAAATGGGGTCACTTGTGGGGGTTTCCACTGTTAAGGCACTTCAGGGGCTCTCCAAACGCGACATGGCGTCCAATCTCAATTCCAGCCAATTCTACATTGAAAAAGTAAAACGGCGCTCCTTCACTTCCAAGCTCTGCGGTGCGCCCAAACAGTGGTTTACCCTCAGATATGGGGTATCGACTTATTCAGGAGAAATCGCACAACAACTTTTGTGGTCTAATTTCTCCTGTTACCCTTGTGAAAATAAGAATTTGTGGGCGAAAAATCATTTTTGTGTAAACAAAAGCTATTTTTTATTTTCACGGCTCTACGTTATAAACTTCTGTGAAGCACTTGTGGGTTCAAAGTGCTCACCACACATCTAGATAAGTTCCTTAAGGGGTCTAGTTTCAAAAATGGTGTCACTTGTGGGGAGTTTCCACTGTTTAGGCACATCAGGGGCTCTCTAAACGTGACATGGCGTCCGATCTCAATTCCAGCCAATTCTGCATTGAAAAAGTCAAACGGCGCTCCTTCACTTCTAAGTTCTGCGGTGCGCCCAAAAAGTGGTTTACCCCCACATATCGGGTATTGGCGTATTCTGGAGAAATTGCATAACAAAATTTATAGTTACATTTCTGTTTTTACACTTGTGAAAATAAAAAAAATGGTTCTGAATTAAGATGTTTGCAAAAAAAAGTTAAATGTTCATTTTTTCCTTCCACATTGTTTCAGTTCCTGTGAAGCACATAAAGGGTTAATAAACTTCTTGAATGTGGTTTTGAGAACCTTGAGGGGTGTAGTTTTTAGAATGGTGACACACTTCATTATTTTCTATCATATAGACCCCTCAAAATGACTTCAAATGTGATGTGGTCCCTAAAAAAAAATGGTGTTGTAAAAATTAGAAATTGCTGGTCAACTTTTAACCCTTATAACTCCCTAACAAAAATAAATTTTGTTTCCAAAATTGTGCTGATGTAAAGTAAACATGTGGGAAATGTTACTTATTAAGTATTTTTTGTGACATATCTCTCTGATTTAGAGGCATAAAAATACAAAGTTTGAAAATTGCAAAATATTAAAAATTTTCGCCATATTTCCGTTTTTTTCATAAATAATCGCAAGTAATATCGAAGAAATGTTACCACTAACATGAAGTACAATATGTCACGAAAAAACAATCTCAGAGTCAGCGGGATCCGTTGAAGCGTTCCAGAGTTATAACCTCATAAAGTGACAGTGGTCAGAATTGCAAAAATTGGCTCGGTCATTAAGTACCAAATTGGCTCTGTCACTAAGGGGTTAAACATACAGTATGTCTATTTGTTTATTTGTTTCATTTTACATCTCCTCCTGCTGTTTGTTTCTCATCGCTTTGAGTATACTCACTGGTATTTTTAAAGTTTATATTTATAAGAATCAATAATGATCTATATAATTTCAACAAAGAGTTTTTATCTTTTGTGGCTTTACTTATCATGTGAATTGTCTAATATTTTTTTTAACTCTAGCCATTCCATTTACTGCCTGCTTGGTGAGCTTACATTATTACCTTTTCATATATATGGCTTTATTTTGAATTTTTAACCTTATTTGAATCTGCTGATAGGATAGGAATGGCAGCCTGCGTCCTATAATGTATATATGGATGTATATGGAGTTCACTAGCTGTTTTCAGCCAGCTAACGCACGGCGTGCTCATTGCTATGTAATTAACATTGCTGGTGATTAAACTAAAGTAAATAATGACAACATTCAATAGCCCTTACGTATGTGGTAAATTAACTTAAAATGCAGTTAATAACAATAATAATCATTAAAAATCTGAATAATACTAATAATACATTTTATTCACAGTGTAAAATCAAAACAAACTGGATTCAGTAAGAAGTGCATTTTTTATTCATTCCAGCATCTAAACAAATTTCATAACAAAACATAAATTAAGTTAAAATGGTAATGTGGTGGGGGGGCGGTATTATGTGTGGTAATGTGGTGGGGGCGGGATTATGTGTGGTGATGTGGTGGGGCGGGATTATGTGTGGTAATATGGTGGGGGGCGGGATTATGTGTGGCAATATGGTGGGAGGTGGGATTATCTGTGGCAATGTGGTGGGGGGCGGGATTGTGTGGTAATGTGGTAAGGGGACGGGATTATCTGTGGTGATGTGGTGGGGGCCAGGATTATGCGTGGTGAAGTGGTCAGGGGTGGGATTATGTGTGGTAATGTCGTGGGGGGCAGGATTATGTGTAGTAATGTGGTGGGGGTGGGATTATCTGTGGTGATGTGTTGGGGTGGAGCTACTGTGCAGGGGGCGGAATTATGTGTGGTAATGTGGTGGGGGGAATTATGTGCGGTAATGTGGTGGGGGTGGGATTATGTGTGGTAATGTGGTGGGGGGCAGGATTATGTGTGGTAATGTGGTGGGGGGTGGGATTATGGGTGGTGATGGGGTGGAGGGCAGGATTATGGGTGGTGATGGGGTGGGCAGTGGGATTATGAGTGGTGATGGGGTGGGCGGCGGGATTATGGGTGGTGATGGGGTGGGGGGTGGGAATATGGGTGATAATGGGGTGGGGGGCAGGATTATGGGTGGTGATAGGGTGTTGGGGGGCGGTATTATGGGTGGTGATGGGGTGGGGGGTGCGATTGTGTGTGGTGATGGGGTGGGGGGCGGAATTATGTGTGGTCATGTGTTGGGGGTTGGGATTATGTGTGGTGATATGTTGGGGTGGAGCTACTGTGCAGGAGCGGGATGATGTGTGGTATTGTAGTAAGGGGGCGGGATTATGTATGGTAATGTGGTGGGGTGGAGCTACTGTGCATGAGCGTTATTATGTGTGGTATTGTGGTAAGGGGGCGGGATTATGTGTGGTAATGTGGTGGGGGGTGAGATTATGTGTGGTAATGTGGTGGGGGGGTAAGATTATGTGTGGTGATGTGTTGGGGGGTGGGATTATGTGTGATGATGTGTTGGGGTGGAGCTACTGTGCAGGCGCAGGATTATGTGTGGTATTGTGGTAAGGGGGCGGGATTATGTGTGGTAATGTGGTGGGGGGTGGGATTATGTGTGGTAATGTGGTGGGCGGGTGAGATTATGTGTGGTAATGTGGTGGGGGGCGGGATTGTGTGGTAATGTGGTGGGGGCGGGATTATGTGTAGTAATGTGGTGGGGGGCAGGATTATGTGTGGTGATGTGGTGGGGGAGGGATTATGGGTGGTGATGGGGTGGGATTCTGGGTGGTGATGGGGTGGGGGGCGGGATTATTGGTGGTGATGGGGTGGGGGTGGGATTATGGGTGGTGATGGGGTAGGCGGCGGGATTATGGGTGGTGATGGGGTGGACGGCTGGATTATGGGTGGTGATGGGGTGGGCGGCAGGATTATGGGTGGTGATGATTTTATGGGTGGTGATGGGGTGGGGGGCAGGATTATGGGTGGTGATGGGATAGGGGGGCGGGATTATGGGTGATGATGGGGTAGGGGGGCGGGATTATGGGTGGTGATGAGGTAGGGGGTCTGGATTATGGGTGGTGATGGGGTGGGGGGAGGGATTATGGGTGGTGTTGGTTTGGGGGGCAGGATTATGGGTGGTAATGGGGTGGGGGCAAATTATGGGTGGTGATGGAGTAAAGGTGCGGGATTATGGGTGGTAATGGGCTGGGGGAGCAGGATTATGTGTGGTGATTGGGTGGGGGATGGGATTATGTGTGGTGATGGGGTGGGATTATGTGTGGTAATGGGGAGGGGGCGGGATTATGTGTGGTGATGTGGTGGGGGAGCAAGATTATGTGTGGTAATGGAGTGGGGGCGTGATTATGTGTGGTGATGTGGTGGGAGGCAGGATTATGTGTGGTGATGGGGTGGGGGGTGGGATTATGTGTGGTGATGGGGTGGGGGTGGGATTATGTGTGGTAATGTTGTGGGGGGTGGGATTATGGGTGTTGATGTGGTGGGGGGCGGGATTGTGTGTGGTAATGCTGTGGGATTATTTGTGGTAATGGGGTGGGGGGCAGGATTATGGGTGGTGATGGGGTGGGGGGCGGTATAGTGGGTGGTGATGGGGTGGGGGGCGGAATTATGGTTGGTGATGGTTTGGGGGGCGGGAATATGGGTGGTGTTGGTTTGGGGGGCAGGATTATGGATGGTGATGCGGTGGGGGGCGGGATTATGGGTGGTAATGGGGTGGGGGTGCGGGATTATGGGTGGTAATGGGCTGGGGGTGCAGGATTATGGGTGGTGATTGGGTGGGGGAGTTTTATTGTGTGTGGTGATGGGGTGGGATTATGTGTGGTAATGGAGAAGGGGCGGGATTATGTGTGGTGATGGGGTGGGGGGCGGGATTATGTGTGGTGATTGGGTGGGGGGCAGGATTATCTGTGGTGATGTGTTGGGGGGTGGGATTATGTGTGGTAATGTTGTGGGGGGTGGGATTATGTGTGGTGATCTGGGGGGTGGGATTATATGTGGTAATGAAGTGGGGGGTGGGATTATGTGTGGTGATGGGGTGGGGGCGGGATTATGTGTGTTGATGTGTTGGAGGGCGGGATCATGGGTGGTGATGGGGTGGGGTGGTGGGATTATGGGTGGTGTTGGTTTGGGGGGCAGGATTATGGGTGGTATTGGGGTGGGGGTGAATTATGGGTGATGATGGGGTGGGGGTGCGGGATTATGGTTGGTAATAGGCTGGGGAAACAGGATTATGGGTGGTGATTGGGTGGGGGGATGGGATTGTGTGTGGTGATGGGGTGGGATTATGTGTGGTAATAAGGAGGGGGCGGGATTATGTGTGGTGATGTGGTGGGGGGCGAGATTATGTGTGGTAATGGAGTGGGGGCATGATTATGTGTGGTGATGTGGTGGTGGGCAGGATTATGTGTGGTGATGGGGTGGGGGGCGGGATTATGTGTGGTGATGTAGTGTGGGGGGTGGGATTATGTGTGGTGATGGGGTGGGGGGTGGGATTATGGGTGTTGATGTGGTGGGGGCGGGATTGTGTGTGGTAATGCTGTGGTATTATTTGTGGTAATGGGGTGGGGGCGGGATTATTGGTGGTGATGGGGTGGGGGTGGGATTATGGGTGGTGATGGGGTGGGGGCAGGATTATGGGTGTTGATGGTTTGAGGGGGTGTTATTGTGTGGTGATGTGGTGGGGGGCGAAATTATGTGTGGTAATGGAGTGGGGGCGGGAAAATATGTGGTGATGTGGTGGGGGGCGGGATTATGTGTGGGGATGGGGTGGGGGGTGGGATTATGTGTGGGGATGGGGTGGGGGGTGGGATTATGTGTGGTGATTGGGTGGGGGGCGGGATTATGTGTGGTGATGTGTTGGGGGGCGGGATTATCTGTGGTAATGTTGTGGGGGGTGGGATTATATGTGGTAATGGTGTGGGGGGCAGGATTATGTGTGGTGATGAGTTGTGGGTGGGATTGTGTGTGGTAATGGGGTAGGGGGGTGGGATTATGTGTGGTGATGAGTTGTGGGTGGGATTGTGTGTGGTAATGAGGAGGGGGGTGGGATTATGTGTTGTGATGTGGTGGGGGGCGGGATTATGTGTGGTAATGGGGTGGGGGGTGGGATTATGTGTGGTAATGGGGTGGGGGGTGGGATTATGTGTGGTGATGGGGTGGGGCGCGGGATTATGTGTGGTGATGGTGTGGGGGGCGGGATTATGTGTGGTGATGTGTTGGGGGTGGGATTATGTGTGGTGATGTGTTTGGGGGTGGGATTATGTGTATTGATGTGTTGGGGGTGGGATTATTTGTGTAATGGGGTGGGGGCAGGATTGTGTGTGGTAATGGGGTGGGGGCCAGGATTATGTGTGGTGATGAGTTGTGGGTGGGATTGTGTGTGGTAATGGGTTGGGGGGTGGGATTATGTGTGGTGATGTGGTGGGGGGTGGGATTATGTGTGGTGATGGGGTGGGGGGCGGGATTATGTGTGGTGATGTGTTGGGGGCGGGATTATGTGTGGTGATGTGGTGGGGGCAGGATTATGTGTGGTAATGGGGTGGGGAGGCGGGATTGTGTGCGGTATTGGGGTGGGGGTAGGATTATGTGTGGTGATGTGGTGGGGGTGGGATTATATGTGGTAATGAATTGGGGGTGGGATTATGTGTGGTGATGGGGAGGGGGCGGATCATGGGTGGTGATGGGGTGAGGGTGCGGGATTATGGGTGGTAATAGGCTGGAGGAGCAGGACTATGGGTGGTGATTGGGTGGGGGGATGGGATTGTGTGTGGTGATGGGGTGGGATTATGTGTGGTAATGGGGAGGGGGCAGGATTATGTGTGGTGATGTGGTGGGGGGCGAGATTATGTGTGGTAATGGAGTGGGGGCGTGATTATGTGTGGTGATGTGGTGGGAGGCAGGATTATGTGTGGTGATGGGATGGGGGCTGGATTATGTGTGGTGATGGGGTGGGGGGTGGGATTATGTGTGGTGATGGGGTGGGGGGTGGGATTATGTGTGGTGATGGGGTGGGGGGTGGGATTATGTGTGGTAATGTTGTGGGGAGTGGGATTATGGGTGTTGATGTGGTGGGGGGCGGGATTGTGTGTGGTAATGCTGTGGGATTATTTGTGGTAATGGGGTGGAGGGCAGGATTATTGGTGGTGATGGGGTGGGGGGCGGTATAATGGGTGGTGATGGGGTGGGGGGCGGTGTTATGGGTGGTGATGGTTTGGGGGGCGGGATTATGGGTGGTGTTGGTTTGTGGGGCAGGATTATGTGTGGTGATGGGGTGGGATTATGGGTGGTAATGGGCTGGGGGCGCCGGATTATGGGTGTTGATTGGGTGGGGGGGTGTTATTGTGTGTGGTGATGGGTTGGGATTATGTGTGGTAATGGGGAAGGGGCGGGATTATGTGTGGTGATGTGGTGGGGGGCGAGATTATGTGTGGTAATGGAGTGGGGGCGGGATTATGTGTGGTGATGTGGTGGGGGGCGGGATTATGTGTGGGGATGGGGTGGGGGGGTGGTATTATGTGTGTTGATTGGGTGGGGGGCGGGATTATGTGTGGTGATGTGTTGGGGGGGCGAGATTATGTGTGGTAATGTTGTGGGGGGTGGGATTATGGGTGTTGATGGGGTGGGGGGGCGGGATTGTGTGTGGTAATGCGGTGGGTTTATTTGTGGTAATGGGGTGGGGGGCGGGATTATGTGTGGTGATGAGTTGTGGGTGGGATTGTGTGTGGTAATGGGGTGGGGGGTGGGATTATGTGTGGTGATGTGGTGGGGGGCGGGATTATGTGTGGTAATGGGGTGGGGGGCTGGATTATGTGTGGTGATGGGGTGGGGGGCGGGATTATGTGTGGTGATGTGTTGGGGGCGGGATTATGTGTGGTGATGTGGTGGGGGCGGGATTGTGTGTGGTGATGTGGTGGGGGTGGGATTATATGTGGTAATGAAGTGGGGGGTGGATTATGTGTGGTGATGGGGTGGGGGCGGGATTATGTGTGTTGATGTGTTGGGGGGCGTGATTATGTGTGGTGATGTGTTTGGGGGCGGGATTATGTGTATTGATGTGTTGGGGGTGGGATTATTTGTGGTAATGGGGTGGGGGCAGGATTGTGTGTGGTAATGGGGTGGGGGCGGTATTAAGTGTGGTGATGTGTTGGGGGCAGGATAATGTGTGGTGATGTGGTGGGGGGGCGGGATAATGTGTGGTGATGTGGTGGTGGGGTGGGATTATTTGTGGTGATGTGGTGGGAGGCAGAGTTTCTGTGCAGAGGCGGGATTAGCGAGTAATCACAGTGCCTCTTATATATATATAGATACCAAAAACAAGCCACCTTGCAATGGGACTCCACTATGATAATGAATACAAGCTGCCAAAAGAATCTTAGATGAGGCAAAACATTTAAGAGTCAAATGCCATTTTCCAATAATTGAATGTAGACTTAAACGCCCATGGTGATACTTACAATGTGTGTGGAGTCAGTGCCAAGTCCCTCTGCCCTGTCATGCGGTTCATCCACACTTGTTCAGGAAGGCTGACAAAAATGGATAGGACCCCACATCTTTTTTTAAAAACAGCCGTGAGTTTTAATTGGCTGCTAATCACAAATACAGGTGTACCCATGCCATTTTTGTAATTATTATTTTAGAGCGCAGGCATCAGCTGATGAATACTCCCATCAGCTGCTGCCTGCTCTCACTGTTATTAGCGGCAGCAGGCATAGGTTGAGGAGAGCAGTAGCCCCATCAGCCCACACCAGTGACCAGAAGTTAACTTTATACCTCCGATCACAGCTGTGGGCTCACGCTGTCATTTGACAGTAATGATTTTACCACCAATTAGATGCAGTCTTTGTTGCACTGTCATGCACACGACAGCAATACAAGCACCTGGTGTTCTGGGGGGCCGAACCCAAACATTAACACGGACTTCCTGGTGAAGTCCGTGTTTTGTGTCCATGCACGAACAGTAGGTGTTCGGTATGGATGTTGAACTTCACTGTTTGGGTTCACCCATCTCTAGTCATGTCTTTCCATTGGCTTTCTCCACCACTCTTCATGTGTTCAATATTCACTGTGCCATGTCTCATTGTAAAATATTAGAGTTGAGCGACCTTGACCTTTTTAGAGTCGAGCCGGGTTTTGCGAAACCCGACTATGTCCAAAGTCGGGTCGAGTGAAATCGGCCGATTATGACGTAAAGTCGGGATCGACCGAAACACGAAACCCAATGCAAGTCAATGGGGCAGCATAGTCGGCAGTGAGTGGGGGCCAGGAAAACACCTAGAGTGGCCATTTTAATGTCAAAACCATCCATTCTTCTTAATGAAGCTTGTCAAGCGTAATTTACCTTATAATAATTGGAAGGCATTTGAAATTGGGGGTCATTTGGCTAAAGTTGTGGGGGGTAGGGCTGGTTCAAGTAATTAGTGGGCCCAGGAAATCTGGACCACGTCACGGCAGTGGAGCAGGGAGAGGTAAGTATTTCAACTTTGCAAGTGCTGTGAACCTGAGCAAGCAGGGGGGGCCCACTCGTTGGCATTGGCACTGGCACAGGGCCCCTCAAAGTACAGCGGTGTGTTTGCACGGCGGGGGCGCCTCCCACCGGCAGCAACACTTTTGCGTACTATGAGAGGCCCTGTGCCAGTGACGTCGCCAACTAGTATTCCTCCCCCCACCTGATGAAGGAACCTGCACTTTCATCTGCACCTTCCTCTTTGTCCCCGTGTAAGGTGGTATGGTATGCGGGAAGAGCAACCTGACTTTCAGCAGGGTCACAATGTTGTTGTGTAGCGTGCACGGGGAATGTTGCGTTATGGGTCAATGTACCAGCAGACTCATCTATCACTGGCTGGGCAATGGGCACGATGAAGTGGAAACACAGATATAGGCCCAAAGAAGAAAGTGGGCTAAATGCAGTTCAAAATTGGTAACACAGGAATAACCAGGGGGCATTGCAGTGGAGGACAACTGGAATGAGAGGCTGACACAGAGAGTAGGGCCAAATCAGTAAGTAGTCGAAATGCAGTTCAAAATTGGCAACCGTAGTAAACAGGCGGCACAGCTTTGTTCAGTGGAGGAGAACAGCAAGGAGTGGCAGACACCGATAGTAGGCCCCAAACCAACTAGTACGCCAAATGCAGTTGTTCCATTTAACCACAATTTAATGAGAGCCTGAAGATAGAAGCTCAGGAAAGGCAACCTGGGGAACACCTTGGAGTGTAACACACCATCTCTCTCCACCCCATACCCATTTTGTATGGCCTAATGCAGTGTACTTTTCTACAACTACTAAACGAGAGTCGGAAGACCGAAGCAATGGCAAGGAAACCTGGGGAACACCTTAGAGTGTAACACACCCTCTCTCTACACCCCATACCCAATTTGAAGGCCTAATGCAGTGTAGTTTCCAAGAACTACTAAACGAGAGCCGGAAGATCGAAGCTCAGGAAAGGCAACCTGGGGAACACCTTGGAGTGTAACACACCCTCTCGCTACACCCCATACCCAATTTGAAGGCCTAATGCAGCGTAGTTTCCAACAACTACTAAACGAGAGCCGGAAGATCGAAGCTCAGGAAAGGCAACCTGGGGAACACCTTGGAGTGTAACAAACCCTCTCTCTACACCCCATACCCAATTTGTAGGCCTAATGCAGCGTAGTTTCCGAAAACTACTAAACGAGAGCATGAAGATCGAAGCTCAGGAAAGGCAACCTGGGGAACACCTTGGAGTGTAACACACCCTCTCTCTACACCCCATACCCAATTTGTAGGCCTAATGCAGCGTAGTTTCCGACAACTACTAAACGAGAGCCGGAATATCGAAGCTCAGGAAAGGCAACCTGGGGAACACCTTGGAGTGTAACACACCCTCTCTCTACGCCCCATACCCAATTTGTAGGCCTAATGCAGCGTAGTTTCCGACAACTACTAAACGAGAGCCGGAATATCGAAGCTCAGGAAAGGCAACCTGGGGAACACCTTGGAGTGTAACACACCCTCTCTCTACACCCCATACCCAATTTGAAGGCCTAATGCAGTGTAGTTTCCAAGAACTACTAAACGAGAGCCGGAAGATCGAAGCTCAGGAAAGGCAACCTGGGGAACACCTTGGAGTGTAACACACCCTCTCGCTACACCCCATACCCAATTTGAAGGCCTAATGCAGCGTAGTTTCCAACAACTACTAAACGAGAGCCGGAAGATCGAAGCTCAGGAAAGGCAACCTGGGGAACACCTTGGAGTGGAACACACCATCTCTCTACACCCCATACCCAATTTGAAGGCCTAATGCAGAGTAGTTTCCAAGAACTACTAAACGAGAGCCGGAAGATCGAAGCTCAGGAAAGGCAACCTGGGGAACACCTTGGAGTGTAACACAACGTCTCTCTACACGACGGAAGGGCTGATTCTTAGGAAGGAAGGCTGTTGGAAATAAGCATTGCGCGTCCGAGGGTGATTATATTCTTATTAGGTATATACTCACCCTCGGACGCGCCCTGCTTCTTTATTTGGAATGAATGTTTATTTGCAATGTGGTGTTGACTTTCTCTATTATTTTGGTAATTAATGATTTTATTATTTTCATTATTTTGCATCTTCTCGGCAATAATATAAAGAAGACGCGACAGGACAACACTCGGTGGATGCCATATGTGTGTTTTCAATTTAAAAAAACTTTCAGTTAACTACTTGCAGGAGAAAGTAATTGTAGCTGGTGGCCATTTTTAGTACTGTACCAGATTAGAGTTGTGTGTTTGTTTTTAATGTTAAAATGTCTGCATTTGATATCTCACCAGTATTTTCTTTTTTATAAGCAAAATACTTATTTTTATATTTTCTGATGTTGGTTCCAGGGGTACACGGCCAGCAGTGCCCTGGTCAGTGTAGTAGTAGTTGAAAGAATGGACCGCAGACAGGCATCGAAGGCCTAAAATAATAACACATGGCTGTAGGCAATTTTAAATTGGTTCCAGGGGTACACGGACAGCAGTGGTGTGGTCAGTGGAGGCCTAGTGGAAGGAGTGACCGCAGACAGGCATCGAAGGCCTAAAATAATAACACATGGCTGTAGGCAATTTTAAATTGGTTCCAGGGGTACACGGGCAGCAGTGACCTGGTCAGTGTAGTAGTAGTTGAAAGAATGGACCGCAGACAGGCATCGAAGGCCTAAAATAAAAAAATTGGGCTGGCTGTAGGCAATTTTAAATTGGTTCCAGGGGTACACGGGCAGCAGTGGTGTGGTCAGTGGAGGCCTAGTGGAAGGAGTGACCGCAGACAGGCATCGAAGGCCTAAAATAATAACACATGGCTGTAGGCAATTTTAAATTGGTTCCAGGGGTACACGGGCAGCAGTGACCTGGTAAGTGTAGTAGTAGTTGAAAAAATGGACCGCAGACAGGCATCGAATGCCTAAAATAATAACACATGGCTGTAGGCAATTTTAAATTGGTTACAGGGGTACACGGACAGCAGTGACCTGGTCAGTGTAGTAGTAGTTGAAAGAATGGACCGCAGACAGGCATCGAAGGCCTAAAATAAAAAAATTGGGCTGGCTGTAGGCAATTTTAAATTGGTTCCAGGGGTACACGGACAGCAGTGGTGTGGTCAGTGGAGGCCTAGTGGAAGGAGTGACCGCAGACAGGCATCGAAGGCCTAAAATAATAACACATGGCTGTAGGCAATTTTAAATTGGTTCCAGGGGTACACGGACAGCAGTGGTGTGGTCAGTGGAGGCCTAGTGGAAGGAGTGACCGCAGACAGGCATCGAAGGCCTAAAATAATAACACATGGCTGTAGGCAATTTTAAATTGGTTCCAGGGGTACACGGACAGCAGTGGTGTGGTCAGTGGAGGCCTAGTGGAAGGAGTGACCGCAGACAGGCATCGAAGGCCTAAAATAATAACACATGGCTGTAGGCAATTTTAAATTGGTTCCAGGGGTACACGGGCAGCAGTGACCTGGTCAGTGTAGTAGTAGTTGAAAGAATGGACCGCAGACAGGCATCGAAGGCCTAAAATAAAAAAATTGGGCTGGCTGTAGGCAATTTTAAATTGGTTCCAGGGGTACACGGGCAGCAGTGGTGTGGTCAGTGGAGGCCTAGTGGAAGGAGTGACCGCAGACAGGCATCGAAGGCCTAAAATAATAACACATGGCTGTAGGCAATTTTAAATTGGTTCCAGGGGTACACGGGCAGCAGTGACCTGGTCAGTGTAGTAGTAGTTGAAAGAATGGACCGCAGACAGGCATCGAAGGCCTAAAATAAAAAAATTGGGCTGGCTGTAGGCAATTTTAAATTGGTTCCAGGGGTACACGGACAGCAGTGGTGTGGTCAGTGGAGGCCTAGTGGAAGGAGTGACCGCAGACAGGCATCGAAGGCCTAAAATAATAACACATGGCTGTAGGCAATTTTAAATTGGTTCCAGGGGTACACGGACAGCAGTGGTGTGGTCAGTGGAGGCCTAGTGGAAGGAGTGACCGCAGACAGGCATCGAAGGCCTAAAATAATAACACATGGCTGTAGGCAATTTTAAATTGGTTCCAGGGGTACACGGACAGCAGTGGTGTGGTCAGTGGAGGCCTAGTGGAAGGAGTGACCGCAGACAGGCATCGAAGGCCTAAAGTAATAACACATGGCTGTAGGCAATTTTAAATTGGTTCCAGGGGTACACGGGCAGCAGTGACCTGGTCAGTGTAGTAGTAGTTGAAAGAATGGACCGCAGACAGGCATCGAAGGCCTAAAATAAAAAAATTGGGCTGGCTGTAGGCAATTTTAAATTGGTTCCAGGGGTACACGGGCAGCAGTGGTGTGGTCAGTGGAAGTCTAGTGGAAGGAGTGACCGCAGACAGGCTTCCAAGGCCTAACATAACAAACTTGGGCTGGCTGTAGGCACTTTTAAATTGGTTCCAGGGGTACACGGGCAGCAGTGGTCTGGTCAGTGGAAGTCTAGTGGAAGGAGTGACCGCAGACAGGCTTCCAAGGCCTAACATAACAAACTTGGGCTGGCTGTAGGCACTTTTAAATTGGTTCCAGGGGTACACGGGCAGCAGTGGTCTGGTCAGTGGAAGTCTAGTGGAAGGAGTGACCGCAGACAGGCTTCGAAGGCCTAACATAACAAAATTGGGCTGGCTGTAGGCACTTTAAATTGGTTCCAGGGGTACATGGGCAGCAGTGTATGGTCAGTGGAAGTCTAGTGGAAGGAGTGACGGCAGACAGTCTTCGAAGGCCTAACATAACAAAATTGGGCTGACTGTAGGCACTTTTAAATTGGTTCCAGGGTAACACGGCCAGCAGTGGCCTGGTCAGTGTAGTAGTTGTAGAAAGAAGGGACCGCAGACAGGCTTCGAAGGCCTAACATAACAAAAATGTCAAAACAATGGTATTGTCAGTGCCAGGCATTGAAGGATGTCAGCGGCTAGACTACACATTGGTGAAGCTGTGAGAGATAATTTTGCTAGTGGTAGAGCACTGTTTGAGCTGGGGGGGGGAACTGTCTTGTGGCCGGCGGTACAGGCACAGGGCCCCTCATATTACAACGGTGTGTCTGACGTTGGGTGCGCACCACCACCGCCAGAGACACTTTATTGTACTATGAGGGACCCAGTGGCAGTGCCGTCGACCAAAAGCGGCCACACCCACCTCTTCAGACAAACAGCACTCTCAAGGGTCCAAGCGCAAAGTGGCGATAGCACGGCCCCGTGTGGGGAGTTTGGCCATTTCGTGAGGTGGAAACATGTCGTATGCTGGACAATCAGGTGAAGAAAATTACGAGATTGGAAAAGTCATTCAGAATAGTCCACAGGCAAGACCTTTTCATAGGAAAGCTAGGTGTCAGCCGGGCAGGGTGGGGCAAAAGATTTTGAAATCCAGTTGTGGTTCATTTTAATGAAGGTTAGATCATCTACATTTTGGGTAGCCAGACGAGTCCTTTTTTCTGTTAGTATTGAACCTGCAGCACTGAATACTCTTTCTGATAGGACACTAGCTGCCGGGCAAGCAAGCTCCTGCAATGCATATTCTGCCAATTCTGGCCAGGTGTCTAATTTGGATGCCCAGTAATCAAATGGGAATGACGGTTGAGGGAGAACGTCGATAAGGGATGAAAAATAGTTTGTAACCATACTGGACAAATGTTGTCTCCTGTCACTTTGAATTGATGCTGCAGTACCTGTCCTGTCTGCGGTCATAGAAAAATCACTCCACAACCTGGTCAGAAAACCCCTCTGTCCAACGCCACTTCTGATTTCTGCCCCTCTAACACCTCTGGTCTGCTGGCCCCTGGAGCTCGTGTGAGAACGATCACGGGCGCTGTGTGCAGGGAATGCCAGAAGCAAACGGTCAACAAGAGTTGATTGTTTTGTTGCTAATATTAGTTCCAAGTTCTCATGTGGCATAATATTTTGCAATTTGCCTTTATAGCGAGGATCAAGGAGGCAGGCCAACCAGTAATCGTCATCGTTCATCATTTTTGTAATGCGTGTGTCCCTTTTGAGGATACGCAAGGCATAATCCGCCATGTGGGCCAAAGTTCCCGTTGTCAAATCTGCGGTTGTGCTTGGTTGAGGGGCAGTTGCAGGCAAATCTACGTCACTTGTGTCCCTCAAAAAACCAGAACCCGGCCTTGCCACGCCACCAATTTCCCGTGCCCCCGGGAAAGCTTCCTCATTAAAAATATACTCATCCCCATCATCCTCCTCATCCTCCACCTCCTCTTCGCCCGGTACCTCGTCATGTACACTGCCCTGACCAGACAATCGCTGACTGTCATCAAGGCTTTCCTCTTCCTCTGGTGCAGACGCCTGATCCTTTATGTGCGTCAAACTTTGCATCAGCAGACGCATTAGGGGGATGCTCATGCTTATTATGGCGTTGTCTGCACTAACCAGCCGTGTGCATTCCTCAAAACACTGAAGGACTTGACACATGTCTTGAATCTTCGACCACTGCACACCTGACAACTCCATGTCTGCCATCCTACTGCCTGCCCGTGTATGTGTATCCTCCCACAAAAACATAACAGCCCGCCTCTGTTCGCACAGTCTCTGAAGCATGTGCAGTGTTGAGTTCCACCTTGTTGCAACGTCTATGATTAGGCGATGCTGGGGAAGGTTCAAAGAACGCTGATAGGTCTGCATACGGCTGGAGTGTACAGGCGAACGGCGGATATGTGCGCAAAGTCCACGCACTTTGAGGAGCAGGTCGGATAACCCCGGATAACTTTTCAGGAAGCACTGCACCACCAGGTTTAAGGTGTGAGCCAGGCAAGGAATGTGTTTCAGTTGGGAAAGGGAGATGGCAGCCATGAAATTCCTTCCGTTATCACTCACTACCTTGCCTGCCTCAAGATCTACAGTGCCCAGCCACGACTGCGTTTCTTGCTGCAAGAACTCGGACAGAACTTCCGCGGTGTGTCTATTGTCGCCCAAACACTTCATAGCCAATACAGCCTGCTGACGTATGCCAGTAGCTGCCCCATAATGGGAGACCTGGTGTGCAACAGTGGCAGGTGCGGATGGAGTGTTTGTGCGACTGCGGTCTGTGGACGAGCTCTTGCTTCTGCAGGAGGACGAGGAGGAGGAGGAGGAGGGGGTGCGAACGGCTACAGACAACTGTTTACTAGACCGTGGGCTAGGCAGAACTGTCCCAAACTTGCTGTCCCCTGTGGACCCTGAATCCACCACATTTACCCAGTGTGCCGTGATGGACACGTAACGTCCCTGGCCATGCCTACTGGTCCATGCATCTGTTGTCAGGTGCACCTTTGTGCTCACAGATTGCCTGAGTGCATGGACGATGCGCTCTTTAACATGCTGGTGGAGGGCTGGGATGGCTTTTCTGGAAAAAAAGTGTCGACTGGGTAGCTCGTAGCGTGGTACAGCGTAGTCCATCAGGTCTTTGAAAGCTTCGCTTTCAACTAACCGGTAGGGCATCATCTCTAACGAGATTAGTCTAGCTATGTGGGCGTTCAAACCCTGTGTACGCGGATGCGAGGCTAAGTATTTCCTTTTTCTAACCATAGTCTCATGTAGGGTGAGCTGGACTGGAGAGCTGGAGATCGTGGAACTAGCGGGGGTGCCGGTGGACATGGCAGACTGAGAGACGGTGGGAGATGGTATTGTTGCCGCCGGTGCCCTAGATGCAGTGTTTCCTACTACGAAACTGGTGATTCCCTGACCCTGACTGCTTTGGCCTGGCAAAGATACCTGCACAGATACAGCAGGTGGTGCGCTAAATGGTGGTCCTACACTGCCGGAAGGGATGTTGCGTTGATGACTAGCTTCATTGGCCGAGGGTGCAACAACCTTAAGGGACGTTTGGTAGTTAGTCCAAGCTTTCAAATGCATGGTGGTTAAATGTCTATGCATGCAACTAGTATTGAGACTTTTCAGATTCTGACCTCTGCTTAAGGAAGTAGAACATTTTTGACAGATGACTTTGCGCTGATCAATTGGATGTTGTTTAAAAAAATGCCAGACTGCACTCTTTCTAGCATCGGATACCTTTTCAGGCATTGCAGACTGAGCTTTAACCGGATGGCCACGCTGTCCTCCACCAGGTTTTGGCTTTGCCACGCGTTTTGGGCAAGATACGGGCCCGGCAGATGGAACCTGTGGCGATGTTGATGCCTGCTGCGGCCCCTCCTCCTCCTCTGCTTCAGAACTGCTGCCGCCTGCACCCTGTTCCCCCAATGGCTGCCAATCGGGGTCAAGAACTGGGTCATCTAATAACTCTTCTTGTACCTCCTGCGCAACTTCGTCTGTGTCACCGTGTCGTTCGGTGGTATAGCGTTCGTGATGGGGCAACATAGTCTCATCAGGGTCTGATTCTTGATCAGCACACTGCGAGGGCAATGTTGTGGTCTGAGTCAAAGGACCAGCATAGTAGTCTGGCTGTGGCTGTGCGTCAGTGCACTCCATGTCAGATTCAATTTGTAATGGGCATGGACTGTTAACTGCTTCACTTTCTAAGCCAGGGACGGTATGTGTAAAGAGCTCCATGGAGTAACCCGTTGTGTCGCCTGCTGCATTCTTCTCTGTTGTTGTTTTTGCTGAAGAGGACAAGGAAGTGACTTGTCCCTGACCGTGAACATCCACTAACGACGCGCTGCTTTTACTTTTACCAGTTTCACGAGATGAGGCAAAAGAGCTAGAGGCTGAGTCAGCAAGATAAGCCAAAACTTGCTCTTGCTGCTCCGGCTTTAAAAGCGGTTTTCCTAATCCCAGAAAAGGGAGCGTTCGAGGCCTTGTGTAGCCGGACGACGAACCTGGCTCCACAGCTCCAGACTTAGGTGCAATATTTTTTCCCCCACGACCACCTGATGCTCCACCACTACCACTACCCTCATTACCAGCTGACAATGAACGCCCCCGGCCACGACCTCTTCCACTAGACTTCCTCATTGTTTTAAAAACGTAACCAAACTAACGTTATTTGTTGCAGTCACACAACTTACACGGTGAGCTATAACTTCAGTATGATTTAGCTACCCCTTTACAGGTTGGTGAGACCACAGCGAAAATCAGGCCCAATGTTACACACTCTTTTTTTGGTGGCTGCAAATTAGAGAGATGCCCCACACGCAGGACTGTCACTGAAGCACAAATGTTAATATTAATGTCACACTATTATTTTTTTTTTATTTTTATTTTTTTCAGGAACACTTTAGAAACCCCCCCAAAAAAAAAAAATAGATTTTTGCAGGGAGAATTTAGAAAACAAATGTAACAAACTATATGCTTTCTATGGGCCACTGAGTGAGAGATGACGCACACAGGAATCAGGAGTGGCACACAAGCCCAGAGGCCAATATTTTTCTACCAATGATTGATGGAGTTATTTTCTCTGGTAGATTTTGGAACCCAAATCAAGGAAAAAAAATGTAGGCTTTCTATGGACCACAATTGGAGAGAGAGAGAGAGAGAGATGGCACACCCAGGAGTCAAGACTGGCACACAAGCAGAAAGGCCAATATTAATCTCCCACTGTTTTTTTTTTGTTTTTTTTTTTTGTTTTTTTTTTCAGGGAGACTTTAGAAAAAAAAATAATAAAAAAAATATGATTTTATCAGGAAGAATTTAGAAACCAAATAAAATAAAATGATTTTTTCAGGGAGAATTTATAAAACAAATAAAAACAAAAATAGGCGTTCTATGGCCCACTGACTGAGAGATGACGCACACAGGAGTCAGGAGTGGCACACAAACCCAGAGGCCAATATTTTTCTACCAATGATTGATGTAGTTATTTTCTCTGGTAGATTTTAGAACCCAAATCAAGGAAAAAAAATATAGGCTTTCTATGGACCACAATTGGAGAGAGAGAGAGAGAGAGAGAGAGAGAGAGAGAGAGAGAGAGAGAGATGGCACACCCAGGAGTCAAGACTGGCACACAAGCAGAAAGGCCAATATTAATCTCCCACTGTTTTTTTTGGTTGTTTTTTTTTTTTTTTTTTTCAGGGAGACTTTAGAAAAAAAAATAATAAAAAAAATATGATTTTATCAGGAAGAATTTAGAAACCAAATAAAATAAAATGATTTTTTCAGGGAGAATTTATAAAACAAATAAAACCAAAAATAGGCGTTCTATGGCCCACTGACTGAGAGATGACGCACCCAGGAGTCAAGACTGGCACACAAGCAGAAAGGCCAATATTAATCTCCCACTGTTTTTTTTGGTTGTTTTTTTTTTTTTTTTTTCAGGGAGACTTTAGAAAAAAAAATAATAAAAAAAATATGATTTTATCAGGAAGAATTTAGAAACCAAATAAAATAAAATGATTTTTTCAGGGAGAATTTATAAAACAAATAAAACCAAAAATAGGCGTTCTATGGCCCACTGACTGAGAGATGACGCACCCAGGAGTCAAGACTGGCACACAAGCAGAAAGGCCAATATTAATCTCCCACTGTTTTTTTTTTTTTTTTTCAGGGAGACTTTAGAAAAAAAAATAATAAAAAAAATATGATTTTATCAGGAAGAATTTAGAAACCAAATAAAATAAAATGATTTTTTCAGGGAGAATTTAGAAAACAAATAAAACCAAAAATAGGCGTTCTATGGCCCACTGACTGAGAGATGACGCACACAGGAGTCAGGAGTGGCACACAAACCCAGAGGCCAATATTTTTCTACCAATGATTGATGTAGTTATTTTCTCTGGTAGATTTTAGAACCCAAATCAAGGAAAAAAAATATAGGCTTTCTATGGACCACAATTGGAGAGAGAGAGAGAGAGAGAGAGAGAGAGAGAGAGATGGCACACCCAGGAGTCAAGACTGGCACACAAGCAGAAAGGCCAATATTAATCTCCCACTGTTTTTTTGGTTGTTTTTTTTTTTTTTTTTTCAGGGAGACTTTAGAAATAAAAATAATAAAAAAAATATGATTTTATCAGGAAGAATTTAGAAACCAAATAAAATAAAATGATTTTTTCAGGGAGAATTTAGAAAACAAATAAAACCAAAAATATGCGTTCTATGGCCCACTGACTGAGAGAGAGAGAGAGATGGAACGCTTAGTACTGGCACACAAGCCCAAAGGGCAATATTAATCTCCCTTTTTTTTTCCAGGGAGAATTTCTGAAACCCAAAAAAAAAATAAAATAGGCTTTCTATGGCCCACTATTTGTGAGAGAGATGGGACGCTCAGGACTGGCACAGATGGCACGCTCAGGACTGGCACAGAAGCCCAGAGGCCAATATTAATCTCCCTTTTTTTCTGGGAGAATTTATAAAACCAAAAAAATATTTAAATAGGCTTTCTATGGCCCACTATTTGTGAGAGAGATGGCACGCTCAGGACTGGCACAGATGGCACGCTCACAACTGGCACACAAGCCCAGAGGCCAATATTAATCTCCCTTTTTTCAGGGAGAATTTCTAAAACCCAAAAAAAAAATAAAATAGGCTTTCTATGGCCCACTATTTGTGAGAGAGATGGGACGCTCAGGACTGGCACAGATGGCACGCTCAGGACTGGCACAGAAGCCCAGAGGCCAATATTAATCTCCCTTTTTTTCTGGGAGAATTTATAAAACCAAAAAAATATTTAAATAGGCTTTCTATGGCCCACTATTTGTGAGAGAGATGGCACGCTCAGGACTGGCACAGATGGCACGCTCACAACTGGCACACAAGCCCAGAGGCCAATATTAATCTCCCTTTTTTCAGGGAAAATTGATAAAACAAAAAAAAAAATTAAATAGGCTTTCTATGGCCCACTATTTGTGAGAGAGATGGCACGCTCAGGGCTGGCTGGCACAGATGGCACGCTCAGGACTGGCACACAAGCCCAGAGGCCAATATTAATCTCCCTTTTTTTCTGGGAGAATTTATAAAACCAAAAAAATATTTAAATAGGCTTTCTATGGCCCACTATTTGTGAGAGAGATGGCACGCTCAGGACTGGCACAGATGGCACGCTCACAACTGGCACACAAGCCCAGAGGCCAATATTAATCTCCCTTTTTTCAGGGAAAATTGATAAAACAAACAAAAAAATTAAATAGGCTTTCTATGGCCCACTATTTGTGAGAGAGATGGCACGCTCAGGGCTGGCTGGCACAGATGGCACGCTCAGGACTGGCACACAAGCCCAGAGGCCAATATTAATCTCCCTTTTTTTCTGGGAGAATTTATAAAACCAAAAAAATATTTAAATAGGCTTTCTATGGCCCACTATTTGTGAGAGAGATGGCACGCTCAGGACTGGCACAGATGGCACGCTCACAACTGGCACACAAGCCCAGAGGCCAATATTAATCTCCCTTTTTTCAGGGAAAATTTATAAAACAAAAAAAAAAATTAAATAGGCTTTCTATGGCCCACTATTTGTGAGAGAGATGGCACGCTCAGGGCTGGCACAGATGGCACGCTCAGGACTGGCACACAAGCCCAGAGGCCAATATTAATCTCCCTTTTTTTCAGGGAGAATTTATAAAACCAAAAAAAAAAATAAATAGGCTTTCTATGGCCCACTATTTGTGAGAGAGATGGCACACTCAGGACTGGCACACAAGCCCAAAGGCCAATATTAATCTCCCACTGTATTTTTATCAGGGAGAATTTATACACCCCACAAAAAAAAATACAGAAAAATGAAAAGGCTTTCTATGGCCCACTATGTGAGAGAGATGGCACACACAGGGATGGCACTCTAGCAGAAATGCCAAATTGCCAATCTTAATCTCCCACCAAAAAAAAAAAAAAAAAAAAAACAGGGAATGTCCTACAATTACTATCTCCCTGCCTGCAGTAATCTCAGCCAGGTATGGCAGGCAGCTACTATCTCCCTGCCTGCAGTAATCTCAGCCAGGTATGGCAGGCAGCAATAAGGAGTGGACTGATGCACAAATGAAATAAAAAGTGTGGACAAACAAAAAAGATAGCTGTGCAGAAAGGAAGGAACAAGAGGATTTGTGCTTTGAAAAAAGCAGTTGGTTTGCACAGCGGCGTACACACAGCAATGCAGCTATCAGGGAGCCTTCTAGGGCAGCCCAATGAGCTACAGCGCTGAGGGGAAAAAAAAAAAAAAAAAAACTTCCACTGTCCCTGCACACCGAGGGTGGTGTTGGACAGTGCAAATCGCTGCAGCACAAGCGGTTTTGTGGTTAATGGACCCTGCCTAACGCTATCCCTGCTTCTGACAAAGCGGCAGCAACCTCTCCCTAAGCTCAGATCAGCAGCAGTAAGATGGCGGTCGGCGGGAACGCCTCTTTATAGCCCCTGTGACGTCGCAGACAGCAAGCCAATCACTGCAATGCCCTTCTCTAAGATGGTGGGGACCAGGACCTATGTCATCACGCTGCCCACACTCTGCGTTTACCTTCATTGGCTGAGAAATGGCGCTTTTCGCGTCATTGAAACGCGACTTTGGCGCGAAAGTCGCGTACCGCATGGCCGACCCCGCACAGGGGTCGGATCGGGTTTCATGAAACCCCGACTTAGCCAAAAGTCGGCGACTTTTGAAAATGTTCGACCCGTTTCGCTCAACCCTATAAAATATAACTCAATTTATCGACATCTATGGTTTAATTTTTTTGCCTGTGTGAATTGGAAGGGTTGTTGCTCACATCTAGTTTCATGCCAATACCAGCATTAGAAATATATTTACTTAGAAAATTGGTGCCATGTTCAATGCATATTTAACCCGCTACATATATACAGTTGTGCTCAAAAGTTTACATACTCCAGTAGAATTTTTACTTTCTTGGCCGTTTTTCAGAGAATATGAATGATAACACCAAAACGTTTTCTTCTCTCATAGTTAGTGGATGGATGAAGCCATTTATTGTCAAACTACCGTGTTTTCTCTTTTTAAATCATAATGACAACCCAAAACTTCCAAATGACCCTGATCAAAATTTCACATACCCCATTTCTTAATACCTTTTATTGCCCCCTCTAACATCAATGACAGCTTGAAGTCTTTTGTGGTAGTTGCGGATGAGGTTCATATTTTCTCAGATGGTAAAGCTTCCCATTCTTCTTGGCAAAAAGCCTCCAGTTCCTGTAAATTCCAGGGCTGTCTTGCTTGAACTGCGCACTTGAGATATCCCCAAAGTGGCTCAATGATATTGAGGTCCAGGGACTGAGATTGCCACTCCAGAACCTTCACTTTGTTCTGCTGTAGCCACTGACAGGTTGACTTGGTCTTGTGTTTTGGATCGTTGTCATGTTGGAACATCCAAGTACTTCCCATGTGCAGCTTTTGGGCTGATGAGCGCAAATTTGCCTTCAATATTTGCTGATAACATGCTGCATTCATTTTCCTTCAGTTTGACCAACCTTCCTGTGCCTTTGTAGCTCACACATCCCCAAAACATCACTGTTAAACCTCTGTGCTTTACAGTAGGAATGGTGTTCCTTTCATCATAGGCCTTGTAGACCTCTTTCCAAATGTAACGTTTATGGTTGTAGCCAAAAAGTTCAATTTTTGTCTCATCACTCCAAATTACCTTGTTCCAGAAGTTTTGAGGCTTATTTCTGTGCTGTTTTGCATATTGTAGGAGATATACAGTGGGGCAAAAAAGTATTTAGTCAGTCAGCAATAGTGCAAGTTCCACCACTTAAAAAGATGAGAGGCGTCTGTAATTTACATCATAGGTAGACCTCAACTATGGGAGACAAACTGAGAAAAAAAAATCCAGAAAATCACATTGTCTGTTTTTTTAACATTTTATTTGCATATTATGGTGGAAAATAAGTATTTGGTCAGAAACAAAATTTCATCTCAATACTTTGTAATATATCCTTTGTTGGCAATGACAGAGGTCAAACGTTTTCTGTAAGTCTTCACAAGGTTGCCACACACTGTTGTTGGTATGTTGGCCCATTCCTCCATGCAGATCTCCTCTAGAGCAGTGATGTTTTTGGCTTTTCGCTTGGCAACACGGACTTTCAACTCCCTCCAAAGGTTTTCTATAGGGTTGAGATCTGGAGACTGGCTAGGCCACTCCAGGACCTTGAAATGCTTCTTACAAAGCCACTCCTTCGTTGCCCTGGCGGTGTGCTTTGGATCATTGTCATGTTGAAAGACCCAGCCACGTTTCATCTTCAATGCCCTTGCTGATGGAAGGAGGTTTGCACTCAAAATCTCACGATACATGGCCCCATTCATTCTTTCATGTACCCGGATCAGTCGTCCTGGCCCCTTTGCAGAGAAACAGCCCCAAAGCATGATGTTTCCACCACCATGCTTTACAGTAGGTATGGTGTTTGATTGATGCAACTCAGTATTCTTTTTCCTCCAAACACGACAAGTTGTGTTTCTACCAAACAGTTCCAGTTTGGTTTCATCAGACCATAGGACATTCTCCCAAAACTCCTCTGGATCATCCAAATGCTCTCTAGCAAACTTCAGACGGGCCCAGACATGTACTGGCTTAAGCAGTGGGACACGTCTGGCACTGCAAGATCTGAGTCCATGGTGGCATAGTGTGTTACTTATGGTAGGCCTTGTTACATTGGTCCCAGCTCTCTGCAGCTCATTCACTAGGTCCCCCCGCGTGGTTCTGGGATTTTTGCTCACCGTTCTTGTGATCATTCTGACCCCACGGGGTGGGATTTTGCGTGGAGCCCCAGATCGAGGGAGATTATCAGTGGTCTTGTATGTCTTCCATTTTCTAATTATTGCTCCCACTGTTGATTTCTTCACTCCAAGCTGGTTGGCTATTGCAGATTCAGTCTTCCCAGCCTGGTGCAGGGCTACAATTTTGTTTCTGGTGTCCTTTGACAGCTCTTTGGTCTTCACCATAGTGGAGTTTGGAGTCAGACTGTTTGAGGGTGTGCACAGGTGTCTTTTTATACTGATAACAAGTTTAAACAGGTGTCATTACTACAGGTAATGAGTGGAGGAAAGAGGAGACTCTTAAAGAAGAAGTTACAGGTCTGTGAGAGCCAGAAATCTTGATTGTTTGTTTCTGACCAAATACTTATTTTCCACCATAATATGCAAATAAAATGTTAAAAAAACAGACAATGTCATTTTCTGGATTTTTTTTTCTCAGTTTGTCTCCCATAGTTGAGGTCTACCTATGATGTAAATTACAGACGCCTCTCATCTTTTTAAGTGGTGGAACTTGCACTATTGCTGACTGACTAAATACTTTTTTGCCCCACTGTACTTTGTGGTATTTGCAAAGTAACTGCTTTCTTCTGTCGACTCAACCATGCAGCCCATTTTTCTTCAAGTGCCTCCTTATTGTGCATCGTGAAACAGTTACAACACTAGTTGTCAGAGAGTCCTGTATTTCAGCTGATGTTATTTGTGGGTTTTTCTTTGCATCCCAAACAATTTTCCTAGCAGTTGTAGATGACATTTTTGTTTGTCTACCTTAGGCTGGTTTCACATTTGCGTTTTTTTGGGTGCGTTTTTGCGGTAAAAAACGCAAAAAAACGCATGGTGAAAAAATGCATGTAAACGCATGCAAACGCTGCGTTTTTTTGACGCATGCGTTTTTGCATGTGGTGTAAAAAACGTGGCGTTTTACCGCGTTTACATGCGTTTTTTCATGCGTTTGCGTTTTTTAAACGCATGCTGAGAAATGTGTGACAGCTGCCAATCATTAAAAAAAAGTAAAAAACCCACTATAAACAGAAATAGTTAGGGTTAGGGGTCGGGGTAGGGTTAGGGGTAGGGATCATAACCCTAACCCTAAAGAGATCCTAACCCTAACCCTACCCCTAACCCTGACCCTAACCCTACCCCTAACCCTAACCCTAAGGGATCCTAACCCTACCCTAACCCTAACCCTAACCCTACCCCTAACCATAAAGGGGTTAGGGTTAGGGGTAGGGTTAGGGGTAGGGTTAGGATCCCTTTATCATCTTTACGTTGGGTGGTGGCATATTAGTGTGTTTTCAGTGTTTTTAATAAAAAAACGCATGCGTTTTTTAACGCAAAAAACGCATGCACCAAAAAACGCATGCGTCCCCATTGACTCCAATGCATTTTTTGACAGAAAAAAACCGCATGAAAACGCATGGGTTTTTTTTTTGATCCAAAAAACGCTTCTAAAAATACTACAAGTAGCATTTTAGAAAAAAAACGCATGCAGTAAAAAAACGCATGCGTTGCAAAACGCGACCAAACGCATACACAAAAAAACGCATGCGTTTTCAATGTTAAATATAGAAAAAAAAAACGCATGCGTTTTTTTGAAAAAAAACGCAGCAGACAAAAACGCAAGTGTGAAACCAGCCTAACCGTGGTTTTGTTTTTACAGAGCCCCTGATTTTCTATTTGTTAATCACAGTTTGAACGCTGCTGACCAGTATTATTTATTACTTGGATATCTTTTTTTTTTCCCTCTCTATTTTATACAGTTCAACTACCTTTTCCCGTCGATCTGTTGACAATTCTTTGCTTTCCCCATGACTCACAATCCAGAAAAGTCAGTGGCTGGATGAAAGATGCAAGAGTCTGTCTGTATCCCAGAAACTCACTTAACTTTTATGCACACACACTGATTTCACGCAAACTGGTCAAAGGTAAGGATGTTACCTTTAGTAGCCATTCAAACCCATTTTTGTCGACCTCTGTGCATGTTATCAGGCCAAAATCACCAGGGTATGTGAACTTTTTATCAGGGTCATTTGGATGTTTTGGGTTGTCATTATGATTTAAAAAGAGAAAACATAGCAGTTTATCAATAAATGGCTTCATCCAACCACTAACCATGAGAGAAAAAAAAGCTTTGGTACTATCAATCATATTCTCTGAAAAAAGGCCAAGGTGTTAAATATGCTTTTTAAATATATTTCACTATTATGCACAATGTTTATGCATCTCTTAAGTTGTGATGTACATTTTTCTTGTTCTACTATCTGTCACAAAATCTCTGTTCATCCTATTAGGAGTGACAGACTGAAATGACAGGATACCATTCACTAGAGAAAAGATTCATGTTAGTGATGAATATTGGACGTAATGCATCCAATTTAGTCCAAGTTTCACAAAATGAAAAGGCTCATAATCCTATATGGATCCAAATTATATTCTTTACAGGAATTTTAACAATGGTTTTATATTTCTAGAATGGCTGAGAAGTAGAAAGTAATCACATGGGAAGACAAATAGGTCAACAAAGTACTATCCCATTTGCTATATTGTGCTTGACAGAAATAGGACAGGAGAAGAGAGCACTTTCGCTCAGTGAACATGTGGTTCTGATGATGCAGCCTAAAATTTGTTCTTCGCTGTTTAGGCATTATAGCCTGAAGGGACCCTGCAGACCTTCTCCATAAAGCTAAAAGATAGATGACTTGTTAAATTCTTACTATAAATTCTAGGCCAATTAAAACACAATGATAAGAAAAAATCACAAAATAAATATATATTTGAAAAGAAAAATGCAATATGTATGTATACTGTTTTTAACGCAATTCAAAGCCACTATATAAAAAAAAAAATATTTACACATAAAGTTCAACAAATCAAAACTACAATAATTTATACTGTTGCAGGAGCTGAATGTTACATTGTCAATTTGTCATATAAAAATTGATTTTTCAGTTTGCCAACATTATTGAAAGATTAGTTTAAAATTCATAAACAAGTATTGTTGGAAAATGCTGGTAGAAACAATTTAATTTTGCAATTTATTGTTAAATAAAATAATATATATATATATATATATATATATATATATATATATATATATATATATATATATATGTTAACATTTTTATTTAGTTCACAGATTAGGAGACCAGCCTAGATAAAATAACTGCAATGTTGCCCCTGAAAAGGAGGATGAGGGTCATGCACGTGCCATGCCAGACTCATGCTAGTACAATGCGATGTGTCAGACCTAGCATTCGTATGATATCCATATTACATGCGATTGACACGTGTTTGATGAGGAGAAGGGGTTTGAAGAGCGCAAAAGTGTGGCGTTCTTGTAGGCAGTCATTTTGTCCCCTACCTTTATGTGTGCACATTGTGTCTAGCTAATCAGGGTAAAAGAAACATCCACAATGTCCTGACCATTGGCTTGATCCATTGGCTGCTGAAATCACATGTCCATCTTTATATAAAGAGCGGACATCTTGTTTTAATGCCATTCTGACACTGTAACAGCACAGAGAGGCTGATCCTGATGCTGACAATGTAAGTGAGTTGCCCGTCACGGCTGTGGGGTACTCGGTACCAGGTCTGGTCACAATTAAAGGGGTGTTCATGGTGGCAGCGACCCGGTCAGTGGCCCTGGGCGCCCAAGTTAAAGGGATGGTCTTTAAAGGGGTTGTGGAAATAAGGAAAGTTTGTAACGCCACCTGTGGTTCTCCGTCAGAGGTGTCCGACGCTGCTTATAGGGGTCCTCTGGGGGCAATGGTGCTGCAGCACCGATGGTGTTGCTTCCCACAGATGAAGTAGTGTCCCCATGGCTCCCGGTGTATTTGGCAGGGATGATGAATGCCACAAATAATTGGAGGACACAGGGTTGCAGTCTTTATCTGGCTTACTGAGATGGTATTCAGCCTCAGTCCAGGGTACCGGTAACAGGTGTAACTGGAGCCCAGGCAGCCTGAAGACAGGTGGAAATCCCCTTGACAGGTCAGTTTGGGAGCCGTTATCTATGCGCTGGTCTGTGGTCCCTTGCTGCCTTTAGCTCTCTAAGAGGGCCCTCTTTCTTCCCTGTCCAGGGACAGTACCTGCACGGTAGGCAACTTGAGCCATCTCTTTTGGGTCTCTGTTCATGGTAACTCTGGTCTCTGATTGACTCTGGACTCTGTTTGCTGCTGTACCTCAGATATTATGTGGGCAAGTCCCTTTTAGTTTCTTGCCCTCCGGTTCTGCCGTGGGGCTTGCAGTCCCCCTCAGCCTCAGGCTCTCGGTACCCAGTTTCTGTGCTCAGCTTAGAGAGGCCCAGTAGCAGTCTTTCTCTAGCTCCTAAGTACCTCTGTGCCCCATCACTGTCTGCTACCAACTGTCAACTGTTTGTTTGTCTTGCCTAGCAACTGCCTTATCCTCCTGAACAGAGAGAGCATCTCCCCTCAAGTCGGGTGTAGAGATCCCCCTTCTGGCCTGGAGTCAGAATGTGTTGCATGTAAGGTTACCTGCCAAAGGGACCCCTCCTGTCTCCAGGCATGGCATTACCCTCTCCGAGAGGAAGGCAATACAACTGTGTTACCTGAACTCCTGTGTTGCCACATAAGCAACAAGATTTTTGCTAGTTAGCTAGGCGGTTGTATAGCAGTCAGATATTGTAGCTAGCTACTGTACAGTGTGACTGTTAAATTTACCTTCCATCATTTTTTTGGGGGGCGCATACAAAGCCAGCAGGGCATATGTCCTACAGGTGTGTTATGCACTGCTTCTATTGTGCTCCATGCATGAGTAAAGCATTTTAAATACCGTATATACTCGAGTATAAGCCGAGATTTTCAGCCCATTTTTTTGGGCTGAAAGTCCCCCTCTCGGCTTATACTCGAGTCATATACCCGGGGGTCGGCAGGTGAGGGGGAGCGGGGGCTGTGTAGTCATACTTACCTGCTCCCAGCGCGGTCCCTGCAGTACCTGGCTTCTCCGGCGCTGCAGATTCTTCCTGTACTGAGTGGTCACATGGCACCGCTCATTACAGAAATGAATAGGCAGCTCCACCCCCATAGGGGAGGAGCCGCATATTCATTGCTGTAAATGATCGGTGCCATGTGACCGCTCAATTACAGGAAGAAGCTGCAGCGCCGGAGAAGCCAGGTACTGCAGGGACCGCGCCGCAGCAGGTAAGGGGAGCGCAGCGCTATAATTACCTGCTCCTCACTCCGGCTCCGTCTGCAGCGTCCTCTAGCAATGACGCTCAGGTTAGAGGGCGCTGTGACGTAGTCAGTGCGCGCCCTCTGCTGAGCATCAGTGCTGGAGACGGAGCCGCAGAGGAGCAGGTAATTATTGAAAGCGCCGGCGTCCTGAGAAGAGAGGTGAGTATGTGATTTTTTTTTTTTTTATGGCAGCACCAGCAGCATTCTAAGGAGCACCTATGGGGCCATAAAGGTGCAGAGCATATAAGGGGCACAGCATTATAAGGAGCACCTATGGGGCCATAAAGGTGCAGAGCATATAAGGGGCACAGCATTATAAGGAGCACCTATGGGGCCATAAAGGTGCAGAGCATATATGGGGCACAGCATTATAAGGAGCACCTATGGGGCCATAAAGGTGCAGAGCATATATGGGGCACAGCATTATAAGGAGCACCTATGGGGCCATAAAGGTGCAGAGCATATATGGGGCACAGCATTATAAGGAGCACCTATGGGGCCATAAAGGTGCAGAGCATATATGGCACAGCATTATAAGGAGCACCTATGGGGCCATAAAGGTGCAGAGCATATATGGCACAGCATTATAAGGAGCATCTATGGGGCCATAATCAACGGTGCAGAGCATATATGGGGCACAGCATTATAAGGAGCACCTATGGGGCCATAAAGGTGCAGAGCATATATGGGGCACAGCATTATAAGGAGCACCTATGGGGCCATAAAGGTGCAGAGCATATATGGGGCACAGCATTATAAGGAGCACCTATGGGGCCATAAAGGTGCAGAGCATATAAGGGGCACAGCATTATAAGGAGCACCTATGGGGCCATAAAGGTGCAGAGCATATAAGGGGCACAGCATTATAAGGAGCACCTATGGGGCCATAAAGGTGCAGAGCATATATGGGGCACAGCATTATAAGGAGCACCTATGGGGCCATAAAGGTGCAGAGCATATATGGGGCACAGCATTATAAGGAGCACCTATGGGGCCATAAAGGTGCAGAGCATATAAGGGGCACAGCATTATAAGGAGCACCTATGGGGCCATAAAGGTGCAGAGCATATATGGGGCACAGCATTATAAGGAGCACCTATGGGGCCATAAAGGTGCAGAGCATATATGGGGCACAGCATTATAAGGAGCACCTATGGGGCCATAAAGGTGCAGAGCATATAAGGGGCACAGCATTATAAGGAGCACCTATGGGGCCATAAAGGTGCAGAGCATATAAGGGGCACAGCATTATAAGGAGCACCTATGGGGCCATAAAGGTGCAGAGCATATATGGGGCACAGCATTATAAGGAGCACCTATGGGGCCATAAAGGTGCAGAGCATATAAGGGGCACAGCATTATAAGGAGCACCTATGGGGCCATAAAGGTGCAGAGCATATATGGGGCACAGCATTATAAGGAGCATCTATGGGGCCATAAAGGTGCAGAGCATATATGGGGCACAGCATTCTAAGGAGCACCTATGGGGCCATAAAGGTGCAGAGCATATATGGGGCACAGCATTATAAGGAGCACCTATGGGGCCATAAAGGTGCAGAGCATATATGGGGCACAGCATTATAAGGAGCACCTATGGGGTCATAAAGGTGCAGAGCATATAAGGGGCACAGCATTATAAGGAGCACCTATGGGGCCATAAAGGTGCAGAGCATATATGGGGCACAGCATTATAAGGAGAACCTATGGGGCCATAAAGGTGCAGAGCATATAAGGGGCACAGCATTATAAGGAGCACCTATGGGGCCATAAAGGTGCAGAGCATATATGGGGCACAGCATTATAAGGAGCACCTATGGGGCCATAAAGGTGCAGAGCATATATGGGGCACAGCATTATAAGGAGCACCTATGGGGCCATAAAGGTGCAGAGCATATAAGGGGCACATCATTATAAGGAGCACCTATGGGGCCATAAAGGTGCAGAGCATATATGGGGCACAGCATTATAAGGAGCACCTATGGGGCCATAAAGGTGCAGAGCATATAAGGGGCACAGCATTATAAGGAGCACCTATGGGGCCATAAAGGTGCAGAGCATATATGGGGCACAGCATTATAAGGAGCATCTATGGGGCCATAACGGTGCAGAGCATATATGGCACAGCATTCTAAAGAGCACCTATGGGGCCATAAAGGTGCAGAGCATATAAGGGGCACAGCATTATAAGGAGCACCTATGGGGCCATAAAGGTGCAGAGCATATATGGGGCACAGCATTATAAGGCGCACCTATGGGGCCATAAAGGTGCAGAGCATATATGGGGCACAGCATTATAAGGAGCACCTATGGGGCCATAAAGGTGCAGAGCATATAAGGGGCACAGCATTATAAGGAGCACCTATGGGGCCATAAAGGTGCAGAGCATATATGGGGCACAGCATTATAAGGAGCATCTATGGGGCCATAACGGTGCAGAGCATATATGGCACAGCATTCTAAAGAGCACCTATGGGGCCATAAAGGTGCAGAGCATATAAGGGGCACAGCATTATAAGGAGCACCTATGGGGCCATAAAGGTGCAGAGCATATATGGGGCACAGCATTATAAGGCGCACCTATGGGGCCATAAAGGTGCAGAGCATATATGGGGCACAGCATTATAAGGAGCACCAATGGGGCCATAAAGGTGCAGAGCATATAAGGGGCACAGCATTATAAGGAGCACCTATGGGGCCATAAAGGTGCAGAGCATATAAGGGGCACAGCATTATAAGGAGCACCTATGGGGCCATAAAGGTGCAGAGCATATATGGGGCACAGCATTATAAGGAGCACCTATGGGGCCATAAAGGTGCAGAGCATATAAGGGGCACAGCATTATAAGGAGCACCTATGGGGCCATAAAGGTGCAGAGCATATATGGGGCACAGCATTATAAGGAGCACCTATGGGGCCATAAAGGTGCAGAGCATATATGGGGCACAGCATTATAAGGAGCACCTATGGGGCCATAAAGGTGCAGAGCATATAAGGGGCACAGCATTATAAGGAGCACCTATGGGGCCATAAAGGTGCAGAGCATATATGGGGCACAGCATTATAAGGAGCACCTATGGGGCCATAAAGGTGCAGAGCATATATGGGGCACAGCATTATAAGGAGCACCTATGGGGCCATAAAGGTGCAGAGCATAAATGGGGCACATCATTATAAGGAGCACCTATGGGGCCATAAAGGTGCAGAGCATATAAGGGGCACAGCATTATAAGGAGCATCTATGGGGCCATAAAGGTGCAGAGCATATATGGGGCACAGCATTATAAGGAGCACCTATGGGGCCATAAAGGTGCAGAGCATATATGGGGCACAGCATTATAAGGAGCACCTATGGGGCCATAAAGGTGCAGAGCATATAAGGGGCACAGCATTATAAGGAGCACCTATGGGGCCATAAAGGTGCAGAGCATATATGGGGCACAGCATTATAAGGAGCACCTATGGGGCCATAAAGGTGCAGAGCATATATGGGGCACAGCATTATAAGGAGCACCTATGGGGCCATAAAGGTGCAGAGCATATAAGGGGCACAGCATTATAAGGAGCACCTATGGGGCCATAAAGGTGCAGAGCATATATGGGGCACAGCATTATAAGGAGCACCTATGGGGCCATAAAGGTGCAGAGCATATATGGGGCACAGCATTATAAGGAGCACCTATGGGGCCATAAAGGTGCAGAGCATAAATGGGGCACATCATTATAAGGAGCATCTATGGGGCCATAAAGGTGCAGAGCATATATGGGGCACAGCATTATAAGGAGCACCTATGGGGCCATAATCAAAGGTGCAGAGCATATATGGGGCACAGCATTATAAGGAGCACCTATGGGGCCATAATCAAAGGTGCAGAGCATTCTATATAGCACAGTTGTATATGGAGCATCTATGGGGCAATAATGAATGGTACGGAGCATCTATTTTTATTTTTGAAATTCACCGGTAAATGCTGCATTTTCTACCCTAGGCTTATACTCGAGTCAATAAGTTTTCCCAGTTTTTTGTGGCAAAATTAGGGGGGTCGGCTTATACTCGGGTCGGCTTATACTCGAGTATATACGGGTATTAGTTTTTCTCTAGCTAAATGTTAAATGACCTGTTGCATTTCACCTTGTCATTTAATGCTGTGGTGGTATGAAACTGTCTGCAGACCTAGCGCACATTAAAACAATTATAATTTTTCAGTTGCAAAAAGTTACATAGACCGCTGTATCACACTTTGCCATTTTGTTGGCTTGAAATTAGCTGTCTGCAGATCTCACGTACAAAACCAAAAATATTTTTAGGTTGCTAAACTTCATAGAGTAGGGGACCTGACATTTAAATGGTTTGTAGCTAGTGATGAGTGAGTACACTCATTGCTCTGGTTTTTTCCGAACATGCTTGGGTGTACTCTGAGTATTTTGGTGTGCTCGGAGATTTTGTTTCCGTCACCTCAGCTGCATGATTTGCGACTGCTAGACAGCCTGAATACATGTGGGGGCTGCCTGTTTGTTAGGGAATTCCCACATGTATTCAACCTGTCTAGCATTCACAAATCATGCAGCTGAGGTGACGAAAACCAAATCTCCGAGCACGCCAAAATACTCGGAGGACACCAGAGCATGCTCGGGAAAACCCGAGCAACGAGTATACTCGCTCATCACTATTTGTAGCATTTAGTGTGTTATGGAGGCCTGATCCAGAGGCCACAAATAAATTCTTCTGTTCCTAGTGTCATTCAGTAGGAGACATCTCACATACAAATAGTTTATAGCATCTAGTGTCTTATAGAGGCCTCGTCTAGAGGCCACAAAAAATTCTTCTATTCCTAGTGTCATA
This sequence comes from Ranitomeya imitator, assembly GCF_032444005.1. NCBI lineage: Eukaryota > Metazoa > Chordata > Amphibia > Anura > Dendrobatidae > Ranitomeya > Ranitomeya imitator. Next base: position 460,605,188 of record NC_091282.1, on the reverse strand, counting down.
CAGTATGAAACCTGACAGTTTGCAGCATCTAGTGTGTTACAGAGGACCGATCCAGAGGCCACACAAAATTATTCTGTTTCTAGTGTCATACAGTAGAAGACATCTCACATTCATTAGTTTGCAAAATGTATTGTGTTATAGGTGCCTAATACAAAGGCCACAAAAAATTCTTCTGTTCCTAGTGTCATACAGTAGAGGTATACCCCTAAAAAATATTTGCTGACAAACCAATCAATAAGTTTTAATCAAATTATTTATTTTTAAAAAGGACATAACACAATAAACAACACTACTTTATTAAAAAATATATATATATATATATATACTTATTAAAATAAAAAAATTAATATAAAATACAATAATAACCAGTATGTGGGGGGGGGCTGGGACACGCTAGGACTGATTGATTAAAAAACTATGCATAAATAACCAAATAAATAATATATTACATCAAATAAATCCAAATATAATCAGAAAAAAACATATATAATCAATACATAATTATTACACGGTTGACAAAATTATATATATTCACAATGAAATACAGTAAAGAATATATAAATAATATTAAATAAATAATATTTCATGTGATAATAACAATACAAAATATAAATATATACATGTGAATACACCTGAAATAAATAAATTATAATCACAATATAGATACAGAATCAAATTATATCCAATAACTAGCTGAAGAGCCCGGCGTTGCCTGGGCATAGTAAATATCTGTGGTTAGTTATAGCACGTCACTTCTCTTATTTTCCCATCACGCCTCTCATTTTCCCAATCACATCTTTAATTTTTCCCCTCACATCTCTCATTTTCTCCCTCACACCTCTCATTTTCTCCCTCACTCCTCTCATTCCCCCCTAACACTTGTCATGTCATCTCCTCCTATATATAGTATATACCTGTATGTCATCTCCTTCTCTATATAGTATATACCTGTATGTCATCTCCTCCTGTATATAGTATATACCTGTGTGTCATCTCCCCTGTATATAGTATATATCTGTGTGTCATCTCCTCCTGTATATAGTATATACCTGTATGTCATCTTCTATATATAGCATATACCTGTATGTCATCTCCTCCTGTATATAGTATATACCTGTAGGTAATCTGCTCCTGTATATAGTATATACCTGTGTGTCATCTCCTCCTGTATATAGTATATACCTGTATGTCATCTCCTCCTGTATATAGTATGTACCTGTATGTCATCTCCTCCTCTATATAGTATATACCTGTGTGTCATCTCTCCTGTATATAGTATATATCTGTGTGTCATCTCCCCTGTATATAGTATATAGTATATACCTGTGTGATCTCCTGTATTAGACCTAGTTAACACGTTATTTGCGCAGTATTTTTACCTCAGTATTTGTAAGATAAATTGGCAGCCTGATAAATCCCCAGCCAACAGGAAGCCCTCCCCCTGGCAGTATATATTAGCTCACACATACACATAATAGACAGGTCATGTGACTGACAGCTGCTGTATTTCCTATATGGTACATTTGTTGCTCTTGTAGTTTGTCTGCTTATTAATCAGATTTTTATTTTTGAAGGATAATACCAGACTTGTGTGTGTTTTAGGGCGAGTTTCGTTTGTCAAGTTGTGTGTGTTGAGTTGTGTGTGGCGACATGCATGTAGCGACTTTTGTGAGATGAGTTTTGTGTGGCAACATGCGTGTAGCAACTTTTTGTGTGTCGAGTTGCATGTGACAGGTTAGTGTAGCAAGTTGTGTGCAGCAAGTTTTGCGCATGGCGAGTTTTGCGCGTGGTGAGTTTTATGTCTGGTGCCTTTTGAGTATGTGCAAGTTTTGTGTGAGGCAACTATTGCATGTGTTGCAAATTTTGTGCATGTGACAATTTTTCCGCGTGTGCAAGTTTTGCGTGTGGCGAGTTTTCCATGAGGTGAGTTTTGCACTTGTGGCGAGTTTTGCGTGAGCCTAGTTTTTGCATGTGGCGAGTTTTGCGCGTGGCTAGTTTTGAGCGGCGACTTTTGTGTTTCGACTTTTATGTGGCGAGGTTGGTGTATGTGTGGTGAAATGTGTGCTGAGGGTGGTATATGTGTTCAAGCACGTGGTAGTGTGTGGCGCATTTTGTGTGTGTGTTCATATCCCCATGTGTGGTGAGTATCCCATGTCGGGGCCCCACCTTAGCAACTGATCAGTATATACTCTTTTGCGCCATCGCTCTCATTCTTTAAGTCCCCCTTGTTCACATCTGGCAGCTGTCAATTTGCCTCCAACACTTTTCCTTTCACTTTTCCCCCATTATGTAGATAGGGGAAAAATAGTTTGGTGAATTGGAAAGCGCGGAGTTAAAATTTCACCTCACAACATAGCCTATGTTGCTCTCGGGGTCCAGACGTGTGACTGTGCAAAATTTTGTGGCTGTAGCTGCGACGCCTCCAACACTTTTCCTTTCACTTTTTTCCCCATTATATAGATAGGGGCAAAATTGTTTGGTGAATTGGAAAGCACGGGGTTAAAATTTCACCTCACAACGTAGGCTATGACGCTCTCGGGGTCCAGACGTGTGACTGTGCAAAATTTTGTTTCTGTAGCTGCGACGCCTCCAACACTTTTCCTTTCACTTTTTTCCCCATTATGTAGATAGGGGTAAAATTGGTTGGTGAATTGGAAAGCGCGGGGTTAAAATTTCGCCTCACAACATAGCCTATGACACTCTCGAGGTCCAGACGTGTGACTGTGCAAAATTTTGTGGCTGTAGATGCGACGGTGCAGATGCCAATCCCGGACATACATACACACACACATACACACATTCAGCTTTATATAGTAGATAATTTTTCACATATCCATGTATAATAATACCTATGAATAATATATAATTGGTGACATAACCAATAATATATATGCAATTTTTTTTTTTTTAATATGAATAATAAAAAATAAAAAATATAAAAAATATAAAATATAAAATACGTGTGTGAACACAATTAATAATTAATATAGTAAATTTGTACAATACTAACCAAAATGTGAAAAGGGTAACAAAACACCAGGGATGTGAAGAGGTGTACCCAGTGTAATATGTGCCACAAAAATAAAATTAATATATATGTCTAATAGAAAAAATATATGTAGTGACAAAATGTGAGCAGGATAATAAAATAAATAATTAATTGTGAACACAATATATAATAGTGTTGAAAGTTCACGCAATATTGAACTGAAGTAACGAATTAATATGTAACCAGTGCGATTGTGCCACGGAAGTAAAATGGTATATTGGAAAGAATATGTAATTACCGTATATACTCGAGTATAAGCCGACCCGAGCATAAGCCGACCCCCCTAATTTTGCCACAACAAACTGGGAAAACCTATTGACTCGAGTATAAGCCTAGGGTGGAAATGCAGCAGCTACCGGTGAATTTCAAAAATAAAAATAGATTATTTCCCCATAGCTGTGCCCCATATAGTGCTCTGCACTGTTCATATTCCCCCATAGCTGTGCCATATAGTGCTTTGCAGCGTTCATATCTCCCCATAGCTGTGCCCCATACAGTGCTCTGCACTGTTCATATTCCCCCATAGCTGTGCCATATAGTGCTTTGCAGCGTTCATATCTCCCCATAGCTGTGCCCCATACAGTGCTCTGCAGCGTTCATATCTCCCCATAGCTGTGCCCCATATAGTGCTCTGCAGCGTTCATATCTCCCCATAGCTGTGCCCCATACAGTGCTCTGCAGCGTTCATATCTCCCCATAGCTGTGCCCCATACAGTGCTCTGCAGCGTTCATATCTCCCCATAGCTGTGCCCCATACAGTGCTCTGCAGCGTTCATATCTCGCCATAGCTGTGCCCCATATAGTGCTCTGCAGCGTTCATATCTCCCCATAGCTGTGCCCCATATAGTGCTCTGCAGCGTTCATATCTCCCCATAGCTGTGCCCCATATAGTGCTCTGCAGCGTTCATATCTCCCCATAGCTGTGCCCCATATAGTGCTCTGCAGCGTTCATATCTCCCCATAGCTGTGCCCCATATAGTGCTCTGCAGCGTTCATATCTCCCCATAGCTGTGCCCCATATAGTGCTCTGCAGCGTTCATATCTCCCCATAGCTGTGCCCCATATAGTGCTCTGCAGCGTTCATATCTCCCCATAGCTGTGCCCCATATAGTGCTCTGCAGCGTTCATATCTCCCCATAGCTGTGCCCCATATAGTGCTCTGCAGCGTTCATATCTCCCCATAGCTGTGCCCCATATAGTGCTCTGCAGCGTTCCTATGTCCCCATAGCTGTGCGCCATATAGTGCTCTGCAGCGTTCATATCTCCCCATAGCTGTGCCCCATACAGTGCTCTGCAGCGTTCATATCTCCCCATAGCTGTGCTCCATATAGTGCTCTGCAGCGTTCATATCTCCCCATAGCTGTGCCCCATATAGTGCTCTGCAGCGTTCATATCTCCCCATAGCTGTGCCCCATATAGTGCTCTGCAGCGTTCATATCTCCCCATAGCTGTGCCCCTATTAGTGCTCTGCAGCGTTCATATCTCCCCATAGCTGTGCCCCATACAGTGCTCTGCAGCGTTCATATCTCCCCATAGCTGTGCCCCATACAGTGCTCTGCAGCGTTCATATCTCCCCATAGCTGTGCCCCATGCAGTGTTCTGCAGCGTTCATATCTCCCCATAGCTGTGCCCCATATAGTGCTCTGCAGCGTTCATATCTCCCCATAGCTGTGCCCCATATAGTGCTCTGCAGCGTTCATATCTCCCCATAGCTGTGCCCCATATAGTGCTCTGCAGAGTTCATATCTCCCCATAGCTGTGCCCCATATAGTGCTCTGCAGCGTTCATATCTCCCCATAGCTGTGCCCCATATAGTGCTCTGCAGCGTTCATATCTCCCCATAGCTGTGCCCCATATAGTGCTCTGCAGCGTTCATATCTCCCCATAGCTGTGCCCCATATAGTGCTCTGCAGCGTTCATATCTCCCCATAGCTGTGCCCCATATAGTGCTCTGCAGCGTTCATATCTCCCCATAGCTGTGCCCCATATAGTGCTCTGCAGCGTTCATATCTCCCCATAGCTGTGCCCCATACAGTGCTCCGCAGCGTTCATATCTCCCCATAGCTGTGCCCCATATAGTGCTCTGCAGCGTTGATATCTCCCCATAGCTGTGCCCCATATAGTGCTCTGCAGCGTTCATATCTCCCCATAGCTGTGCCCCATATAGTGCTCTGCAGCGTTCATATCTCCCCATAGCTGTGCCCCATATAGTGCTCTGCAGGGTTCATATCTCCCCATAGCTATGCCCCATATAGTGCTCTGCAGCGTTCATATCTCCCCATAGCTGTGCCCCATATAGTGCTCTGCAGCGTTCATATCTCCCCATAGCTGTGCCCCATATAGTGCTCTGCAGCGTTCATATCTCCCCATAGCTGTGCCCCATATAGTGCTCTGCAGAGTTCATATCTCCCCATAGCTGTGCCCCATACAGTGCTCTGCAGCGTTCATATCTCCCCATAGCTGTGCCCCATATAGTGCTCTGCAGCGTTCATATCTCCCCATAGCTGTGCCCCATATAGTGCTCTGCAGCGTTCATATCTCCCCATAGCTGTGCCCCATATAGTGCTCTGCAGCGTTAATATATCCCCATATGCCCCATAGGGCTCTGTATGCCACCACATTGGATTTGAAATGAAACCTCTACAACAGAATTCAAGTGCAGATTGTAACGTTTAATTTGAAGGGTTGAACAAAAATATCTGATAGAAAATGTAGGAATTGTACACATTTCTTTACAAACACTCCACATTTTAGGAGGTCAAAAGTAATTGGACAAATAAACATAACCCAAACAAAATATTTTTATTTTCAATATTTTGTTGCAAATCCTTTGGAGGCAATCACTGCCTTAAGTCTGGAACCCATGGACATCACCAAACGCTGGGTTTCCTCCTTCTTAATGCTTTGCTAGGCCTTTACAGCCGCAGCCTTCAGGTCTTGCTTGTTTGTGGGTCTTTCCGTCTTAAGTCTGGATTTGAGCAAGTGAAATGCATGCTCAATTGGGTTTAGATCTGGAGATTGACTTGGCCATTGCAGAATGTTCCACTTTTTGGCACTCATGAACTCCTGGGTAGCTTTGGATGTATGCTTGGGGTCATTGTCCATCTGTACTATGAAGCGCCGTCCAATCAACTTTGCAGAATTTGGCTGAATCTGGGCTGAAAGTATATCCCGGTACACTTCAGAATTCATCCGGCTACTCTTGTCTGCTCTTATGTTATCAATAAACACAAGTGACCCAGTGCCATTGAAAGCCATGCATGCCCATGCCATCACGTTGCCTCCACCATGTTTTACAGAGGATGTGGTGTGCCTTGGATCATGTGCCGTTCCCTTTCTTCTCCAAACTTTTTTCTTCCCATCATTCTGGTACAGGTTGATCTTTGTCTCATCTGTCCATAGAATACTTTTCCAGAACTGAGCTGGCTTCTTGAGGTGTTTTTCTGCAAATTTAACTCTGGCCTGTCTATTTTTGGTATTGATGAATGGTTTGCATCTAGATGTGAACCCTTTGTATTTACTGTCATGGAGTCTTCTCTTTACTGTTGACTTAGAGACAGATACACCTACTTCACTGAGAGTGTTCTGGACTTCAGTTGATGTTGTGAACGGGTTCTTCTTCACCAAATTAAGTATGCGGCGATCATCCACCACTGTTGTCATCCGTGGACGCCCAGGCCTTTTTGAGTTCCCAAGCTCACCAGTCAATTCCTTTTTTCTCAGAATGTACCCAACTGTTGATTTTGCTACTCCAAGCATGTCTGCTATCTCTCTGATGGATTTTTTCTTTTTTTTCAGCCTCAGGATGTTCTGCTTCACCTCAATTGAGAGTTCCTTTGACCGCATGTTGTCTTCTCACAGCAACAGCTTCCAAATGCAAAACCACACACCTGGAATCCACCCCTGACCTTTTAACTACTTCATTGATTACAGGTTAACGAGGGAGACGCCTTCAGAGTTAATTGCAGCCCTTAGAGTCCATTGTCCAATTACTTTTGGGCCCTTGAAAAAGAGGACGCTATGCATTACAGAGCTATGATTCCTAAACCCTTTCTCCGATTTGGATGTGGAAACTATCATATTGCAGCTGGGAGTGTGCACTTTCAGCCCATATTATATATATAATTGTATTTCTGAACATGTTTTTGTAAACAGCTAAAATAACAAAACTTGTGTCACTGTCCAAATATTTCTGGCCCTAACTGTAAATCTGTGCCGCCGCTGCTGCTGCAATAAAAAAAAAAAAAAAGCCATACTCACCTCTCTTGATTGCAGCTCCCGGCGTCTCTCTGTGCTGACTGATCAGGCAGAGGGCGCCGCGCACACTATATGCGTCATCGCGCCCTCTGACCTGAACAGTCAGAGCGCAGAGACGATGGGAAGATAGAGGCGCCGGGAAGATGGAGCGGCACCCGGCAGCTGGAACGCGGACAGGTGAATATGACATACTTACCTAGTCGCAGCGATCCTTGCGCTGTCCCCGCCTGTCACAGCTGTCTTCGGTGCCGCAGCATCTTTCTCTATCAGCGGTCACCGTTACCGCTGATTAGAGAAATGAATAGGCAGCTCCACCCCTATGGGAGGTGGAGCCGCCTATTCATTTCTCTAATGAGCGGTCCCACGTGACCGCTGAAGAGGGGAAGAAGCTGCAGCACAGAAGACCGTGGGACAGCAGGGGGAGCACCAGGATCGCTGGGACTAGGTAACTATACCTCAGTGCCCTCAGTCCCTCACCCGCCGACCCTGCCACCCACCTTGACTCGAGTATAAGCCGAGAGGGACACTTTCAGCCCAAAAATTTGGGCTGAAAATCTCGGCTTATACTCGAGTATATACGGTAAATAAAAGTGTAAAAAATGTGACCAATTATATATATATGTCAACCTTCAGTATAAATATAATCTGATTCCAAATAAATTCTCCAGGTACAGAGGGCAAGTGTTTTAACAGAATATAGAACTAACAATTCATGAACTTATAAACCCATGGGCACAGTATATTAAATATTAAAAACAGCCGTGTATACCAACCAGAGATGCGTGCCGCAGCCCCCGCACACACCACTCCAACGCACGTTTCCCAACCGCTTCGTAAGGTCGTCCCTGACGTCCCTTCCGTGGCACGATCACACTGGTTACATATTAATTCGTTACTTCAGTTCAATATTGCATGAATTTTCAACACTATTATATATTGTGTTCACAATTAATTATTTATTTTATTATCCTGCTCACATTTTGTCACTACATATATCTTTTCTATTAGACATATATATTAATTTTATTTTTGTGGCACATATTACACTGGGTACACCTCTTCACATCCCTGGTGTTTTGTTACCCTTTTGACATTTTGGTTAGTATTGTACAAATTTACTATATTAATTATTAATTGTGTTCACATAGTTATATATATATATTTTATATTTTATATTTTTTATTTTCATTTTTTATTTTTTATTATTCATATTATTAAAAAATTTTTTTTGCATATATATTATTTTCTTCACATTATGTCACCAATTAAATATTATTCATAGGTATTATCATACATGGATATGTGAAAAATTATTATTGGATATAATTTGATTCTGTATCTATATTGTGATTATAATTTATTTATTTCAGGTGTATTCACATGTATATATTTATATTTTGTATTTTTATTATCACATGAAATATTATTTATTTAATATTATTTATATATTCTTTACTGTATTTCATTGTGAATATATATAATTTTGTCAGCCGTGTAATAATTATGTATTGATTATCTATATTTTTTTCTGATTATATTTGGATTTATTTGATGTAATATATTATTTATTTGGTTATTTATGCATAGTTTTTTAATCAATCAGTCCTAGCGTGTCCCAGCCCCCCCCCCCCCCACATACTAGTTATTATTGTATTTTATATTATTTTATTTATTTTAATAAGTATATATATATATATATATATATATATATATAATTTTTAATAAAATAGTGTTGTTTATTGTGTTATGTCCTTTTTAAAAATAAATAATTTGATTGAAACTTATTGATTGGTTTGTCAGTAAATAATTTTTGGGGGTATATGTTTATTGTAATATTTACTAATTGGTTACATTTTGAATATTATTGGTATTTCTTTTCTATATAGGGTTTCTTTTCATACAGTAGAGGACCTGAGTTTCAAATAGTTTGTAGCATTTAGTGTGTTATAGAGGCCTGATCCAGAGGTCATAAAAAAATTATTCTGTTCCTAGTGAAATACAGAAGGGGACATCTCACATTCAAATGGTTTGTAAATCTATTGTGTGTTATAGAGGCATCATCCAGAGGCCACAAATAAATTCCTCTGTTCCAAGTGTCAAACTGTAGGGGACCTGACTTTCAATTAGTTTGTAACATCTAGTGTGTTCTCGAGGCCTGATCCAGAGGCCACACAAAATTCTTCTGTTCCTAGTGTCACACAGTAGGGGACCTGACTCTTAATAAGTTTGTAGCATTTAGTGTGTTATAGAGGTCTGATCCTGAGATCACAAATAATTCTTCTCTTCCTAGTGTCATACAGGGACAACTAACATTTAAATAGAAAAAAAAGAGCATGAACCGCACATCCCAAAATCATACGTTGATCTAAAGCCGCTAGGCAAAAATTAATATAACTGAATATGAGGTTTTCAGTTTAACATTCTGATCAGACTGTATGAAGCCCACTGCCCCTTCACGGCAAACCTCGTAGTGGGTCCTATCGCCCTAACGGAGCGGAGCCGTGCGGCGCCCACCGCCACAGCGGCCATGCACCAGCAGGGCGGACGGCCTGTTGTCCCACAGCACCCATGCTGCAAGACTGAGTCCCCAAGACTCCAGACCGCGCCGCCCCACCAGCACAAAGCCACAGCAACAATGGCCGCCACACAGCACCAACACCAAAATGAAAGGAGCACTTAAACTTGCCTTCCTCCAGCTCTTCAGTGAGAGCCAAAATGGGCTAGACCCCTTACTTTGCAGTCTCCTGCTAATTAAAATCACCTGAGCCAAATGGGAGGAGTGCTGGTCCAAGAAGAAGACTAGAACATGCTTTGCAAAAAAGAAAAAAAAGAGCATGAACCGCACATCCCAACATTTAAATATCTTGTAGCATCTAATGTGTAGCATCAAGGATTTAAATACACAAATTCCTTTTTTAGACATTGCTTTAATAGGTGATTCCATTAAAAATTGAGTCCTTACCACATTGTTCAGAAAAGAAAATAGTGGCATTTCACTTTTGCTGTCATCGTCATCATCTTCACACCCTGTTCACACTATCAAGGCCATTCCATATGGGGAATTCAATACAGCAAAACGCATATGTTCCAATCAGAAATTGTTCCTTCAGGTAAGTCAAATAATTAAAAAAAACGCTTACAAGCTAGGAGTTATAATAACTCTATCTTCAACCGTGCTTTTAAAAATCTGCTAACCAGCCTAGAACCTTGTTTACAAACAAAAGAACTTCTTCTATGGATTCAGACTCTATTTTAACCTTCTCAACACCATTTAGTCCTCAATATAATAAAATAATATCTATTATCAAAAAATATTTACCTATCGTTAATCAAGATTAAAAATTACGTCAGATTACAAGTTCAGGTTGTAGATATGTGGCCAAAAGAGGTTTTAGTTTGGGTTATGCCTTATCTCCTAGTATGATTAAGCACACATCAGGATCTAAAACCTGGCTTTCAGTGTCTGGTTTTTACAAATGTAGGCACCATGTGCAATGTTTGTGTTATGCTGCAAACAAAACTAAATCTATTCAGTCTTCAAATGTTCATACATATGATATCATTTAATTCATGAAATGCAACACACAGTATGTTTGTTTGCAGCATCTAGTTAGTTACATAGGCCTGATCCACAGGCCAGAAAAAATTCTTCTGTTCCTAGTTTCATGCAGTAGGGGACCTGACTTTCAAATAGTTTGCAGCATATAGTTTGTTACATAGGCCTGATACAGAGGCAACAAAACATTCTGCTCCTCGCATCATACAGTACGGGACATCTCACATGCAAATAGTTTGTAGCATCTAGTGTGTTATAGAGACCTGATTCAAAGGCCACAAAAATTCTTCTGTTCCTAGTGTCATACAGTAGGGACATCTTACATTCAAACATTTTGCAGCATCTAGTGTGTTACAGAGGACTGATCCAGAGGCCGCAAAAATTCTTCTGTTCCTAGTGTCGTACAGTATGGGACATCTGACTTTGAAATATTTTGTAGCATATCTTCTTTGCCACACAGGCTTCATCCATACTCAATCAATTCTTTCTTCTTTGACTAACGCAATACAGCATGCCATCTTTCACCTAGGAATTTACTGCTGCTGAAATTCAGCTGTTTGCAGAGTTGGTGCAGAGTTAAAAATTTTTTTGTTGCTAATACTGTGCTCCTAGCACACTATCTGAGCAACATGCCTGGGAAAAAGCGAGGCCGTGGTGGAAGATAAATTAGGCTTAGTGCTCAAGGTATAAGTAGGGTAGGTGTTAGGTTAGTAAAAGCGCTAGTGAACAAACAGCGTCACGTCCTATGTATAGACATCTGACAATTGCTGTTACTAGATGGGCTTTTCCACTACCTATCTTTGGCAGACGCAAAACAGCTTGCCTTGTAGATGAGGCCCAGAAAGAGCATGTGCTCGAGTGGATGGCAAGCACAGCTTCAACTGGCCTCTCCTCCTCTTAATCCAGATCAACATAACACCCAGTACAGTCCACAGACGTGGCACCCAATTTCCCCTTGCTTCACCCTGCATCTCAACTGTACAACTGTACAACTGACTGTACGGAACCACAGATGGGTGAGTCTCAAGAGCTGTTCACACATTCTTTGCTATGGTCATCAGAAGTGTACTCAAAAGCTTTGCAGAGTCAAGAAGAGGAAATCTGCACTGATGCCCTAAATTGTTTTAGTTTGGATTCAGGGAAGGACGAAGTAGGGTCCAAGAAGTATCTTGACCGTCATAATCAGACTTTAATTTCCGGGAGGAGGTGATCCTGATAAGACTCAGATATCTGAGGCTCACGGGGACTGTATTGTTCTGTCAGGACAGGAAGAGGATGATGATGATGAGGTGTTAGATCCCAGTTGGCGTAAACATAGAGGCACACAGCTGAGTAGGTCATTTGAGGTGGAAGATGAGGAGGCCACGTTGTGCTGTACGTCGCAGACATGTAGTGATGCAGCTACGATGAGTAATGCATCCTCAGCCACAACTGTGGCTGTGACTAGCAGCATCAATGGGTCTGCAGCTCTCAGAGATGGCAAGATTTTCCTAGCCTGGGTCTTTTTTGACACTGTAAAGGATGAGTGAACTCAAATAATCTGCCAACTTTGCAAAAAAAATGAGTAGAGGTAAAAAGTACAATAATTTGACTATTACATATATGAACCTTCTTCCTCCTCCTCTTTTACTGTTCCAACTATTGAGATGCAGGTCTTTGACAGCAGAAGCTTGGGTTCTTTACACGCTCCAGTTACGCTTACTGAGAGACGGCCATCATCTGTAACGGATCTGGACTTGCCTGCTGTTTTAGACCAATCTCAGAGAAGGAGCACACCACAACTTTCTCAATCCACCAGAACATCTCTATCTGCACCGCTCTTACGGTCCAACAGTTTGTCCGGTTCACCATACTCCGCCTTCTTTCAGCACTGCAGCTAGCTAACAGTACCGCAGTTGTGTTCACGTAAAAGATTGTTTACTCCTATGCATAACGAAGCTAAGAGGTTGAACTCCACCAACTCCAATCTGTCGGAGACGGAAATGATGCCTTTCTGCCTGGAAGATACAGATCGTTTCCGAAAGCTGGTGATGGCTGTCGCAATTCCAGAGTACCAATTGCCCAGTCTCCATTAGTTTTCTAAAAAAGCTGTGCCTGCGTTTCACCAGAATGTCGCAGACAATGTCACCAGTACCTTGACTAAATCTATGTCTGCCAGGGTGCATTTCAACACAGACACTTGGATGAGAAAGCATGACCAAGGTTGTTACATCTCGCTGACTAGTCCTGTTACCAATTTTGAACTGCATTTAGCCTACTTTATTATTTGGGCCTACTAACTGTGTCTGCCACTCATTACAGTTGTCCTCCACTGAACAAAGCAATGCCGCCTGTTTAGTCCTGTTACCAATTTTGAACTGCATTTAGCCTACTTTATTATTTGGGCCTACTAACTGTGTCTGCCACTCATTACAGTTCTCCTCCACTGAACAAAGCAATGCCACCTGTTTAGTCCTGTTACCAATTTTGAACTGCATTTAGCCTACTTTATTATTTGGGACTATATCTGTGTTTCCTCCTCATCTTGCCCGTTGCCAAGCCACTGCTAGATGAGTCTGCTGGTACATTGACCCTGACCACTACATTCCCCTTGCACTCTACACAGCCAGAATCTGACCCTGCTGAAAGTCAGGTTCCCCTTCCCGCATACTATACCACCTTACACGGGAACAGAGAGGAAGGTGCAGATGAAAGTGCATTGGCGACATCACTGGCACAGGGCCTTTCATAGTGCGCAAAAATATCTCTGCCAGTGGGAGGCACCACCCGCCGTCAAACACACCGCCATAATATGAGGGGCCCTGTGCAAGTGCCAATGATTGGGCCCCCCCTGCTTGCTCAGGATCACAGCACTTGCAAAGTTGAAATACTTACCTCTCCCTGCTCCACTGCCATGAGGTATTCCGCGTTTCCTGGGCCCATTAAAATCTTGAGCCAGCCCTACCCCCCACAACTTTAGCCAAATGATTCCCAGTTTTCAATGCCTAACTATTATTATAAAGTAAATTAAGATTGACAAGCTTAAGTAATAAGAATTGATGTTTTTGGTATTAAAATGGGCACTGTAGGTGTTTTCCTGTCCTCCATTCACTGCCGACTTTGATTCCCAATTGACTTGCATTGGGTTTCGTGTTTCAGTCGGCCCCCGACTTTTCTCAATAATCGGCCGATTTCACCCGACCCGACTTTTGACAAAGTCGGGTTTTGCGAAACCTGACTCGATCTGAAAAAAGTAAAAGTTGCTAAACTCTAATACTCACCTCTCCGTCGCTCAGGCCCTCGGCACTTTCAAAATTCACCTGACTTCGTTACAGGGCCACTCCATCTTAAGCGTCTTCTGCACTGACGTTCAGGCAGAGGGCGCGCACTAACCACGTCATCGCGCCCTTTGACCTGAGCGTCAATGCAGAAGATGCTGAAGACAGAGCGGCACCCGGAACGTGGAGCAGTTGAATATCGTGCAGCGCTCCCCCTCCCCATTATACTCAACTGCTCCTGGCGTGGTGTCCCTGGTTCTCCAGCGCTGTAGCTTCTTCCTGTACTGAGCGGTCACCTTTACCACTCATTACAGTAATGAATATGCGGCTCCACCCCTATGGGAGGTGGAGCCACATATTCATTACTGTAATGAGCGGTACCATGTGACCGCTCAGTACAGGAAGAAGCTGAGGCGCCGGGGAAGCAGGGACCTGCAGGGACCGCACCAGGAGTAGGTGAGTATAATTAGACAGCCCCCGCTCCCCCTCCCCTGCTGACCCCTGGGTATGACTCAAGTATAAGCCGATAGGGGGACTTTCAACCCCCAAAAATGGGCTGAAAATCTAGGCTTATACTCGAGTATATATGGCATGTTCTTTTGTATGTTTCATAGCTTGCAAAGTTGGTATCATATACCAGCAATTAAAATGATTCCACCTATTCCAGACCTTTTTTCAGCTCAACCCATCAAAAAATCTCATGTTTAAAGAAGTGATTGATATAATTTATTCATTCCTATCCTATTGATTTAAGTTCAGATTATTTCATTTTTAAAATTTTCAAAATACACAGTATCGGTCACAAGTTTGTGTTCACTTGTTCATGCAGTGGCTTTCTTGTTCTAATTGGAATATGCACATTGTAGATTCAGACTAAAGGTAACAAAACCTCAAAAGCATACATATAGAAACAAACAGTAAGGGTACTGTCACACTAAAACGACGCTGCAGCGATACGACAACGATGTCGATCACTGCAGCGTCGCTGTTTGGTCACTGGAGAGCTGTCACACAGACAGCTCTCCAGCGACCAACGATCCCGAAGTCCCCGGTAACCAGGGTAAACATTGGGTTACTAAGAGCAGGGCCGCGCTTAGTAACCCGATGTTTACCCTGGTTACCAGCGTAAACGTAAAAAAAAACAAACACTACATACTTACATTCCTGTCGCGTCCCTCGGCGCTGTGCTTCTCTGCACTGACAGTGAGCGCCGGACAGCCGGAAAGCAGAGCGGTGATGTCACTGCTGCACTTTACGGCTGGCCGGCGCTCACCAGTCAGTGCGGGAAGCTGAAGGCGAGGGACATGACCAGACACCGGGAATGTAAGTATGTAGTGTTTTTGTTTTTTTTTACATTTACACTGGTAACCAGGGTAAATATCGGGTTACTAAGCGCGGCCCTGCGCTTAGTAACCTGATGTTTACCCTGGTTACCAGTGAAGACATCGCTGAATTGGCATCACACACGCCGATTCAGCGATGTCAGCGGGAGATCCAGCGACGAAATAAAGTTTCAAACGATCTGGTACGACGTACGATTCTCAGCGGGGTCCCTGATCGCAGTAGCGTGTCAGACACAGCGAGATCGTAAGGATATCACGGATCGTGCCGTCCTAGCAACCAAAGTGCCACTGTGTGACGGTACCCTAAGGAAACATGTGTGAAACAAATTGGATTATGTGTAAAATTTTAAATTACTCAAAGTAACTGTGAAGACACAGGGGATAAGCTGGTGTTCTCATTCACTGGCCTGAGACCACATGAATGCCTGCTCTCCTTTTACCATGATCATAATACAACTCAGACAACACAGGGTTAGGGTAAAACTGTTTTGTGGCAATACTTTATTAAACCACAGAACAGACTATAACATATAGAACAGTCAGAGCAAAATACTAAGATGTTTCAATATTACAGGGTCTCACCCTTCTGCTGACTCACCAGGTTTAAAGTGGCTGCGACTTCCAGAGTTCCAGGGCCAACTACCCACCAGTGGCACCCTGCTTTTGGCAAGCTCCCACAGATAGGAGATGACGACAAGCTTAGGAAACTGACCATCCATTGTGGTACGAGGTCAAGTGGATGGACAGTCAAAACCTGTCTTCTCTGCCATGGAGCCTGGTGACAGGTGGATCCCAATCCTTGTTTCCCAAATGTGTCCATGGGGTTCAGGTGACCGGTGGATGTAAATATTGGCTTTCCCAAACATATCCATTGGTAAAGTGATAGTCAATGGAGCTGCTCTGTATTCTTTCAGCTGGGACCGTAGTCCACAAAGCTGACATCTTAGAAAATAGGAGTACACTAGGAGCATGTAGGTAATATACATAAAAGTAATCTTTTATTAAATAACATCTAATTTACATAAAATGTAAGGTGCAAACAATGTGCAAAATATGTAATCAAATATAGTACTACAGGATGGTAGATAGTGAGTGGGTATCCCCCGGTGTACACCGTCTAAGGAGCCAACATGCATACCAAATGGTGTAAGAGACCTGCTATCAGAGAATTCGTGTCACATAATCCATGTGAGATGCCAGCCGGCGTGAAGTGACAGGTAAATAGAGGGCGGCTCTTACCAATGCAGGACACCAAGACGGGGCACACCGGACGGGATCCACGAGCAGAAACCGTTTCTTTAGTACTATATTTGATTACATATTTTGCACATTGTTTGCACCTTAAATTTTATGTAAATTAGATGTTAATTAATAAAAGATTACTTTTATGTATATTACCTACATGCTCCTAGTGTACTCCTATTTTCTATGGTTTATATGGAGTTGGTTTTCTTTCTTGGTGAGGGGCTGTGTGGCACTATTTAGTGCTTTATCTTCCCCTTGGTATCTAGTATGTTGCCTGGCTTTGGTATCAAAGCTGACATCTTGTAGAATGTCAAATTTGTGCCCCTCTTGACGGAGCCATATTGTTCTGGTAGAGTGTTCTTTTATGGAGTCACAGTGTCCTGGCTGTTGTTCTGTCAAGTCTCCAACTCTGTTGTTACCAAGGCATATTCCCTTTACATATAGCTCACAACTATTGTCCTTCAATCCATCATCCATAGGGCAGGGTGAAGGTGTGATGAGATTAACTCGTATTGGTTGAGTGTTTAATTAATCTTCATAGTTTGTACTTCTCTATTTTACAGGTCAAAAAAGTCACAGGACCCACAAAATGGTCAATCAAGATATTTAGCAAACATCCATTGTTCAATGACTCTGGATTCTTGCCTTCCAAATATAGCAGACAAATTACAACAAACATCAACTCAAAACTTAACATTAAAAGCTCATACAAACAATAGTCTGTGCTACTTGACCAATCAAAGCAAAACACATACATTCAAAAGTCAACATAAAGATAATACCCTTTATACTCTCATGACAGCTTTACACATACTTAATATTCTCTCAAGTAGCTTAATCAGGTAGCCACAAGGAATAATTTTCCAATAATCTTAAAGGGGAACCCAGAGGTGCTGAGCACTTGTTGGTTTAACTCATCTCAATCCATGTAAAATGGGTTGAGGTCGGTTGAATGTGGAGTCCATATCAATGTGTCATATGATGCAGCACTCAATCTTTCTCCATCTAGTTCATATAGCTCTTACATAGCCTGAAGGTCTGTTTTGTGTCACTTTAGGTATCACACATCTATAAAGCATTCACTCCCCTTCCTGTGTCTCAAAAAGGCATGGGGGTTGTTATCAAAAATCTAAAATTTTGTCTCATGAGAAAATTTTGTCTCAGATTTTCACTGATGTAACGTGTAGTCCTTGTGTTACTTGGCCCAAAGAAGGTCTCTTTTCCTGTTTGCATTCCTCAGTTGTGGTTTATTTCCAACAATTTGCCAAAAAGGCCTGGTTGTTGCAATCTCCTATGGACACTTTATGCTGAGATGTGTCTGTTATTTAATGTCTGTCCATCATTTATCATGGTTGTCATGTGAGGCGCTTTGAATTTGTGTCAATGCTTTTGAACACAAGACTGGTGTTTTACAATCTATCATTGATTCAGGGTGCCTGGAAAAATATATACCAAATTCATTAAGAGGCGTTGGCCCATCTTTCAGCTGTCATGTGCCGGCCTCAGAAATGTACTCCAGTCGAGGAGTGTATTATATTTCTGCATTACTTTATGCCACTTTTGTGGCATAAATGATGATGAATTTGTTGTGATTCACTAAGACACACCCCATTCTGCTAATTTCCAACCACTTTCAAAAACTTAGTTGCGAAAAATTAGCGCAATCTGCGAGTTAACATTTCACATTTACAACTGTTTTCCACCAGATTTCTGGTGCAAACTGTTGAATCAACATCTAAAGCCCTTATTATTTTAGACTGGTGTTTTGCATGCCAGTTTGAATGAATAGGCTGGCTGGAGTACAATACGCTTAATTCATTAACAGGTGAACATCGCTTAATGAATTAAGCACATCTGTTTACTGGAGTGAGTCACAATCATACATGTATTCCACTAAGGTCCTGAAGTGCATAAATAGAGTAAGTTATGCCATTAAAGAGGTGCAGCCTTTAATCAATTTGATAAATGTAGCCATGCCACATTCTGCCTATATTTCAGCCATGATGCCATTGCTGGCTTAGACTGGTGTGGGCATGGAAATGCCAAAAATTGCAATATATTGGAGCAATTGTGAAGTTTGACAAAAATATTGTGACTTACTAAGGTGTTTAACACCAGAAACGTGTGGCATAAACACCTTAATGAATTGATACTTCATTTTTAATTGGATTAACATTATAAACCTGATTTATCAACTAATTTTCACTAGAAATATGGAATTCAAATGTTGGAAATGTTGCCAAATTTTTGTGTGCATCTCTCTTTTTCTTTCTGGCAAATTTATTATAATTTACATCACAAAAGTGACTAAATGAAGACAAAAATAAACTTCAGTGTATGACTTTTGTCTGTCTCTGACTAAGTCACATGGCAGCTGAAATATGCACCAAATTCAATGAGAGGTAAATGCCTCTTAATTGATTTAATGCATCTTACTCTGCATAAAGACTGGCCTGCAAAATGCGCTTTATTAGTTCATTGTACCTCTTTTCCACTTTCAATGATACTTGATCGATGAGACCTGGAGTCATGAACTAGAGCAGAAGAATACCAATGATCTGATTTAAATCCTTCGACAAAATTAACTTCTCAGTCTATTACAGGCCAATTTACTTGGTGAAAAAGAGTAAAGATGGTCTGTTGGGCAGTCTTGTTTAATTAATAATCTGTCAATCTTCATAAGAGAAATGTTGGGTTGTTAATAGCATACATTTTAGCTTACATAATGCTTAATCAATACTTAAACATAACTTAATAAGCCTAGACCTGAAATCACAGAACAAGAATGTCATCAATTAGCTCTTAAAGATGTGAGAAAAATTTTATTCTAGAATAAATTTTATTCAAACTTAGGCTGGTTTCACATTTGCGTTTTTTGCCGCTGCGTTTGTACCGCATATAAACGCATGCGTCGTGTTTTCCTATATTTAACATTAAAAATGCATGCATTTTTTTTGTTCGCGTTTGGCCGCGTTTCACGACGCATGTGTCGTTTCGATGCTTGCGTCTTGGTGCGGAAATGCAACATGTAGTAATTTCTAGAGGCGTCTATTTGCCGCAAGGAAACACATGCGTTCGATTGCGCAAGGTTTGCATAAAAAAAACGTATTGCTGTCTATGTAAACGCATGCGTTTTTAAGCACATGCGTTTGGTTGTGTTTTTGAACGCATGCGTTTCAATTAAGATAACCATGTCTAGACACTTATAAGCCACCCCCCACCATCAAGGTGATAAAAGGGAGGGTGTGGACAGTTGCAGTTCACTTCTCACCAGACTCTGAAGCCGAAGAGACATGGAAAGGCCACATCTTGGAGGACAAGACCTTGAACAATGTGAGTATACCCTAGCCAATGCCTTTATTTTCTATTTTCTGTCTCTATATGTCCTAATTTTTGCCATTTCTTTCTTTCTACATGCATCAGAATGTCTTCTTCGGATTCTTCATCTGGTGAGGAGTTTCAGCCACGACAGTCGGAAGTGGAGCATGTCAGTGAGGTGAGTATTTGCCTCGTCAGATTGGTAAGTATTCACTGTCACATCGACACATGTGACAATTTGATTTTTCCTTTCTTTTAGAGCTCTTCTACTGAGGCACAGACAGGGCAGGAGCAGCGGAGTCAAGGTCCGGTGGAAAGACGGCAGCGGGTACGTATACAAGGCTGACTGTCCTCAGTGTAATATTCTTGAATCTTCCTTTCTTTCCACTCGTATTTCTAAACTTTTTCCTTCTGGAATCCTTTTGTATCTTGACTTTCCTATTCATGCCATTTCTCAGCATCTTTTTTCTTTCTTTTCCTTATGTAATTGAGCAAACTTTAATGACTTTCTTTAATTTTTAGGTTTCACAACGGGACGATAACCTGATAAACAATGACCTACTTATCACCCTGGTCCAGGAGCTAGTCCCGTTGTGGGACACCCGGGATCCACTGCACTTGAACAACATGGAATGAGGTGGCCCAAGCGATGTGGGATGGCTGGGGCAACGCTACGACACGTATTGCACTGCAGTGTGAAGCAGCAGAGACCTTGGCCGTGCTCACTCGACTATGTATGATGAAAGAAACTCTCCGGAGTTTATCTCATCACACACAGTTGTCTGAGCACGGCAAAAAGTCCATTTTCTGACCATAATGGTTTTTTTTTTAACAGTAGACAAAGTAAAAACACATTGGCGTTCGATGAAGGACCGCTTCAACAAGGACCTGCCTCAAGAGAGTTGTGTTTCCAGTGGTTCAGGAGCAAGGATCCGAACGCACAAATACCATCGTGTACTGGCATTTTTAAGACCGGTCCTTGCCCAGAGAACGTAAGTATTTATCACATGCTTTAGGTTGTATTGCATTGCCATAATCTGTATTTTTAAATTCCACAGGATTGCGTCTGGTAAATTTTTGAAAATAATTTTATTTTTCCTTTTTTCACAGCACATACAGCACAACTGTAGGCCCAGGTTCTGGAGCGGTCCTTCATCTGACAGCCACGGACCCGTCCCAGCCATCCAGCAGCGCAGCAGCAAGTGGGCCTTCCACACTAACTGGAGACCAGGGAGTTGGTCCATCAGGTCTTCCCCTTTCGCAGTCCTCTTCCACTGCCCCCTTCTTTTTGGGCTCATCCCGGCAGCGCCAGAGGGCTTCGGACAGGTCACTCATGCCCGAGTTTTTGCACTTGAGCTCGGTTTTACAGAAAGCAATCAAGGCTTTAGGTGACCGAATGGATGTTTCACATAACCTCTTGAATGCACGTATCCAGGAGGTCACCAAAAGCCTTGATCAAGTGAAAGCCGACCTCCCGAGGCCAGCTCATCATTTTTTTAACCAAATTGAACAGGGCATGTCGGAACACCTTATTCCTGATCTCCAGCTGAGTGTCATGCAGGCCTGCAATGCTGCCTACGTGCAGGCTATGCAGCAGAGTCGGTATTTCCAGCAGACAGTGGCAGCATATCCAACTGTGCCTTCACTGTCACGATTAACCTCAATGCCGACCTCTGCTGCATACCACTGCACGGCCACCTCAATTCCTTCCACAGGCGGACTCCACTACAGCGCCAGCACCATGACGAGTGCAGTTGGACATCCCACCGCCACCACCGTGACAACCGCTGCTCCTGCTTGGACCTCCTCCATTGACACCACGATGCAGCAGGACCCTGGCATGGCTTTCCGTACCGCCCCCACCATGATGCAGCAGGACCCTGGCGTGGCTTTCCGTACCGCCCCCACCACGATGCAGCAGGACCCTGGCATGGCTTTCCGTACCGCTCCCACCACGATGCAGCAGGACCCTGGCATGGCTTTCTGTGCTGCCCCCACCACGATGCAGCAGGACCCTGGCATGGCCTTCCGCTCTACAAGTGCTATGGGCTCTGGCATGGCTGCATGCTCTATGAGCACTATGGACTCTGACACAGTGCAGCCGGACTCTGACGGGTTACCCACCACCACGCCACGGCATATGAGCCCACCAAGACATCCCCCAACCAGGCAAATCCAAAAAAAACCCAGAAAACAAAACAGAGGACTCTTAGCATTCCTCCCCTTCACCTACCAATGTGTCTGTAATGTCAGTTTTGTCTCACCCTTCCAGTGCGTCTCAAGCCTCTCATGTGTCAAGCCCCATCTCCGAACTTCCAGACCCTTCTGGTGCTAACTCTGCGTCGTCCACGGTTAGCCAGGCCTCAATTCTTCACACCCCCCGTTTATATCACTCTACCCTAAGCCGGCGCAGTAAAAAATAATTTGCATGCATCTGCATATTTGGGGGCAGTGTTCTGGATCACTGCGTTGAGAAACACGTGATGGTGTCTCCGCGGTGTTGGATGTTTTGGTCTCCACGAGGTCAATCATCCGTGCCTTTATAGACTTTCTACTAGGCACTGCTCCTGATAGCCAGTTTCCTACTCCACACTGATGAGGGGCAAAAACCCCGAAACAGCTGTCTGGAGTGAGGTTTTCTGGAGCAATCCAGACCCTTTTGCAGAGAATTCTGTTTTTTTCTGTGGTCGTTTGTACCGACAGCTTTGAAGATGAGTTATGTGAGGAACACCATCCGAGTGACGTTGGAGCCATCTATCCGGGCAAGGAACAGCGTGGTCTTTATTGTTCGTGACCTTATTGAGGAAAAGGCTGGAGGAAAGCGAGAAAACATCTTTAGTATCAATGAGTTCCCTAATCAAGGTAACTACGACATTACTTTTATGTCAGAGCATTATTACCTGAACATCTATGAGTGGTTCCGGAATCATGCCAGAGATCCCTGTTTGAAGGGAGTGAAATGTGAACCACTGTTTGGTCTTCAGGAAAGGCAGGTGACTATCACTGTCTATAACCCCTTTACTGAACCTGCATTGTTGGAGAGCTTCCTCTCACAGTATTGTGACTTTGTTTCAAGGGGAGAGAAGCAAGTGAACTGCTTAGGAATCTTTAATTGTCGATACGAGTATCGTGTAAGGTTCAGAAAAGATCCTGGCAGTGTGGGTGGGTTCAGACACCCTCCGGCGAACTTCTCTGTGGCAGGGCATAGGGGTTTCCTGACGTACCCTGGGCAGCCTCTGTTTTGCAGGAGATGTTTCTCTTTTGGACATGTCCAGGCAGACTGCCAGAAGGGGCAGTGTTGCCGAAACTGCAAGAAGGAGGGGCATATGGCTGGTGATTGCCCGATCGCTAAGACCTGTGACGTGTGTGGTAGTAGTGACCACATGTATAAGGATTGTCCGCAGAGAGCGCCTAGACGCTCGGAGAGTGAATGGAGAGAGGAGGAGGAGAGAAGGAGGAGGTTGGCGATTATCAGAAAGGAATCTGAAAGAATGGAGAGAGAGGAAAGGAGGGAGAGGGAGAGGGAAAGACGCTCTGTGACTCCAGATGACATTGTGTTAGCACCTCGTGGTGCTATGAGTGATGTACAGAAGGAAGATAAGGAGTTTTGGTTGGCGGCAAAAAAAGTAGAGAAGGGGTTTAAGAAGAAGGAAGAAGATCAGGAAGAAGATGAGGAAGAAGATGATGACTCTACTGTGCCTGAAATGTTTTCTCTTGAGGAAGCAATGGATGCAACGGAGGAAGACGTGCGCATTTCTGAAGCTGAGAGCCCTGTGCACCCCTCAGATCCTCAGAATATTGGAGGGCTTTCTTCAGATGAGGACAGGGGTGGGAATAAGTGTCAGAGGGAGGAGGATGGGGAAAGTGATGAGGCATGCACTAGTATGCCTAAGAGAAAAATTGGGCCGGCTATAAAAAAATGGAGTGAGCACGAAGGGGCTAGTGGTTCAGAGACTTGCTGTTCAGTCCGAATGGCAGAGGAGGACAATGGTGATACTGGGTAAAATGAAAGCTCAGTGGATCTGTTGTTTTTTTTTCTCTCCTTTCTGTGAGTCTTGACCTTTGTCAAGGGCTTTTTGTGTAATGTGTGTAGTTTTGTGGTAATTTTTGCATTGTTTTTTGTTTTTATAGTATGGGTTTTTGTGTAGTTTCTCAAAATGTGAGAGTTTTTAAGAAAGCAAGGAGGAGAGCAGCAATTTTGGATTTTTTAGCTATGCAGAGTGCATCTATTTTTTGTTTGCAAGAATGTGGGATTGTGGATGGTGTGAAAGGGGATGAGTGGTCTTATGGTGCGTCTGTATGGTCTGGTAGTGCAAATAATAGAAATGATGGTGTGGGTATTTTAGTTAAGGGGCAGGAGGTGGTTTTGAATAATTATTTGGTGGTGGAGGTGGGGAGGTCTATCTTAGCAAATTTTGAATATAAAAATGCTAAGTTTTGTGTTATCAATATTTATGCGCCAGTAGAAAAAAATGAGCGTAAGTTATTATTTGAAAAAGTGAAGCTTTTTGTTCCAGGAAGAGTGCCTGTGGTGATTGTGGGTGATATGAATTGTGATGTGGGGTGAGTGAATGTGGATGTGTCTGGAAAAGTTTTGCTGGAGTTAGTTACTGACTTTGATTTGAGTGATATGCAGCATGTGTGTAAGTTTAACCCTTTGTTAGATACCTTTTTTTCTGATAGTGGAAGAGCACAGTCCAGGTTGGATTATTGTTTTATTTCTAAAAATATTATTCCTGTTGGATATAAGCAGGATAGGGTCGTTTTTTAGGACCATGTTTGTGTGTTGTGCGAGTTAGATATTAATGTTAGTGGTGTGTTTGGAAAGGGTTTGTGGAAATTAAATGTGAAATTGTTGGAAAATGAAGCTGTGAGGAAGGAGTATGTGAGAAAGTATGAACAGTGGTGTAAAAGTAAGGAAAGTTTTGGGATTGTTTGTGAGTGGTGGGATTGGGTTAAGAGGCAGACAAAAAAGTTTTTTAAAAGTGTGGGGTATGAATTTGCGGCAATTAAGAGGGAAAAGTTTGTTAAGTTGAATGCCCGTTTATGTTTATTGTATAAATTGAGGGAAGGAGGAATGGAGGTGGAGGAGGGGATAAAAAAGGTTAAAAAAGAAATTAATGAGTTTTTGGAGGAGAAAGGGAAGAGTATTATTTTTAGGGCAAAAATTGATAGAATGGAGCAAGATGAAAGGTGTTCAAGGTTTTTCTTCAAAAAGGTTTTTGGGAAAAAGCAGAGTATGAGTGTTTTGAATGCAGAGGATGGAAGAGAGGTAAGTGGGGAGGATATGTGTGAACATGTGGCTAAGTTTTATGAGGAGCTGTATGCAGTGAAGTGGAGGGATGAGGCTTTGGAGGAGGATGTACTAAGTGTATTAGAAAATAAATTGAGTGAGATGGAGAGAGAGAGAGTGATGGGTGAGGTGACAGGTGATGAGGTATGGAAGGTAATGAATAGCATGGCGTTAAATAAGACTCCAGGAGAGGATGGTCCTGGTTATGGGGGACTTTAACTACCCGGATATTAACTGGGAAACAGAAACCTGTGAAACCCATAAAGGCAACAGGTTTCTGCTAATAACCAAGAAAAATTATCTTTCACAATTGGTGCAGAATCCAACCAGAGGAGCAGCACTTTTAGACCTAATACTATCTAATAGACCTGACAGAATAACAAATCTGCAGGTGGTTGGGCATTTAGGAAATAGCGACCACAATATTGTGCAGTTTCACCTGTCTTTCACTAGGGGGACTTGTCAGGGAGTCACAAAAACATTGAACTTTAGGAAGGCAAAGTTTGAACAGCTTAGAGATGCCCTTAATCTGGTAGACTGGGACAATATCCTCAGAAATGAGAATACAGATAATAAATGGGAAATGTTTAAGAACATCCTAAATAGGCAGTGTAAGCGGTTTATACCTTGTGGGAATAAAAGGACTAGAAATAGGAAAAACCCAATGTGGCTAAACAAAGAAGTAAGACAGGCAATTAACAGTAAAAAGAAAGCATTTGCACTACTAAAGCAGGATGGCACCATTGAAGCTCTAAAAAACTATAGGGAGAAAAATACTTTATCTAAAAAACTAATTAAAGCTGCCAAAAAGGAAACAGAGAAGCACATTGCTAAGGAGAGTAAAACTAATCCCAAACTGTTCTTCAACTATATCAATAGTAAAAGAATAAAAACTGAAAATGTAGGCCCCTTAAAAAATAATGAGGAAAGAATGGTTGTAGATGACGAGGAAAAAGCTAACATATTAAACACCTTCTTCTCCACGGTATTCACGGTGGAAAATGAAATGCTAGGTGAAATCCCAAGAAACAATGAAAACCCTATATTAAGGGTCACCAATCTAACCCAAGAAGAGGTGCGAAACCGGCTAAATAAGATTAAAATAGATAAATCTCCGGGTCCGGATGGCATACACCCACGAGTACTAAGAGAACTAAGTAATGTAATAGATAAACCATTATTTCTTATTTTTAGTGACTCTATAGCGACAGGGTCTGTTCCGCAGGACTGGCGCATAGCAAATGTGGTGCCAATATTCAAAAAGGGCTCTAAAAGTGAACCTGGAAATTATAGGCCAGTAAGTCTAACCTCTATTGTTGGTAAAATATTTGAAGGGTTTCTGAGGGATGTTATTCTGGATTATCTCAATGAGAATAACTGTTTAACTCCATATCAGCATGGGTTTATGAGAAATCGCTCCTGTCAAACCAATCTAATCAGTTTTTATGAAGAGGTAAGCTATAGACTGGACCACGGTGAGTCATTGGACGTGGTATATCTCGATTTTTCCAAAGCGTTTGATACCGTGCCGCACAAGAGGTTGGTACACAAAATGAGAATGCTTGGTCTGGGGGAAAATGTGTGTAAATGGGTTAGTAACTGGCTTAGTGATAGAAAGCAGAGGGTGGTTATAAATGGTATAGTCTCTAACTGGGTCGCTGTGACCAGTGGGGTACCGCAGGGGTCAGTATTGGGACCTGTTCTCTTCAACATATTCATTAATGATCTGGTAGAAGGTTTACACAGTAAAATATCGATATTTGCAGATGATACAAAACTATGTAAAGCAGTTAATACAAGAGAAGATAGTATTCTGCTACAGATGGATCTGGATAAGTTGGAAACTTGGGCTGAAAGGTGGCAGATGAGGTTTAACAATGATAAATGTAAGGTTATACACATGGGAAGAGGGAATCAATATCACCATTACACACTGAACGGGAAACCACTGGGTAAATCTGACAGGGAGAAGGACTTGGGGATCCTAGTTAATGATAAACTTACCTGGAGCAGCCAGTGCCAGGCAGCAGCTGCCAAGGCAAACAGGATCATGGGGTGCATTAAAAGAGGTCTGGATACACATGATGAGAGCATTATACTGCCTCTGTACAAATCCCTAGTTAGACCGCACATGGAGTACTGTGTCCAGTTTTGGGCACCGGTGCTCAGGAAGGATATAATGGAACTAGAGAGAGTACAAAGGAGGGCAACAAAATTAATAAAGGGGATGGGAGAACTACAATACCCAGATAGATTAGCGAAATTAGGATTATTTAGTCTAGAAAAAAGACGACTGAGGGGCGATCTAATAACCATGTATAAGTATATAAGGGGACAATACAAATATCTCGCTGAGGATCTGTTTATACCAAGGAAGGTGACGGGCACAAGGGGGCATTCTTTGCGTCTGGAGGAGAGAAGGTTTTTCCACCAACATAGAAGAGGATTCTTTACTGTTAGGGCAGTGAGAATCTGGAATTGCTTGCCTGAGGAGGTGGTGATGGCGAACTCAGTCGAGGGGTTCAAGAGAGGCCTGGATGTCTTCCTGGAGCAGAACAATATTGTATCATACAATTATTAGGTTCTGTAGAAGGACGTAGATCTGGGTATTTATTATGATGGAATATAGGCTGAACTGGATGGACAAATGTCTTTTTTCGGCCTTACTAACTATGTTACTATGTTACTATGTCTTCCTATAGAGTTTTATAGGGTGATGTGGCATGTGATTGGTAAGGATTTTGTGGATGTGTGTAAGTATATGTGGTCTAGTATGGAGGTGGCTGAGAGTATGCGTGCAGGGATGGTTGTGTTAATACCTAAAAAAGGAGATTTGAAGAGTTTAAAAAATTGGAGACCGATAACGTTGTTGAATTGCGATTATAAGATCTATGCGAAAGTAATGGCGAATAGGATGCGTGACGTGATAGAGAGTGTGATTGGGGATGAACAGTGTTGTGCAGTGCCTGGGAGACGTATACATGAGTGTGTGTGTATGTTGAGAGATTGTTTGTGGGACTGTATGAGTCGGAAGAAGAGTGTATTTGTTTTGAGTTTGGACTTTGAAAAGGCGTATGATCGGTTATCACATAGTTTTTTGTTCCGGGTATTATTGAGAATGGGGTTTCCGCCTGATTTTGTTTGGAGGGTGAGGAGCTTATATAAAGACATTTATAGTTGTGTTTTGATGAATGGTTCTGTGGGTAGAAGAGTGAATGTTTTTTCAGGTGTGAGACAAGGTTGTCCTTTGTCTCCTGTGGTTTTTATTTGTGCAATTGAACCGTTGCTTTGTATGTTGAGGAAAGATAAAGTGATTAGAGGAGTACAAGTACCAGGAGGTGGAGGGAGGGAATGGAAGGTTAGTGCTTATATGGATGACGTGTGTGTGTTGTGTGATTCAGAGTATTCTGTGAGGCGGGTGAAGTTATTAGCGTCTATTTTTTGTGGTGCGTCAGCATTTAAGGTGAATTGGGAGAAGAGTGAGTGTAAGGTTTTTGGGGGAGGGGTTTTAAGTAAGGATGTAGGAGTGAATGAGGTGACTGGGTCTATTAAGGTTTTGGGGGTGAAATTTTCAGAGAGTTTGGATGGGAAAGAAAGTTGGGATGATGCGAAAGGAAAGGTTGAGCGGAAGCTATGTTTTTGGAAGATGAGAAGTCTTTCGTTTTTTGGAAAAATCTTAGTTATTAAAAGTGTGATTTTGCCTATTTTCTTATATATTGCAGTGGTCTTTCCGCCGGGGTATATGTGTATGAGGGGGTTAAATAGGATTCTGTTTGTGTTTTTGTGGAATTCTAGAATGGAGAGGGCTAGGAGGGAGGTTTTGGTGAAACGTTTAGAAAAAGGTGGGTTGGGTTTTCCAAACCTTGAGGTGTTTTTTGGTGTAAATATTGTGGTTTTTGTGTTGAGGATGATTAGGATGGATGGCAAGTTTTCTTGTCTGTGTAGGTTTTTGTTTGGGGCGTATTTATTTCGTTTGAAGTGGCGAGAGAGGGATCTGAGGTATCCGGTTGCTTTTGACGTGCCTAGATGGTATGTGTGGGTTTATAAATTTTTGGTGAAGTATGAGTTGTGTGATGTGGATGTTAGGTTGTTGAGTAATAAGAAGGCTGTGTATAGGATGATTGAATGTAGAGAGACAGAGTGTGGAGTAAACATGGTTAGAGGGAATGATATAGAAAAAGTATGGAAGAAAGTGCGGTTGGACGGTATGACGAATAGGCAGAGTGAGATTGTGTGGCAGTCTTTGCATGGAGTGTTACCAGTTAGAGAATTTCAGAAGAATCGTGGGTTGGGGAGAAGTGATATGTGTCCGAGAGGTGGGTGTGGTGGAAGGGAAAGTGTAATACATGTGTTTTGGAATTGTCATTATGCTAGGGAGGTGATTGGAAGAATGGGACCGTTGTGTAAAGAATTGTGTGGTGTGAGCTTGTTATCATTCGAGTTGTTCATGTTTGGCTTGGGAATGTGTGATGGAGTGAAGGAGAGAGTGTTGTGGTTAATAGTTGCATGTATAAAGGAAGTATTATGGGATGTGAGGAATGTGTATGTTTTTAAGAGAAAGGAAATTGTAGTAAAGAATAGTCTAAAAGTGATTTTGGGGAAGATGTATGTGTGTTTTCTATGGGATAAAAGAAGAAGGGGGAGGTGGATGCCGAAGGGATTTGGAAGGTGAAGAAGTGGAGATACCTTGTAAATATGTCTTGATTTGTTTTTTCTGATGTTGTATTAAACTGAAATTTTCCGATGATGATGGGAAGAGCTTTTGTGTTTTGGATTTGACGCAGCTGTTTGGGATTTTTCTTTGGTCTTGGATTTCTGGACCGTGGATTTTCCCATCTGAGGGAAAAAAAAAAAAAAAAAGAAACAGCTGTCTGTGGATGGACACCATGCTTGGCATAGGTGGTTTTCCTTTATTGGATGTTTTCTTTTATTGGATGCTGCCCTTCCCTTGGTTGTTCCTTCCCAGGGAAAGGCCTGGCTATTCACTGCCTGCGTTGAGAAACACGTGATGGTGTCTCCTCAGCTCCTCTACATGCATTTGCATATTTGGGGGCAGTGTTCTGAATCACTGCGTTGAGAAACACGTGATGGTGTCTCCGCGGTGTTGGATGTTTTGGTTTCCACGAGGTCAATCATCCGTGCCTTTATTTACACAACATTGTCCTGCCATGACACACGTTCAATATCTCAATCAAAAAAGGCAGCAAATTGGTCCCGCATGTGACCAACGGCTGCAGTTGACCGCAGCGGGTGTGCAACTGGTTCATCCAGTTCAATGTTGGGTTGCTCCTTAGTCATTATGTAATTGTGGAGAACCACACAGGCTTTGACCACCTCGTCGACTGTTTCCACTTTTAGATTTATGGCTGATGCAAGAATGCGCCATTTAGCGACCAGAATTCCAAAGGTACACTCTACTGTTCTTCAGGCCCTGGTCAGTCTGTAGTTAAAGATCCTTCTAGTGTGGTTCAAGTCCCGACTGGAATATGGCTTCAGTAGGTTTTCACACATCTGGAAGGCCTCATCCCCAACCATAACAAATGGTATCGGTGGACCTTGAGTGTTGGGGAGAGGTTGTGGCGGTGGAAAATTGAAATTGTTGCCATACACACGGCGGCCCATATCTGAGTTCTTTAAACTCTGGGAATCGTTGCCACGGCCAAAAGCTCCAATGTCCACGGCAATGAAGCGACAGTTCGCATCGGCTATTGCCATGAGCACCACAGAAAAATATTTTTTGTAATTGAAGTACTCCGATCCTGTCCTGGCTGGTTTGATAATGCGAATGTGCTTTCCATCCACCGCTCCTAAACAGTTGGGGAAATCACACACATTCCAGAATTTTTCCGCAATTTCAAGCCACATGTCCAAGGTGGGTAGGGGTATAAACTCATCCCAGAGTATATTCCACAAAGCCCGACAGGTGTCCGCAACTATTCCAGACAGGGTGGATATTCCAAGCCGGTATTGGAAGTGGAGGGATGATAAACTCTCTCCGGTGGCCAGAAATCTGGAAGAAAAACAAACACACAAAAAAATTACAATCTATCCTTTTTATGGTGTGGTTACGATAAAAAAGAAAGGAAAATACACAAAAAATACATGTCAGAAAAAACTAAATTTGGACTTTCAATGGTTTATATTTTGCACGTACCTTAATGTAACCAGCAGACGTTCCTCGGTGGAATCGCTCTACGGAGCTGGGTGTCCTGACGCCGTATGGCTCCTTGGACACAAGAAAGCAAATCCCGGAACGAGTCTTGCGACATTCGTGTGTATTCCTGGAATTTCTCCGGGTTGGCATTAAGCTCGGCATAGAGCGTGTGATAGGCTCCACGGCTCTCACGTAGTTCAATAATGGGGTGCATCCAAAAACGTCTACGTTGTCCCCTTCTCCATCTTTTGCGATTTCTGTCTTGCTCCCAAGCAAAAGCACAGGCAAGAAACAGCTTGAAGCTGAAATCTAGGTTGAAATAAAAGCTCTCCATGCAAAGATCCATCATGACACAGGATACAGTAGCAAACTGTTAAAATTTCAGTAGCCCTAGGGTCTATATATAGAGATCCCATCATATATGCCCTCTGTAGTCCCATTGGCGGTGTCTGGTTATCTTGATTTTTCTCTTGTGAAATTTCTCATCATGCGCACCAAAAACGCAAGGAAAAAACGCATGTAAATGCGTACAAACGCGGCGTTTTTTTAACCGCATGCGACAACGCATGCGTCTAAAAAATGCTGTATTTTTACGCGTTTATATGCGTTTTTTCCACCACTTACGGATGCATTTTAAACGCTGCGGATTTAAACGCAAATGTGAAACCAGCCTTATATTTGTTTTTATTTTTTCATTCCACTAAAATTAATACAAATAACTATAAAACCTCTCTCTTGTCACTCAAATTCTATCTTTTGCTAACTTTTTATTCTATATATTTCATACATAACAATTAGAGAAGAGTGGATCTTCTGAAATTGACATTTTCAAAGCTTCAGTGAAATTTTCCTGAAACTAAGATTTCATGTATAACACTCGGAGTTCTTAAAGAAACATATACAATCCATGTCAAGCTCTTTAACTCATATACAGCCTTAGCAATGTCAGAGTGACCTCAACATTTGTGACTTTGGCTAAATGGATGTTACTATGAATGAGTGAACGTGCTCAGTGATGCTCAGATATCATTCAAGTATCTGGGTGCTCGGATGTGTGAGCATTAGCTGGTGCTCGATTTTAAACTGGAATCCTCGACCCAAATGTTTGGCGCCTGTTACACAGCCAATAAGTATGCAGGGATTGCCGGCGAGTCATTGTAATCTCGTAGCCATCTCAGTAATGGCATTACTGTGATTGGCTGGCTGTATGACATCATGAATGGTTATAAAAGTGCAGTCATCACCAGGATTGGCACACTCACGCCATTGCAAAGCTTTGTGATAGTTCTTATTGTTCGAAGAGAGTGCTTGTCTAGGCATATGTGTGCACAGTTTAACGAATCAGAATCCTGTAGTGTTGATACTTGTGATAAAGCAGAACCATTATCCTAACAGGCATTGTAAGGGCTAATTTTGTGCTTTGTTATTTGTATCAGATACATTCTGCATTTAGCCTAGGGAGGGAAAGAGAGTTGCAGGAGCAGGAAGACTGGTTGAATACAGTCTCTAGGCAGAGATTAAAGCTTAGAGATTAACTACCGTATATACTCGAGTATAAGCCGAGATTTTCAGCCCAAATTTTGGGGCTGAAAGTGCCCCTCTTGGCTTATACTCGAGTCATGATCGGCGGTGGGGTCGGCGGGTGAGGGGGAGAGAGAACTGTCATATACTCACCTAGTCCCGGCGCTCCTGGCGCTCCCCCTGCCTGCCCCACGGTCTTCGGGTGCCGCAGCTCTTCCCCTGTTCAGCGGTCACGTGGGACCGCTCATTAAAGTAATGAATATGGACTCCACTCCCATAGGGGTGGAGCCGCATATTCATTTCTGTAATGAGCGGTCCCACGTGACCGCTTACTACAGGAAGAAGCTGCGGGAGCCGGAGACCATCTGTCCGGGAGATGGAGAAGCTGCCAGGGATGCCGGGAGCAGGTGAGTATTACATATTTACCTGTCCGCGTTCCACCCACCGGGCACCGCTCCATCTTCCCATCCTCTGGCTCTGACTGTTCAGGTCAGAGGGCGCGATGACGTACTAGTGTGCGTGCCGCCCTCTGCCTGAACAGTCAGTGCGGAGAGAGACGGGACGCTGAGGAGCTGCAAGCAATAGAGGTGAGTATGTCTTTTTTTTATTGCAGCAGCAGCAGCAGCATTCTATATGGCACAGCTTTCTATGGATCATTAATGGGGCAATAATCAATGGTGCAGAGCATTCTATATAGCACAGCTTTCTATGGATCATTAATGGGGCAATAATCAACGGTGCAGAGCATTCTATATAGCACAGCTTTCTATGGATCATTATTGGGGCAATAATCAACGGTGCAGAGCTTTCTATATAGCACAGCTTTATATGGATCATTAATGGGGCAATAATCAACGGTGCAGAGCATTCTATATAGCATAGCTTTATATGGATCATTAATGGGGCAATAATCAACGGTGCAGAGCATTATATATGGCACAGCTTTATATGGAGCATCTATGGGGCAATAATGAACAGTATGGAGCATTATATGTGGCACAGCTTTATATGGAGCATCTATGGGGCCATAATGAACGGTGCAGAGCATTATATGTGGGGCACAGCTTTATATGGAGCATCTATGGGGCAATAATGAACGGTATGGAGCATCTATTTTTATTTTTGAAATTCACCGGAAGCTGCTGCATTTCCCATCCTAGGCTTATACT
This sequence comes from Ranitomeya imitator, assembly GCF_032444005.1. NCBI lineage: Eukaryota > Metazoa > Chordata > Amphibia > Anura > Dendrobatidae > Ranitomeya > Ranitomeya imitator. Next base: position 460,571,026 of record NC_091282.1, on the reverse strand, counting down.
CGAGTCAATAAGTTTTCCCAGTTTTTTTGTGGCAAAATTAGGGGGGGGTCGGCTTATACTCGGGTCGGCTTATACTCGAGTATATACGGTACGTGCTTTGCGGTACATTTCAATGTTATAGAAAAAGCATTGACATATTTTTGGGGGATTCTACTATTCTTCATTTAAGTATTACATGCTCTCTGTTTAATTCCTTTGAGGACATGGGGAAGGAGCAACTATGCCTGTTGCTGGAGCACAAGAAACATACCCATTCATTACAAATAGCTTACTGTCCCACTTTGCAGGGTGGTACTGTACACCACTTCTTAAGCCAGAGTAGTGTGAACAGGTGGTCAGTTGAATAGCAGATAATACTTCCAGCATGTTTGGCAGCACCACCCAGTTTTCCACACCATCTAGTCTTGCTAGCCAACAGTCTGAATCACTTAATCATCACCCTGATCATCCTTACTGCCACTGTGTTGATTCCCAGAGGACCAGTGATCCCACACCAAGACACTTCGAGGAGCTCTTTACAACATAATTTCTTAATTAAAGCCTCTCACCATGCATGTTCCAAGAGTGACATGAGGAGATGCAGATTAGTGATGAACAAAACTTTTGTCAAGGGAGGATGATGAAACACAGTTACTGATAAGTTAGATTGTTGTTAAGACCCCAAGTTAGGAGGACCAGGGTGCCATGGTGGAAGACAAGGTGGTGAATGATGAAGTCAACCTGGGAATCTGGCAGGCAGAGCGAGGCCAGCAGCACTGAGGGGAGGCAGCATCTTAACAGGCAGAAAGAGGGAGTTAGATGTTCCCCAGTTCTGAGGCAAAAAAATGGTAATTGAAACCTGAACCTTGCCAATATTAGAAGGGGCTTGGCAATTAAGAGCCTAACCACCACCCCCATGATAATGCACAAGTCATTTAAGGACCTGAACACCTGGATCCACGATTGGTGTTAGCGGGGGACACCACTGCCTCTTTCCCTTTGCTGGGTGTTTCCCAGTCCCATGTCTATGACATTGGTGCAGATGTCTCCTGCCTTGCACCTGTCCTTGCACATTCTGATGCACCATCATCAGACATTTATAAATTCTTGTTCCAGCACAGCAATCAGCTGTCACTGCACAGGCCTTGGACTGAAAGAAACATTTTTCAGCCACCCATACGCAAGCCCAAAGGCTAAACAGGCATATTTCCAGGCTGCTTGCCCTGGAAATGTTGCCATTTATTCTTGTTGGCAAAGATAATTTACGACAACTCATGGTGGCAGCCGTCCCTTGGTACTTGGTCCCCAGCCACCACTTTTTCTCTTGCTGTGGCTTCCTCGCCTTGTGCCAGCACATCTTCAGGAACATCACCCCTGCCTTTACCAACATAGTCAGTGGGATTGTCCATTGAATGACAGACATGTTAAAAAGAGCTTGAGGCCAGGCAGGCTTGAGTTCCCAGACGGATCACTGGGTGAGCATTGGGGAGACTGGAGCTGAGTCCCACCCTAACACAGCACACTTGATCCTGATGCCAAGGATTTCTGGCCATACTTCTATCAGGGTTTCCTCAATGTTTTACATCAGTCCCTGCTCGTCCTAATCCTTCAACTCCGATGTGTTATCTCAGAGCACGTCATTCACATCAGCTGGAAGCTGGAAGCTCAGCATCACTGCCTCAATGAAGCGACAACAGGCTCTGCTGATACTAATTTGCCTAGAAGACAAACCACACATCGCGTCAGAGTTACCCAAAGGAATAACAGACAAGGCAGATCTGTGGCTTTTGAGGCTGAATTTCAAACCAGGCATAGTAATGTGTGATAATGGTTGGTACCTGGTGGCAACTGTGAAGCTTTCCAAGCTCACGCACGTAGCATGCTTGGTATTTGTGCTTAGCTCGGTAGTTCAGCATTTTCTGAAAATATACCCAGGTGCCCTGGTCAGCATCCATTTCATCCTTTTCTGCAAGTCAGCTACAGCTGCCGCTACTCTGGAAGTACTGCAGCAACGCAAGCAAATGTCAGCTCACTGGCTGGTGTGCGACTTGCCCACTGGCTGGAAATCCACAGTGCACATACTAGCAAGGCTTTAAGAGCAGCAGAAGCCAGTTGTTGAGTACCAGCTCTAACACATTCATCTGTATTCTGGTCAGCCTCCACACATAACATCTGAAGATTGGGCATGGATGCCTGACATTTGGGTGGTTCTCCAAGACTTGAGGACTCTACTAAAATTGTGAGCAGCAATGTTGCATAGTCGGCGCAATGATCCTGGTTCTGTTCCAACTTAAACAGTCACTGCTTACAATTAAACATGAAGCTATGCATACAGGGCAGTTAAAGATGGAGGAAGATATGAGACAAGGATATACTACCCTGCTCAACCTCATCTCATTTGTTAGTGTGGAGGAGGAGATGGAGGCTAAGAGGGAGGAGGAACAGGAGATGCTGGCTAGCACAACAGAGGCTATTATCCACACAACCTTTATCTTGCCTTTCCTATGTGGATGGACGGAGGATGGGAAAGAGGAGGAAGAGAGGGAGGAGATGGAGAGTCATCATCAAGGTGGAAACAGGGAAGTGCTGGCTGTAGGTAGCTTACACATATGGTCAACTTTAAGTACCGCTGCCTATCCTTGTGTTACATTCATGTTGGCTAAAAAAGAGTATTTGTTGTTTACCCTGCTAGACCCACACTACACGAAGAACTTTGCATCTTGTCTTTAGTTGGAGAGGTATTATAAAATGGTGCTATATCAGAAGGTAATTGTGGAAAATATGTTAAAAAAATTCTCATTAGACAACACTAGTGACAGAGGAATTATTCCTATAGTCTTAGTTATGCTACATTCACATTTGCGTTGTTGGGCGGAGCGTCGTCGACGGATACCGATGCATGCGTCATGCACCCCTATCTTTAACATGGGGGGCGCATGTACATGCGCCGGTATGCGTTTTACAGCATTGTACGATGCATGCGTCATTTGGGTGCAGCAGACAGGGCGCGCCCGATGCTACATGTAGCGTTTTCCCTGTGCCACATTTCCTGTCCTTTCCTCTTTTAGGACAACGCATGCGTCGTAAAACGCTGCGTTGTTTATATGCGTTTTGGGTTGCGTCGACGACGCTGCGCCCAACAACACAAATGTGAACAGAGCATTAGAAGGCAGTTAAGGAGCACTTCAACAATACATTATCAGCATAATCGACTGTGGTAGGTGCCATGTAGATAAGAAGTGAGAAGAAACACAGTAGTAAAATTAAAAGACATACTTTATTAAATAACGTTGAACATGTCTGCCATTACAGATCCAAAGTTGTCCCTACATTGCGCAGATACGCCTGGACATTACATAAATATAGGTATCTACCCCCTACTTTACCTCCTCTCTTCCCTGGCTCCTCTCTTCAGCACATACGTACTAATGTACTTCTCCTATTCTCTGCAGCATCACTGGGATCCCTATCCCTATTCTCCCTATACGCACTAAACTCTCCAAACAAGGTAACAATATGTTGTTATTATTTTAATTATACCAGTCCCTAATGTACTGTATAGGGAGTCCCTCGATGTGTGCATATATTTGTATATATTTGTAAATAGTTGTACTTATGCTCATTGATCTATTTCCAATTAGGATGACCTGGACCTCTGGGGACTCTTATGGATATAAGGATCTACCATGCATTGATTGTTTGGTTTTACATTTTGTTTCTTTCTTATTTTGGTTATTTTATTTATTTTCTTTATCGTCTATAGCGAGTATGATGAAGGCTTTGGTGGAGCCGAAACGTCTCTTATCGCTTTTTTGAAATATTCTGTTATGCTCCCTGAACACATTTAATAAATTTGTTAAAAATTTGGCATTATATTCCCTTTGAGAGTGCGGTGAAATTTATATTTGGCTATTTACGGGACCATTCGGTCCGTTGCACCTGCACCCCAATTCTCTGACAGAGTGCACGCTATATCTATCACTATGGGCCAATTTCATGACACCCTCCCAGCATCCATGTCCTGATGACTAGAGATGAGCAAACCTTTCAAGGTTCAGTTCTGTTTGGATTCGCTGAACGTACCTCCATTCGCTGAACAGTTGACTGAACGGTTCGACAAATGTATCTAAATCTCATTAGATTTAGTGGGAAGCAAAACCAAGCACATAGAAGATATCTTAAGGCAGAGGTTTCCAACCTTTTTGACCTTGAGAGTCACATTCAGCTATGAAAGAGGGTCGCGAGCCACATTCAGGTCTGAAAGAGGGTCACAAGCCACATCCAAGTCCTGCCCTCCTCAAAGTAGTGACACGCAGATATGATGACCACCAAAGCTTTTCCACTGAAATTAATCCAAAGCAGTATGCCAAGCTCCAGGGTTTCCTATGTTACCCCCTTTCAGATCTGCTCGTCTGTGTAGGGCTACACACAAAAGTCACCATTTAGAGATCTACTCTTAATAGCTGTTTGCTACATCTGGTGCTAATGCACCAAGCTGGTAGACAGCCGTAAGCTACACATCACGGACCCGCCAGCCACATGTGGCTCTCGAGCTACAGGTTGGGGACCCCTGCCTTAAGGGGTGACAAAAAGCTTCCCAATCAGCTAAATCAAGGAACAGACACCAGGAAAATTGTCATCAATTGATCAACAGTAGAAATTTGCAAAAGGCACAGCAGCAGTCAGCCATAGGCCATGCATGAGATATCAGGCTCTTGCCCAGCATTGACAGCTTGGAATTGAAGTTTTAACCCCTTCAAGACCTTGCCCTTTTCAATTTTTGCATTATCATTTTTCACTCCCCTTCTTCCCAGAGCCATAATTTTTTTCCCATCAATTTGGCCATCTGAGGGCTTGTTTTTTGCGGGACAAGTTGTACATAGATCTTTATTTTAAACACTATTATTCATATCTTCTCTGCAGCAAACGCTGCTGCAGGGAAGATATGAATAGCGGCTTCAGCACCAGTGGGGGGGACAGCGCTTATTGTAGCGCTGTCTCCTGCACGGCACACGGACTGCATACGGACAACGTCCGTGTGCGTTACGTGTTTTACACGGACCCATTGACTTTAATGGGTCCGTGTAATATGTGCGCTCCCACGAACACTGACATGTCTCCGTGTTTGGCACACGGAGACACGGTCCGCAAAAAATCTATGACATCTGCACAGATGCATTGATTTTTATGTGTCTACGTGTGTCAGTGGCTCCGGTACGTGAGGAAACTGTCACTTCACGTACCGGAGACACTGACGTGTGAAACAGGCCTTAGTCTCAGTGTGCCTAAACCACACTTAGCATCCACATGTTTGGCATTTCTATAGTTATGACAACCAGCCTAAATTATGGGTGGGTGTCTCCAGAAGCATGAGCTGGGTCTTACAGTGTGCTGGTCACTACAACATCCTGGTCACTACAACATACTAGGGACTATAATGTACTGGGCACTACAATGGCAGTTTGCAATTTTTGCTCAGCAACATCCTCTTCTGCTTGTTTTTGGAATACACCCAAGGAGTCAAAATTGTCATTACACATGTAGATAAATTCCCAAGTTATACAAGTTTCAAAATGGGGTCACTTGATGGGATATTGTGCTCTTCTTGCATTTAGGGGCTCTGTATATGGAGTGTGCAAACTGTTCTATGAACATCTGGGCTTCAGGAGGCAAATAGTGCTCCTTCCCTGCTGAGTATCGCCGTATGGCTAAGAAATACTGTACATCCACATATAGGGTATTTTCACGTTCCAAAGAAATTGTGGGGCAAATTTTAGAGTCTTTTAACCCACTCTTCTATGTCTAAATTCTAAATCTGAGGCTAAAACAAAATTTTGGTGGTAAAAAGAGCCCAAGTAACCATTTACGAGGGTGCAAGTTGCCAGAAACACAAGCTGGGCACAATGTATGGAGGCGTTAGAATACAGTGCCTTGCGAAAATATTCGATCCCCAGGAACTTTCCAACCTTTTCCCACATATCATGCTTCAAACATAAATCGCTAAAAATAGAAGAATAAACCTCTGTTTAACTATACAATTGGTCTCTTTTTGGATTTGCTGGTAGCGCAGATTAAAATCTACAAATCCTCCTTTTTAGTGATTTAACTACGGTCTCACGCCGACCGATGGATCTGCAGCAGCCGGCAATATATGCTTTTGAATATTCTACATCAGGTGAGCAGTTAAATGTACAAATAAATCCTCTATAATTTGTGAGATAAGACACTATTTGCGCTTGTTTCCTACAAGTTACTTTTCTAATGCTTCAAACATAAAGATACCAAATGTAAATTTTTGGTGAAGAATCAACAACAAGTGGAACACAATTGTGAAATTGAACAAAATGTATTGGTTCTTTTAAATTTTTGTGGAAATTCAAAAACTGAAAAGTGGGGCGTGCAATATTATTCGGCCCCTTTACCTTGATACTTTGTTCTGCCACCTTTTGCTGCGATTACAGCTGCAAGTTGCTTGGGGTATGTCTCTATCAGTTTTTTACATTGAGATACTTAAATTCTTGCCAATTCTTCCTTGGCAAACAGCTCAAGCTCAGTGAGGTTTAATGGAGATCGTTTGTGAACAGCAGTTTTCAGCTGTTTATATGGATTCTTGATTGGATTGAGGTCTGGACGTTGACTTGGCCATTCTAACACCTGGATACGTTTATTTGTGAACCATTCAATGGTAAATTTTGCTTTATGTTTGGGATCATTGTATTGTTGGAAGACAAATCTCCGTCCCAGTCTCAGGTCTTTTGCAGACTCCAACATGTTTTCTTCAAGAATGGTCCTGTATTTGGCTCCATCCATCTTCCCATCAATTTTAACCATCTTCCCTGTCCCTGCTGAAGAAAAGCAGGCCAAAACCATGATGCTTCCACCACCATGTTTGACAGTGGGGATGGTGTGTTCAGGGTGATGAGCTGTGTTGCCTTTACGCCAAACAAATCGTTTGGCATTGTTGCCAAAAAGTTCGATTTTGGTTTCATTTGACCAGAGCACCTTTTTCCACATGTTTGATGTGTCTGCCAGGTGGCTTGTTGCAAACTTTAAATGATACTTTTTATGGATATCATTGAGAAATGGCTTTCTTCTTGCCACTCTTCCATAAAGGCCAGATTTGTGCAGTGTACGACTGATTGTTGTCCTATGGACAGACTATCCCACCTCAGCTGTAGATCTCTGCAGTTCATCCATAGTGATCATGGGCCTCTTGGCTGCATCTCTGATCAGTCTTCTCTTTGTTTGAGATGAAAGTTTAGAGAGATGGTCGGGTCTTGGTAGATTTGCATAGGTATGATACTTCCTCCATTTCAATATGATCACTTGCACAGTGCTCCTTGGGATGTTTAAAGTTTTGGAAATCATTTTGTATCCAAATCCAACTTTTAATTTCTCCACAACAGTATCACGGACCTGCCTGTTGCGTTCCTTGGTCTTCATGATGCTCTCTGTGTTTCAAACAGAACCCTGAGACTATCAAAGAGCAAGTTCATTTATACGGAGACTTGATTACACACATGTGGATTATGTTTATCATCATTAGGCATTTAGGACAACATTGGATCATTCATAGATCCACAATGAACTTCTGGAGTGAGTTTGCTGCACTGAAAGTAAAGGGGACGAATAATATTGCACGCCCCACTTTTCCACCAAAATTTAAAATAACCAATAAATTTCGTTCAACTTCTCCATTGTGTTCCACTTGATGTTCATTCTTCACACAAAATTTACATTTGGTATCTTTATGTTTGAAGCATGATATTTGATAAAAGGTTGAAAAGTTCCAGGGGGCTGAATACTTTTGCAAGGCACTGTATATGTGGGCTTTACACTGTATGAGGGCATAAGGTATGGCACTAAATTGGCATATTTGCAATTCTCCAGAATTGTAATGCTACTGCTGTGCAATATAGTGCAACCTCCACCAGGGGATGCTGTTGAGGAAAGAGAGGCTGCTCACACAGGAGTAACACCTCTGAGCAGCATCAGAAGCGCCACCAAATGGCAAAAGAGTGGTCAGACAAGCCGAGTCAGAAACTGTCAGGGCAGGAAATACCAGAGGTCACAGCAATACACATGATCAAATACAAGCCAGATGTCAGAGCCAGACAGGAGCAGATATAACTGAGACGAGGGACAGTAAACAGGTCAGAAGCCAAGCCAGGTCACATACCAAGGTGTCCAAGAACAGGGAGCGAAAAATAGAACAAAGTGGGAAGGCTGGAAAGGGGTCACAGGAACACACAAGGAGTACACAAGAAGAGGATAAACACGGTATCAACGGGTCAGCTGCTCTATCTTGGTAGCATGAACTATCACTGACACAGGTCTGCAGGCACAGCAGACTGAAATAGCCACACCGATGCCAAAACAAGGCAGAGAAGACCAGTGTGACCAGACCGGGGAGAGAATAACATGAAACACACCCCGGCCTGAATCATGACAGTACCCCTCTCTCAATGGGGGGCCACCGGACCCCAGGTTTACCTGGATAACTAGTGTGAAAAGCCCAGACCAACTGATCCACATGGACTGAAAGCACCAGCACCCACGAACGGTCCTCAGGACGGTGTTATGACCTGGTGGTAAGGACAATAATGGACCTGGTGGTTAAGAGCACACGGAATGACCTGAGAGCTACTAATAATATAGGACGAGCTCTGAGACGTGGGAACTCTGCTGACCGCAATCCCTAATCCTATCACACACAATAGAAATAGCCGTGGATTGCTCCTAACGCTCCCTATGCAACTCGACACAGCCTAAGAAACTAGCTAGCCCTAGAGATAGAAAAATAAAGCCTACCTTGCCTCAGAGAAATTCCCCAAAGGAAAAGGCAGCCCCCCACATATAATGACTGTGAGTAAAGATGAAAATTACAAACACAGAGATGAAATAGATTTAGCAAAGTGAGGCCCGACTTACTGAACAGACAGAGGATAGGAAAGGTAACTTTGCGGTCAGCACAAAAAACTACAAAAAGACCAAGCAGAGGGCGCAAAAAGACACTCCGCACCGACTCACGGTGCGGAGGCGCTCCCTCTGTGTCCCAGAGCTTCCAGCAAGCAAGACAAAAATCAAAATAGCAAGCTGGACAGAAAAATAGCAAACCAGAGAAAAACAAGCAGGAACATAGCTTCTGCTGGGAAGACAGGTCACAAGAACGATCCAGGAGAGAACTAGACCAATACTGGAACATTGACAGGTGGCATGGAGCAATGATCTAAGTGGAGTTAAATAGAGCAGCCACCTAACGAATTAACCTCTTCACCTGTGGAAGGAAACTCAGAAGCCGCAGCTCCACTCACAACCACCAGAGGAAGCCCATGGACAGAACCAGCCGAAGTACCATTCATGACCACAGGAGGGAGCTTGACAACAGAATTCACAACAGGACGGTAACCCTTCCAATGGACCAAATACTGAAGAGGATTGCGGAGCATACGGGAATCTACAACCCATTTCACCTCATACTTGGTCTGGCTATCCACCACAACAGGTGGCGGGGATTCACCTGAGGAAGACATAAATGGCTTCAGAAGCACCTTATGAAACACATTGGGGATCCGCAACAACAAAGGCAGGTGTAGGCAAAAGGCCACAGGATTAACCAACTCTAAAATTTCATAAGGACCTATAAACTTGGGACCCAACTTAGCAGAATGAATCCTCATTGTTATATTCTTGGTTGATAACCATATCTTATCCCCCACCTGGAAAGCCAGCCCCCGAACATCGTTTATCTGCAAAAAAATTGTACTTGAAGTGAGCCTCCCCAAAGTTTCTCTGAACCTCCCTTCAGACCTCTCCCAACCGCTGAAAGGCTGATCAGCCCCTGAGACCCTGAATCCGGCCGGGAAAACTCACCAAAGTGAGGGTGAAACCCATAATTGCAAAGGAGCAGGGATGTATCAGTGGATTGATTGACACGAATACTAAAAGTGAATTCTGCCATGGGTTTCGAAGAGCACCAATCATCCTGTCTAGACATGACAAAACACCGCAAAATCTGTTCCAAAGACCGATTGGTCCTTTCAGTTTGACCGTTGGTCTTGGGATGATAAGCCGATGAAAAGGTCAGACTTATACCCAGCCTTTTGCAAAAAGCCCTCCAGAATTTCGACACAAATTGTTCCCCTCTCTCAGACTCCACACTGACAGGCACACCATGCAATCAGACGACATGCTCAATGAATAGTTGTGATAAAGTCTCAGAATTAGGAAGACCCGCCAATGGTACAAAATGTGCCTGGTAACTGAACCTATAAACAACTACCCAGATTATGGTTTTGCCATTAGAGGGGCGAATATCGGTGATAAAATCCATGGACAGATGAGTCCACGGTCTATCTGGAATTTGCAGTGGCACCAATTCCAAGGCCGGCCGGTCGGTTATGGGAGATTTTATCATGGGCACAAGTTTCACAGGAGGACACAAACCCAGTGTTGTCAGAAGCCAATGAGGGCCAAAAAAACAGCCTAGCGATGGCTTTACGCGTGACTGGAATTCCAGGATGTGCACTCAGAGCCAAGTTATGGAATTCCTGAAGCACCCTTAACCGATACTGGACAGGCATGAAGAACTTATTATTAGGTACAGATGGAGGAGCAAGAGATTGGGCCTCACAAATCTCCTGCTCAAATGCCGAGGAAACTGCAGCCACCACCACTCCACACTGAAGAATGGAGGAAGGAGGTTGAGGAGGTGATATTGGCTCCAGACTGCAAGATAAGGCATCAGCCTTAACATTCTTGGACCCTGGCCTTAAAGTGATAGAAAACTGAAAATGAGAAAAAAAGTGACCACCTCGCCTGTCTCGGGGTTAAACATTTGGCGTACTCGATGTAAGACAGGTTCTTGTGATCCATAATGACAATGATACGATGAACAGCCCTCTCCAAAAAATGACTCCATTCTTCAAACGCTAACTTAATGGCCAATAACCCTTGGTTACCCACATCATAATTCCTTTCAGCAGAGGAATTTTTTTTCAAAAAGAAGGCACAGGGTCTCAAATTAGTTAACATGGTGGGACCCTGGGACAACACTACCCCACTCCCACCTCTGAGGCGACCACCTCCACAATAAGCATTTTAGACAAATCAGGTTGAATCAGCATGGGGGCGGACATGAAACAGTTTTTAAAGAAGAAAATGCCACCACAGCTGGAGCTGACAAAATTTTTAAAATCAGCCCCCTTACGAGTTAAATTGGTGAGGTATTTGACCACCCGATAAAACCCTTTGATGAATTTTCCATAGTAATTAGCGAAACCCAGAAAACACTGAAGACCCTTGAAATCTCTGGTTTGCACCCAATCCACAATAGCCTGTAGCTTTCTAGGGTCCATACAGAACCCCTCAGCAGACAAAATGACCCCTAAGAAGGACAATTCTTGAGCAAAAAATGAACATTTCTCCAGTTTAGCAAAGAGTAAGTGTTTCCTGAGCCTCTGGAGAGCCGCACGAAGGTGACCCATGTGACTCTGTTTATCAGAAGAATATATAAGGATAACATCCAGATAAACTACCATGAAGCGCCCAATAAAATCTGAGAAAGCATGATTAATAAAATTCTGGAACACTGCTGGTGCCTTAGTCAGGCCAAAGGGCATAACCAAATTCTCAAACAAACCCTAAGAGGTGAGAAATGCAGTTTCCACTCATCATCCTCCCACATATGGATAAGATTATATGCTCCCCTGACGTCCAACATAGAGAACCACCAGGCTCCTGACAATTGATTGTACAAATCAGGTATAATTGGGAGAGGTAAGTGTTCCTTACAGTGATTTCATTCAATTCTCGAAAATCGAGGCATGGGGTTAAACCACCATTCTTTTTCTTAACAAAAAAGATCCCTGCCACCACGTGGGAAACAGATAGATGAATGTGCCCTTTATGAAGGCTCTCAGAGATATTCTCCTTCATAGCAGCCCGTTCAGGGCCGTAGAGATAGTACAGATGGGCCTTGGGCAATTTGGCACCAGAAACAAGATCAACGGCACAATCGAATGGGCGGTGAGTTGGTAGAACCTCAGCCTCCTTTTCAGAGAACACATCCTCAAAGTCCTTCATGTACTCCGGAATACCCTCTAGACTGATGGATGACACAGAAACTGTAGCAAGGCAACTTCTACTACAATTAGGACCCTATTTAGCAATGTCCTGAGATTCCCAGTCAATCACAGGATTATGTAACTATGAAAACTATTGAAGGAAAGAGCGCAAATAGTGTCTTATCTGAGAAAGTTAAAAGGTTAATCCATAGGATTGCAGTCACTAGATGTAGTTGAGTTGAAGCATTAAAAGGATTCACTGCAGCAGAGCCACGAGTCCAGGAAGGACCAGTCGTTAGATACAGATTGGGATAATTGTGGTAAGTTTCTGCACTGCTGAATCACTAGAATTCCAGAATTATTAGTATATGTGGCTTTATTTTTCTACGTGTTTCAGAGTTCAAGACTCTGTGGTGTTTCCTGATGAAGGAGTCTTTAACTCTGAAACACGTAGAATAATAAAGTAACATGTACTAATAATTCTGGAATTCTAGTGATTCAGCAGCGCAGAAATTTACCACAATTATCCCAATCAGGATTATGTAACTGTAACCAGGGGAACCCCAACACCATTCCCGCAGGCAGATAGTTCAGAAAAACATGACATATGTTCCTGGTGAAAGGAACCCACTTTAAGAAGAAACTCCTTTGAGACAAACTTGATGATATTCTTAGCCAGTGGTGTTTTGTCAATGGCAACAGTATGAATAGGAGTCTCCAGCCTAACTGTCCTTAACTTACACTTGGTCACCAAGTTAGAGTCAATAAAGTTCATGGACGATCTGCACTCCACAAAAGCAGAAGTGGGCATACAGCAACTCCCACAAATAAGTTCCACTCCGAACAGTGCTTTACAGAAGGAAGAAAATGGTATCTTAGAGTTTGGGTGACCTCCAAGACAATCACCCAGACTCAGCCATTTGTTAGTCGGTAGTAGACAATTATTTCTGGAGGTGAATGTTTCCTCCTCAGGGACCAGTGCTGTTCTTACTCAGAAGACATCATCCGGTTGCATGGTGACCTGTAGCTTTTTTTCCAAAATCTTCTCTGCTCTAGAACGTAATTACGCTGTAGGAATTCAAGAAATGATTGCGATTAAGTTGCCTCTGGATGTGTGGTGATTCTTGCTTGAAGGAGTGATGCACCCTGTGATTATATCCACTGACCACAAGAACCTTGCCTATCTGCAATTCACACAACTTAACCCTCCTTTGGATTTGTCTCGGCTCCATTCCAGACAGACTTCAGTTGCAGAATCTGATAGGAAGCAAGTTCTGCTGTGGGGTTATTCATCGAACTTAGGTATTCATGCTAGCTAGCTCTCCTCATTTCCTGACATTATTGGTGGTTGATCCTGCATAAGGATATTGCTGATTTTGTCTCTGCCTGTCTCAGCAAAGTACTGCAGTGCATAGGCGCTGGGAAAGGTGAGAGAGGCCCGGCACCTGCGCACTGCAGAAATTCCCCATCATTATCATCAGCATTAGCATCACACTTAACATCAGATTGGGTAGGGGATCAGGGATAAATTATGGAAGCAGTCTCCCCAAATATGTCCTCAATAAACCATTGGTGGGCAAGTTAACGGACAACCCCACTTCCTTCACCCCACTCCCGGCACCCTAATGTATAAAAACCTGGGCCATTGGCAAGGGACAGCTGATGCCCCATATCCTGGTGGCAGTCATTGTTTTCCCCAGAACAATCTCTTCAGGGGCTACCAGTTCAGGTTGGATGAGGGTTCGTTCAGCCACGGTGTCCATGAGGCCTGTAGCAACATGGCCCCCCATGGTGACGTGCTGCACATTGTCCTAGACCTTCCAACCACCCCAACTACCAAAAGAACTGCTGCATTAGGCCCTGGGGCCCTGGCTGAGGGGTTCTTCTGCTTCTCCGGACAGTTGGCGCTGATGTGTCCAGTCTTATTGCAGGCAAAACACTTGCGAAGGTCAGTGGTCTGTCTGGTGTTGTTGGCAAAAGGGACAGGGCCTCCAGTGAGTCAGCTGGCAGGGGAACTGGGAATGGTTGCAGGCTTACCCCCTCTCCAGCTGATGGTGACTGGCTTCCGCACTTCCAATTTACAGTTGGCCACATAGGCATCGGCAATCTTCCCTGCTTTATCCATGTCTTTGAGCTCTCGGTCCATCATGAACTGTCGCACCTCAGCTGAGCAAAGATGTAGAAACTGGTCTTTGATCATTAGGTCTCGCAGCTGCTCAAAGGTGATCGCTGACAGTCCCTGAGTCCACTGGTCAAAGTGGGTCTAGAAACCATAAACCACATTGCTGTAACTGTCGTGTGGGCCACGTTGGAAGTTCTGGAACTTTTTGCAGTAAATCTCAGGAGTTAGCTGGTACTTCTTTATCAGGGCCTGCTTGCTGGCCCCTTAGTCTCCATCTTGGTCTTGCAGACGAGAAGCAAATTCCTCCAGAGCTTTGCCTTTGAGCCCTGGGGTTAGCTATTGGGCCCATTCTTCCACAGGCAGTCGGTACTGTCTGCAGGCTTTCTCAAAGGCCCTCAGAAAAGTGTCCAAGTCCCCATCCTTTTCCATCACAGGAAAGTGCTCTGGTTGGGGTTTAGGGGACAGAGCGTTGCTGGACTAACAGCTCCGTGTGGTAGATGGTACTGCCCTGAGTTGGGCCATCAGCAGTTCATGGTTCCGCTGAGCTTGGTCCTTGGCAGCTCAGGCCTCCTGCTCAGCTTGGTGCTCAGCTCCCTGCCTCCCAATGGGCTCTCTCCACTTCCCGCTAGGCTCTCTCCACCTCCTGCTGCTCTGCTTGGTATTGCTGGATCAGCCTCAGACATCCATCATGGCCAACGGAGGTTAGTTGTTCCAAGGCCACCTGAATGTGGGGGTCCAATCCACCCTGGTTGCAAGTAGGGCTGGCATTCCGTGGTTGGACCTATGCAGCAGCCCCTTTTGCGCTTGGGCTGGCTTCTGCATTCGCTGGGCTCTGAGTTATCTCCATTTGCACCAGAGCCTCAAGCAGTTGGCTTTTGTTTTTGCCTGTGATGTAAATCTGTCTCAACTTGCAAAGGGCAATAAGAGTGTCCTTGTTATTCTGCTTATACCTGCCTTCTCCAAGCATAGCCATCATTGCCAAATAAAAGATAGGGTAGAAAAACAAAAAGAAAGGGAGGGGTAACCGACTATACACACTATTATCTCAGGACTCTTAAACACTGAATCTATTCTCCAAAACTTTTTGCGAAGGGTTTTCGCAAAAACAGTGCAAGTATTAAGTGAGAGGAATAATTGCTCAAACCAGATCACTAATGCACTATTATCCCACCACTCTGCCACCAATATGTCATGAAACAGGGATGTTTGGTTGGCCCAGTTCTTTCTTCAGGGATTTTTTTATATCACACTTCCCAGTTCCGGTTTGGAACTTGCAGCTCTCTGGCGCCCCTTACCTTCAGGTCAGTCAGGGAACTGCAACTAGGATAATTAGACACAATAAAGGCTGCCCGGTTGTATACTGGCTATTGGGCAAGCTGCTATGAGGGTGATATAACTATTCCCCACTGCAGCTGGGCAATACTCTTATAAACCCCTTTCTGTCACTGTCAGCTATACGCAACAAGCTCAGTACACTCTGCTGCCTCCAGCTCCTATTCCTATGATTAATAGCGGGTCAGGAGCCAACTCAATCAGTAGTGTAATTTACTTCAGAGGACGTTTGAGCTACATTTTAGAGCAAGGGAAATGAAGCTAGTAAGTATTATAGCTTTTACTCCAAAAAGATTAGGCAGTGTTTACAAAAGTATAAAAAACTATATTACAAGATAAGACAATTATAATATGTAGAGAACAATTACAAAATAAAAGGGATTAATCATGAAAAAGCACTTACAGTTCTCTCATATCATGGCTGGCCACATGGCTGGGGGAAGGGTGACACATCCCAATGCATCTGAGCAGATTGCAGAGTTTCTTTTAGCTGACTTCCTGGGCAAAAGACTAAAAACCTCCCCTCCTGTCCTGCCTCTGAGTTTTATACCTGAGCCAAAACCAAGACACTCCCACTTTGCTTACGTCACTGGGTGGTTGGGGCACTCCCTTCTGAAGAGTTATGAAATATTCTATTACCCATATCTCTTAGTGTGAACCTCGCAGAAGAAAGACAAAATTATGATTATGCTCAGCATGACATGGGAGTTCATTTAAGTATAAACACGAAGTGGACACATGACCTGCTTACGAATAAATTCATTTCTTGGATTTTGTGGGGTTTCGGATCCTAGAGATTTCACTCGGTTATAGATTTATTGGTGGACATTCGGAATATGTAACTTTTATATCTCTATCACTAATTGGGGTCAAGTTATGCCCTAATATTAAAGGGAACCTGTCACCCCAAAAATGGAAGATGAGCTAAGCCCACCGCCATCAGGGGCTTATCTACAGCATTCTATAATGCTGTAGATAAGCCCCCGATGTAACCAGAAAGATGAGAAAAAGAGGTTAGATTATACTCACCTGGGCAGGGGGTCTGATCCGATGGGCATCGTGGTGCGGTCCGAGGCCTCCCATCCTCTTACGATGATGTCCTCTTCTTGTCTTCACGCTGCGGCTCCGGTGCAGGCGTACTTTGTCTGCCCTGTTGAGGCCCGGTGCCTGCATACTGCAGTACTTTGCTCTGCCCTCAAAAGGGCAGACAAAGTACGCCTGCGCCGGAGCCTGTTA
Source organism: Ranitomeya imitator (assembly GCF_032444005.1). Taxonomy (NCBI): domain Eukaryota; kingdom Metazoa; phylum Chordata; class Amphibia; order Anura; family Dendrobatidae; genus Ranitomeya; species Ranitomeya imitator. Next base: position 460,554,292 of record NC_091282.1, on the reverse strand, counting down.
TGACCTGGTGGTTAGGACAATAATGGACCTGATGGTTAAGAGTACACGGAAAGACCTGATAGTTACAATAACACAGGACAAGCAATCCCTAATCCTATCACACACACTAGAAATAGCCATGGATTGCTCCTAACGCTCCTTATGCAACTCGTCACAGCCTAAGAACTAGCTAGCCCTAAAGATAGAAAAATAAAGCCTACCTTGCCTCAGAGAAATTCCCCAAAGGAAAAGGCAGCCCCCCACATATAATGACTGTGAGTTAAGATGAAAATCACAAACACAGAGATGAAATAGATTTTAGCAAAGAGAGGCCTGACTTACTGAACAGACAGAGGATAGGAAAGGTAACTTTGCGGTCAGCACAAAAACTACAAAAAACCACGCAGAGTGCACAAAAGACCCTCCGCACCGACTCACGGTGCGGAGGCGCCCCTCTGCATCAAAGAGCTTCCAGCAAGCAAAACAAAAATCAAAATAGCAAGCTGGACAGAAAAATAGCAAAGAAGAGAATAACAAGCAGGAACTTAGCTTCTGCTGGAGAAGACAGGTCACAAGAACGATCCAGGAGCGAACTAGACCAATACTAGAACATTGACAGGTGGCATGGAGCAATGATCTAAGTGGAGTTAAATAGAGCAGCCAGCTAACAAATTAACCTCGTCACCTGTGGAAGGAAACTCAGAAGCCGCAGCCCCACTCACAACCACCAGAGGAAGCCCATGGACAGAACCAGCCGAAGTACCATTCATGACCACAGGAGGGAGCTTGACAACAAAATTCACAACAGTACCCCCCCTTGAGGAGGGGTAACCGAACCCTCGCCAGAGCCCCCAGGCCGACCAGGACGAGCCAAATGAAAGGCACGAACCAGATCGGCAGCATGAACATCAGAGGCAAAGGCCCAGGAATTATATTCCTGACCATAACCCTTCCACTTGACCAGGTACTGGAGTTTCCGTCTCGAAATACGAGAATCCAAAATCTTCTCCACCACATACTCCAACTCCCCCTCAACCAACACCGGGGCAGGAGGATCAACGGATGGAACCACAGGCGCCACGTATCTCCGCAACAACGACCTATGGAACACATTATGGATGGCAAAAGAAGCAGGAAGGGTCAAACGAAATGACACAGGATTGAGAACCTCAGAAATCTTATACGGACCAATGAAACGAGGCTTAAACTTAGGAGAGGAAACCTTCATAGGAACATAACGAGACGACAACCAAACCAAATCCCCAACACGAAGTCGGGGACCCATACAGCGCCGGCGGTTAGCGAAACGTTGAGCCTTCTCCTGGGACAATGTCAAATTGTCCACCACATGAGTCCAAATCTGCTGCAACCTATCCACCACAGTATCTACACCAGGACAGTCTGAAGACTCAACCTGCCCTGAAGAGAAACGAGGATGGAAACCAGAATTGCAGAAAAACGGCAAAACCAAAGTAGCCGAGCTGGCCCGATTATTAAGGGCGAACTCAGCCAAAGGCAAAAAGGACACCCAATCATCCTGATCAGCAGAAACAAAGCATCTCAGATATGTTTCCAAAGTCTGATTAGTTCGTTCGGTTTGGCCATTAGTCTGAGGATGGAAAGCCGAGGAAAAAGACAAATCAATGCCCATCCTAGCACAAAAGGATCGCCAAAACCTCGAAACAAACTGGGAACCTCTGTCCGAAACGATGTTCTTCGGAATGCCATGTAAACGAACTACATGCTGGAAAAACAATGGCACCAAATCAGAGGAGGAAGGCAGTTTAGACAAGTGTACCAAATGGACCATCTTAGAGAAGCGATCACAAACCACCCAAATGACCGACATCTTTTGAGAGACAGGGAGATCCGAAATAAAATCCATAGAAATATGCGTCCAGGGCCTCTTCGGGACCGGCAAGGGCAAAAGCAACCCACTGGCATGAGAACAGCAGCGCTTAGCCCGAGCACAAGTCCCACAGGACTGCACAAAAGAACGCACATCCCGTGACAAAGACGGCCACCAAAAGGATCTAGCCACCAAATCTCTGGTACCAAAGATTCCAGGATGACCAGCCAACACCGAACAATGAACCTCAGAGATAACTCTACTAGTCCATTTATCAGGGACAAACAGTTTCTCTGCTGGGCAACGGTCAGGTCTATCAGCCTGAAATTTTTGCAGCACCCGCCGCAAATCAGGGGAGATGGCAGACAAAATTACCCCCTCTTTGAGAATACCCACCAGCTCAGGAACACCCGGAGAGTCGGGCACAAAACTTCTTGACAGGGCATCAGACTTCACATTCTTAGAGCTCGGAAGGTATGAAACCACAAAATCAAAACGGGAGAAAAATAGCGACCATCGAGCCTGTCTAGGATTCAACCGTTTGGCAGACTCGAGATAAGTCAAATTCTTGCGATCCGTCAAGACCACCACGCGATGCTTGGCTCCTTTAAGCCAATGACGCCACTCCTCGAATGCCCACTTCATGGCCAACAACTCTCGATTGCCAACATCATAATTGCGCTCAGCAGGCGAAAACTTTCTAGAAAAGAAGGCACATGGTTTCATCACCGAGCCATCAGAACTTCTTTGCGACAAAACAGCCCCTGCTCCAATCTGAGAAGCATCAACCTCGACCTGAAATGGGAGCGAAACATCTGGCTGGCACAACACAGGGGCAGAAGAAAAACGACGCTTCAACTCCTGAAAAGCTTCCACAGCCGCAGAAGACCAATTGACCACATCAGCACCCTTCTTGGTCAAATCAGTCAACGGTTTAGCAACACTAGAAAAATTACTGATGAAGCGACGATAAAAATTAGCAAAGCCCAGGAACTTTTGCAGGCTCTTCACAGATGTCGGCTGAGTCCAATCATAAATGGCCTGGACTTTAACAGGGTCCATCTCGATAGTAGAAGGGGAAAAAATGAAACCCAAAAATGAAACCTTCTGAACTCCAAAGAGACACTTTGACCCCTTCACAAACAAAGAATTCGTACGAAGGACATGGAACACCATTCTGACCTGCTTCACGTGAGACTCCCAATCATCCGAAAAGACCAAAATATCATCCAAATATACAATCAGGACTTTATCCAGGTACTCTCGGAAGATGTCATGCATAAAGGACTGAAATACTAATGGAGCATTGGAAAGCCCGAATGGCATAACCAGGTACTCAAAATGGCCCTCGGGCGTATTAAATGCTGTTTTCCATTCATCGCCCTGTTTAATACGCACAAGATTATACGCCCCTCGAAGATCTATGTTGGTGAACCAACTAGCCCCTTTAATACGAGCAAACAAATCAGACAGCAGCGGCAAAGGATACTGAAACCTGACTGTAATTTTATTAAGAAGGCGGTAATCAATACAAGGTCTCAAAGAACCATCCTTCTTGGCCACAAAAAAGAACCCTGCTCCTAACGGTGATGACGACGGGCGAATATGACCTTTCTCCAAGGATTCCTTTATATAACTCCGCATAGCGGCGTGTTCTGGCACAGATAAATTGAACAGTCGGCCCTTAGGAAACTTACTACCAGGAATCAAATTAATAGCACAATCGCAATCCCTATGAGGAGGTAGGGCACTGGATTTGGGCTCATCAAATACATCCCGGTAATCCGACAAAAACTCTGGGACTTCAGAAGGAGTGGACGATGAAATTGACAAGAATGGAACATCACCATGTACCCCCTGACAACCCCAGCTGGACACAGACATAGATTTCCAATCCAATACTGGATTATGGACCTGTAGCCATGGCAACCCCAAAACGACCACATCATGCAGATTATGCAACACCAAAAAGCGAATATCCTCCTGATGTGCAGGAGCCATGCACATGGTCAATTGGGTCCAGTACTGAGGCTTATTCTTGGCCAAAGGCGTAGCCTCAATTCCTCTCAATGGAACAGGATACTGCAAGGGCTCCAAGAAAAAACCACAGTGCCTAGCAAACTCCAAGTCCATCAAATTCAGGGCAGCGCCTGAATCCACAAATGCCATAACAGAATAGGATGACAAATAGCAAATCAGAGTAACGGACAAAAGAATTTTCAACTGTACCGTACCAATGGTGGCAGACCTAGAGAACCGCTTAGTGCGCTTAGGACAATCGGAGATAGCATGAGTGGAATCTCCACAGTAAAAACACAGCCCATTCCGACGTCTGTGTTCTTGCCGTTCAGCTCTGGTCAAAGTCCTATCACATTGCATAGGCTCAGGTCTATGCTCAGATAATACTGCCGAATGGTGCACAGCTTTACGCTCACGCAAGCGTCGATCGATCTGAATGGCCAAAAACATAGACTCATTCAGACCAGCAGGCATGGGAAATCCCACCATGACATCCTTAAGGGCTTCAGAGAGACTCTTTCTGAAAATTGCTGCCAGGGCACATTCATTCCACTGAGTGAGTACAGACCACTTCCTAAACTTCTGACAATATATCTCTACCTCATCCTGACCCTGACACAGAGCCAGCAAGATTTTCTCTGCCTGATCCACTGAATTTGGTTCATCATAAAGCAATCCAAGCGCCAGAAAAAACACATCAACATCACGCAATGCCGGATCTCCTGGCGCAAGGGAAAATGCCCAGTCTTGAGGGTCGCCACGTAACAAAGAAATAATGATTTTCACTTGTTGAACAGGGTCACCTGAGGAGCGAGGTTTCAAAGCAAGAAACAATTTACAATTATTTTTGAAATTCAGAAACTTACATCTATCCCCAAAAAACAAATCAGGAATTGGAATCCTAGGCTCTGACATCGGATTCTGAACCACAAAATCTTGAATGTTTTGTACCCTTGCAGTGAGATTATTCATACAAGAGGACAGACCTTGAATGTCCATATCTACACCTGTATCCTGAACCACCCAGAGGTAAAGGGGAACAGAGAGATAAAACACACTGCAAAGAAAAAAAAATGGTCTCAGAACTTCTCTTATCCCTCTATTGAGATGCATTAATACTTTGGGCCACCTGTACTGTTATGACCTGGTGGTTAGGGCAATAATGGACCTGATGGTTAAGAGCACACGGAAAGACCTGATAGTTACAATAACACAGGACAAGCTCTGGGACGTGGGAACTCTGCTGACCGCAATCCCTAATCCTATCACACACACTAGAAATAGCCGTGGATTGCTCCTACCGCTCCCTATGCAACTCGTCACAGCCTAAGAACTAGCTAAATCTGCTGAAACCTGTCAACCACAGAATCCACACCAGGACAGTCAGAAGGCTCAACCTGCCCAGAAGAAAAACGAGGATGAAAACCAAATTTACAAAAGAAAGGCTAAACCAAAGTAGCCGAACTAGCCCGATTATTAAGGGCAAACTCAGCCAATGGCAAGAAAGCCACCCAATCATCCTGATCAGCAGACACAAAGCATCTCAAATAAGTCTCCAAAGTCTGATTAGTTCGCTCGGTCTGGCCATTTGTCTGAGGATGAAATGCAGAAGAAAAAGACAAATCAATGCCCAGCCTAGCACAAAAGGCCCGCCAAAACCTAGAAACAAACTGGGAACCTCTGTCAGACACAATATTCTCCGGAATACCATGCAAACGGACCACATGCTGAAAAAACAACGGAACCAAATCCGAAGAGGAAGGCAATTTAGGCAAAGGCTCCAAATGAACCATCTTAGAGAATCGGTCACAAACAACCCAGATAACCGACATCCTCTGGGAAACCGGAAGATCGGAAATAAAATCCATGGAAATATGCGTCCAGGGCCTCTCAGGGATCGGCAATGGCAAAAGCAACCCACTAGCACGGGAGCAACAAGGCTTGGCCCATGCACAAGTCCCACAGGACTGCACAAAAGAACGCACATCACGCGACAAAGAAGGCCACCAAAAGGACCTACCAACCAAGTCTCTGGTACCAAAAATGCCAGGATGACCAGCCAACACGGAACAGTGAACCTCAGAAATCACTCTACTAGTCCATCTGTCAGTAACAAACAGTTTCCCCACAGGACAGCGGTCAGGTTTGTCAGCCTGAAATTCCTGAAGAACCCATCGTAAATCAGGGGAAATGGCAGAAAGGACCACCCCTTCTTTCAGAATACCGACCGGTTCTAAGACCTCAGGAGAATCAGGCAAAAAACTCCTAGAGAGGGCATCAGCCTTAATATTCTTAGAACCCGGAAGGTACGAGACCACGAAATCAAAACGGGAAAAAAACAAGGACCATCGAGCCTGTCTAGGATTCAGCCGTTTGGCAGACTCAACATAAATCAAATTCTTATGATCGGTCAAGACCACAATACGGTGCTTAGCTCCCTCAAGCCAATGTCGCCACTCCTCAAACGCCCACTTCATAGCCAACAACTCCCGATTGCCGACATCATAATTGCATTCAAGTAACAAATTTCACCGCACTCTCTTAGTGATAAATTGTGCAAAGGTTCTGTACATTTATTAGTGTAAACTAGGAGCACAACAGAATATTGCAGTATATGCGATTAACAACGTTTCGGCTTAACTTAAGCCTTGATCACGTATCGCTTATTCCAGAGATGGAATATAGTGCAGATAGGAAAGAATCCCAGCAATAGATTGAAAGTTTCTTAAGCAATATCTTTAGTACATAAGCAGAGGCTCCCTTGTAGAAATGTAAACCTTGTAGTAATTCAATTGCTGCGTTTGCAAAGGTTCATTGGTGGACAGTATGGACCTCAAAACGAGCGGCGCTCCCGCGCTGTGCTCCAATGCTGCGTGTGTCTGGAGACCAGACACACGCAGACACACGCAGCATTGGAGCACAGCACGGGAGTGCCGCTCGTTCTGAGGTCCATACTGTCCACCAATGAACCTTTGCAAACGCAGCAATTGAATTACTACAAGGTTTACATTTCTACAAGGGAGCCTCTGCTTATGTACTAAAGATATTGCTTAAGAAACTTTCAATCTATTGCTGGGATTCTTTCCTATCTGCACTATATTCCATCTCTGGAATAAGCGATACGTGATCAAGGCTTAAGTTAAGCCGAAACGTTGTTAATCGCATATACTGCAATATTCTGTTGTGCTCCTAGTTTACACTAATAAATGTACAGAACCTTTGCACAATTTATCACTAAGAGAGTGCGGTGAAATTTGTTACTTTATTGCTATTGGGCCTTAGGCCCATTACACCAGCACCTCGCCTCTGATTGGCTGAGTGCACGCCAAGTAACCCCTCTATCATAATTGCATTCAGCAGGCGAAAACTTACGGGAAAAGAAGGCACACGGTTTCATTAATGAACCAACAGGTTCCCTCTGAGACAAAACGGCCCCTGCCCCAATCTCAGAAGGGTCAACCTCAACCTGAAATGGAAGAGAAACATCCAGTTGGCGCAACACCGGAGCTGAATTAAATCGACGTTTAAGTTCCTGAAAGGCAGAGACAGCCACAGAGGACCAATTCGCCACATCAGCGCCTTTCTTCGTCAAATCGGTCAAGGGTTTAACCACGCTGGAAAAATTAGCAATGAAACGGCGATAAAAATTTGCAAAACCCCAAAATTTCTGAAGGCTCTTCACGGATGTGGGCAGAATCCAATCATGAATGGCCTGAACCTTAACCGGATCTATCTCTATAGACGAGGGAGAAAAAATAAAGCCCAAAAAAGAAACCTTCTGCACCCCAAAGAGACACTGAGACCCTTTCACAAACAAAGCATTGTCACGAAGGATCTGAAATACCATCCTTACCTGTTGCACATGAGACTCCCAATCATCGGAAAAAATCAAAATATCGTCCAAATATACAATCAAGAATTTATCAAGATAAGTCCGGAAGATATCATGCATGAAGGACTGAAAAACAGATGGACCATTAGAGGGCCCGAATGGCATCACAAGGTATTCAAAATGGCCTTCGGGCATGTTAAACGCAGTTTTCCATTCATCACCCTGCTTAATACGAACAAGATTATATGCCCCCCGAAGGTCAATCTTCGTAAACCAACTAGCTCCCTTAATCCTAGCAAACAAATCGGAAAGCAAAGGTAAAGGGTATTGAAACTTGACCGTGATCTTATTCAAGAGGCAATAATCAATACAAGGTCTCAAGTAACCATCATTTTTAGCAACGAAAAAGAACCCCGCTCCCAACGGTGAAGATGATGGTCGAATATGCCCTTTCTCCAAAGACTCCTTAAAGGGACACTGTCACCTGAATTTGGAGGGAACAATTTTCAGCCATGGAGGCGGGGTTTTTGGGTGTTTGATTCACCCTTTCATTACCCGCTGGCTGCATGCTGGCTGCAATATTGGATTGAAGTTCATTCTCTGTCCTCCATAGGACACGCCTGGGCAAGGCAAGATTGCCTTGTGCAGGCATGTACTACGGAGGACAGAGAATGAACTTCAATCCAATATTGCAGCCAGCGGGTAAGGAAAGGGTGAATCAAAAAGCCAAAAACCCCGCCTCCATGGCTGAAGATTGTTCCCTCCAAATTCAGGTGACAGTGTCCCTTTAATATAGCTCCGCATGGCGGTATGTTCAGGCACAGACAGGTTGAAAAGGCGACCTTTAGGAAACTTACAGCCTGGAATCAAGTCAATAGCACAATCGCAGTCCCTGTGCGGTGGAAGGAAACTGGACTTGAGCTCATCGAATACATCCTGAAAATCAGACAAAAACTCTGGAATTTCAGAAGAGGAAGAAGAGGAGATTGATATCAAAGGAACATCATTATGAACCCCCTGACAACCCCAACTAGTCACAGACATAGACTTCCAATCCAACACAGGATTATGTACGTGCAACCACGCAAAACCCAGCACGATAGCATCATGCAAATTATGCAACACCAGAAATCGTCAATCTTCCTGATGGGCTGGCGCCATGCGCATGGTCACCTGTGTCCAAAACTGGGGCTTATTTTTAGCCAAGGGTGTAGCATCAATGCCCCTTAAAGGAATAGGGTTCTGCAAAGGCTGCAAGGGAAAACCACAACGCCTGGCAAACTCAAAGTCCATTAAGTTCAAGGCGGCGCCTGAATCCACAAACGCCATGACAGAAAATGATGACAATGAGCAGATCAAGGACACAGATAACAGAAATTTAGGTTGTACAGTACTGATGGTAAATGAACTGGCGATCCTCTTTGTCCGCTTAGGGCAGACAGAAATGACATGAGAAGCGTCGCCACAATAATAACACAGCCTATTCTGACGTCTGAAACCTTGTCGTTCCGTTCTAGACAGAATCCTATCACACTGCATTGGCTCAGGAATTTGCTCTGAGGATAACGCCACAGCGCGCACAGTTCTGCGCTCCCGCAAGCGCCGGTCAATCTGAATGGCCAGAGACATAGAATCACTCAGACCGGAAGGCGTGAGAAACCCCACCATAACATCTTTAATGGATTCAGAAAGACCCTTTCTGAAAATTGCCGCCAAAGCATCATTATTCCATTTAGTCAACACAGACCATTTTCTGAATTCTAACAATACAATTCTGCCGCCTCTTGACCCTGAGACAGGGCCAACAAGGTCTTCTCAGCTTGATCCACAGAATTAGGTTCATCATATAATAATCCTAAAGCCTGAAAAAAGGAGTCTACATTAAGCAAAGCCGGATTCCCAGATTCCAGGGAAAATGCCCAATCCTGCGGGTCGCCACGCAGCAGGGAGATGACGATTTTAACCCGCTGAATGGAATCACCAGAGAATCGAGGTCTCAAAGCAAAAAACTGTGTACGGTTGTTTTTAAAACTCAAAAATTTGGACCTGTCACCAAAAAACAAATCAGGAGTAGGAATCTTCAGTTCTAAAACAGGAGTCTGAACAATATAATCAGAAATACCCTGTACCCTAGCAGCAAGCTGGTCTACACGAGAAGCTAATTCCTGAACATTCATGCTAGCACAAGGCTCCTCAGCCACCCAGAGATAAAGAGGGAGAAGACAAAGCAGACTGAAGGAAAAAAAATGGCTCAAGACCTTTCTTCCCTTCTTCTGAGATGCATTTAACTCATTATTGGCCAGTTGTAATGTTATGATCTGGTGACCTTGGAGCAGCATGAAAACTTTCACTGGAGTAGGTGGTAACTATACTGACCGCAAACCCTGATCTTAACAATGCAACTAGAAGTAGCCGTGGGGTGTGCCTAAAAAATCCTAGACACCTCGACACAGCCAGAGGACTAAATACCCCTATAGATGGAAATAGGAATTCTACCTTGCCTCAGAGCAGAACTCCAAAGGATAGGCAGCCCCCTACAAATAATGACTGTGAGTAGTAGAGGAAAAGACACACGCAGGCAAGAAACAGGATTTAGCAAAAGAGGCCACACTAACTAAAATAGGAAAGGATAGGACAGGATACTAAGCGGTCAGTATTAAAATCCTTCCAAAAATATCCACAGCAGAAAATACAAAAACTCCACCATCTAACTAAAGATGTGGAGCGTATATCTGCAACTCCAGAGAATCCAACAAGACTGAGAAAACACTGACACAGTCTAAGCTGGACAAGAGAAAACAAATGAATAGCACAGAATATAAGCACACACCATGTGTGCCACAGAAAAAGAAACAGACACTTATCTTTGCTGAATTGGCAGCTAAGCAGGAGAAGCCAGACAGAGATCCAACACTTCCCAAGAAATATTGACAACTGGCAAGGACTAATGAGTCCTGCAAACCTAAATACCCCAGTCAGAATTGCAATCAGCAGATACACCTGTCCAAGACTGCAGCCCAGGGACAACTGCATTACCACCTATAACCACCGGAGGGATCCCAAAAGCAGAATTCACAACAATAATCTAACCTCTTTTTCTCATCTTTCAGGATACATCGGGGCTTATCTACAGCATTCCAGAATGCTGTAGATAAGCCCCTGATGACGGTGGGCTTAGCTGAACTTCCATTTTGGGGGTGACAGGTTCCCTTTAAGTTTTTAAATGAACAAAAGAGCACATGTTTCCACAACCGCCTCCAGCAAGCTTAAGGCCATAAACTACTCAGTGGGAGGCTATCACGTTGCACAGAGTGTGTAGTGAGAAGGAGCTTGGAGGGGGGTCAAATAGCCCACAGCATGTGTCTGTAAAGTTATGGAACCTTCTAGAAGTCTACTCACAATATGGCATATTTATATTATCGTGACAGTCCATATTACATGAAGCAGTATTTGGAGGTGAAGGAGTAAAGAGGAAGAGGATGAGCAGCAGCAGGCACATACTAGTAGGACGTAATGTAAACATTTCTCTATTTTGGGTTTCTCTGTGCTCTTTTTAATAAAAAGACATGTTTCAAGCAATGATTTTTTTTTCCTGGATAAGTATAATCTGCAGCATGCACTTTAAAATTCACTAAGCCTTTTATGGCTCTGTATGTCTAGGCATTTAGTTATATAAGCTTTTGGTTTTCAACTCATGTTTGAGGACATATACAATTGCTCCTATATTATGTCTAGATCACCTTATTACTAGGGTCGCACAAGATGACTTGATTACTTGAATATTTGAATATTTAATGTATGTTTATTAGTGATTACTGTGAATACTGTGCATGATATAGGAACCCTAATAAAAAAAGTCTTACTCTTATTTATGTACTTACCTAACTTTGATATTTGATTGAAATCATTCAATAATATGTATGTAAGTAAAGATTTATTCCTTGTATATTTATTGTCAGCCTCTAATGTAAGCCTATTGATTTTTTGAATAACCATTAAAATGTTAAGGTAACCTAGGTTTTATGGAGTACACTTCATAAAGAATAGCTTATTTAGGTATTCTCATACTGACAAGAATTGGGAAATAACAAAACACAATATTATGGGATTACATGGGGTGGTAGATTATATGAGCTATAATTCAAGGTGAGTAACAACAAAGCAAAAAAAAATAATGGTACAAGGAGAAGGACAAGTTATTCTAATTAACTCTATATAATCATTAGCTGTTCTAGTAGTATCCTGATATTTCCCTAGTTGCATTTTACAACAAAAGCCATTGCCCATAAACTGCTCATAAAACAGCAAGGGGATTTAATTTTGAAAGTTATCAGTCGGAGAAAAGGTGTATTATTTTCCAAGCATTAGATATACTGTGGTGACCTACAGTCCCTGCTTCCCCGAGGCCGCAGCTTCATCCTGTACTGAGTGGTCACCGTTACCGCTCATTACAGTAATAAATATGTGGCTCCACCTCCCATAGAGGTGGGGCTGCATATTCATTACTGTAATGAGCGGTACCATGTGACCGCTCAGTACAGGAATAAGCTGGGGTGCCAGGGAGCCGGGGACCTGCAAGGACCGCGCCAGGAGTAGGTGAGTATAATTAGACAGCCCCCGCTCCCGCTCCCCTGCCAACCCCTGGGTATGACTCGAGTATAAGCCGAGAGGGGGACTTTCAGCCCCAAAAAATGGGCTGAAAATCTTGGCTTATACTCGAGTATATACGGTAAATTGCACAGATTATGACAATACAGTGAAAGGTTCTAAAATGATTCACCTTGGTATGATTTTTTTCACTTGATAAAACCTGTCATTTTATCAGGTGTGTGTAGACTTTTTCATTCCACTGTTCTCAGCAACTGAAAATCTTTATTCAATCCAGGACTTGTAAGAGACGAAAGGCAGAGTTGTATGCTATCAGCAGACAGATGATCAATGGCAGAGACTTATGTAATCAGCAGATAAATTATTAGTCACAAGACAGCAGTGATACATGAGAAAAAATTACTTACTATTGCAGCAAATTTATGTGAACAGCACCAGGATCATCAGAGCTCCATTAAGCTACTGCAGAGAAATGGTTAACCACAAGAAGTAAATGCAAATATTTGGTCAAAAAGCAGGATATGATTAACTAGCTGAATGAAGGGCTTGTAAAGGCACACTCCTGGGAATCTATCAGGTGACTTTGTGTAGTACCCTAATAGTATCCTGCAATAGGGCTTAGGCAGCCCTTTCAGGATATGTGACTATTATTTATCTACTAATTTATTGTCTTGTGACGGCAAGTCAAGCATGTGTAAATTTCCAATGAATATTAACCTGTTCCCCCATTCATATTCCTGCCCACTACTCCCGACTGGTGTCACTGATTCAGTCAGACTGCTGTATGCCCATGGATCAAAGCGCATCGCACGGAATGGCTGTCTGCTCTCCTGACCTGAGAGTAACAGCTGCATTGAAATACATGCTTTCACACTCATGTCAGGAGAGCAGAAGGCCAGTCTGAACGATTGCAATGCGATCCTTGGGCGAGTAACTGACTGCATGCAATCAGTGACGCCGGCCAGGAAGGCTGGTAGTATTATGGGCGAGGGAAGAGGTGAAAATTCATTTGGCATTTTGCCAGTGCACATGTAAATGTGCATGTAAAGGGGTGAAATGAATATTCACCACTTCCAGCACCCATAATACTCTCCCGGCCGGTGAAATTGATTCTGTCAGACTAATGAGTAGTGTTGAGCATTCCAATACCGCAAGTATCGGGTATCGGCCGATATTTGCGGTATCGGAATTCCGATACTGAATTCCGATACTTCCCGCGTATCGGATACCGGAATCGGAAGTTCCCAGAATTCAAACAGAACGCAGCAGCCAATGAGGAATGATTGGAAGTGTGGGCACATCCTGTTTAGCATGGTGGGCATGTAAGTACTGGCAAGGCTGTGATTGGCTGCTGAAATGATGTCACTCTGCACTATAAAAAACGCTGCCGCCATTTTGCGCTCACTCTGCTGTGATTTCAGTTAGGGACAGGACGCTGTGTTCTAACTGAGGGCCAGTTGAGCTAGCTAATTGCTTTATTTTCCTTTCCAAAGGCTAATTTAGCAAAACGCTGTGTGTTCTTCACTGTTCACCTTGCTCTTGCCTTGCAGCGCTGTTTTAACAGCGTTCTGCAAGGTCTCTGTGTGTGTGTGTGTGTGTGTGCAGCTCACTCTGTAGTCTGTGTGCAGCCATATACCCGGTTGTATTCAGCTCAGGGGGGGTTCACACTGCCTCACACAGTTGTCCTTTTTTGCTCATAGTGCAGCCTGCTGCACATTTTTTCTCAAATTTCCTATTAGTGTTTTTCCACCCGTCTCCAGCTAAATTGTGGAAAAACACTACATAGGATAACCTAGAGGGGTTTTTTTGGGCCTTGCAGCGCCGTTTACGGCTGTCTGCACGGTCTCCGTGTGAGCCCAGCTCGCCCTGTAGTCTGTGTGCAGCCATAGCCGGTTGGATTCAGCTCAGGGTTCGTTACTGGCTCATACCTTGAGAAAAATTTTCCTTTCTTTCAAATAGTGCAGCCTGTTAAAAAATTAAAAAAAAAATTCCCTATTAGTGTTTTTCCACCTGTCTCCAGCTAAATTGTGGAAAAACACTACATAGGATAACCTAGAGGGGGTTTTTTGGGCCTTGCAGCGCCGTTTACGGCTGTCTGCACGGTCTCCGTGTGAGCCCAGCTCGCCCTGTAGTCTGTGTGCAGCCATAGCCGGTTGGATTCAGCTCAGGGTTCGTTACTGGCTCATACCTTGAGAAAAATTTTCCTTTCTTTCAAATAGTGCAGCCTGTTTAAAAATTTTAAAAAAAATTCCCTATTAGTGTTTTTCCACCCGTCTCCAGCTAAATTGTGGAAAAACACTACATAGGATAACCTAGAGGGGGGGTTTTGGGCCTTGCAGCGCCGTTTACGGCTGTCTGCACGGTCTCCGTGTGAGCCCAGCTCGCCCTGTAGTCTGTGTGCAGCCATAGCCGGTTGGATTGAGCTCAGGGTTCGTTACTGGCTCATACCTTGAGAAAAATTTTCCTTTTTTTTCAAATAGTGCAGCCTGTTTAAAAATTTTAAAAAAAATTCCCTATTAGTGTTTTTCCACCCATCTCCAGCTAAATAGTGGAAAAACACTACATAGGATAACCTAGAGGGGGTTTATTGGGCCTTGCAGCGCCGTTTACGGCTGTCTGCACGGTCTCTGTGTGAGCACAGCTCGCCCTGTAGTCTGTGTGCAGCTATAGCCGGTTGGATTCAGGTCAGGGTGCGTTACTGCCTCATACCTTGAAAAACAATTTCCTTTTTTTCAAATAGTGCAGCCTGTTTAAAATTAAAAAAAAAAAATTCCTATTAGTGTCTTTCCACCCGTCTCCAGCTAAATAGTGGAAAAACACTACATAGGATAACCTAGAGGAGGGTTTTTTGGCCTTGCAGCGCCGTTTACGGCTGTCTGCACGGTCTCTGTGTGAGCGCAGCTCGCCCTGTAGTCTGTGTGCAGCTATAGCCGGTTGGATTCATTCAGCTCAGGGTGCGTTACTGCCTCATACCTTGAAAAACAATTTCCTTTTTTTCAAATAGTGCAGCCTGTTTAAAATTTAAAAAAAAAAATTCCTATTAGTGTCTTTCCACCCGTCTCCAGCTAAATAGTGGAAAAACACTACATAGGATAACCTAGAGGAGGGTTTTTTGGCCTTGCAGCGCCGTTTACGGCTGTCTGCACGGTCTCCGTGTGATTTAAACTAGCTCTGTAGCCCGATCTGCACAAAAAAAAAAGTAAAGTTCACCAAACACAACTTAACACTTGTATAGGCCACATTTGAAAAATAATAAAGTTTAGTCCACACTTTACAACATTAGTGTTTCTTACACCTGTTAGGAGGAGCATTTCAGGAATAAGCACGCTAAGGCCTTAGTACTTTTCTGCTTATCTTTATCTGTCAACCAAGATGAAGAGGGCATGGAGTAAGGCACGTGGGCGTGGGCGCGGAGCAGGGAGAGGAGCAGGGAGAGGACGTGGTGATTCTGTGCCTGCTGCGGGCGCCGGTGACTCGTCGTCACTCAGTTTCAGCAGGGAACAGTCCTTCATGCGCAGCTTTGTCGGAGAGCGCCGTGCACCGCTGCTGCGTGAAGACCAAATTGAAGCCGTTGTCGGGTGGATGGCAGCTAACGCCTCGGCATCGACTTCAGTTAGTGCCGCATCCTCTCAGGCACAGAGCACTGGAGAGCAGCCATCTGTCTCTTCACCACCTGCCAAATTGGCCAGGCAGTCAGAGAGCCCAGGACAGGAGCCGTCTCTACTTCTGTTCTCTGAATCTCTTGGCTTGGAAACAGGGGGCCAGCCAAGCAGCATTGGAGAAATGGAAGAAGAGGCAGTGTGCAGTGATGCCCAACAGCTTTTTCTCTCTGACTCTGAAGAGGCAGGTGGGCCAGTGCCTCCGGTGACCACAGCGCAGTACGCATCTGATGATGAAACTCAGGTGCCGCTTTCTGATGCGTACTGTGCTGCCGAGACTACCCAGGAGGAGCAGTTGGTGGCAGAGGGTAATGGAGATGATAAGGTCCTTGACCCATCGAGGCGTGAGGAACAGGAAGGTGGTGGGAGCAGCTCTGAGGAAGAGCTTCCCCTTACGGGCCAAAGAGGGAGAGGGAGGGGGAAGACTGCGGAGCCTGTAGCCTCCACTTTGGCACCCGTTAGGAGCCTGTCTCTTTCCAAAGCCAAAAAGGGCGCTCCCAAGACTTGCAGTGCCTGGTCCTTTTTTGACACAGTTGCAGATGACATTTGTTTTGTCAAATGCAAGCTGTGTCATCAGAAAGTAAAAAGAGGTAAAAGTGTCAGCAACCTCAATACCACAAATATGTGGAAACATGTGCGGACCAGGCACGCGGTGGAGTTACAGAAACACAGTGAAGACGTAGGCCAACCAACAGCGGCAGCTACCACCTCTTCATCTCGTGTTGCCTCTTCCTCCACTGTTGTCCAGAGACCTAGTGTAATTCCACCCACAGCACCACCTTCCCAGTCAACCTCACACTCCCAGTCTACTCTACAGCCATCGGTAGTACAGGCATGGGAGAAAAGGCGGGCATTCTCGGCCAACCACCCCCGAGCACAGGCTCTGAATGCAGGCATTGCCAAACTGTTGTC
The DNA here is from genome assembly GCF_032444005.1 of Ranitomeya imitator. Taxonomy (NCBI): domain Eukaryota; kingdom Metazoa; phylum Chordata; class Amphibia; order Anura; family Dendrobatidae; genus Ranitomeya; species Ranitomeya imitator. The sequence continues at coordinate 460,537,434 of NC_091282.1, read as the reverse complement.
CCTGGAAATGCTCTCGTTCAGGCTGGTGGAGACTGACAGCTTCTGTGACTTGATGGCATTGGCAGTCCCACAGTACAAGGTGCCCAGCCGCTTTTACTTCAGCAGGCAGGCTGTCCCTGCCCTGCACAGGCATGTTGAGGCAAACATAAAACATGCGCTACTGAACGCCGTCAGTAGCAAGGTCCACCTCACCACCGATGCGTGGACCAGTCAGCATGGACAGGGGCGATATGTTTCCCTCACTGCCCATTGGGTTAATGTTGTTGAGCCAGGTACAGATCGTGCGAGTGGCGCAGGACGTGTCCTGCCCACTCCAAGGATTGCAGGAATCCAGTCTGTACGCATCGACTCCTCCTCTTACACCAGTTCCTCAGATTCCTCTCTGCAGGATCCGTCACAGTCCACCTCCACATGGACCCGTGAACGTTTACCTATGACCGACATGAGCACAGCCGTGGCCAAACGTCAGCAGGCCGTCTTGAAACTAGTTTCATTGGGGCATCGAAGCCACACAGCGCAGGAGCTCTGGAATGCCATCAAGCAGGAGAGCGATGTGTGGTTACTGCCAGCGAATCTCCAGCCAGGCATGGTAGTGTGTGACAATGGCCGAAATCTGGTGGCAGCTTTGGCCCTTGGCAACCTCACTCACATCCCATGTCTGGCACATGTGCTCAATTTGGTTGTGCAGAGTTTTCTGAGGGACTATCCGGATCTTGATGCCCTGCTGCACAAGGTCCGCCTAGAGTGTGCTCACTTGCGGCGTTCCAGCTTGGCCAGATCCCGCATTGCTGCTCTGCAGCACCGATTCCGCCTTCCGGAACACCGCATCATATGTGACCTACCTACCCGGTGGAATTCCACGTTACATATGTTGGAGCGGTTGTGTGAGCAGCAGCAAGCAGTTATGGAGTACCAGCTGCATCAGGCGCAAAGAAGTCGCAGTCAGCGCCGATCAGACTTCACAACCACAGAGTGGGCCACTATGAAGGACGTCTGCCAGGTTTTGCGTCCTTTTGATTATTCCACGCGGATGGCAAGTGCAGATGATGCACTAGTCAGCATGACTGTCCCCCTTATCTGCCTGCTTCAGCAAACTTTGCAAGGGTTAAGGGATGATGTTGTGGAAGAGGTGGAGGATGAGGAGTCACCTTTTCCATCAGCTTCTGGAGAGTCAGCGCCACGTGGTTCCTCACAAAGGGGTACGCAGGGGCCAATTTGTGAGGAGGATGAGGAGGAGTCAATGGAGGAGGAAGAGCTCCGTCCAGAGGAGGGAGCGACACAATTGTCCAGTGGTCAGTGTGTACAGCGAGGGTGGGGTGATGACGAGCGGGCAGAGATCATGTCTCAAGCAGGGGACAGCGTTTCTGGGCCAGTTGGCACTCTGCAGCACATGGTGGATTTCATGCTGCAGTGCCTGAGAAACGACCGCCGCATCGACCACATTCTCAACATGCCTGATTATTGGGTGTTCACCCTCCTCGATCCTCGCTACCGGGACAACGTCCAAAACCTCATCCCTGCGTTGACCCGGGAGCGTAAATTGCGGGAGTACCACGACACACTGGTGAATTCCATCATCTTCTCCTGTCCAACTGAGAGGAGTGCTGCTAGTGCTTTACAAAGCAGTTCAGTGCGTCGAGGCAGTGGGGGAGGCTCTGCCCAAAGAGGGAGCAGAAGCAGTGCCTCTGCCCAAGGCAAGCCCAGTATGGCACAACTCTGGCACAATTTTGTGTGCCCGCCCCAAATGTCTACACCATCACCGGCGGCTCCAGTCAGCAGGAGGCAACGGTTCCGTCAGATGGTGACAGACTACATGGCTTGCCCTCTTACTGTACTCCCAGACGGCTCTTCCCCGTTCAAGTTTTGGGTCTCTAAGCTGGATACATGGCCAGAGCTAAGCCAGTATGCATTGGAGGTGCTGGCTTGCCCTGCGGCTAGTGTCTTATCGGAACGTGTCTTTAGTGCCGCAGGTGGTGTACTAACAGACCGTCGCATGCGACTATCCTCCGATAACGTTGACCGGCTTACTTTCCTGAAAATGAACCAGGCCTGGATCTCGCAGGAATTTGCCACTCCTCTGCCTGATTAAGTAATTGGGTGTCATCCAGGTCTCCTGCTGTGTTCATCTTTCTACCACCTGAACTGCTATTCCTGGGCTCCAACACCGCCAGTTGCGGCTCAGAAGTGCAGGCTGTACAGTAAAAACATACGACCCAGTGTTATTGGGTTTCAGTAACGTCAGCTGATCCCCAGCTGTGTAGCCGGCAATGTGTCCTGCGACCGCCACGCTGGCACAACAACCTAAATGTAAGGGAACCTGCCCCCCCCCCCCGTCGTTTGTTACTGAAAGAGCCATCTTGTGCAGCAGTAATGCTGCACAAGGAAAAGGTAGCTCTTTTTTTTTAGCTCCTTGCACACGCAGAACTTAACACTTATAAAATGTGTTCACTGATACCGTTATACTGTCCCGGAGCTGGGACTTTCCTTCGCAATGTGACGCAGCACAGCCGTCATTCCTACCCCCTTGGTGCCATGCGCTGCCTCCTCAGCGTTGTTTTAAGCTGTCACGGAGCCTGCGCTGTTCTGTTATCCCTTGGGCATGCCCTATTTGCGCTGCCTGTCTTCTGACATAATTTGGTGTCAGGCTGGCTGCGCCTGTGCGGCCGCGCTGCCCAAGATCCCGCCTCGCTGTGTCTTCTGATTGAGTCACACTGCGGGCCTGGGATCCATGGGCATGCACAGTGCATATCTTCCCCTCGGGCTCTCGCTCATTTCCCTCCGCCTTCTTTAGACTGTGCGCCGTCAGCTGATCCCTAATAGCATGCCACGGCCGTGACACCGCACAGTCTGAAGAAGAGGGAAGGAGGGGAGTGAGAGTCGAGGATATGCACTGTGCATGTCCATGGTTCCAAGGCCCGCAGTGGGATTACGTTGGACGAGACTGCGAGGTGGGATCTGGAGCAGCGTGGAGGCACAGGCAGTGACAGCCTGACACCAAATTATGTCAGAAGACAGGCAGCGCTAATTGGGCATGGCCAAGGGCTAACAGAACAGCGCAGGCTCCGTGACAGCTTAAAACAATGCTGAGGAGGCAGTGCACGGCACCAAGGGGATAGGAATGACAGCTGTGCTGTGTCCCATTACGAAGGAAATTCGCACCTCCGGGACGGTTTAACGGTATAAGGGGACACATTTTTAGTGTTTACTTCGGTGTTTGCAAGGAGCATAATTAAAAGAACCACCATTTCCTTTTGCATCGTTAGTGCTGCACAAGATGGCTTTTTCAGCTACAAACGTCTTGGGGGGGGGGGGGTTAAAGGTTCCCTTTCAACTTGCTCCAATCAGGCTTCGGCCTACACTCTGTTCCTCTGCTCCTCCTGCTGTCCCTGGGCTCTAACACCGCCAGTTGGTGCCTGGAAGTGCTGTGTGCACAGTCAACAGTCGCTCCTCTGTTATTGGGGATCAGTAATGTCAGCTGATCCCCAGCTGTGTGTGCGGCAATACCTCCAATCTGCTCCTCCTGCTGTCCCTGGGCTCTAACACCGCCAGTTGGTGCCTGGAAGTGCTGTGTGCACAGTCAACAGTCGCTCCTCTGTTATTGGGGTTCAGTAACGTCAGCTGATCCCCAGCTGTGTGTGCGGCAATACCTCCAATCTGCTCCTCCTGCTGTCCCTGGGCTCTAACACCGCCAGTTGGTGCCTGGAAGTGCTGTGTGCACAGTCAACAGTCGCTCCTCTGTTATTGGGGTTCAGTAACGTCAGCTGATCCCCAGCTGTGTGTGCAGCAATACCTCCAATCTGCTCCTCCTGCTGTCCCTGGGCTCTAACACCGCCAGTTGGTGCCTGGAAGTGCTGTGTGCACAGTCAACAGTCGCTCCTCTGTTATTGGGGTTCAGTAACGTCAGCTGATCCCCAGCTGTGTGTGCGGCAATACCTCCAATCTGCTCCTCCTGCTGTCCCTGGGCTCTAACACCGCCAGTTGGTGCCTGGAAGTGCTGTGTGCACAGTCAACAGTCGCTCCTCTGTTATTGGGGTTCAGTAACGTCAGCTGATCCCCAGCTGTGTGTGCGGCAATACCTCCAATCTGCTCCTCCTGCTGTCCCTGGGCTCTAACACCGCCAGTTGGTGCCTGGAAGTGCTGTGTGCACAGTCAACAGTCGCTCCTCTGTTATTGGGGTTCAGTAATGTCAGCTGATCCCCAGCTGTGTGTCCGGCAACGTGTCATGCGACCGCCACGCTGGCACAACTAAAATGTAAGGGGACCTGTCCCCCCCCCTAGGCGTTTGTTACTGAAAGAGCCACCATGTGCAGCACTAATACTGCACAAGGGAAAGGTCGCTCTTGAAATTATGCTCCTTGCAAACGCTGAACTACACACTCATGTAATGTGTCCCCTCACACCGTCCAACCGTCCCGGATGTGGGATTTTCCTTTGTAATGTGACGCAGCACAGCCGTCATTGCTACCCCATTGGCACCGTGCGCTGCCTCCTTAGCGTTGTTTGATTCCGTCATGGACCCTGCGCTGTTATGTTATCCCTTGGCCATGCACAGTTTGCGCTGCCCGTCCTCTGACATCATTTGTTGTCGTCCTGGCTGCGCCTGTGCGTCCACGCTGCCCAAAATCACACCTCGCAGTGTCGTCTAATGTGATCCCACAGTGGGCCTGGTATCCATGGCCATGCGCAGTGCATATACTAGCCTCTCACTCCCCTTCTTCACGCTTCTTCAGACTAGGCGGTGTCAGCTGATCCCTAATAGCATGCCACGGCCGTGACGCCGCACAGTCTGAAGAAGCAGGAAGGAGGTGAGTGAGAGGCGATGATATGCACTGCGCATGCCCATGGATCCCTGGCCCGCAGTGGGACTACATTAGATGACACTGCAAGGTTGGATCTCGGGCAGCTTGGACGCACAGGCACTGCCAGCCTGACACCTACATGATGTCAGAAGACGGGCACCGCTAACTTTGCATGGCCAAGGGATAACATTACAGCGCGGGCTCCGTGACAGAAACAAACAACGTTGAGGAGGTGGCGCCCGGCACCAAGGGGGTTGGAATGACGGCTGTGCTGTGTCACATTACAAAGGAAAGTCCCACTTCCGGGATGGTTTGACGGTGTGAGGGGACACATTATATGAGTGTGTACTTCAGCGTTTGCAAGGAGCATAATTTTCGGAGCCACCATTTTCCATGTGCAGTATTACTGCTGTACAAGATGGCTCTTTCAGCAACAAATGCATGGGGGGGGGGTTAAAGGTTCCCTTTCAACTTGCTCCACTGCAGGCTTCGGCCGACACTCTGCTCCTCTTTGATTCCCTGGGTTTCAACACTGTCAGTTGCCACCTGGAAGTGTTGTCTACACAGAAAAAACACTAGCTGATGTGTCAGTGGGGTTCAGCACCGCCAGCTGTTCCCCTGCTGTGTAGTCGGCAACGTGTCCAGCACAAGCCACGCTGGCACAACAGAACAAAAGCTGCCACCAGTGCAGGCTTCGGCCTACACTCTGCTCCTCTCCTCCTCCTGCTGACCCTGGGCTCAAACACCGCTAGTTTTTGCCCGGAAGTGCCAGCTGCACAGAGAAAAACACCAGCCAATGTGTTAGTGGGGTTCAGCACCGCCAGCTGTTCCCCTGCTGTGTAGCCGGCAACGTGACCTGCAAACGCCACGCAGGCACATGAACTGAAATTAAAGGGAACCTGGCCCCACCCCCCCAGGTGTTTCTATGTATAACAGCCACCTAGTACAGCAGTACTGCTGAATTTGTACAAGGTGGCTGACTTTTTCTCCTTGCCCACGTGGAACTCAACACGTACAAAATGTGTCTCATTGAGACCATTCCACTGTCCCTGAGGTGTGACTTTCCTTTCTAATGATACGCAGCACCCCCCTTGGTAGCGTTTCCCGTCTTTTGTCATCATGGTTAGCTGGCTGCGCCTGTGCATCCGCCCTGCTAGAAACAACGCCCCTCGTTGTCATATTTATTTTGTCAGCGAGGGTGTGGTTTATGGGCACGAGCAGTGCATATGTTCGCCTGTCTTAACTCATCTCCTTCCGCCTTCTTCAGACTGTGCGGCCTCCTGGCCGTGGTAGGCGATAAGGGATCAGCTGAGGCCGCCCAGTCTGAAGCAGGTGTAAGGACATGTGTGAGCGGCAAACCTAATTACTGCACAAGGCCACGAATCCCAGCCACGCAGTGTGATTTTTTGAAAACACACTGTGGGTCTGGGATTCATGTCCATCGCTAACCGCAACGGCCGACATGAAATGAGGTCAGAAGACAGGAAGCGCTCACAGCGCATGGCCAAGAGATCACAATAGCGCAGACTCCTGTACAGCAAATAACAACGCTCAGGAATCTGCGCCCAGTACCTAGGTGCAAATTTTGACACCTGTGCTGCGTCTCCTTAAAAAGACAAGTCACGCCTCCACAACTGTTTGACAGTATAATGGGCTAAATAGTGTACGTGTTTTATTCAGCGTGTGCAAGGAGCAAACTAAATAGAGCAACCTTTTACTTGTGCAGCATTAATGCTGCACAAGGTGTGGCTCTTGTACCTTGCAACACCTGAGGGGGGGTTAAAGGTAACCTTTGAAATTGGTTCAACTAGGCTTCGGCCTACACTCTGCTCCTCTCCTCCTCCTGCTGACCCTGGGCTCTAACACCGCCAGTTTTTGCCCGGACATGCGATCTGCACAGAGAAAAACACCAGTCAATGTGTCAGTGGGGTTCAGCAACGCCAGCTGTTCCCCTGCTGTGTAGCTTGCATCGTGTCCAGCACAAGCCACGCTGGCACAACCGACCAAAAGCTGCCACCAGTGCAGGCTTCGGCCTACACATTGCTCCTCTCCTCCTCCTGCTGACCCTGGGCTCTAACACCGCCAGTTTTTGCCCGGACATGCGAGCTGCACAGAGAAAAACACCAGTCAATGTGTCAGTGGGGTTCAGCAACGCCAGCTGTTCCCCTGCTGTGTAGCTTGCATCGTGTCCAGCACAAGCCACGCTGGCACAACCGACCAAAAGCTGCCACCAGTGCAGGCTTCGGCCTACACATTGCTCCTCTCCTCCTCCTGCTGACCCTGGGCTCTAACACCGCCAGTTTTTGCCCGGACATGCGAGCTGCACAGAGAAAAACACCAGTCAATGTGTCAGTGGGGTTCAGCAACGCCAGCTGTTCCCCTGCTTTGTAGCTTGCATCGTGTCCAGCACAAGCCACGCTGGCACAACCGACCAAAAGCTGCCACCAGTGCAGGTTTCGGCCTACACATTTCTCCTCTCCTCCTCCTGCTGACCCTGGGCTCTAACACCGCCAGTTTTTGCCCGGACATGCGAGCTGCACAGAGAAAAACACCAGTCAATGTGTCAGTGGGGTTCAGCAACGCCAACTGTTCCCCTGCTGTGTAGCTTGCAACGTGACCTGCAAACGCCACGCAGGCACATGAACTGAAATTGAAGGGAGCCTGCCCCCCACCCCCAGGTGTTTCTATGTATAACAGCCACCTTGTACAGCAGTACTGCTGCATTTGTACAAGGTGGCTGACTTTTTCTCCTTGCCCACGTGGAACTCAACACGTACAAAATGTGTCTCATTGAGACCATTCCACTGTCCCTGAGGTGTGACTTTCCTTTCTAATGATACGCAGCACCACCCTTGTTAGCGCTGCCTGTCTTTTGACATCATTGGTTAGCTGGCTGCGCCTGTGCGTCTGCCCTGCTCGAAACAACGCCCCTCGGTGTCTTATTTTTTTGGACAGCGAGGGTGTGATTGATGGGCATGTGCAGTGCATATGTTTGCCTGTGTTCACTCATCTCCTTCCGCCTTCTTCAGACTGGGTGTCCTCGTGGCCGCGGCAGGCGATAAGGGATCAGATGAGGCCGCCCAGTCTGAAGCTGGTGTAAGGACATGTGTGAGTGTCAAATATATTTACTGCACAAGGCCACGAATCCCAGCCACGCAGTGTGATTTTTTGAAAACACACTGTGGGTCTGGGATTCATGTCCATCGCTAACCGCAACGGCCGACATGAAATGAGGTCAGAAGACAGGAAGCGCTCACAGCGCATGACCAAGGGATCACAATAGCGCAGACTCCTGTACAGCAAATAACAACGCTCAGGAATCTGCGCCCAGCAGCTAGGTGTAAATTTGTACACCTGTGCTGCATCTCCTTAAAAAGACAAGTCACGCCTCCACTACTGTTTGACAGTATAGTGGGCTAAATAGTGTACGTGTTTTATTCAGCGTGTGCAAGGAGCAAATTAAATAGAGCAACCTTTTACTTGTGCAGCATTAATGCTGCACAAGGTGTGGCTCTTGTACCTTGCAACACCTGAGGGGGGGTTAAAGGTAACCTTTGAAATTGGTTCAACTAGGCTTCGGCCTACACTCTGCTCCTCTCCTGCTGACCCTGGGCTCAAACACCGCTAGTTTTTGCCCGGAACTGCTAGCTGCACAGAGAAAAACACCAGTCAATGTGTTAGTGGGGTTCAGCACCGCCAGCTGTTCCCCTGCTGTGTAGTCGGCATCGTGTCCAGCACAAGCCACGCTGGCACAACTGACCAAAAGCTGCCACCAGTGCAGGCTTCGGCCTACACTCTGCTCCTCTCCTCCTCCTGCTGACCCTGGGCTCAAACACCTCCAGTTTCTGCCCGGAAGTGCTAGCTGCACAGAGAAAAACACCAGCCAATGTGTTAGTGGGGTTCAGCACCGCCAGCTGTTCCCCTGCTGTGTAGCTTGCAACGTGACCTGCAAACGCCACGCAGGCACATGAACTGAAATTAAAGGGAACCTGGCCCCACCCCCCCAGGTGTTTCTATGTATAACAGCCACCTTGTACAGCAGTACTGCTGCATTTGTACAAGGTGGCTGACTTTTTCTCCTTGCCCACGTGGAACTCAACACGTACAAAATGTGTCTCATTAGAGACCATTCCACTGTCCCTGAGGTGTGACTTTCCTTTCTAATGACACGCAGCACCCCCATTGTTAGCGCTGCCCGTCTTCTGACATCATTGGTTGGCTGGCTGTGCCTGTGCGTTCGCCCTGCCCGACACAACGCCCCTCGTTGTCTCATATATTTTGACTGCGAGGGTGTGATTGATGGGCACGAGCAGTGCATATGTTCCCCTGTCTTCACTCCCCTCCTTCCGCCTTCTTCTGACTGTGCGGCCTCATGGCCGCGGCATGCGATAAGGGATCAGCTGAGGCCGCCCAGTCTGAAGCAGGTGTAAGGACATGTGTGAGCGGCGAACATATTTACTGCACAAGGCCACAAATCCCAGCACCGCAGTGTGACTTTAGGAAAAGGCACTGTGGGTCTGGGATTTATGGCCATCGTTAACCGCACCGGCCAACATGAAATGAGGTCATGAGACGGCCTGCACTAACAGGGTATTGCCAAGGGATAACACAAGAGCGCAGTTTCCTGTACTGCAAATAACAACGGTAAGGAATCTGCGCCCAGCACCTAGGTGTAAATTTGTACACCTGTGCTGCGTCTCCTTAAAAAGACAAGTCACGCCTCCACTACTGTTTGACAGTATAATGGGCTAAATAGTGTACGTGTTTTATTCAGCGTGTGCAAGGAGCAAAATTAAGAGAGCAACCTTTGACTTGTGCATCATTAATGCAGTTCAAGGTGTGGCTCTTGTACCTTGCAACACCTGAGGGGGGGTTAAAGGTTACCTTTGAAATTGGTTCAACTAGGCTTCGGCCTACACTCTGCTCCTCTCCTCCTCCTGCTGACCCTGGGCTATAACACCGCCAGTTGTAGCCTGGAAGTGCTAGCTGCACAGAGAAAAACACCAGCCAATGTGTTAGTGGGGTTCAGCCCCGCCAGCTGTTCCCCTGCTGTGTAGCCGGCATCGTGTCCAGCACAAGCCACGCTGGCACAACCGACCAAAAGCTGCCACCAGTGCAGGCTTCGGCCTACACTCTGCTCCTCTCCTCCTCCTGCTGACCCTGGGCTCAAACACCGCCAGTTTCTGCCCGGACATGCTAGCTGCACAGAGAAAAACACCCACCATTGTGTCAGTGGGGTTCAGCACCACCAGCTGTTCCCCCGCTGTGTAGCCGGCATCGTGTCCAGCACAAGCCACGCTGGCACAACTGACCAAAAGCTGCCACCAGTGCAGGCTTCGGCCTACACTCTGCTCCTCTCCTCCTCCTGCTGACCCTGGGCTCAAACACCTCCAGTTTCTGCCCGGAAGTGCTAGCTGCACAGAGAAAAACACCAGCCAATGTGTTAGTGGGGTTCAGCACCGCCAGCTGTTCCCCTGCTGTGTAGCCGGCAACGTGACCTGCAAACGCCACGCAGGCACATGAACTGAAATTAAAGGGAACCTGGCCCCCCCCCCCCCAGGTGTTTCTATGTATAACAGCCACCTTGTACAGCAGTACTGCTGCATTTGTACAAGGTGGCTGACTTTTTCTCCTTGCCCACGTGGAACTCAACACGTACAAAATGTGTCTCATTAGAGACCATTCCACTGTCCCTGAGGTGTGACTATCCTTTCTAATGACACGCAGCACCCCCCTTGGTAGCGCTGCCCGTCTTCTGACATCATTGGTTGGCTTGTTGCGCCTGTGCGTCCGCCCTGCCTGAAACAATGCTCCTCGTTGTCTTACTTATTTTGACTGCGAGGGTGTGATTGATGGGCACGAGCAGTGCATATCTTCGCCTGTCTTAACTCATCTCCTTCCGCCTTCTTCAGACTGTGCAGCCTCATGGCCGCGGCATGCGAGAAGGGATCAGCAGAGGCCGCCCAGTCTGAAGCAGGTGTAAGGACGTGTGTGAGCGGCCAAAATATTTACTGCTCAAGGCCACGAATCCCAGCACCGCAGTGTGACTTTAGGAAAAGGCACTGTGGGTCTGGGATTTATGGCCATCGTTAACCGCACCGGCCAACATGAAATGAGGTCATGAGACGGCCTGCACTAACAGGGTATTGCCAAGGGATAACACAAGAGCGCAGTTTCCTGTACTGCAAATAACAACGGTAAGGAATCTGCGCCCAGCACCTAGGTGTAAATTTGTACACCTGTGCTGCGTCTCCTTAAAAAGACAAGTCACGCCTCCACTACTGTTTGACAGTATAATGGGCTAAATAGTGTACGTGTTTTATTCAGCGTGTGCAAGGAGCAAAATTAAGAGAGCAACCTTTGACTTGTGCATCATTAATGCAGTTCAAGGTGTGGCTCTTGTACCTTGCAACACCTGAGGTGGGGTTAAAGGTTACCTTTGAAATTGGTTCAACTAGGCTTCGGCCTACACTCTGCTCCTCTCCTCCTCCTGCTGACCCTGGGCTATAACACCACCAGTTGTAGCCTGGAAGTGCTAGCTGCACAGAGAAAAACACCAGCCAATGTGTTAGTGGGGTTCAGCACCGCCAGCTGTTCCCCTGCTGTGTAGCCGGCATCGTGTCCAGCACAAGCCACGCTGGCACAACCGACCAAAAGCTGCCACCAGTGCAGGCTTCGGCCTACACTCTGCTCCTCTCCTCCTCCTGCTGACCCTGGGCTCAAACACCGCCAGTTTCTGCCCGGACATAGTAACATAGTAACATAGTTAGTAAGGCCGAAAAAAGACATTTGTCCATCCAGTTCAGCCTATATTCCATTATAATAAATACCCAGATCTACGTCCTTCTACAGAACCTAATAATTGTATGATACAATATTGTTCTGCTCCAGGAAGACATCCAGGCCTCTCTTGAACCCCTCGACTGAGTTCGCCATCACCACCTCCTCAGGCAAGCAATTCCAGATTCTCACTGCCCTAACAGTAAAGAATCCTCTTCTATGTTGGTGGAAAAACCTTCTCTCCTCCAGACGCAAAGAATGCCCCCTTGTGCCCGTCACCTTCCTTGGTATAAACAGATCCTCAGCGAGATATTTGTATTGTCCCCTTATATACTTATACATGGTTATTAGATCGCCCCTCAGTCGTCTTTTTTCTAGACTAAATAATCCTAATTTCGCTAATCTATCTGGGTATTGTAGTTCTCCCATCCCCTTTATTAATTTTGTTGCCCTCCTTTGTACTCTCTCTAGTTCCATTATATCCTTCCTGAGCACCGGTGCCCAAAACTGGACACAGTACTCCATGTGCGGTCTAACTAGGGATTTGTACAGAGGCAGTATAATGCTCTCATCATGTGTATCCAGACCTCTTTTAATGCACCCCATGATCCTGTTTGCCTTGGCAGCTGCTGCCTGGCACTGGCTGCTCCAGGTAAGTTTATCATTAACTAGGATCCCCAAGTCCTTCTCCCTGTCAGATTTACCCAGTGGTTTCCCGTTCAGTGTGTAATGGTGATATTGATTCCCTCTTCCCATGTGTATAACCTTACATTTATCATTGTTAAACCTCATCTGCCACCTTTCAGCCCAAGTTTCCAACTTATCCAGATCCATCTGTAGCAGAATACTATCTTCTCTTGTATTAACTGCTTTACATAGTTTTGTATCATCTGCAAATATCGATATTTTACTGTGTAAACCTTCTACCAGATCATTAATGAATATGTTGAAGAGAACAGGTCCCAATACTGACCCCTGCGGTACCCCACTGGTCACAGCGACCCAGTTAGAGACTATACCATTTATAACCACCCTCTGCTTTCTATCACTAAGCCAGTTACTAACCCATTTACACACATTTTCCCCCAGACCAAGCATTCTCATTTTGTGTACCAACCTCTTGTGCGGCACGGTATCAAACGCTTTGGAAAAATCGAGATATACCACGTCCAATGACTCACCGTGGTCCAGCCTATAGCTTACCTCTTCATAAAAACTGATTAGATTGGTTTGACAGGAGCGATTTCTCATAAACCCATGCTGATATGGAGTTAAACAGTTATTCTCATTGAGATAATCCAGAATAACATCCCTCAGAAACCCTTCAAATATTTTACCAACAATAGAGGTTAGACTTACTGGCCTATAATTTCCAGGTTCACTTTTAGAGCCCTTTTTGAATATTGGCACCACATTTGCTATGCGCCAGTCCTGCGGAACAGACCCTGTCGCTATAGAGTCCCTAAAAATAAGAAATAATGGTTTATCTATTACATTACTTAGTTCTCTTAGTACTCGTGGGTGTATGCCATCCGGACCCGGAGATTTATCTATTTTAATCTTATTTAGCCGGTTTCGCACCTCTTCTTGGGTTAGATTGGTGACCCTTAACCCCTTCAAGACCCAGCCTATTTTGACCTTAAAGACCTTGCCGTTTTTTGCAATTCTGACCAGTGTCCCTTTATGAGGTAATAACTCAGGAACGCTTCAACGGATCCTAGCGGTTCTGAGATTGTTTTTTCGTGACATATTGGGCTTCATGTTAGTGGTAAATTTAGGTCAATAAATTCTGCATTTATTTGTGATAAACACGGAAATTTGGCGAAAATTTTGAAAATTTCGCAATTTTCACATTTTGAATTTTTATTCTGTTAAACCAGAGAGATATGTGACACAAAATAGTTAATAAATAACATTTCCCACATGTTTACTTTACATCAGCACAATTTTGGAAACAAAATTTTTTTTTGTTAGGAAGTTATAAGGGTTAAAATTCGACCAGCGATTTGTCATTTTTACAACGAAATTTACAAAACCATTTTTTTAGGGACCACCTCACATTTGAAGTCAGTTTGAGGGGTCTATATGGCTGAAAATACCCAAAAGTGACACCATTCTAAAAACTGCACCCCTCAAGGTACTCAAAACCACATTCCAGAAGTTTATTAACCCTTCAGGTGCTTCACAGAAGCAGAAGCAACATGGAAGGAAAAAATGAACATTTAACTTTTTAGTCACAAAAATTATCTTTTAGCAACAATTTTTTTATTTTCCCAATGGTAAAAGGAGAAACTGAACGACGAAAGTTGTTGTCCAATTTGTCCTGAGTACGCTGATACCTCATATGTGGGGGTAAACCACTGTTTTGGCGCACGGCAGGGCTTGGAAGGGAAGGAGCGCCATTTGACTTTTTGAATCAAAAATTGGCTCCACTCTTTAGCGGACACCATGTCACGTTTGGAGAGCCCCCGTGTGCCTAAAAATTGGAGCTCCCCCACAAGTGACCCCATTTTGGAAACTAGACGCCCCAAGGAACTTATCTAGATGCATAGTGAGCACTTTGAACCCCCAGGTGCTTCACAAATTGATCCGTAAAAATGAAAAAGTACTTTTTTTTCGCAAAAAAATTCTTTTAGCCTCAATTTTTTCATTTTCACATGGGCAACAGGATAAAATGGATCCTAAAATGTGTTGGGCAATTTCTCCTGAGTACACCAATACCTCACATGTGGAGGTAAACCACTGTTTGGGCACATGGTAAGGCTCGGAAGGGAAGGAGCGCCATTTGACTTTTTGAATGAAAAATTATTTCCATCGTTAGCGGACACCATGTCGCGTTTGGATAGCTCCTGTGTGCCTAAACATTGGCGCTCCCCCACAAGTGACCCCATTTTGGAAACTAGACCCCCCAAGGAACTAATTTGGATGCCTAGTGAGCACTTTAAACCCTCAGGTGCTTCACAAATTGATCTGTAAAAATGAAAAAGTAATTTTTTTTCACAAAAAAATTCTTTTCGCCTCAATTTTTTCATTTTCACATGGGCAGTAGGATAAAATGGATCATAAAATTTGTTGGGCAATTTCTCCCGAGTACGCCGATACCTCATATGTGGGGGTAAACCACTGTTTGGGCACTCGGCAGGGCTCGGAAGAGAAGGCGCGCCATTTGACTTTTTGAATGGAAAATTAGCTCCAATTGTTAGCGGACACCATGTCGCGTTTGGAGAGCCCCTGTGTGCCTAAACATTGGAGCTCCCCCACAAGTGACCCCATTTTGGAAACTAGACCCCCCAAGGAACTTATCTAGATGCATATTGAGCACTTTAAACCCCCAGGTGCTTCACAGAAGTTTATAACGCAGAGCCATGAAAATAAAAAATAATTTTTCTTTCCTCAAAAATGATTTTTTAGCCTGGAATTTCCTATTTTGCCAAGGATAATAGGAGAAATTGGACCCCAAATATTGTTGTCCAGTTTGTCCTGAGTACGCTGATACCCCATATGTGGGGGTAAACCACTGTTTGGGCGCACGGCAGGGCTCGGAAGGGATGGCACGCCATTTGGCTTTTTAAATGGAAAATTAGCTCCAATCATTAGCGGACACCATGTCACGTTTGGAGAGCCCCTGTGTGCCTAAACATTGGAGATCCCCCAGAAATGACACCATTTTAGAAACTAGACCCCCAAAGGAACTAATCTAGATGTGTGGTGAGGACTTTGAACCCCCAAGTGCTTCACAGAAGTTTATAACGCAGAGCCATGAAAATAAAAAAAAAAATTATTTTCTCAAAAATGATCTTTTAGCCTGCAATTTTTTATTTTCCCAAGGGTAACAGGAGAAATTTGACCCCAAAAGTTGTTGTCCAGTTTCTCCTGAGTACGCTGATACCCCATATGTGGGGGTAAATCACTGTTTGGGCACATGCCGGGGCTCGGAAGTGAAGTAGTGACGTTTTGAAATGCAGACTTTGATGGAATGCTCTGTGGGCGTCACGTTGCATTTGCAGAGCCCCTGATGTGGCTTAACAGTAGAAACCCCCCACAAGTGACCCCATTTTGGAAACTAGACCCCCAAAGGAACTTATCTAGATGTGTGGTGAGCACTTTGAACCCCCAAGTGCTTCATAGAAGTTTATAATGCAGAGCCGTGAAAATAATAAATACGTTTTCTTTCCTCAAAAATAATTATTTAGCCCAGAATTTTTTAATTTTCCCAAGGGTAACAGGAGAAATTTGACCCCAATATTTGTTGTCCAGTTTCTCCTGAGTATGGTGATACCCCATATGTGGGGGTAAATCACTGTTTGGGCACATGCCGGGGCTCGGAATTGAAGTAGTGACGTTTTGAAATGCAGACTTTGATGGAATGCTCTGCGGGCGTCACGTTGCGTTTGCAGAGCCCCTGATGTGCCTAAACAGTAGAAACCCCCCACAAGTGACCCCATTTTGGAAACTAGACCCTGAAAGGAACTTATCTAGATGTGTGGTGAGCACTTTGAACCCCCAAGTGCTTCATAGAAGTTTATAATGCAGAGCCGTGAAAATAATTAATACGTTTTCTTTCCTCAAAAATAATTATTTAGCCCAGAATTTTTTATTTTCCCAAGGGTTACAGGAGAAATTGGACCCCAAAAGTTGTTGTCCAGTTTCTCCTGAGTACGCTGATACCCCATATGTGGGGGTAAACCACTGTTTGGGCACACGTCGGGGCTCAGAAGGGAAGTAGTGACTTTTGAAATGCAGACTTTGATGGAATGGTCTGCGGGTGTCAAGTTGCGTTTGCAGAGCCCCTGGTGTGCCTAAACAGTAGAAACCCCCCACAAGTGACCCCATTTTAGAAACTAGACCCCCCAAGGAACTTATCTAGATATGTGGTGAGCACTTTGAACCCCCAAGTGCTTCACAGACGTTTACAACGCAGAGCCGTGAAAATAAAAAATCATTTTTCTTTCCTCAAAAATTATGTTTTAGCAAGCATTTTTTTAGATTCACAAGGGTAACAGGAGAAATTGGACCCCAGTAATTGTTGCGCAGTTTGTCCTGAGTATGCTGGTACCCCATATGTGGGGGTAAACCACTGTTTGGGCACACGTCAGGGCTCGGAAGTGAGGGAGCACCATTTGACTTTTTGAATACGAGATTGGCTGGAATCAATGGTGGCGCCATATTGCGTTTGGAGACCCCTGATGTGCCTAAACAGTGGAAACCCCTCAATTCTAACTCCAACACTAACCCCAACACACCCCTAACCCTAATCCCAACTGTAGCCATAACCCTAATCACAACCCTAACCCCAACACACCCCTAACCACAACACTAACCCCAACACACCCCTAACCCTAACCACAACCCTAATTCCAACCCTAACCCTAAGGCTATGTGCCCACGTTGCGGATTCGTGTGAGATATTTCCGCACCATTTTTGAAAAATCTGCGGGTAAAAGGCACTGCGTTTTACCTGCGGATTTTCCGCGGATTTCCAGTGTTTTTTGTGCGGATTTCACCTGCGGATTCCTATTGAGGAACAGGTGTAAAACGCTGCGGAATCCGCACAAAGAATTGACATGCTGCGGAAAATACAACGCAGCGTTTCCGCACGGTATTTTCCGCACCATGGGCACAGCGGATTTGGTTTTCCATATGTTTACATGGTACTGTAAACCTGATGGAACACTGCTGCGAATCCGCAGCCAAATCCGCACCGTGTGCACATGGCCTAATTCTAAAGGTATGTGCACACGCTGCGGAAAACGCTGCGGATCCGCAGCAGTTTCCCATGAGTGTACATTTCAATGTAAACCTATGGGAAACAAAAATCGCTGTGCACATGCTGCGGAAAAACTGCACGGAAACGCAGCGGTTTACATTCCGCAGCATGTCACTTCTTTGTGCGGATTCAGCAGCGGTTTTACAACTGCTCCAATAGAAAATCGCAATTGTAAAACCGCAGTGAAATGCGCAGAAAAAAACGCGGTAAATCCGCCATAAATCCGCAGCGGTTTAGCACTGCGGATTTATCAAATCCGCAGCGGAAAAATCCGCAGAGGACCAGAATACGTGTGCACATTCCTAACCCTAACCCTAGCCCTAACCCTACCCCTACCCCTAACCCTACCCCTAACCCTACCCCTAACCCTAGCCCTACCCCTACCCCTACCCCTAACCCTAACCCTACCCCTACCCCTAACCCTACCCCTACCCCTACCCCTAACCCTAACCCTATTCTAACATTAGTGGAAAAAAAAAATTTCTTTATTTTTTTTAGTGTCCCTACCTATGGGGGTGACAAAGGGGGGGGGTCATTTATTATTTTTTTTATTTTGATCACTGTGATAGATTATATCTCAGTGATCAAAATGCACTTTGGAACGAATCTGCCGGCCGGCAGATTCGGCGGGCGCACTGCGCATGCGCCCGCCATTTTGGAAGATGGCGGCGCCCGGGAGAAGACGGACGGGACCACGGCTGGATCGGTAAGTATGATAGGGTGGGGGGGGAACACGGGGGGGGGGGATCGGAGCACGGGGGGGGGAATCGGAGCGCGGGAGGGGTGGAACGGAGCGCGGGGGGCGTGGAACGGAGCACGGGGGGGCTGGAACGGAGCACGGGGGGGTGGAACGGAGCACGGGGGGGGGTGGATCGGAGTGCAGGGGGGGTGATTGGAGCACGGGGGGGTGATTGGAGCACGGGGGGAGCGGACACGAGCACGGGGGGGAGCGGAGCACAGGACGGAGGGGAGCCGGAGCAGTGTACCGGCCAGATCGGAGGGCTGGGGGGGCGATCGGTGGGGTGGGGTGGGGGCACACTAGTATTTCCAGCCATGGCCGATGATATTTCAGCATCGGCCATGGCTGGATTGTAATATTTCACCCGTTATAATGGGTGAAATATTACAAATCGCTCTGATTGGCAGTTTCACTTTCAACAGCCAATCAGAGCGATCGTAGCCACGAGGGGGTGAAGCCACCCCCCCTGGGCTAAACTACCACTCCCCCTGTCCCTGCAGATCGGGTGAAATGGGAGTTAACCCTTTCACCCGATCTGCAGGGACGCGATCTTTCCATGACGCCGCATAGGCGTCATGGGTCGGAATGGCACCGACTTTCATGACGCCTACGTGGCGTCATGGGTCGGGAAGGGGTTAATATAGGGTTTTCATTGTTTCTTGGGATTTCACCTAGCATTTCATTTTCCACCGTGAATACCGTGGAGAAGAAGGTGTTTAATATGTTAGCTTTTTCCTCGTCATCTACAACCATTCTTTCCTCACTATTTTTTAAGGGGCCTACATTTTCAGTTTTTATTCTTTTACTATTGATATAGTTGAAGAACAGTTTGGGATTAGTTTTACTCTCCTTAGCAATGTGCTTCTCTGTTTCCTTTTTGGCAGCTTTAATTAGTTTTTTAGATAAAGTATTTTTCTCCCTATAGTTTTTTAGAGCTTCAATGGTGCCATCCTGCTTTAGTAGTGCAAATGCTTTCTTTTTACTGTTAATTGCCTGTCTTACTTCTTTGTTTAGCCACATTGGGTTTTTCCTATTTCTAGTCCTTTTATTCCCACAAGGTATAAACCGCTTACACTGCCTATTTAGGATGTTCTTAAACATTTCCCATTTATTATCTGTATTCTCATTTCTGAGGATATTGTCCCAGTCTACCAGATTAAGGGCATCTCTAAGCTGTTCAAACTTTGCCTTCCTAAAGTTCAATGTTTTTGTGACTCCCTGACAAGTCCCCCTAGTGAAAGACAGGTGAAACTGCACAATATTGTGGTCGCTATTTCCTAAATGCCCAACCACCTGCAGATTTGTTATTCTGTCAGGTCTATTAGATAGTATTAGGTCTAAAAGTGCTGCTCCTCTGGTTGGATTCTGCACCAATTGTGAAAGATAATTTTTCTTGGTTATTAGCAGAAACCTGTTGCCTTTATGGGTTTCACAGGTTTCTGTTTCCCAGTTAATATCCGGGTAGTTAAAGTCCCCCATAACCAGGACCTCATTATGGGTTGCAGCTTCATCTATCTGCTTTAGAAGTAGACTTTCCATGGTTTCTGTTATATTTGGGGGTTTGTAACAGACCCCAATGAGAATTTTGTTACCATTTTTCCCTCCATGAATTTCAACCCATATGGACTCGACATCCTCATTCCCTTCGCTAATATCCTCCCTTAAAGTGGACTTTAGACAAGACTTTACATAGAGACAAACCCCTCCTCCTCTCCGATTTTTACGATCCTTTCTAAACAGACTGTAACCCTGTAAGTTAACTGCCCAGTCATAGCTTTCATCTAACCATGTCTCGGTTATTCCCACTATGTCAAAGTTACCTGTAGATATTTCTGCTTCTAGTTCTTCCATCTTGTTTGTCAGGCTTCTGGCGTTTGCGAGCATGCAGTTTAGAGGATTTTGTTTTGTTCCAATCTCCTCACTGTGGATTGTTTTAGAAATGTTCTTACCTCCCTTCTGAGTATGTTTTCCTGGGTCGTCTTTGTTCGAGTCTAATGTTTTTCTTCCCGTCCCCTCTTCTTCTAGTTTAACGCCCTCCTGATGAGTGTAGCGAGTCTTCTGGCGAATGTGTGTTTCCCAGGTTTGTTGAGGTGTAGTCCGTCTCTGGCGAGGAGTCCATCGTACAAGTAATTCACACCGTGGTCCAGGAATCCGAATCCTTGTTGTCTGCACCATCGTCTTAGCCAGTTGTTTGCATCAAGGATCCTGTTCCATCTCCTGGTGCCATGCCCGTCTACTGGAAGGATAGAAGAAAAAACTACCTGTGCATCCAGTTCCTTTACTTTCTTCCCCAACTCTTCAAAGTCCTTGCAGATTGTCGGTAGGTCCTTCCTTGCCGTGTCATTGGTGCCAACATGTATCAGAAGAAATGGGTGGACGTCCTTGGAGCTGAAGAGCTTTGGTATCCTATCGGTCACATCCTTGATCATCGCACCTGGAAGGCAGCATACTTCTCTTGCAGTTATGTCCGGTCTGCAGATGGCTGCTTCTGTGCCTCTCAGTAGTGAGTCTCCCACCACCACCACTCTTCGTTGCTTCTTGGCTGTACTTTTTGCTGTCACTTGTTGCTGTGTGCCCTTTTCTTTTTTGCTTGCTGGTATTGCTTCATTCTTGGGTGTGCCATCTTCATCCTCTACAAAGATTTGATATCGGTTCTTCAGTTGTGTGGTTGGTGATTTCTCCATGGTCTTCTTGCTTCTTTTGGTCACATGCTTCCACTCATCTGCTTTTGGAGGTTCTCTGACACTTTTTGCACCTTCTGTGACCAGTAGAGATGCTTCTGTTCTGTCTAGAAAGTCTTCATTCTCTTTGATGAGTTTCAAAGTTGCTATTCTTTCTTCCAGACCCCGCACCTTTTCTTCTAAAAGGGCCACTAGTCTACACTTCTGACAGGTGAAATTGGATTCTTCTTCTGGTCGATCTGTGAACATGTAGCACATGCTGCAGCTCACCATGTAGGTTGTCACATCTGCCATGTTGCTCCTAGATCCTGCTGACTTGCTGTGTGTTTTCCTTCTTGTGTAATCTACTCAGCCAAGCTCTCTTGCAATAATGTCCTACAGGCAAAAATTCGCGCGCCGTAAGGCGCGCGGTTTGGTGATGCTTTCGAAGCAGCTGGTCCCGGCTGTACCCAACGATCTTCTAGCTTAGGGAGACTTCGCTTCTCCCAGAAGGCACCTGGAATATGCAAATTAGCCTCCTGAAGCTTGAATCCCTGGTTTGGTGATGCTTTCGAAGCAGCTGGTCCCGGCTGTACCCAACGATCTTCTAGCTTAGGGAGACTTCGCTTCTCCCAGAAGGCACCTGGAATATGCAAATTAGCCTCCTGAAGCTTGAATCCCTGGTTTGGTGATGCTTTCGAAGCAGCTGGTCCCGGCTGTACCCAACGATCTTCTAGCTTAGGGAGACTTCGCTTCTCCCAGAAGGCACCTGGAATATGCAAATTAGCCTCCTGAAGCTTGAATCCCTGGTTTGGTGATGCTTTCGAAGCAGCTGGTCCCGGCTGTACCCAACGATCTTCTAGCTTAGGGAGACTTCGCTTCTCCCAGAAGGCACCTGGAATATGCAAATTAGCCTCCTGAAGCTTGAATCCCTGGTTTGGTGATGCTTTCGAAGCAGCTGGTCCCGGCTGTACCCAACGATCTTCTAGCTTAGGGAGACTTCGCTTCTCCCAGAAGGCACCTGGAATATGCAAATTAGCCTCCTGAAGCTTGAATCCCTGGTTTGGTGATGCTTTCGAAGCAGCTGGTCCCGGCTGTACCCAACGATCTTCTAGCTTAGGGAGACTTCGCTTCTCCCAGAAGGCACCTGGAATATGCAAATTAGCCTCCTGAAGCTTGAATCCCTGGTTTGGTGATGCTTTCGAAGCAGCTGGTCCCGGCTGTACCCAACGATCTTCTAGCTTAGGGAGACTTCGCTTCTCCCAGAAGGCACCTGGAATATGCAAATTAGCCTCCTGAAGCTTGAATCCCTGGTTTGGTGATGCTTTCGAAGCAGCTGGTCCCGGCTGTACCCAACGATCTTCTAGCTTAGGGAGACTTCGCTTCTCCCAGAAGGCACCTGGAATATGCAAATTAGCCTCCTGAAGCTTGAATCCCTGGTTTGGTGATGCTTTCGAAGCAGCTGGTCCCGGCTGTACCCAACGATCTTCTAGCTTAGGGAGACTTCGCTTCTCCCAGAAGGCACCTGGAATATGCAAATTAGCCTCCTGAAGCTTGAATCCCTGGTTTGGTGATGCTTTCGAAGCAGCTGGTCCCGGCTGTACCCAACGATCTTCTAGCTTAGGGAGACTTCGCTTCTCCCAGAAGGCACCTGGAATATGCAAATTAGCCTCCTGAAGCTTGAATCCCTGGTTTGGTGATGCTTTCGAAGCAGCTGGTCCCGGCTGTACCCAACGATCTTCTAGCTTAGGGAGACTTCGCTTCTCCCAGAAGGCACCTGGAATATGCAAATTAGCCTCCTGAAGCTTGAATCCCTGGTTTGGTGATGCTTTCGAAGCAGCTGGTCCCGGCTGTACCCAACGATCTTCTAGCTTAGGGAGACTTCGCTTCTCCCAGAAGGCACCTGGAATATGCAAATTAGCCTCCTGAAGCTTGAATCCCTGGTTTGGTGATGCTTTCGAAGCAGCTGGTCCCGGCTGTACCCAACGATCTTCTAGCTTAGGGAGACTTCGCTTCTCCCAGAAGGCACCTGGAATATGCAAATTAGCCTCCTGAAGCTTGAATCCCTGGTTTGGTGATGCTTTCGAAGCAGCTGGTCCCGGCTGTACCCAACGATCTTCTAGCTTAGGGAGACTTCGCTTCTCCCAGAAGGCACCTGGAATATGCAAATTAGCCTCCTGAAGCTTGAATCCCTGGTTTGGTGATGCTTTCGAAGCAGCTGGTCCCGGCTGTACCCAACGATCTTCTAGCTTAGGGAGACTTCGCTTCTCCCAGAAGGCACCTGGAATATGCAAATTAGCCTCCTGAAGCTTGAATCCCTGGTTTGGTGATGCTTTCGAAGCAGCTGGTCCCGGCTGTACCCAACGATCTTCTAGCTTAGGGAGACTTCGCTTCTCCCAGAAGGCACCTGGAATATGCAAATTAGCCTCCTGAAGCTTGAATCCCTGGTTTGGTGATGCTTTCGAAGCAGCTGGTCCCGGCTGTACCCAACGATCTTCTAGCTTAGGGAGACTTCGCTTCTCCCAGAAGGCACCTGGAATATGCAAATTAGCCTCCTGAAGCTTGAATCCCTGGTTTGGTGATGCTTTCGAAGCAGCTGGTCCCGGCTGTACCCAACGATCTTCTAGCTTAGGGAGACTTCGCTTCTCCCAGAAGGCACCTGGAATATGCAAATTAGCCTCCTGAAGCTTGAATCCCTGGTTTGGTGATGCTTTCGAAGCAGCTGGTCCCGGCTGTACCCAACGATCTTCTAGCTTAGGGAGACTTCGCTTCTCCCAGAAGGCACCTGGAATATGCAAATTAGCCTCCTGAAGCTTGAATCCCTGGTTTGGTGATGCTTTCGAAGCAGCTGGTCCCGGCTGTACCCAACGATCTTCTAGCTTAGGGAGACTTCGCTTCTCCCAGAAGGCACCTGGAATATGCAAATTAGCCTCCTGAAGCTTGAATCCCTGGTTTGGTGATGCTTTCGAAGCAGCTGGTCCCGGCTGTACCCAACGATCTTCTAGCTTAGGGAGACTTCGCTTCTCCCAGAAGGCACCTGGAATATGCAAATTAGCCTCCTGAAGCTTGAATCCCTGGTTTGGTGATGCTTTCGAAGCAGCTGGTCCCGGCTGTACCCAACGATCTTCTAGCTTAGGGAGACTTCGCTTCTCCCAGAAGGCACCTGGAATATGCAAATTAGCCTCCTGAAGCTTGAATCCCTGGTTTGGTGATGCTTTCGAAGCAGCTGGTCCCGGCTGTACCCAACGATCTTCTAGCTTAGGGAGACTTCGCTTCTCCCAGAAGGCACCTGGAATATGCAAATTAGCCTCCTGAAGCTTGAATCCCTGGTTTGGTGATGCTTTCGAAGCAGCTGGTCCCGGCTGTACCCAACGATCTTCTAGCTTAGGGAGACTTCGCTTCTCCCAGAAGGCACCTGGAATATGCAAATTAGCCTCCTGAAGCTTGAATCCCTGGTTTGGTGATGCTTTCGAAGCAGCTGGTCCCGGCTGTACCCAACGATCTTCTAGCTTAGGGAGACTTCGCTTCTCCCAGAAGGCACCTGGAATATGCAAATTAGCCTCCTGAAGCTTGAATCCCTGGTTTGGTGATGCTTTCGAAGCAGCTGGTCCCGGCTGTACCCAACGATCTTCTAGCTTAGGGAGACTTCGCTTCTCCCAGAAGGCACCTGGAATATGCAAATTAGCCTCCTGAAGCTTGAATCCCTGGTTTGGTGATGCTTTCGAAGCAGCTGGTCCCGGCTGTACCCAACGATCTTCTAGCTTAGGGAGACTTCGCTTCTCCCAGAAGGCACCTGGAATATGCAAATTAGCCTCCTGAAGCTTGAATCCCTGGTTTGGTGATGCTTTCGAAGCAGCTGGTCCCGGCTGTACCCAACGATCTTCTAGCTTAGGGAGACTTCGCTTCTCCCAGAAGGCACCTGGAATATGCAAATTAGCCTCCTGAAGCTTGAATCCCTGGTTTGGTGATGCTTTCGAAGCAGCTGGTCCCGGCTGTACCCAACGATCTTCTAGCTTAGGGAGACTTCGCTTCTCCCAGAAGGCACCTGGAATATGCAAATTAGCCTCCTGAAGCTTGAATCCCTGGTTTGGTGATGCTTTCGAAGCAGCTGGTCCCGGCTGTACCCAACGATCTTCTAGCTTAGGGAGACTTCGCTTCTCCCAGAAGGCACCTGGAATATGCAAATTAGCCTCCTGAAGCTTGAATCCCTGGTTTGGTGATGCTTTCGAAGCAGCTGGTCCCGGCTGTACCCAACGATCTTCTAGCTTAGGGAGACTTCGCTTCTCCCAGAAGGCACCTGGAATATGCAAATTAGCCTCCTGAAGCTTGAATCCCTGGTTTGGTGATGCTTTCGAAGCAGCTGGTCCCGGCTGTACCCAACGATCTTCTAGCTTAGGGAGACTTCGCTTCTCCCAGAAGGCACCTGGAATATGCAAATTAGCCTCCTGAAGCTTGAATCCCTGGTTTGGTGATGCTTTCGAAGCAGCTGGTCCCGGCTGTACCCAACGATCTTCTAGCTTAGGGAGACTTCGCTTCTCCCAGAAGGCACCTGGAATATGCAAATTAGCCTCCTGAAGCTTGAATCCCTGGTTTGGTGATGCTTTCGAAGCAGCTGGTCCCGGCTGTACCCAACGATCTTCTAGCTTAGGGAGACTTCGCTTCTCCCAGAAGGCACCTGGAATATGCAAATTAGCCTCCTGAAGCTTGAATCCCTGGTTTGGTGATGCTTTCGAAGCAGCTGGTCCCGGCTGTACCCAACGATCTTCTAGCTTAGGGAGACTTCGCTTCTCCCAGAAGGCACCTGGAATATGCAAATTAGCCTCCTGAAGCTTGAATCCCTGGTTTGGTGATGCTTTCGAAGCAGCTGGTCCCGGCTGTACCCAACGATCTTCTAGCTTAGGGAGACTTCGCTTCTCCCAGAAGGCACCTGGAATATGCAAATTAGCCTCCTGAAGCTTGAATCCCTGGTTTGGTGATGCTTTCGAAGCAGCTGGTCCCGGCTGTACCCAACGATCTTCTAGCTTAGGGAGACTTCGCTTCTCCCAGAAGGCACCTGGAATATGCAAATTAGCCTCCTGAAGCTTGAATCCCTGGTTTGGTGATGCTTTCGAAGCAGCTGGTCCCGGCTGTACCCAACGATCTTCTAGCTTAGGGAGACTTCGCTTCTCCCAGAAGGCACCTGGAATATGCAAATTAGCCTCCTGAAGCTTGAATCCCTGGTTTGGTGATGCTTTCGAAGCAGCTGGTCCCGGCTGTACCCAACGATCTTCTAGCTTAGGGAGACTTCGCTTCTCCCAGAAGGCACCTGGAATATGCAAATTAGCCTCCTGAAGCTTGAATCCCTGGTTTGGTGATGCTTTCGAAGCAGCTGGTCCCGGCTGTACCCAACGATCTTCTAGCTTAGGGAGACTTCGCTTCTCCCAGAAGGCACCTGGAATATGCAAATTAGCCTCCTGAAGCTTGAATCCCTGGTTTGGTGATGCTTTCGAAGCAGCTGGTCCCGGCTGTACCCAACGATCTTCTAGCTTAGGGAGACTTCGCTTCTCCCAGAAGGCACCTGGAATATGCAAATTAGCCTCCTGAAGCTTGAATCCCTGGTTTGGTGATGCTTTCGAAGCAGCTGGTCCCGGCTGTACCCAACGATCTTCTAGCTTAGGGAGACTTCGCTTCTCCCAGAAGGCACCTGGAATATGCAAATTAGCCTCCTGAAGCTTGAATCCCTGGTTTGGTGATGCTTTCGAAGCAGCTGGTCCCGGCTGTACCCAACGATCTTCTAGCTTAGGGAGACTTCGCTTCTCCCAGAAGGCACCTGGAATATGCAAATTAGCCTCCTGAAGCTTGAATCCCTGGTTTGGTGATGCTTTCGAAGCAGCTGGTCCCGGCTGTACCCAACGATCTTCTAGCTTAGGGAGACTTCGCTTCTCCCAGAAGGCACCTGGAATATGCAAATTAGCCTCCTGAAGCTTGAATCCCTGGTTTGGTGATGCTTTCGAAGCAGCTGGTCCCGGCTGTACCCAACGATCTTCTAGCTTAGGGAGACTTCGCTTCTCCCAGAAGGCACCTGGAATATGCAAATTAGCCTCCTGAAGCTTGAATCCCTGGTTTGGTGATGCTTTCGAAGCAGCTGGTCCCGGCTGTACCCAACGATCTTCTAGCTTAGGGAGACTTCGCTTCTCCCAGAAGGCACCTGGAATATGCAAATTAGCCTCCTGAAGCTTGAATCCCTGGTTTGGTGATGCTTTCGAAGCAGCTGGTCCCGGCTGTACCCAACGATCTTCTAGCTTAGGGAGACTTCGCTTCTCCCAGAAGGCACCTGGAATATGCAAATTAGCCTCCTGAAGCTTGAATCCCTGGTTTGGTGATGCTTTCGAAGCAGCTGGTCCCGGCTGTACCCAACGATCTTCTAGCTTAGGGAGACTTCGCTTCTCCCAGAAGGCACCTGGAATATGCAAATTAGCCTCCTGAAGCTTGAATCCCTGGTTTGGTGATGCTTTCGAAGCAGCTGGTCCCGGCTGTACCCAACGATCTTCTAGCTTAGGGAGACTTCGCTTCTCCCAGAAGGCACCTGGAATATGCAAATTAGCCTCCTGAAGCTTGAATCCCTGGTTTGGTGATGCTTTCGAAGCAGCTGGTCCCGGCTGTACCCAACGATCTTCTAGCTTAGGGAGACTTCGCTTCTCCCAGAAGGCACCTGGAATATGCAAATTAGCCTCCTGAAGCTTGAATCCCTGGTTTGGTGATGCTTTCGAAGCAGCTGGTCCCGGCTGTACCCAACGATCTTCTAGCTTAGGGAGACTTCGCTTCTCCCAGAAGGCACCTGGAATATGCAAATTAGCCTCCTGAAGCTTGAATCCCTGGTTTGGTGATGCTTTCGAAGCAGCTGGTCCCGGCTGTACCCAACGATCTTCTAGCTTAGGGAGACTTCGCTTCTCCCAGAAGGCACCTGGAATATGCAAATTAGCCTCCTGAAGCTTGAATCCCTGGTTTGGTGATGCTTTCGAAGCAGCTGGTCCCGGCTGTACCCAACGATCTTCTAGCTTAGGGAGACTTCGCTTCTCCCAGAAGGCACCTGGAATATGCAAATTAGCCTCCTGAAGCTTGAATCCCTGGTTTGGTGATGCTTTCGAAGCAGCTGGTCCCGGCTGTACCCAACGATCTTCTAGCTTAGGGAGACTTCGCTTCTCCCAGAAGGCACCTGGAATATGCAAATTAGCCTCCTGAAGCTTGAATCCCTGGTTTGGTGATGCTTTCGAAGCAGCTGGTCCCGGCTGTACCCAACGATCTTCTAGCTTAGGGAGACTTCGCTTCTCCCAGAAGGCACCTGGAATATGCAAATTAGCCTCCTGAAGCTTGAATCCCTGGTTTGGTGATGCTTTCGAAGCAGCTGGTCCCGGCTGTACCCAACGATCTTCTAGCTTAGGGAGACTTCGCTTCTCCCAGAAGGCACCTGGAATATGCAAATTAGCCTCCTGAAGCTTGAATCCCTGGTTTGGTGATGCTTTCGAAGCAGCTGGTCCCGGCTGTACCCAACGATCTTCTAGCTTAGGGAGACTTCGCTTCTCCCAGAAGGCACCTGGAATATGCAAATTAGCCTCCTGAAGCTTGAATCCCTGGTTTGGTGATGCTTTCGAAGCAGCTGGTCCCGGCTGTACCCAACGATCTTCTAGCTTAGGGAGACTTCGCTTCTCCCAGAAGGCACCTGGAATATGCAAATTAGCCTCCTGAAGCTTGAATCCCTGGTTTGGTGATGCTTTCGAAGCAGCTGGTCCCGGCTGTACCCAACGATCTTCTAGCTTAGGGAGACTTCGCTTCTCCCAGAAGGCACCTGGAATATGCAAATTAGCCTCCTGAAGCTTGAATCCCTGGTTTGGTGATGCTTTCGAAGCAGCTGGTCCCGGCTGTACCCAACGATCTTCTAGCTTAGGGAGACTTCGCTTCTCCCAGAAGGCACCTGGAATATGCAAATTAGCCTCCTGAAGCTTGAATCCCTGGTTTGGTGATGCTTTCGAAGCAGCTGGTCCCGGCTGTACCCAACGATCTTCTAGCTTAGGGAGACTTCGCTTCTCCCAGAAGGCACCTGGAATATGCAAATTAGCCTCCTGAAGCTTGAATCCCTGGTTTGGTGATGCTTTCGAAGCAGCTGGTCCCGGCTGTACCCAACGATCTTCTAGCTTAGGGAGACTTCGCTTCTCCCAGAAGGCACCTGGAATATGCAAATTAGCCTCCTGAAGCTTGAATCCCTGGTTTGGTGATGCTTTCGAAGCAGCTGGTCCCGGCTGTACCCAACGATCTTCTAGCTTAGGGAGACTTCGCTTCTCCCAGAAGGCACCTGGAATATGCAAATTAGCCTCCTGAAGCTTGAATCCCTGGTTTGGTGATGCTTTCGAAGCAGCTGGTCCCGGCTGTACCCAACGATCTTCTAGCTTAGGGAGACTTCGCTTCTCCCAGAAGGCACCTGGAATATGCAAATTAGCCTCCTGAAGCTTGAATCCCTGGTTTGGTGATGCTTTCGAAGCAGCTGGTCCCGGCTGTACCCAACGATCTTCTAGCTTAGGGAGACTTCGCTTCTCCCAGAAGGCACCTGGAATATGCAAATTAGCCTCCTGAAGCTTGAATCCCTGGTTTGGTGATGCTTTCGAAGCAGCTGGTCCCGGCTGTACCCAACGATCTTCTAGCTTAGGGAGACTTCGCTTCTCCCAGAAGGCACCTGGAATATGCAAATTAGCCTCCTGAAGCTTGAATCCCTGGTTTGGTGATGCTTTCGAAGCAGCTGGTCCCGGCTGTACCCAACGATCTTCTAGCTTAGGGAGACTTCGCTTCTCCCAGAAGGCACCTGGAATATGCAAATTAGCCTCCTGAAGCTTGAATCCCTGGTTTGGTGATGCTTTCGAAGCAGCTGGTCCCGGCTGTACCCAACGATCTTCTAGCTTAGGGAGACTTCGCTTCTCCCAGAAGGCACCTGGAATATGCAAATTAGCCTCCTGAAGCTTGAATCCCTGGTTTGGTGATGCTTTCGAAGCAGCTGGTCCCGGCTGTACCCAACGATCTTCTAGCTTAGGGAGACTTCGCTTCTCCCAGAAGGCACCTGGAATATGCAAATTAGCCTCCTGAAGCTTGAATCCCTGGTTTGGTGATGCTTTCGAAGCAGCTGGTCCCGGCTGTACCCAACGATCTTCTAGCTTAGGGAGACTTCGCTTCTCCCAGAAGGCACCTGGAATATGCAAATTAGCCTCCTGAAGCTTGAATCCCTGGTTTGGTGATGCTTTCGAAGCAGCTGGTCCCGGCTGTACCCAACGATCTTCTAGCTTAGGGAGACTTCGCTTCTCCCAGAAGGCACCTGGAATATGCAAATTAGCCTCCTGAAGCTTGAATCCCTGGTTTGGTGATGCTTTCGAAGCAGCTGGTCCCGGCTGTACCCAACGATCTTCTAGCTTAGGGAGACTTCGCTTCTCCCAGAAGGCACCTGGAATATGCAAATTAGCCTCCTGAAGCTTGAATCCCTGGTTTGGTGATGCTTTCGAAGCAGCTGGTCCCGGCTGTACCCAACGATCTTCTAGCTTAGGGAGACTTCGCTTCTCCCAGAAGGCACCTGGAATATGCAAATTAGCCTCCTGAAGCTTGAATCCCTGGTTTGGTGATGCTTTCGAAGCAGCTGGTCCCGGCTGTACCCAACGATCTTCTAGCTTAGGGAGACTTCGCTTCTCCCAGAAGGCACCTGGAATATGCAAATTAGCCTCCTGAAGCTTGAATCCCTGGTTTGGTGATGCTTTCGAAGCAGCTGGTCCCGGCTGTACCCAACGATCTTCTAGCTTAGGGAGACTTCGCTTCTCCCAGAAGGCACCTGGAATATGCAAATTAGCCTCCTGAAGCTTGAATCCCTGGTTTGGTGATGCTTTCGAAGCAGCTGGTCCCGGCTGTACCCAACGATCTTCTAGCTTAGGGAGACTTCGCTTCTCCCAGAAGGCACCTGGAATATGCAAATTAGCCTCCTGAAGCTTGAATCCCTGGTTTGGTGATGCTTTCGAAGCAGCTGGTCCCGGCTGTACCCAACGATCTTCTAGCTTAGGGAGACTTCGCTTCTCCCAGAAGGCACCTGGAATATGCAAATTAGCCTCCTGAAGCTTGAATCCCTGGTTTGGTGATGCTTTCGAAGCAGCTGGTCCCGGCTGTACCCAACGATCTTCTAGCTTAGGGAGACTTCGCTTCTCCCAGAAGGCACCTGGAATATGCAAATTAGCCTCCTGAAGCTTGAATCCCTGGTTTGGTGATGCTTTCGAAGCAGCTGGTCCCGGCTGTACCCAACGATCTTCTAGCTTAGGGAGACTTCGCTTCTCCCAGAAGGCACCTGGAATATGCAAATTAGCCTCCTGAAGCTTGAGATCCCTGGTTTGGTGATGCTTTCGAAGCAGCTGGTCCCGGCTGTACCCAACGATCTTCTAGCTTAGGGAGACTTCGCTTCTCCCAGAAGGCACCTGGAATATGCAAATTAGCCTCCTGAAGCTTGAATCCCTGGTTTGGTGATGCTTTCGAAGCAGCTGGTCCCGGCTGTACCCAACGATCTTCTAGCTTAGGGAGACTTCGCTTCTCCCAGAAGGCACCTGGAATATGCAAATTAGCCTCCTGAAGCTTGAATCCCTGGTTTGGTGATGCTTTCGAAGCAGCTGGTCCCGGCTGTACCCAACGATCTTCTAGCTTAGGGAGACTTCGCTTCTCCCAGAAGGCACCTGGAATATGCAAATTAGCCTCCTGAAGCTTGAATCCCTGGTTTGGTGATGCTTTCGAAGCAGCTGGTCCCGGCTGTACCCAACGATCTTCTAGCTTAGGGAGACTTCGCTTCTCCCAGAAGGCACCTGGAATATGCAAATTAGCCTCCTGAAGCTTGAATCCCTGGTTTGGTGATGCTTTCGAAGCAGCTGGTCCCGGCTGTACCCAACGATCTTCTAGCTTAGGGAGACTTCGCTTCTCCCAGAAGGCACCTGGAATATGCAAATTAGCCTCCTGAAGCTTGAATCCCTGGTTTGGTGATGCTTTCGAAGCAGCTGGTCCCGGCTGTACCCAACGATCTTCTAGCTTAGGGAGACTTCGCTTCTCCCAGAAGGCACCTGGAATATGCAAATTAGCCTCCTGAAGCTTGAATCCCTGGTTTGGTGATGCTTTCGAAGCAGCTGGTCCCGGCTGTACCCAACGATCTTCTAGCTTAGGGAGACTTCGCTTCTCCCAGAAGGCACCTGGAATATGCAAATTAGCCTCCTGAAGCTTGAATCCCTGGTTTGGTGATGCTTTCGAAGCAGCTGGTCCCGGCTGTACCCAACGATCTTCTAGCTTAGGGAGACTTCGCTTCTCCCAGAAGGCACCTGGAATATGCAAATTAGCCTCCTGAAGCTTGAATCCCTGGTTTGGTGATGCTTTCGAAGCAGCTGGTCCCGGCTGTACCCAACGATCTTCTAGCTTAGGGAGACTTCGCTTCTCCCAGAAGGCACCTGGAATATGCAAATTAGCCTCCTGAAGCTTGAATCCCTGGTTTGGTGATGCTTTCGAAGCAGCTGGTCCCGGCTGTACCCAACGATCTTCTAGCTTAGGGAGACTTCGCTTCTCCCAGAAGGCACCTGGAATATGCAAATTAGCCTCCTGAAGCTTGAATCCCTGGTTTGGTGATGCTTTCGAAGCAGCTGGTCCCGGCTGTACCCAACGATCTTCTAGCTTAGGGAGACTTCGCTTCTCCCAGAAGGCACCTGGAATATGCAAATTAGCCTCCTGAAGCTTGAATCCCTGGTTTGGTGATGCTTTCGAAGCAGCTGGTCCCGGCTGTACCCAACGATCTTCTAGCTTAGGGAGACTTCGCTTCTCCCAGAAGGCACCTGGAATATGCAAATTAGCCTCCTGAAGCTTGAATCCCTGGTTTGGTGATGCTTTCGAAGCAGCTGGTCCCGGCTGTACCCAACGATCTTCTAGCTTAGGGAGACTTCGCTTCTCCCAGAAGGCACCTGGAATATGCAAATTAGCCTCCTGAAGCTTGAATCCCTGGTTTGGTGATGCTTTCGAAGCAGCTGGTCCCGGCTGTACCCAACGATCTTCTAGCTTAGGGAGACTTCGCTTCTCCCAGAAGGCACCTGGAATATGCAAATTAGCCTCCTGAAGCTTGAATCCCTGGTTTGGTGATGCTTTCGAAGCAGCTGGTCCCGGCTGTACCCAACGATCTTCTAGCTTAGGGAGACTTCGCTTCTCCCAGAAGGCACCTGGAATATGCAAATTAGCCTCCTGAAGCTTGAATCCCTGGTTTGGTGATGCTTTCGAAGCAGCTGGTCCCGGCTGTACCCAACGATCTTCTAGCTTAGGGAGACTTCGCTTCTCCCAGAAGGCACCTGGAATATGCAAATTAGCCTCCTGAAGCTTGAATCCCTGGTTTGGTGATGCTTTCGAAGCAGCTGGTCCCGGCTGTACCCAACGATCTTCTAGCTTAGGGAGACTTCGCTTCTCCCAGAAGGCACCTGGAATATGCAAATTAGCCTCCTGAAGCTTGAATCCCTGGTTTGGTGATGCTTTCGAAGCAGCTGGTCCCGGCTGTACCCAACGATCTTCTAGCTTAGGGAGACTTCGCTTCTCCCAGAAGGCACCTGGAATATGCAAATTAGCCTCCTGAAGCTTGAATCCCTGGTTTGGTGATGCTTTCGAAGCAGCTGGTCCCGGCTGTACCCAACGATCTTCTAGCTTAGGGAGACTTCGCTTCTCCCAGAAGGCACCTGGAATATGCAAATTAGCCTCCTGAAGCTTGAATCCCTGGTTTGGTGATGCTTTCGAAGCAGCTGGTCCCGGCTGTACCCAACGATCTTCTAGCTTAGGGAGACTTCGCTTCTCCCAGAAGGCACCTGGAATATGCAAATTAGCCTCCTGAAGCTTGAATCCCTGGTTTGGTGATGCTTTCGAAGCAGCTGGTCCCGGCTGTACCCAACGATCTTCTAGCTTAGGGAGACTTCGCTTCTCCCAGAAGGCACCTGGAATATGCAAATTAGCCTCCTGAAGCTTGAATCCCTGGTTTGGTGATGCTTTCGAAGCAGCTGGTCCCGGCTGTACCCAACGATCTTCTAGCTTAGGGAGACTTCGCTTCTCCCAGAAGGCACCTGGAATATGCAAATTAGCCTCCTGAAGCTTGAATCCCTGGTTTGGTGATGCTTTCGAAGCAGCTGGTCCCGGCTGTACCCAACGATCTTCTAGCTTAGGGAGACTTCGCTTCTCCCAGAAGGCACCTGGAATATGCAAATTAGCCTCCTGAAGCTTGAATCCCTGGTTTGGTGATGCTTTCGAAGCAGCTGGTCCCGGCTGTACCCAACGATCTTCTAGCTTAGGGAGACTTCGCTTCTCCCAGAAGGCACCTGGAATATGCAAATTAGCCTCCTGAAGCTTGAATCCCTGGTTTGGTGATGCTTTCGAAGCAGCTGGTCCCGGCTGTACCCAACGATCTTCTAGCTTAGGGAGACTTCGCTTCTCCCAGAAGGCACCTGGAATATGCAAATTAGCCTCCTGAAGCTTGAATCCCTGGTTTGGTGATGCTTTCGAAGCAGCTGGTCCCGGCTGTACCCAACGATCTTCTAGCTTAGGGAGACTTCGCTTCTCCCAGAAGGCACCTGGAATATGCAAATTAGCCTCCTGAAGCTTGAATCCCTGGTTTGGTGATGCTTTCGAAGCAGCTGGTCCCGGCTGTACCCAACGATCTTCTAGCTTAGGGAGACTTCGCTTCTCCCAGAAGGCACCTGGAATATGCAAATTAGCCTCCTGAAGCTTGAATCCCTGGTTTGGTGATGCTTTCGAAGCAGCTGGTCCCGGCTGTACCCAACGATCTTCTAGCTTAGGGAGACTTCGCTTCTCCCAGAAGGCACCTGGAATATGCAAATTAGCCTCCTGAAGCTTGAATCCCTGGTTTGGTGATGCTTTCGAAGCAGCTGGTCCCGGCTGTACCCAACGATCTTCTAGCTTAGGGAGACTTCGCTTCTCCCAGAAGGCACCTGGAATATGCAAATTAGCCTCCTGAAGCTTGAATCCCTGGTTTGGTGATGCTTTCGAAGCAGCTGGTCCCGGCTGTACCCAACGATCTTCTAGCTTAGGGAGACTTCGCTTCTCCCAGAAGGCACCTGGAATATGCAAATTAGCCTCCTGAAGCTTGAATCCCTGGTTTGGTGATGCTTTCGAAGCAGCTGGTCCCGGCTGTACCCAACGATCTTCTAGCTTAGGGAGACTTCGCTTCTCCCAGAAGGCACCTGGAATATGCAAATTAGCCTCCTGAAGCTTGAATCCCTGGTTTGGTGATGCTTTCGAAGCAGCTGGTCCCGGCTGTACCCAACGATCTTCTAGCTTAGGGAGACTTCGCTTCTCCCAGAAGGCACCTGGAATATGCAAATTAGCCTCCTGAAGCTTGAATCCCTGGTTTGGTGATGCTTTCGAAGCAGCTGGTCCCGGCTGTACCCAACGATCTTCTAGCTTAGGGAGACTTCGCTTCTCCCAGAAGGCACCTGGAATATGCAAATTAGCCTCCTGAAGCTTGAATCCCTGGTTTGGTGATGCTTTCGAAGCAGCTGGTCCCGGCTGTACCCAACGATCTTCTAGCTTAGGGAGACTTCGCTTCTCCCAGAAGGCACCTGGAATATGCAAATTAGCCTCCTGAAGCTTGAATCCCTGGTTTGGTGATGCTTTCGAAGCAGCTGGTCCCGGCTGTACCCAACGATCTTCTAGCTTAGGGAGACTTCGCTTCTCCCAGAAGGCACCTGGAATATGCAAATTAGCCTCCTGAAGCTTGAATCCCTGGTTTGGTGATGCTTTCGAAGCAGCTGGTCCCGGCTGTACCCAACGATCTTCTAGCTTAGGGAGACTTCGCTTCTCCCAGAAGGCACCTGGAATATGCAAATTAGCCTCCTGAAGCTTGAATCCCTGGTTTGGTGATGCTTTCGAAGCAGCTGGTCCCGGCTGTACCCAACGATCTTCTAGCTTAGGGAGACTTCGCTTCTCCCAGAAGGCACCTGGAATATGCAAATTAGCCTCCTGAAGCTTGAATCCCTGGTTTGGTGATGCTTTCGAAGCAGCTGGTCCCGGCTGTACCCAACGATCTTCTAGCTTAGGGAGACTTCGCTTCTCCCAGAAGGCACCTGGAATATGCAAATTAGCCTCCTGAAGCTTGAATCCCTGGTTTGGTGATGCTTTCGAAGCAGCTGGTCCCGGCTGTACCCAACGATCTTCTAGCTTAGGGAGACTTCGCTTCTCCCAGAAGGCACCTGGAATATGCAAATTAGCCTCCTGAAGCTTGAATCCCTGGTTTGGTGATTGATGCTTTCGAAGCAGCTGGTCCCGGCTGTACCAACGATCTTCTAGCTTAGGGAGACTTCGCTTCTCCCAGAAGGCACCTGGAATATGCAAATTAGCCTCCTGAAGCTTGAATCCCTGGTTTGGTGATGCTTTCGAAGCAGCTGGTCCCGGCTGTACCCAACGATCTTCTAGCTTAGGGAGACTTCGCTTCTCCCAGAAGGCACCTGGAATATGCAAATTAGCCTCCTGAAGCTTGAATCCCTGGTTTGGTGATGCTTTCGAAGCAGCTGGTCCCGGCTGTACCCCAACGATCTTCTAGCTTAGGGAGACTTCGCTTCTCCCAGAAGGCACCTGGAATATGCAAATTAGCCTCCTGAAGCTTGAATCCCTGGTTTGGTGATGCTTTCGAAGCAGCTGGTCCCGGCTGTACCCAACGATCTTCTAGCTTAGGGAGACTTCGCTTCTCCAGAAGGCACCTGGAATATGCAAATTAGCCTCCTGAAGCTTGAATCCCTGGTTTGGTGATGCTTCGAAGCAGCTGGTCCCGGCTGTACCCAACGATCTTCTAGCTTAGGGAGACTTCGCTTCTCCCAGAAGGCACCTGGAATATGCAAATTAGCCTCCTGAAGCTTGAATCCCTGGTTTGGTGATGCTTTCGAAGCAGCTGGTCCCGGCTGTACCCAACGATCTTCTAGCTTAGGGAGACTTCGCTTCTCCCAGAAGGCACCTGGAATATGCAAATTAGCCTCCTGAAGCTTGAATCCCTGGTTTGGCGATGCTTTCGAAGCAGCTGGTCCCGGCTGTACCCCAACGATCTTCTAGCTTAGGGAGACTTCGCTTCTCCCCAGAAGGCACCTGGAATATGCAAATTAGCCTCCTGAAGCTTGAATCCCTGGTTTGGTGATGCTTTCGAAGCAGCTGGTCCCGGCTGTACCCAACGATCTTCTAGCTTAGGAGACTTCGCTTCTCCCAGAAGGCACCTGGAATATGCAAATTAGCCTCCTGAAGCTTGAATCCCTGGTTTGGTGATGCTTTCGAAGCAGCTGGTCCCGGCTGTACCCAACGATCTTCTAGCTTAGGGAGACTTCGCTTCTCCCAGAAGGCACCTGGAATATGCAAATTAGCCTCCTGAAGCTTGAATCCCTGGTTTGGTGATGCTTTCGAAGCAGCTGGTCCCGGCTGTACCCAACGATCTTCTAGCTTAGGGAGACTTCGCTTCTCCCAGAAGGCACCTGGAATATGCAAATTAGCCTCCTGAAGCTTGAATCCCTGGTTTGGTGATGCTTTCGAAGCAGCTGGTCCCGGCTGTACCCAACGATCTTCTAGCTTAGGGAGACTTCGCTTCTCCCAGAAGGCACCTGGAATATGCAAATTAGCCTCCTGAAGCTTGAATCCCTGGTTTGGTGATGCTTTCGAAGCAGCTGGTCCCGGCTGTACCCAACGATCTTCTAGCTTAGGGAGACTTCGCTTCTCCCAGAAGGCACCTGGAATATGCAAATTAGCCTCCTGAAGCTTGAATCCTGGTTTGGTGATGCTTTCGAAGCAGCTGGTCCCGGCTGTACCCAACGATCTTCTAGCTTAGGGAGACTTCGCTTCCTCCAGAAGGCACCTGGAATATGCAAAATTAGCCTCCTGAAGCTTGAATCCCTGGTTTGGTGATGCTTTCGAAGCAGCTGGTCCCGACTGTACCCAACGATCTTCTAGCTTAGGGAGACTTCGCTTCTCCCAGAAGGCACCTGGAATATGCAAATTAGCCTCCTGAAGCTTGAATCCCTGGTTTGGTGATGCTTTCGAAGCAGCTGGTCCCGGCTGTACCCAACGATCTTCTAGCTTAGGGAGACTTCGCTTCTCCCAGAAGGCACCTGGAATATGCAAATTAGCCTCCTGAAGCTTGAATCCCTGGTTGGTGATGCTTTCGAAGCAGCTGGTCCCGGCTGTACCCAACGATCTTCTAGCTTAGGGAGACTTCGCTTCTCACAGAAAGGCACCTGGAATATGCAAATTAGCCTCCTGAAGCTTGAATCCTGGTTTGGTGATGCTTTCGAAGCAGCTGGTCCGGCTGTACCCAACGATCTTCTAGCTTAGGGAGACTTCGCTTCTCCCAGAAGGCACCTGGAATATGCAAATTAGCCTCCTGAAGCTTGAATCCCTGGTTTGGTGATGCTTTCGAAGCAGCTGGTCCCGGCTGTACCCAACGATCTTCTAGCTTAGGGAGACTTCGCTTCTCCCAGAAGGCACCTGGAATATGCAAATTAGCCTCCTGAAGCTTGAATCCCTGGTTTGGTGATGCTTTCGAAGCAGCTGGTCCCGGCTGTACCAACGATCTTCTAGCTTAGGGAGACTTCGCTTCTCACAGAAAGGCACCTGGAATATGCAAATTAGCCTCCTGAAGCTTAATCCCTGGTTTGGTGATGCTTTCGAAGCAGCTGGTCCCGGCTGTACCCAACGATCTTCTAGCTTAGGGAGACTTCGCTTCTCACAGAAGGCACCTGGAATATGCAAATTAGCCTCCTGAAGCTTTAATCCCTGGTTTGGTGATGCTTTCGAAGCAGCTGGTCCCGGCTGTACCCAACGATCTTCTAGCTTAGGGAGACTTCGCTTCTCCCAGAAGGCACCTGGAATATGCAAATTAGCCTCCTGAAGCTTGAATCCCTGGTTTGGTGATGCTTTCGAAGCAGCTGGTCCCGGCTGTACCCAACGATCTTCTAGCTTAGGGAGACTTCGCTTCTCCCAGACCTGGAATATGCAAATTAGCCTCCTGAAGCTTGAATCCCTGGTTTGGTGATGCTTTCGAAGCAGCTGGTCCCGGCTGTACCCAACGATCTTCTAGCTTAGGGAGACTTCGCTTCTCCCAGAAGGCACCTGGAATATGCAAATTAGCCTCCTGAAGCTTGAATCCCTGGTTTGGTGATGCTTTCGAAGCAGCTGGTCCCGGCTGTACCCAACGATCTTCTAGCTTAGGGAGACTTCGCTTCTCCCAGAAGGCACCTGGAATATGCAAATTAGCCTCCTGAAGCTTGAATCCCTGGTTTGGTGATGCTTTCGAAGCAGCTGGTCCCGGCTGTACCCAACGATCTTCTAGCTTAGGGAGACTTCGCTTCTCCCAGAAGGCACCTGGAATATGCAAATTAGCCTCCTGAAGCTTGAATCCCTGGTTTGGTGATGCTTTCGAAGCAGCTGGTCCCGGCTGTACCCAACGATCTTCTAGCTTAGGGAGACTTCGCTTCTCCCAGAAGGCACCTGGAATATGCAAATTAGCCTCCTGAAGCTTGAATCCCTGGTTTGGTGATGCTTTCGAAGCAGCTGGTCCCGGCTGTACCCAACGATCTTCTAGCTTAGGGAGACTTCGCTTCTCACAGAAAGGAACCTGGAATATGCAAATTAGCCTCCTGAAGCTTGAATCCCTGGTTTGGTGATGCTTTCGAAGCAGCTGGTCCCGGCTGTACCCAACGATCTTCTAGCTTAGGGAGACTTCGCTTCTCCCAGAAGGCACCTGGAATATGCAAATTAGCCTCCTGAAGCTTGAATCCCTGGTTTGGTGATGCTTTCGAAGCAGCTGGTCCCGGCTGTACCCAACGATCTTCTAGCTTAGGGAGACTTCGCTTCTCCCAGAAGGCACCTGGAATATGCAAATTAGCCTCCTGAAGCTTGAATCCCTGGTTTGGTGATGCTTTCGAAGCAGCTGGTCCCGGCTGTACCCAACGATCTTCTAGCTTAGGGAGACTTCGCTTCTCCCAGAAGGCACCTGGAATATGCAAATTAGCCTCCTGAAGCTTGAATCCCTGGTTTGGTGATGCTTTCGAAGCAGCTGGTCCCGGCTGTACCCAACGATCTTCTAGCTTAGGGAGACTTCGCTTCTCCCAGAAGGCACCTGGAATATGCAAATTAGCCTCCTGAAGCTTGAATCCCTGGTTTGGTGATGCTTTCGAAGCAGCTGGTCCCGGCTGTACCCAACGATCTTCTAGCTTAGGGAGACTTCGCTTCTCCCAGAAGGCACCTGGAATATGCAAATTAGCCTCCTGAAGCTTGAATCCCTGGTTTGGTGATGCTTTCGAAGCAGCTGGTCCCGGCTGTACCCAACGATCTTCTAGCTTAGGGAGACTTCGCTTCTCACAGAAAGGAACCTGGAATATGCAAATTAGCCTCCTGAAGCTTGAATCCCTGGTTTGGTGATGCTTTCGAAGCAGCTGGTCCCGGCTGTACCCAACGATCTTCTAGCTTAGGGAGACTTCGCTTCTCCCAGAAGGCACCTGGAATATGCAAATTAGCCTCCTGAAGCTTGAATCCCTGGTTTGGTGATGCTTTCGAAGCAGCTGGTCCCGGCTGTACCCAACGATCTTCTAGCTTAGGGAGACTTCGCTTCTCCCAGAAGGCACCTGGAATATGCAAATTAGCCTCCTGAAGCTTGAATCCCTGGTTTGGTGATGCTTTCGAAGCAGCTGGTCCCGGCTGTATCCAACGATCTTCTAGCTTAGGGAGACTTCGCTTCTCCCAGAAGGCACCTGGAATATGCAAATTAGCCTCCTGAAGCTTGAATCCCTGGTTTGGTGATGCTTTCGAAGCAGCTGGTCCCGGCTGTACCCAACGATCTTCTAGCTTAGGGAGACTTCGCTTCTCCCAGAAGGCACCTGGAATATGCAAATTAGCCTCCTGAAGCTTGAATCCCTGGTTTGGTGATGCTTTCGAAGCAGCTGGTCCCGGCTGTACCCAACGATCTTCTAGCTTAGGGAGACTTCGCTTCTCCCAGAAGGCACCTGGAATATGCAAATTAGCCTCCTGAAGATTGAATCCTTGGTTTGGTGATGCTTTCGAAGCAGCTGGTCCCGGCTGTACCCAACGATCTTCTAGCTTAGGGAGACTTCGCTTCTCCCAGAAGGCACCTGGAATATGCAAATTAGCCTCCTGAAGCTTGAATCCCTGGTTTGGTGATGCTTTCGAAGCAGCTGGTCCCAGCTGTACCCAACGATCTTCTAGCTTAGGGAGACTTCGCTTCTCCCAGAAGGCACCTGGAATATGCAAATTAGCCTCCTGAAGCTTGAATCCCTGGTTTGGTGATGCTTTCGAAGCAGCTGGTCCCGGCTGTACCCAACGATCTTCTAGCTTAGGGAGACTTCGCTTCTCCCAGAAGGCACCTGGAATATGCAAATTAGCCTCCTGAAGCTTGAATCCCTGGTTTGGTGATGCTTTCGAAGCAGCTGGTCCCGGCTGTACCCAACGATCTTCTAGCTTAGGGAGACTTCGCTTCTCCCAGAAGGCACCTGGAATATGCAAATTAGCCTCCTGAAGCTTGAATCCCTGGTTTGGTGATGCTTTCGAAGCAGCTGGTCCCGGCTGTACCCAACGATCTTCTAGCTTAGGGAGACTTCGCTTCTCCCAGAAGGCACCTGGAATATGCAAATTAGCCTCCTGAAGCTTGAATCCCTGGTTTGGTGATGCTTTCGAAGCAGCTGGTCCCGACTGTACCCAACGATCTTCTAGCTTAGGGAGACTTCGCTTCCCCAGAAGGCACCTGGAATATGCAAATTAGCCTCCTGAAGCTTGAATCCCTGGTTTGGTGATGCTTTCGAAGCAGCTGGTCCCGGCTGTACCCAACGATCTTCTAGCTTAGGGAGACTTCGCTTCCCCAGAAGGCACCTGGAATATGCAAATTAGCCTCCTGAAGCTTGAATCCCTGGTTTGGTGATGCTTTCGAAGCAGCTGGTCCCGGCTGTACCCAACGATCTTCTAGCTTAGGGAGACTTCGCTTCTCCCAGAAGGCACCTGGAATATGCAAATTAGCCTCCTGAAGCTTGAATCCCTGGTTTGGTGATGCTTTCGAAGCAGCTGGTCCCGGCTGTACCCAACGATCTTCTAGCTTAGGGAGACTTCGCTTCTCCCAGAAGGCACCTGGAATATGCAAATTAGCCTCCTGAAGCTTGAATCCCTGGTTTGGTGATGCTTTCGAAGCAGCTGGTCCCGGCTGTACCCAACGATCTTCTAGCTTAGGGAGACTTCGCTTCTCCCAGAAGGCACCTGGAATATGCAAATTAGCCTCCTGAAGCTTGAATCCCTGGTTTGGTGATGCTTTCGAAGCAGCTGGTCCCGGCTGTACCCAACGATCTTCTAGCTTAGAGAGACTTCGCTTCTCCCAGAAGGCACCTGGAATATGCAAATTAGCCTCCTGAAGCTTGAATCCCTGGTTTGGTGATGCTTTCGAAGCAGCTGGTCCCGGCTGTACCCAACGATCTTCTAGCTTAGGGAGACTTCGCTTCTCCCAGAAGGCACCTGGAATATGCAAATTAGCCTCCTGAAGCTTGAATCCCTGGTTTGGTGATGCTTTCGAAGCAGCTGGTCCCGGCTGTACCCAACGATCTTCTAGCTTAGGGAGACTTCGCTTCTCCCAGAAGGCACCTGGAATATGCAAATTAGCCTCCTGAAGCTTGAATCCCTGGTTTGGTGATGCTTTCGAAGCAGCTGGTCCCGGCTGTACCCAACGATCTTCTAGCTTAGGGAGACTTCGCTTCTCCCAGAAGGCACCTGGAATATGCAAATTAGCCTCCTGAAGCTTGAATCCCTGGTTTGGTGATGCTTTCGAAGCAGCTGGTCCCGGCTGTACCCAACGATCTTCTAGCTTAGGGAGACTTCGCTTCTCCCAGAAGGCACCTGGAATATGCAAATTAGCCTCCTGAAGCTTGAATCCCTGGTTTGGTGATGCTTTCGAAGCAGCTGGTCCCGGCTGTACCCAACGATCTTCTAGCTTAGGGAGACTTCGCTTCTCCCAGAAGGCACCTGGAATATGCAAATTAGCCTCCTGAAGCTTGAATCCCTGGTTTGGTGATGCTTTCGAAGCAGCTGGTCCCGGCTGTACCCAACGATCTTCTAGCTTAGGGAGACTTCGCTTCTCCCAGAAGGCACCTGGAATATGCAAATTAGCCTCCTGAAGCTTGAATCCCTGGTTTGGTGATGCTTTCGAAGCAGCTGGTCCCGGCTGTACCCAACGATCTTCTAGCTTAGGGAGACTTCGCTTCTCCCAGAAGGCACCTGGAATATGCAAATTAGCCTCCTGAAGCTTGAATCCCTGGTTTGGTGATGCTTTCGAAGCAGCTGGTCCCGGCTGTACCCAACGATCTTCTAGCTTAGGGAGACTTCGCTTCTCCCAGAAGGCACCTGGAATATGCAAATTAGCCTCCTGAAGCTTGAATCCCTGGTTTGGTGATGCTTTCGAAGCAGCTGGTCCCGGCTGTACCCAACGATCTTCTAGCTTAGGGAGACTTCGCTTCTCCCAGAAGGCACCTGGAATATGCAAATTAGCCTCCTGAAGCTTGAATCCCTGGTTTGGTGATGCTTTCGAAGCAGCTGGTCCCGGCTGTACCCAACGATCTTCTAGCTTAGGGAGACTTCGCTTCTCCCAGAAGGCACCTGGAATATGCAAATTAGCCTCCTGAAGCTTGAATCCCTGGTTTGGT
Organism: Ranitomeya imitator; assembly: GCF_032444005.1. Taxonomy (NCBI): domain Eukaryota; kingdom Metazoa; phylum Chordata; class Amphibia; order Anura; family Dendrobatidae; genus Ranitomeya; species Ranitomeya imitator. The sequence goes on along the minus strand of NC_091282.1, from coordinate 460,493,953 downwards.
GATGCTTTCGAAGCAGCTGGTCCCGGCTGTACCCAACGATCTTCTAGCTTAGGGAGACTTCGCTTCTCCCAGAAGGCACCTGGAATATGCAAATTAGCCTCCTGAAGCTTGAATCCCTGGTTTGGTGATGCTTTCGAAGCAGCTGGTCCCGGCTGTACCCAACGATCTTCTAGCTTAGGGAGACTTCGCTTCTCCCAGAAGGCACCTGGAATATGCAAATTAGCCTCCTGAAGCTTGAATCCCTGGTTTGGTGATGCTTTCGAAGCAGCTGGTCCCGGCTGTACCCAACGATCTTCTAGCTTAGGGAGACTTCGCTTCTCCCAGAAGGCACCTGGAATATGCAAATTAGCTTCCTGAAGCTTGAATCCCTGGTTTGGTGATGCTTTCGAAGCAGCTGGTCCCGGCTGTACCCAACGATCTTCTAGCTTAGGGAGACTTCGCTTCTCCCAGAAGGCACCTGGAATATGCAAATTAGCCTCCTGAAGCTTGAATCCCTGGTTTGGTGATGCTTTCGAAGCAGCTGGTCCCGGCTGTACCCAACGATCTTCTAGCTTAGGGAGACTTCGCTTCTCCCAGAAGGCACCTGGAATATGCAAATTAGCCTCCTGAAGCTTGAATCCCTGGTTTGGTGATGCTTTCGAAGCAGCTGGTCCCGGCTGTACCCAACGATCTTCTAGCTTAGGGAGACTTCGCTTCTCCCAGAAGGCACCTGGAATATGCAAATTAGCCTCCTGAAGCCTGAATCCCTGGTTTGGTGATGCTTTCGAAGCAGCTGGTCCCGGCTGTACCCAACGATCTTCTAGCTTAGGGAGACTTCGCTTCTCCCAGAAGGCACCTGGAATATGCAAATTAGCCTCCTGAAGCTTGAATCCCTGGTTTGGTGATGCTTTCGAAGCAGCTGGTCCCGGCTGTACCCAACGATCTTCTAGCTTAGGGAGACTTCGCTTCTCCCAGAAGGCACCTGGAATATGCAAATTAGCCTCCTGAAGCTTGAATCCCTGGTTTGGTGATGCTTTCGAAGCAGCTGGTCCCGGCTGTACCCAACGATCTTCTAGCTTAGGGAGACTTCGCTTCTCACAGAAAGGAACCTGGAATATGCAAATTAGCCTCCTGAAGCTTGAATCCCTGGTTTGGTGATGCTTTCGAAGCAGCTGGTCCCGGCTGTACCCAACGATCTTCTAGCTTAGGGAGACTTCGCTTCTCACAGAAAGGAACCTGGAATATGCAAATTAGCCTCCTGAAGCTTGAATCCCTGGTTTGGTGATGCTTTCGAAGCAGCTGGTCCCGGCTGTACCCAACGATCTTCTAGCTTAGGGAGACTTCGCTTCTCACAGAAAGGAACCTGGAATATGCAAATTAGCCTCCTGAAGCTTGAATCCCTGGTTTGGTGATGCTTTCGAAGCAGCTGGTCCCGGCTGTACCCAACGATCTTCTAGCTTAGGGAGACTTCGCTTCTCCCAGAAGGCACCTGGAATATGCAAATTAGCCTCCTGAAGCTTGAATCCCTGGTTTGGTGATGCTTTCGAAGCAGCTGGTCCCGGCTGTACCCAACGATCTTCTAGCTTAGGGAGACTTCGCTTCTCCCAGAAGGCACCTGGAATATGCAAATTAGCCTCCTGAAGCTTGAATCCCTGGTTTGGTGATGCTTTCGAAGCAGCTGGTCCCGGCTGTACCCAACGATCTTCTAGCTTAGGGAGACTTCGCTTCTCCCAGAAGGCACCTGGAATATGCAAATTAGCCTCCTGAAGCTTGAATCCCTGGTTTGGTGATGCTTTCGAAGCAGCTGGTCCCGGCTGTACCCAACGATCTTCTAGCTTAGGGAGACTTCGCTTCTCCCAGAAGGCACCTGGAATATGCAAATTAGCCTCCTGAAGCTTGAATCCCTGGTTTGGTGATGCTTTCGAAGCAGCTGGTCCCGGCTGTACCCAACGATCTTCTAGCTTAGGGAGACTTCGCTTCTCCCAGAAGGCACCTGGAATATGCAAATTAGCCTCCTGAAGCTTGATTCCCTGGTGCCACGTATCTCCGCAACAATGACCTATGGAATACGTTATGGATAGAAAAAGAATCTGGAAGGGTCAAACGAAAAGACACAGGATTAAGAACCTCAGAAATCCTATACGGACCAATGAAACGAGGCTTAAACTTAGGAGAGGAAACCTTCATAGGAATATAACGAGATGACAACCAAACCAAATCCCCAACACGAAGTCGGGGACCCACACAGCGTCTGCGATTAGCGAAACGTTGAGCCTTCTCCTGGGACAAGGTCAAATTGTCCACTACATGAGTCCAAATCCGGTGCAACCTGTCCACCACAGTATCCACACCAGGACAGTCCGAAGACTCAACCTGCCCTGAAGAGAAACGAGGATGGAACCCAGAATTGCAGAAAAACAGCGAAACAAAGGTAGCCGAGCTGGCCCGATTATTAAGGGCGAACTCAGCCAACGGCAAAAAGGACACCCAATCATCCTGATCAGCAGAAACAAACCATCTCAGATATGTTTCCAAGGTCTGATTGGTTCGTTCAGTCTGGCCATTTGTCTGAGGATGGAAAACCGAGGAAAAAGACAAATCAATGCCCATCCTAGCACAAAAGGCTCGCCAAAACCTCGAAACAAACTGGGAACCTCTGTCAGAAACGATATTCTCTGGAATGCCATGTAAACGAACCACATGCTGGAAAAACAATGGCACCAAATCAGAGGAGGAAGGTAATTTAGACAAGGGTACCAAATGGATCATCTTAGAGAAGCGATCACAAACTACCCAAATGACCGACATTTTTTGAGAGACGGGGAGATCCGAAATAAAATCCATAGAGATATGTGTCCAAGGCCTCTTCGGGACCGGCAAGGGCAAAAGCAACCCACTGGCACGAGAACAGCAGGGCTTAGCCCGAGCACAAGTCCCACAGGACTACACAAAAGAACGCACATCCCGCGACAGAGACGGCCACCAAAAGGATCTAGCCACTAAATCTCTGGTACCAAAGATTCCAGGATGACCAGCCAACACCGAACAATGAACCTCAGAGATAACTTTATTCATCCACCTATCAGGGGCAAACAGTTTCTCCGCTGGGCAACGATCAGGTTTATTAGCCTGAAATTTTTGCAGCACCCGCCGCAAATCAGGGGAGATGGCAGACACAATTACTCCCTCTTTGAGAATACCCGCCGGCTCAGGCAAACCCGGAGAGTCGGGCACAAAACTCCTAGACAGGGCATCCGCCTTCACATTTTTAGAGCCCGGAAGGTACGAAACCACAAAGTCAAAACGGGAGAAAAACAGCGACCAACGAGCCTGTCTAGGATTCAACCGTTTGGCAGACTCGAGATAAGTCAAGTTCTTGTGATCAGTCAAGACCACCACGCGATGCTTAGCTCCTTCAAGCCAATGACGCCACTCCTCGAATGCCCACTTCATGGCCAGCAACTCTCGATTGCCCACATCATAATTTCGCTCAGCAGGCGAAAACTTCCTGGAAAAGAAGGCGCATGGCTTCATCACCGAGCAATCAGAATCTCTTTGCGACAAAACAGCCCCCGCTCCAATTTCAGAAGCATCAACCTCGACCTGGAACGGAAGCGAAACATCTGGTTGACACAACACAGGGGCAGAAGAAAAACGACGCTTCAACTCCTGAAAAGCTTCCACAGCAGCAGAAGACCAATTGACCACATCCGCACCCTTCTTGGTCAAATCGGTCAATGGTTTAGCAATACTAGAAAAATTACAGATGAAGTGACGATAAAAATTAGCAAAGCCAAGGAACTTTTGCAGACTCTTCAGAGATGTCGGCTGAGTCCAATCATAAATGGCCTGGACCTTAACAGGGTCCATCTCGATAGTAGAAGGGGAAAAAATGAACCCCAAAAATGAAACCTTCTGAACACCAAAGAGACACTTTGATCCCTTCACAAACAAAGAATTAGCACGCAGGACCTGGAACACCATTCTAACCTGCTTCACGTGAGACTCCCAATCATCCGAGAAGACCAAAATATCATCCAAATACACAATCAGGAATTTATCCAGGTACTCTCGGAAGATGTCATGCATAAAGGACTGAAATACTGATGGAGCATTGGCAAGCCCGAATGGCATAACTAGGTACTCAAAATGGCCCTCAGGCGTATTAAATGCAGTTTTCCATTCATCGCCCCGTTTAATACGCACAAGATTATACGCACCACGAAGATCTATCTTGGTGAACCAACTAGCCCCCTTAATCCGAGCAAACAAATCAGATAGCAGCGGCAAGGGGTACTGAAATTTGACCGTGATTTTATTTAGAAGGCGGTAATCAATACAAGGTCTCAGCGACCCATCCTTCTTGGCCACAAAAAAGAACCCTGCTCCCAATGGCGATGACGACGGGCGAATATGACCCTTCTCCAAGGATTCTTTTACGTAACTCCGCATAGCGGCGTGCTCAGGTACAGATAAATTAAACAGTCGACCCTTAGGAAACTTACTACCAGGAATCAACTCGATAGCACAATCACAATCCCTATGCGGAGGTAGGGCATTGGACTTGGGCTCATCGAATACATCCCGGTAATTAGACAAGAACTCTGGGACCTCAGAAGGGGTGGATGATGAGATAGACAGAAATGGGACATCACCATGTACCCTCTGACAACCCCAGCTGGACACAGACATTGATTTCCAATCTAATACTGGGTTATGAGCTTGTAGCCATGGCAACCCCAACACGACCACATCATGCAGATTATGCAACACCAGAAAGCGAATATCCTCCCGGTGCGCAGGAGCCATGCACATGGTCAGCTGGGTCCAGTACTGAGGCTTATTCTTGGCCAAAGGCGTAGCATCAATTCCTCTCAATGGAATAGGACACTGCAAGGGCTCCAAGACAAATCCACAGCGCCTGGCAAACTCCAAGTCCATCAAATTCAGGGCAGCGCCTGAATCCACAAATGCCATGACAGAATAAGATGACAAAGAGCAGATCAAAGTAACGGACAAAAGAAATTTCGACTGTACCGTACCAATGGTGGCAGACTTAGCGAACCGCTTAGTGCGCTTAGGACAATCGGAGATAGCATGAGTGGAATCACCACAGTAGAAACACAGCCCATTCTGACGTCTGTGTTCTTGCCTTTCAGCTCTGGTCAAAGTCCTATCGCACTGCATAGGCTCAGGTTTATGCTCAGATAATACCGCCAAATGGTGCACAGATTTATGCTCACGCAAGCGTCGACCGATCTGAATGGCCAAAGACATAGACTCATTCAGACCAGCAGGCATAGGAAATCCCACCATGACATCCTTAAGGGCTTCAGAGAGACCCTTTCTGAAAATAGCTGCCAGCGCACATTCATTCCATTGAGTGAGCACGGACCACTTTCTAAACTTCTGACAATAAATCTCTATCTCATCTTGACCCTGACACAGAGCCAGCAAATTTTTCTCTGCCTGATCCACTGAATTAGGTTCATCATACAGTAATCCGAGCGCCAGAAAATGCATCAATATTACATAATGCAGGATCTCCTGGCGCAAGGGAAAATGCCCAGTCTTGAGGGTCGCCACGTAATAAAGAAATAATGATCTTAACTTGTTGAACTGGGTCACCAGAGGAGCGAGGTTTCAAAGCCAGAAACAGTTTGCAATTATTTTTGAAACTCAGAAATTTAGCTCTATCTCCAGAAAACAAATCAGGAATAGGAATTCTTGGTTGTAACATAGAATTCTGAACCACAAAGTCTTGAATATTTTGTACTCTTGCCGTGAGCTGATCCACACATGAAGACAGACCTTTAATGTCCATTGCTGCACCTGTGTCCTGAACCACCCAAATGTCTAGGGGAAAAAAAGGCAAAACACAGTGCAAAGAAAAAAAAATGGTCTCAGAACTTCTTTTTTCCCTCTATTGAGAAGCATAGTACTTTGGGCCTCCAGTACTGTTATGAATAGGTAATTCAGAACCACAATGGACCTTGAAGTTCAGAGCACACAAAGTGACCTGACAATAACCAAAAAACATAGGACGAGCTCTGAGACGTGGGAACTCTGCTGACCGCAATCCCTAATCCTATCACACCACACTAGAGGTAGCCGTGGATTGCGCCTAACGCTCCCTATGCAACTCGGCACAGCCTGAGAAACTAGCTAGCCCTGAAGATAGAAAAATAAGCCTACCTTGCCTCAGACAAATTCCCCAAAGGAAAAGGCAGCCCCCCACATATAATGACTGTGAGTTAAGATGAAAATACAAACACAGAGATGAAATAGATTTAGCAAAGTGAGGCCCGACTTACTGAATAGACCGAGGATAGGAAAGATAGCTTTGCGGTCAACACAAAAACCTACAAACAGCCACGCAGAGGGGCAAAAAGACCCTCCGCACCGACTAACGGTACGGAGGTGCTCCCTCTGCGTCTCAGAGCTTCCAGCAAGCAAGAAAAACCAATATAGCAAGCTGGACAGAAAAAATTGCAAACAAAAGTAACACAAGCAACTTAGCTTATGCTGAGAAGACAGGCCACAGGAACGATCCAGGAGGAAGCAAGACCAATACTAGAACATTGACTGGAGGCCAGGATCAAAGCACTAGGTGGAGTTAAATAGAGCAGCACCTAACGACTTAACCTCATCACCTGAGGAAGGAAACTCAGAAGCCGCAGTACCACTCACATCAACCAACGGAAGCCCATAGACAGAATCAGCCGAAGTACCACTTGTGACCACAGGAGGGAGCTCGACCACAGAATTCACAACAGTCCTCATTCCAGACCAGTAGAAATGCTGCGCTAGCCTGGCCCTGGTTTTAGCGATCTCTAGGTGTCCAACCATGGGAATCTCGTGGGCTATCCGCAACAATTCCGCCCTGAACAGATAGGGTACCACTAACTGTCGGTCCCTGGGCCACGCCTCTGGTGAACCCTGCTGGACCGTTGCCTGGTACAGCCGTTCCTAGTCCCAGACCACCCGCTCTCGGTCTGACTCCCTGGGTGGCTGTGCCGTCTCCTCCTTGAGAGCTTTCAGGCTAGCGTCAGGTTCCAACGCTGCCTGAAATCCCTGACTTGATGTGGCGAGAATGGACGACACTGCCACATCTGCTGTCAGCATCCCTGGATCTGTGTCCTGGCCGCTGTCAGACTCGGCAGCCACTTGGTTGGAGAGGTTGAAGCCGTCGGACCTCTGCGAGGCTCCTTGGGTTCCGGTGCTCCCACTCCTGGTGACAGCGCCCACAACCGCTGTGCCCACAGGTATACATATTTTAAGCGTTTTTATCGCATTTTTATAGCGAAAAAAATGCGAAAAAAATACAAGGTGCACACACAGCCTGAGTGTCAGATCAGTGGCCCAAAGTCATTTAACCCCTTAAAACCATCAGTTACTTATTCAAATGTGTGAAAATGGGCTGTGTGCCCACTTTGATGCCAGTTCTGGTACCCAGACCTCATTTGGGCCAAGCTGGAGGAACCTGGTTTTATTCCAGGGCATCAATATCTGTGTATTTTAAGTGTCAGATCAGTGGCCCAAAGTCATTTAACTCCTTAAAAACATCAGTTACCTATTCAAATGTGTGAAAATGGGCTGATTGCCCACTTTGATGCCAGTTCTGATGCCCAGAACCCATTTGGGCCAGGTTAGAGGGACCTGGGTTTGATTCATGGCATCAATATCTGTGTACTTTAAGTGTCAGGTCAGTGGCCCAAAGGAATTTAACCCCTTAAAAACATCAGTTACTTATTCAAATGTGTGAAAATGGGCTGTGTGCCCACTTTGATGCCAATTTTGGTGCCCAGAACCCATTTGGGCCAGGCTGAAGGGACCTGGGTTTGATGCAGGGCATCACTGTCTGTGTATTTTATGCATCAGATCAGTGGCCCAAAGTCATTTAACTCTTTAAAAACATCAGTTACTTATTCAAATGGCCAAAATTGACTGTCTGGCCATTTTGATGCCAGTTCTGATGCCCATAACCCATTTGGGCCAGGCTGGAGATCACTGGTTTTGATGTGAGGCACCCTGTTCTATCTGACTGTAGTGTGAGATCAGTGGCCCAAAGGCATTTAACCCTTTCTTTAACGCTCTTTGATGCCCACTTTGATGGCCAGTTTTGGGCCAGTTTTAATGTTTTTGTAGCCGTTTTAAGCGTATTCACATCAGGGCTCCTCGCTGCATTGTCTTTTATTATTGTCATGATAATTTTTTGTTGTTAAACATATAAAAAACAGAAAAGAAAAAATTTCCGAATAAGAAACCAACTTCAGCCTCGTTCCAGTCCCCTCTTAAATGTAAGTAATGAATCACTCATTACAACATCATACGGCAGAGAGTTCCATAGTCTCACTGCTCTTACAGTAAAGAATCCGCGTCTGTTATTATGCTTAAACTTTCTTTCCTCCAGACGCAGAGGATGCCCCTTGTCCCGGTTTCAGGTCTATGATTAAAAAGATCATCAGAAAGGTCTTTGTATTGTCCCCTCATATATTTATACATTAACATAAGATCACCCCTTAGTCTTCGTTTTTCCAAACTAAATAGCCCCAAGTGTAATAACCTATCTTGGTATTGCAGACCCCCCAGTCCTCTAATAACCTTGGTCGCTCTTCTCTGCACCCGCTCTAGTTCAGCGATGTCTTTCTTATACACCGGAGACCAGAACTGTGCACAGTATTCTAAGTGTGGTCGAACAAGTGACTTGTATACAGGTAAAATTATGTTCTCCTCATGAGCATCTATGCCTCTTTTACTGCATCCCATTATTTTATTTGCCTTTGTAGCAGCTGCCTGACACTGGCCACTGAATATGAGTTTGTCATCCACCCATACACCCAGGTCTTTTTCATTGACGGTTTTGCCCAGAGTTTTAGAATTAAGCACATAATTATACATCTTATTACTTCTACCCAAGTGCATGACCTTACATTTATCCCCATTAAAGCTCATTTGCCAATTATCAGCCCAAGCTTCTAGTTTACATCAATCATCCTGTAATATAAAATTGTCCTCCTCTGTATTGATTACCCTGCAGAGTTTAGTGTCATCTGCAAATATTGAAATTCTGCTCTGAATGCCCCCCACAAGGTCATTAATAAATATGTTAAAAAGAAGAGGGCCCAATACTGACCCCTGTGGTACCCCACTGCTAACCGCGGCCCAGTCCGAGTGTGCTCCATTAATAAACACCCTTTGTTTCCTATCCCTGAGCCAGCTCTCAACCCACTTACATATATTTTCCCCTATCCCCATTATTCTCATTTTATGTATCAACCTTTTGTGTGGCACCGTATCAAAAGCTTTTGAAAAGTCCATATACACTACGTCCACTGGGTTCCCTTGGTCCAGTCCGGAACTTACCTCTTCATAGAAACTGATCCGATTAGTCTGACATGAACGGTCCCTGGTAAACCCGTGCTGATACTGGGTCATGAGGTTCTTCCTCTTCAGATACTCCAGTATAGCATCCCTTAGAATGCCCTCCAGGATTTTACCCACAGTAGAGGTTAAGCTTACTGGCCTATAATTTCCGAGTTCAGTTTTTGTCTCCTTTTTGAATATTGGCACCACATTTGCTATTCGCCAGTCCTGTGGTACAGACCCTGTTATTATGGAGTCTTTAAAGATTAACCCCTTAGTGACGGAGCCAAATTTTTTAAATCTGACCAGTGTCACTTTATGTGGTAATAACTCTGCGACGCTTCAACAAATCCCAGTGATTTTGAGATTTGTTTTTTTTGTGACACATTATACTTTATGATAATGGCAAATTTAGGTGAATATGTTTTGTGTTTATTTATAAAAAATATCAAAAATTTGAGAAAAATGTTAAAAAAATAGCAATTTTCAAACTTTGAATACCTAATCCCATATCATTACACATGGGAAGAAGAAGCAATCCCATAAAATTAAAACCAATGTTTATTAAATAAATTTTATAAAAATGACACAATAAAAAAGCAAAATAGACCATAGGGGACACCAAAAATACAAGGCTGTAAATATATTAATTACAAAATAGTCACCAGACTATAAGAATATATAACCACACTGATATAAGGGAGGACTACGGCAACATACACCAACAAGTTACAATATAACAAAAATCAGCAAAGCATGCATGCTATAACATGGTCGCTGCCTTCATGCACATATATCTAGCCCTGTGGCTTAACTACAGGCAGCTACAATAAATACTGATGTATGTGGCCCAAAGTATATCCGTCCTAATAAACCCAGCATAGAAAACTATATCTTGCCTGGCAGAAAACATGTGCATCCAGGCAACTATACCTTGCCTGGATGGCGTCCCCTCACCCCGACGCGCGTTTCGCCTCCTGCTTCTTCCGGGGGCGTGCCAGGGTGAGGGGCGCTAGTGCTTTTAAAAGGAGAGGTGCTGATAGCGTCCATCGGCTACAGCGGCGCATCGCGTGTGACTCCTCCCTCAGAATGACGCGCTTCCTGCCGCCGCTCAATGACACACAAGCCTAAGCTTTATTGTAGCTGCCTGTAGTTAAGCCACAGGGCTAGATATATGTGCATGAAGGCAGTGACCATGTTATAGCATGCATGCTTTGCTGATTTTTGCTATATTGTAACTTAGGAAATTTAATTTTAATCCTATCCCTTCATTTCAACAGGAATTGATCGTCATCCTTGATGGCCTAGTCACAAAAAGTTTTTTGGATCACATCAGGGATTTCCAACCAAGATTGGCAATGTTCTATTTAATTTCAAAGGTACACAAAAATGACCTTGACCCCCCTGGGGGACCAATAGTGGCTGGCAATGGGGGTTTGTGTGAGATCGTTGCTGATCTAGTCGACTATTTCCTCAAACCTATTGTTTCCACTCTTCCTTCCTTCATCAGGGACACGACTCAAGCCTTACAATGGATAGATCAGTTACAATTGGAGGAGAACCAAATTTTGGTCACTGCTGACATCGAATCGCTCTATACCTCCATCTGACATAAGGATGGCTTGGCAGCTACACTTCGATCTAGTAATGTGGAAAGTTGTCTGGCGGACCTCATTTTGACTCTATTGGAATTTGTGCTAAATCACAACGTCTTTATTTTTTATAACAACATCTACCTCCAAACACAAGGTACGGCTATGGGGGCTTCTTGTGCCCCCTCATATGCCAATCTTTTTTTGGGAAAGGGACATCTTTCTAGGGGATAACATCGTAGAAATGGGACAGGTCCAAAGTTGGATGAGGTAGATTGATGATGTGATGTTTGTGTGGGAAGGTTCGGAGGAAGGTCTGGAAACGTTGATGAGGAAGCTTAATGACTATAACATTAATGTGAAACTTACCTTTAAATTTGGCAGGAGTTTGGAGTTCCTTGATATCTGGATAGATACTGGAAGTGATGGTTCGGTGCATACGGATGTTTTCAGGAAGCCAACAGCCACTAATTCCTATCTACATGCGGAATCTTCACATCCGGCTAGTACCATTCGCGGCATCCCAATAGGTCAGTTCCTACGTGTCAAACGAATATGTTCGGATGTCACTTTGTTCGAAAGACAATGTGAGGAACTGACTAGAAGATTTACAGATCGGGGTTATAGTCGGAGAATGATTAGGAGGGGCTATAGAAGGGCTACGGCAACTACTAGGAATGAACTTCTATACCGCAACAAGGCTAAGGACAAGGAAGATTTTAAACAAGTCCGTTTTATTTCCACCTTTAACGGACAATGGAATAATTTGAAAGATCTCTTTAAGAGACACTGGAATGTTCTCCTAACGGACCCGATTTTGAGACAAATTCTGCCCGCGTCTCCCCATTGCGTGGCCCGTCGTTTTGCTTATATCAAAGATGTATTGGTGCATAGTCATTACAGTCCAAAACGCCCATCCAGTCACAGGCCACTAACTCCGGGCTTCTTTCCCTGTGGGCTATGCAAAGCCTGCTTAAATTTGGACAAGTCAAAGAAGTTTTCAAATGCAGATGGTACACGAATATATGATATTCGGAAACATCTTACCTGCTCCTCCAAAGAAATTGTTTATCATGCGACATGCCCGTGCGGGAAAATATATGTCGGTCTTACCAACAGAGACTTTAAATTGAGAGTAAGAGAACACGTGTTGGATATCGAGAAAGCGGCTACTGTCATGGATGACAGTTTATTGAAAACATTACCACGCCACTTCAAGAAATACCATAATTGTAAATCACATGGCTTAAGGATCAAAGCCATTGATCAACTGAATAAGGGGCCTAGAGGTGGTGATGTCAATAAGGCCTTGGCACAATTGGAGTGCCGTTGGATTTTTCGTTTGGGCACCTTGAGTCCTGCAGGATTGAATGAAAACATGGGTTTCTCCGCATTCTTGTAACTGGCATTTTTTTAGGGGTATGAGGGGTTTATTTTATTGTAATTATAATTATTATGATTGTTTTATCTTCTAACGTTTGTTTTGTGTTCTTTTTAGTATATGAGAGGTTCGCATAGTTTGTCCAGCATTGTGGTTTTGATTTCCTATCGTACGGAGTATGTGATGATCCAGTATAACAACTATATGGGAGAAGACTTACGGATAAGAAAAGAATATAAGAAGAAAAAGAGAGGAAGAAAGAGAGAGAAAGAAAGAGAGAAAATGAAGACTCCATTAAGGGATATTTATTATTAGTTGTTTCACTGTTTATTTTAACGGGGTATGTTAGTAGGAGTTATATAGTGGGCCAATTGTGTATATTGTGTTTTTTATTTTTTATTGTATGTATTAATATTGTCTTTAGGGATAGTGTCTTATATATCCCTTTTATAGGGAGGGATTTATATTTATGGGTTCAGTATTTATTGCATATCACTTTATATGGTATTATTGCCCTTTTATTAGGCTGGGTAATTGTGAAATATTTAGTGATTTATTGTGCTTGAATTATGAACAGTATTTTAATGATGTTATATATAACTGGCATTGTTATGTCTAGATAGGGGTTAATTATTATTCAGTAGCAATCACTGTGCACCATTATTATTTTGGGGAGCACTTTTAAAGTCCTTTTCGGATATGACACTGTTAATTATTACTGTAAGGCCATGTTCACACGATCCTTTTTTTCATGCGGAATTGCCGCGATTTTCCCGCTGCGGGTCCGCAGCTGTTTTCCATGCAGGGTACAGTACAATGTACCCTATGGAATACAGGAACTGCTGTGCCCACAATGCGGAAAATCAAAAAAAAAAGCCGCGCTGAATAGCTGCGGGAAAAAAGAAGTACCATGTCACTTCTTTTTTCGGAGCCGCAGCGGTTCTGCACCCATTGACCTCCATTGTGAGGTCAAACCCGCAATAAAACCCGCAGATGAAAAAAATATCTGCGGGTTTTACTGCGGTTTGTGGTGCAGAACCGCTGCAGCAGGAAGTGCGGGGAAGCGGGCGGAAGTGCGTGGGCGGAGTGTGGCTGCCCCCCCGTGCTCCGATCCCGCCCCCCCGTGCTCCAATCCCACCGCCCCGTGCTCCGATGCCCCCCCCCAGTGCTCCGATGCCCCCCCCCGTGCCCTAATCTCCCCCCCTTATACTTACCCGGCGTCCCGGTGTCCGTCCGGCCGTCTTCTCCCTGGGCGCCGCCATCTTGCAAAATGGCGGGCGCATGCGCAGTGCGCCCGCCGAATCTGCCGGCCGCCAGATTCGTTCCAAAGTGCATTTTGATCACTGAGATATAACCTATCTCAGTGATCAAAATAAAAAAATAGTAAATGACACCCCCCCCTTTGTCACCCCCATAGGTAGGGACAATAAAAAAATTAAGAATTTTTTTTTTTCCACTAAGGTTAGAATAGGGTTAGGGTTAGGGGTAGGGGTAGGTTTAGGGTTAGGGTTAGGGGTAGGGGTAGGGGTAGGGTTAGGGGTAGGGTTAGGGTTAGGGGTAGGGTTAGGGTTAGGGGTAGGGTTAGGGGTAGGGTTAGGGGTAGGGTTAGGGGTAGGGTTAGGGTTAGGGGTAGGGTTAGGGGTAGGGTTAGGGGTAGGGTTAGGGTTAGGGGTAGGGTTAGGGTATTTTCAGCCATTTTAACCCTAAAAAACTTCCTAGAAAACACACAGACTCTGTATAGAAAACTGCATAAAAAAAAGGATCAAAAAAAGGATCAAAAAACGCATCAAAAAAGGACAAAAAAAGGACCAAAAAAAGGACCTGCGTTTTCTGCCAAGAGCTGCAGTTTTTTAAAAAACAGTCCTGAAAAAAAAAGGATGGAAATCAGGAACGTGTGAACATACCCTAAACACATCACATCCTTATTTACAGTAGTATTCTCGGTTTTCCCTCTTTTGTTAGCGTTAAGCTTGTAATCGTCACTATTATTTATTTATTAAATAATTATCTTTCACTAGTAGTAGAACTTCTGGTATCTGTATTTCACTCATAATGAGTTGCTCACTCACTGATCACGGAAATAATGGGTTAATAAACACCCTTCATATCGTTATACAAACAGACTGTATATTTATTTTATATGTCTTAAGGTATTTGTTATGTCTATTCATTATGTCTTCTATGGTTCTTCTTTGATCATTATCGCGTTCACCATCTTTTGTTCCTGTCTTCTGGGTCACTTTTTCTTTTCTTTTCCGCTCCGTCTGGCTAGTGCGCACGCGCTGTGGTCCGACCCTCTGCTGCTTTCTGCGACGCTCACACACTGACACGCATAGCTTAGGCTTGCGTGTCATTGAGCGGCGGCAGAAAGCGCGTCATTCTGAGGGAGGCGTCACACGCGATGATCGCGATGTGCCGGCGGTGCAGGGAAGCTTCCCGCAGGGAGGGGGCTCCCTGCGGGCTTCCCTGAGCCCCCCGCAGCAAAGCGATGTGATCGCATTGCTGCGAGGGTCTGCCTACCTCCCTCCCTGCTCCAGGCGCGGATCCAAGATGGCCGCGGATCCGGGTCCTGCAGGGAGGGAGGTGGCTTCACAGAGCCTGCTCAGAGCAGGCACTGTGAAGGCTGCAGCGCTGCATGTCAGATCAGTGATCTGTCAGAGTGCTGTGCAAACTGTCAGATCACCGATCTGTGATGTCCCCCCCTGGGACAAAGTAAAAAAGTAAAAAAAAAAATTTCCAAATGTGTAAAAAAAAAATAAAAAAAATATTCCTAAATAATGAAAAAAAAAAAATATTATTCCCATAAATACATTTCTTTATCTAAATAAAAAGTAAAAAAATAAAAGTACACATATTTAGTATCGCCGTGTCCGTAACGACCCGACCTATAAAACTGTCCCACTAGTTAACCCCTTCAGTAAACACCGTAAGAAAAAAAAAAAAACAAGGCAAAAAACGCTTCATTATCATACCGCCGAACAAAAAGTGGAATAACACGCGATCAAAAAGACAGATATAAATACCCATGGTACCGCTGAAAGCGTCATCTTGTCCCGCAAAAAACGAGCCACCATAGAGCATCATCAGCAAAAAAATAAAAAAGTTATAGTCCTGAGAATAAAGCGATGCCAAAATAATTCTTTTTTCTATAAAATACTTTTTATCTTATAAAAGCGCCAAAACATTAAAAAATGATATAAATGAGGTGTCGCTGTAATCGTACTGACACGAAGAATAAAACTGCTTTATCAATTTTACCAAACGCGGAACGGTATAAACGCCTCCCCCAAAAGAAATTCATGTATAGCTGGTTTTTGGTCATTCTGCCTCACAAAAATCGAAATAAAAGGCGATCAAAAAATGTCACGTGCCCGAAAATGTTACCAATAAAAAACGTCAACTCGTCCCGCAAAAAACAAGACCTCACATGACTCTGTGGACCAAAATATGGAAAAATTATAGCTCTCAAAATGCGGTAACGCAAAAAATATTTTTTGCAATAAAAAGCGTCTTTCAGTGTGTGACGGCTGCCAATCATAAAAACCCGCTAAAAAACCCGCTATAAAAGTAAATCAAACCCCCCTTCATCACCCCCTTAGTTAGGAAAAAATTAAAAAATTTAAAAAATGTATTTATTTCCATTCTCCCATTAGGGTTAGGGCTAGGGTTAGGGCTAGGGTTAGGGTTGGGGCTAGGGTTAGGGTTGGGGCTAGGATTAGGGTTGGGGCTAGGGTTAGGGCTAGGGTTAGGGCTAGGGTTAGGGCTAGGGTTAGGGCTAGGGTTAAGGCTACAGTTAGGATTGGGGCTAAAGTTAGGGTTAGGGTTTGGATTACATTTACGGTTGGGAATAGGGTTGGGATTAGGGTTAGGGGTGTGTCTGGGTTAGGTGTGTGGTTAGCGTTACCGTTGGGGTTAGGGGTGTGTTAGGGTTAGGGTTTCAGTTATAATTGGGGTATTTCCACTGTTTCGGCACATCAGGGCTCTCCAAACGCGACATGGCGTCTGATCTCAATTCCAGCCAATTCTGCGTTGAAAAAGTAAAACAGTGCTCCTTCCCTTCCGAGCTCTCCCGTGTGCCCAAACAGGGGTTTACCCCAACATATGGGGTATCAGCGTACTCAGGACAAATTGGACAACAACTTTTGGGGTCCAATTTCTCCTGTTACCCTTGGGAAAATACAAAACTGGGGGCTAAAACATAATTTTTGTGGGAAAAAAAAGGATTTTTTATTTTCACGGCTCTGCGATATAAACTGTAGTGAAACACTTGAGGGTTCAAAGTTCTCACAACACATCTAGATAAGTTCCTTGAGGGGTCTAGTTTCCAATATGGGGTCACTTGTGGGGGGTTTCTACTGTTTAGGTACATATGGGGCTCTGCAAACGCAATGTGACGCCTGCAGACCATTCCATCTAAGTCTGCATTCCAAATGATGCTCCTTCCCTTCCGAGCTCTGCCATGCGCTCAAACGGTGGTTCCCCCCCCACATATCGGGTATCAGCGTACTCAGGACAAATTGGACAACAATATTTAGGGTCCAATTTCTCCTGTTGCCCTTGGAAAAATACAAAACTGGGGGCTAAAAAATAATTTTTGTGGAAAAATTTTTATTTTTTATTTTTACGGCTCTGTATTATAAACTTCTGTGAAGCCCTTGGTGGGTCAAAGTGCTCACTACACCTCTAGATAAGTTCCTTAGGCGGTCTACTTTCCAAAATGGTGTCACTTGTGGGGGGTTTCAATATTTAGGCACATCAGTGGCTCTCCAAATGCAACATGGCGTCCTATCTCAATTCCTGTCAATTTTGCATTGAAAAGTCAAACGGCGCTCCTTCCCTTCCGATCTCTCCCACGCGCCCAAAGAGTGGTTTACCCCCACATATGGGGTATCAGCGTACTCAGGACAAATTGTACAACAACTTTTGGGGTCCAATTTCTTCTCTTACCTTTGGGAAAATAAAAAATTGGGGGTGAAAAGATAATTTGTGTGAAAAAAACGATTTTTTATTTTTACGGTTCTGCATTATAAACTTCTGTGAAGCACTTGGTGGGTCAAAGTGCTCACCACACCTCTAGATAAGTTCATTAGGGTGTCTACTTTCCAAAATGGTGTCACTTGTGGGGGGTTTCAATGTTTAGGCACATCAGGGGCTCTCCAAACGCAACATGGCGTCCCATCTCAATTCCAGTCAATTTTGCATTGAAAAGTCAAATTGCCCTCCTTCGCTTCCGAGCTCTGTCATGCGCCCAAACAGTGGTTTACCCCCACATGTCGGGTATAGGTGTACTCAGGACAAATTGTACAACAACTTTTGGGGTCCATTTTCTCCTGTTACCCTTGGTAAAATGAAACAAATTGGAGCTGAAGTAAATTTTTTGTGAAAAAAAGTTAAATGTTCATTTTTATTTAAACATTCCAAAAATGCCTGTGAAACACCCGAAGGGTTAATAAACTTCTTGAATGTGGTTTTGAGCACCTTGAGGGGTGCAGTTTTTAGAATGGTGTCACACTTGGGTATTTTCTATCATATAGACCCCTCAAAATGACTTCAAATGAGATGTATTATTTATTTATTTATGTGGTCCCTAAAAAAAAATGGTGTTGTAAAAATGAGAAATTGCTGGTCAACTTTTAACCCTTATAACTCCCTTAGAAAAAAAATTTTTGTTTCCAAAATTGTGCTGATGTAAAGTAAACATGTGGGACATGTTACTTATTAAGTATTTTGTGTGACATATCTCTGTGATTTAATTGCATAAAAATTCAAAGTTGGAAAATTGCGAAATTTCCGTTTTTTTTCACAAATAAACGCAGGTAATATCAAAGAAATTTTACCACTGTCATGAAGTACAATATGTCTTGAGAAAACAATGTCAGAATTATTATTATTATTATACATTTTTATAGCGCCATTTATTCCATGGCACTTTACATGTGAATACGGGGCAAATATAGACAAATACATTAAACATGAGCAGATAACAAGGCACACGGGTACATAAGGAGGGAGGACCCTGCCCGCGAGGGCTCACACTCTGCAGGGGGTGGGTGAGGATACACTAGGAGAGGGAAGAGCTGGCTGTGCGGCTGTTTAGTAGGTTGAGGATCACTGCAGGCTGTAGGCTTGTCGGAAGAGATGAGTCTTCAGGTTCTTTTTGAAGGTTTCCATGGTAGGCGAGAGTCTGATGTGTTGGGGTAGAGAGTTCCAGAGTATGGGGGAAGCACGGGAGAAGTCTTGGATGCGGTTATGGGAAGAAGAGATGAGAGGGGAGTAGAGAAGGAGGTCTTGGGAGGATCGGAGGTCGCGTGTAGGTAGGTACCGGGAGACCATGTC
Source organism: Ranitomeya imitator (assembly GCF_032444005.1). Taxonomy (NCBI): domain Eukaryota; kingdom Metazoa; phylum Chordata; class Amphibia; order Anura; family Dendrobatidae; genus Ranitomeya; species Ranitomeya imitator. The sequence goes on along the minus strand of NC_091282.1, from coordinate 460,475,299 downwards.
ACAGATGTATGGAGGAGAAAGGTTGTGGATGGCTTTGTATGTCAGTGTGAGGGTTTTGAACTGGAGTCTCTGGGCGATAGGAAGCCAGTGAAGGGCTTGACACAGGGGAGAGGCTGGGGAATAGCGGGGGGACAGGTGGATTAGTCGGGCAGCAGAGTGTAGGATGGATTGGAGTGGTGCCAGAGTGCTAGAGGGGAGTCCAGAGAGTAGGAGGTTGCAGTAGTCGAGGCGGGAGATGATAAGGGCATGCACTAGCGTTTTTGCAGTGTTGCGGTCAAGGAAAGCACGGATCCGGGAAATATTTTTGAGTTTGAGACGACAGGAGGAGGCAAGGGCTTGGATATGTGGCTTGAAAGAGAGGGCAGAGTCGAGGATCACCCCGAGGCACCGGGCGTGTGGGACTGGGGATAGTGAGCAGCCATTGACATTGATGGATAGGTCTGGTGGAGGGGTAGAGTGAGATGGGGGAAAGATGATGAATTCTGTTTTGTCCATGTTCAGTTGTAGAAAGCGAGCAGAAAAGAAGGCTGAAATGGCAGACAGACAGTGCGGGATTTTGGTAAGCAAGGAGGAGAGGTCCGGTCCGGAGAGGTAGATCTGCGTGTCATCAGCGTAGAGATGGTACTGCATACCCTGGGATTCTATGAGCTGTCCCAGGCCGAAAGTGTAGATGGAGAAGAGTAGGGGTCCTAGAACAGAGCCTTGAGGAACACCGACTGACAAGGGGCGAAGTGAGGAGGTGGTGTGGGGGAGGGAGACACTGAATGTTCGGTCTGTCAGATATGAGGAGATCCAGGAAAGGGCCAAGTCTGTGATGCCAAGGGATGAGAGGATTTGTAGCAAAAGGGAGTGGTCTACAGTGTCAAAGGCAGAAGACAAGTCCAGGAGAAGGAGGACAGAGTAGTGTCGCTTGCTCCTGGCAGTTAGTAGGTCATTGGTGACTTTAGTTAGGGCAGTTTCAGTTGAGTGATGGGAACGGAAGCCTGATTGTAACCGATCAAAGAGGGAGCAGGAGGAGAAGTGGGAGGACAGTTCAAGATGGACGTGTTGCTCCAGCAATTTGGAGGCATAAGGGAGAAGAGATATTGGGCGATAGCTAGACACAGAGGATGGGTCGAGGGAGGGCTTTTTGAGGATGGGTGTGATCTTGGCATGCTTGAAGGATGAGGGAAAGACACCTGTTGTGAGTGAGAGGTTGAAGAGGTGCGTTAGGGTTGGGATGAAGACCGTGGAAAGGTTAGGGATGAGGTGGGATGGGAGCGGGTCAAGCGTGCAGGTGGTGAGGTGTGATCTTGACAGGAGGGTGGAGAGCTGATCTTCTGTCATGGTGGAGAAGCTGGTTTTGGAGGAGCAGGGTTGAGGAGCTAAGAGGGGCAGTGGGCGCTGTGGGCCAAAGCTTTCTCTGATCGTATCGATCTTCTGTTTAAAGAAAGAGGCGAAGTCTTCAGCAGAAATGAGGGGGGAGGGAGGAGGTGCGGGGGGACGGAGTAGAGAATTGAAAGTGTTGAAAAGCTGTTTAGGGTTGTGGGACAGGGAGGATATGAGGGATGAGAAGTAAGTTTGTTTTGCGGCAGTGAGCGCAGACTTGAAGCTGGCGAGGGACTGCTTGTATGCAGTGAAGTGGTCGGCAGAGTGGGATCGCTTCCATCTCCGCTCAGCAATCCTGGAAGCCCGTCTCAATTCTTTGGTCAGGCTGGTCAGCCAGGGCTGCCTGTTAATTGTACGAGTTTTACTATGCATGAGTGGGGCGGCCGAATCGAGTGTTGTTGTTATTGTGGTGTTATAAAAAGTGGCAGCAGCATCTGTGTCATGAAGGGAGGCTATGTCTGTAAGAGGGAGAAGGGACTCAGAGAGTGATTGTAAGTTGAGATGTTTGAGATTTCGGCGAGGGTGAGTGAGTTTGTGGAGTGGGGGTTGCACACTAGGAGAGGAGAGGGACGAGAATGTCAGTAGGTTGTGGTCAGACAGGGGGAGGGGTGTGTTAGTGAGGTTAGTAAGGGAGCAGAGGCGGGTGAAAATGAGGTCCAGCGTGTGGCCATCTTTGTGAGTGGCCTCAGAGGACCATTGAGTGAGGCCAAAGGAGGCAGTCAGTGATAAAAGTTTAGAGGTAGCTGAGGTGAAAGTGTCAATGGGGACATTGAAATCACCCATGATGATAGTGGGGATGTCAACAGAGAGGAAATGAAGTAGCCAGGTGGTGAAGTGGTCGAGAAAGGTGGAGATGGCTAGTTCTGGGGGGCGGTAGATGACAGCCAGCTGGAGGTTGGAGGGGGAGTAGATGCGGACAGAGTGCACCTCAAACGAGGGAAGAGTAGTGGAGGGTGGTAGCGGGGTTGGAGTGAAGGAGCAGGTGTCGGACAGGAGGAAGCCAACTCCTCCACCGCGTTTGTTGCTGGGGCGAGGGGTGTGAGAGAGGTGGAATCCGCCATAGGAGAGCGCAGCTGGAGAGGCCGAGTCAGAGGGGGTGAGCCAGGTTTCAGTGAGGCCGAGGAAGGAGAGTTTGTTGGTGATGAAGAGGTCATGGATAAATGGCAGTTTGTTGCAGATGGAGCGTGCGTTCCATAGTGCTCCAAGTAGGGGGAGCGGGGGAGTGGGGGCTGGATGAATGGGTATGAGGTTGTCGTGGTTGGGAAAACATGCGGAGGATCGTGGCAGGGGGTTAGAAACGAGTGTGGGGATGAGTTGGGGAGGGCCGGGATTTGGGGATATGTCACCAGCAATGAGGAGTAGCAGACAGAATATTAGAAGGTGGGAGCAGGATAGGACATGATGTGGCCGTGTGTGTCTGGAGAAAAAGGATTGTATGTGGAGGAACAGTTCTGAGGAGAAGGTGAGATGGCTGGGGAGTATGGAGGAAGAAATGACTAGTTCCTTACTAGGTGGAGTGATTGCAGGAGAATGTAAGAAGGAAAGTAGTATGGGGGTGAAAGAGAAAAGAAACCGAAACATTGTAGTGGTTGGTATTCTGTTACCTTCCAGTCAATTCCAGTCCAATTCAGTCTAATTCAGAATCATAATTAAAAAGATGTAATTTAAAAGATGGAAGTTAAAAGATGATTTGCAGCAGACTGAGTCTATAGCAGACTCCTGCATGTGAATATATCCCCAGTTAAGGGCAATCAGGTGTGAATGAGGAGGTGGCTGGGTATGGGAGACCAGATGTAGAGAGTTAAGCAAAGGTCATAAAGTGAGGGAGGGGTAAGACTGACCACTCACAGAGATGCCAGGATCACACAATGAGAGACATGAAAACAGGTCATGGAAACAAGCTGATAGGTAAGAAAGCATACTAAAAGGATTATATGTGCTGCACCAAGACACTCAGATCCAGGGGAAGCATAGAAAAGTCAGTGCAATATATAGAGACATTCAGAAGCCAGGGAGAGCTGGGTAAAGTCAGTGCATACCATGGAAAATCAATGCAGTATACAGAGATATTCTGGAGCCAGGGAGAGCTGGGTAAAGTCAGTGCATACCGTGGAAAATCAATGCAGTATACAGAGATATTCTGGAGCCAGGGAGAGCTGGGTAAAGTCAGAATCACCAGGATCCGTTGAAGCGTTCAAGAGTTATAACCTCATAAAGGGACAGTGGTCAGAATTGTAAAAATTGGCCCGGTCATTAACGTGCAAACCACCCTTGGGGGTAAAGAGGTTAATGCCTCATCACTCCCTACTTCCTTTAATTCTCTATATTCTTTCTTTTTGTCACTTATTGCGCCCCTTACAGCTCTATTTAGCCATATTGGTTTCCTCCTACTTCTAGTATGTTTATTCCCATACGGTATATACTGTGCACAGGTCCTATCCAGGATGCTAATAAATGTCTCCCATAGTCTTTGTGTATTTTTGTGTCTCAGGATATCGTCCCAGTTAATTGCACCAAGATCCTCTCTCATCCGTTGGAAATTTGCCCTCCTGAAGTTTAGTGTCCTTGTAACCCCTCTATTACACATCTTATTAAAGGATACATGAAAACTTATTATTTTGTGATCACTATTCCCCAAGTAACCCCCAACCCTTATATTTGCTATGCGGTCTGGCCTGTTGGTTAATATTAGGTCTAGCAGTGCCCCCCGTATTGTTGGGTCCTGAACCAGTTGTGAAAGGTAATTGTCTGTCATAGTCTCTTTGGGTCAGTCTTCCACCCTTCCATTATTTCGGTAAAGGAGCGGTGTTGGGGTCTGGCATTTGGTGCTCTGATCCCTGTAAGGACAGCGGCTCCATCAGGACCAGTAACTGGAAGGGGCAGTTCTTGTTCCTTGGCTTTCTCTGCTCCCCGGACGGTGACTGTCAGCGGCTGCTGTAGAGGTGGAGAGATTATTACTCCGCTTAGATTAGTCAATGACTACCAGGAGACGAGCAACGCACGTTACAGCCCAGGGGTAACCACCCAGCTCTCCTACAGTTCTCAGCTGCAAATACTTCCTGGCACTAGAATCCTGTGGAGACGCCTCTTTCTACATCCCCTCCACCTCCACCAATAAGGTCCCATCATAATGCCTGTCACCCAGCTTTCCCATAAGTCGCTGACTAAAGCTCTTGGTAGTGGCAGCCATACTGCCGGTCACACAACTTCCCCATAAATCACTGACTACAGCCCTTGGTAGTGGCGGCCAAACTGCCTGTCACCCAGCTTTCCCATAAGTCACTGACTACAGACCTTGGTAGTGGCGGCTATACTGCCTGTCACCCAGCTTTCCCATAAGTCGCTGACTATAGCCCTTGATAGTGGCGGCCATACTGCCGATCACACATCTTCCCCATAAATCACTGACTACTGTCCTTGGTAGTGGCGGCCATACTGTCGGTCACCCAGCTTTACCATAGGTCACTGACTACAGTCCTTCGTAGTGGCGGCCATACTGCCTGTCACCCAGCTTTCCCAGAGGTCACTGACTACAGTCCTTGGTAGAGGCAGCCATACAGCCTGTCACCCAGCTTTCCCATATGTCACTGACTACAGTCCTTGATAGTGGCGGCCATAGTGACGGCGACCCAGCTTTCACATAGGTCAATGACTACAATCCTTGGTAGTGGCGGTCATACTGCCGGTCACCCAGCTTTCCCAGAGGTCACTGACTACAGTCCTTCGTAGTAGCGGCCATAGTGCCGGTCACCCAGATTTTCCAAAGGTCACTGACTACAGTCCTTGGAAGAGGCGGCCATAGTGCCGGTCACCCAGCTTTCCCATAGGTCACTGACTACAGTCCTTGATAGTGGCGGCCATACTGCCGGTCACCGAGCTTTCCCATAGGTCACGGACTACAGTCCTTCGTAGTGGCGGACCATCCTGCCTGTCACCCAGCTTTCCCAGAGGTCACTGACTACAGTCCTTGGTAGTGGCGGCCATAGTGACGGTCACCCAGCTTTCACAGAGGTCACTGACTACAGTCCGTGGTAGTGGCGGCCATACTGCCGGTCACCCAGCTTTCCCAGAGGTCACTGACTAAAGTTCTTGGTAGTGGCGGCCATAGTGCCGGTCACCCAGCTTTCCCAGAGATCACTGACTACAGTCCTTGGTAGAGTCGGCCATACTGCCTGTCACCCAGCTTTCCCATATGTCCCTGACTACAGTCCTTGGTAGTGGCGACCATAGTGCCGGTCACCCAGCTTTCCCATAGGTCACTGACTACAGTCCTTGGTAGTGGCGGCCATACTGCCTGTCACCCAGCTTTCCCATATGTCACTGACTACAGTCCTTGGTAGAGGCGGCCATACTGCCTGGCACCCAGCTTTCCCATATGTCACTGACTACAGTCCTTGGTAGTGGCGGCCATAGTGACGGTCACCCAGCTTTCACAGAGGTCACTGACTACAGTCCGTGGTAGTGGCGGGTATACTGCCGGTCACCCAGCTTTCCCAGAGGTGACTGACTACAGTTCTTGGTAGTGGCGGCCATAGTGCCGGTCACCCAGCTTTCCCAGAGATCACTGACTACAGTCCTTGGTAGAGTCGGCCATACTGCCTGTCACCCAGCTTTCCCATATGTCCCTGACTACAGTCCTTGGTAGTGGCGACCATAGTGCCGGTCACCCAGCTTTCCCATAGGTCACTGACTACAGTCCTTGGTAGTGGCGGCCATACTGCCTGTCACCCAGCTTTCCCATATGTCACTGACTACAGTCCTTGGTAGAGGCGGCCATACTGCCTGTCACCCAGCTTTCCCATATGTCACTGACTACAGTCCTTGGTAGTGGCGGCCATAGTGCCGGTCACCCAGCTTTCCAATAGGTCACTGACTACAGTCCTTCGTAGTGGCGGCCATACTGCCTGTCACCCAGCTTTCCCAGAGGTCACTGACTACAGTCGTTGGTGGAGGCGGCCATACTGCCTGTCACCCAGCTTTCCCAGAAGTCAATGACTACAGTCTTTGGAAGTGGCAGCCATACTGCCGGTCACCCAGCTTTCCCAGAGGTCACTGACTAAAGTCCTTGGTAGAGGCGGCCATACTGCCAGTCACCCAGCTTTCCCATATGTCACTGACTACAGTCCTTGGTAGTGGCGGCCATAGTGCCGGTCACCCAGCTTTCCCATAGGTCACTGACTACAGTCCTTGGTAGTGGTGGCCATATTGCCTGTCACCCAGCTTTCCCAGAGGTCACTGACTACAGTTCTTGGTAGTGGCGGCCATAGTGCCGGTCACCCAGCTTTCCCAGAGATCACTTACTACAGTCCTTGGTAGAGGCGGCCATACTGCCTGTCACCCAGCTTTCCCAGAGGTCACTGAGTACAGTCCTTGGTAGTGGCAGCCATACTGCCGGTCACCCAGCTTTCCCAGAGGTCACTGACTACAGTCCTTGGTAGAGGTGGCCATACTGCCGGTCACCCAGCTTTCCCATACAGCGCTGACAACAGTCCTTGGTAGTGGCGGCCATACTGCCGATCACCCAGCTTTCCCAGAGGTCACTGACTACAGTCCTTGGTAGAGGTGGCCGCAGTGCCTGTCACCCAGCTTTCCCATATATCACTGACTACAGTCCTTGGTAGTGGCGGCCATACTGCCGGTCACCCAGCTTTCCCATACAGCGCTGACTACAGCCCTTGGTAGTGGCGGCCATACTGCCGGTCACCCAGCTTTCCCATAAATCACTGACTACAGTCCTTGGTAGTGGTGGCCATACTGCCGGTCACCCAGCTTTCCCATATGTCACTGACTACAGTCCTTGGTAGTGGCGGCCATACTGCCTGTCACCCAGCTTTCCCAGAGGTCACTGACTACAGTTCTTGGTAGTTGCGGCCATAGTGCCGGTCACCCAGCTTTCCCAAAGATCACTTACTACAGTCATTGGTAGAGGCGGCCATACTGCCTGTCACCCAGCTTTCCCAGAGGTCACTGAGTACAGCCCTTGGTAGTGGCAGCCATACTGCCGGTCACCCAGCTTTCCCATAGGTCACTGACTACAGTCCTTGGTAGTGGTGGCCATACTGCCGGTCACCCAGCTTTCCCATAAATCACTGACTACAGTCCTTGGTAGTGGTGGCCATACTGCCGGTCACCCAGCTTTCCCATACAGCGCTGACTACAGTCCTTGGTAGTGGCGGCCATACTGCCGGTCACCCAGCTTTCCCATACAGCGCTGACTACAGTCCTTGGTAGTGGCGGCCATACTGCCGGTCACCCAGCTTTCCCAGAGGTCACTGACTACAGTCCTTGGTAGAGGCGGCCATACTGCCTGTCACTCAGCTTTCCCAGAGGTCACTGACTACAGTCCTTGGTAGAGGCGGCCATACTGCCGGTCACCCAGCTTTCCCAGAGGTCACTGACTACAGTTCTTGGTAGTGGCGGCCATACTGCCGGTCACCCAGCTTTCCCATAGGTCACTGACTACAGTCCTTGGTAGTGGTGGCCATACTGCCTGTCACCCAGCTTTCCCATATGTCACTGACTACACTCCTTGGTAGTGGCGGCCATACTGCCGGTCACCCAGCTTTCCCATACAGCGCTGACTACAGTCCTTGGTAGTGGTGGCCATACTGCCGGTCACCCAGCTTTCCCATACAGCGCTGACTACAGTCCTTGGTAGTGGCGGCCATACTGCCGGTCACCCAGCTTTCCCATACAGCGCTGACTACAGTCCTTGGTAGTGGCGGCCATACTGCCGGTCACCCAGCTTTCCCAGAGGTCACTGACTACAGTCCTTGGTAGAGGCGGCCATACTGCCTGTCACTCAGCTTTCCCAGAGGTCACTGACTACAGTCCTTGGTAGAGGCGGCCATACTGCCGGTCACCCAGCTTTCCCAGAGGTCACTGACTACAGTTCTTGGTAGTGGCGGCCATACTGCCGGTCACCCAGCTTTCCCATAGGTCACTGACTACAGTCCTTGGTAGTGGTGGCCATACTGCCTGTCACCCAGCTTTCCCATATGTCACTGACTACACTCCTTGGTAGTGGCGGCCATACTGCCGGTCACCCAGCTTTCCCATACAGCGCTGACTACAGTCCTTGGTAGTGGCGGCCATACTGCCGATCACCCAGCTTTCCCATACAGCGCTGACTACAGTCCTTGGTAGTGGTGGCCATACTGCCGGTCACCCATCTTTCCCATACAGCGCTGACTACAGTCCTTGGTAGTGGTGGCCATACTGCCGGTCACCCAGCTTTCCCATAAATCACTGACTACAGTCCTTGGTAGTGGTGGCCATACTGCCTGTCACCCAGCTTTCCCATATGTCACTGACTACACTCCTTGGTAGTGGCGGCCATACTGCCGGTCACCCAGCTTTCCCATACAGCGCTGACTACAGTCCTTGGTTGTAGCGGCCATACTGCCGGTCACCCAGCTTTCCCATACAGCGCTGACTACAGTCCTTGGTAGTGGTGGCCATACTGCCGATCACCCAGCTTTCCCATACAGCGCTGACTACAGTCCTTGGTAGTGGTGGCCATACTGCCGGTCACCCAGCTTTCCCATATGTCACTGACTACACTCCTTGGTAGTGGCGGCCATACTGCCGATCACCCAGCTTTCCCATACAGCGCTGACTACAGTCCTTGGTAGTGGCGGCCATACTGCCGGTCACCCAGCTTTCCCATATGTCACTGACTACAGTCCTTGGTAGTGGCGGCCGTACTGCCGATCACCCAGCTTTCCCATACAGCGCTGACTACAGTCCTTGGCAGTGGTGGCCATACTGCCGGTCACCCAGCTTTCCCATAAGTCACTGACTACAGTCCTTGGTAGTGGCGGCCATACTGCCTGTCACCCAGCTTTCCCATAAGTCACTGACTACAGTCCTTGGTAGTGGTGGCCATACTGCCTGTCACCCAGCTTTCCCATACAGTGCTGACTACAGTCCTTGGTAGTGGTGGCCATACTGCCAGTCACACAGCTTTCCCATAAGTCGCTGACTACAGTCCTTGGTAGTGGTGGCCGTACTGCCAGTCACCCAGCTTTCCCATAAGTCGCTGACTACAGTCCTTGGTAGTGGTGGCCATACTGCCGGTCACCCAGCTTTCCCATAAATCACTGACTACAGTCCTTGGTAGTGGTGACCATACTGCCGGTCACCCAGCTTTCCCATAAATCACTGACTACAGTCCTTGGTAATAGCGGCCATACTGCCGGTCACCCAGCTTTCCCATAAATCACTGACTACAGTCCTTGGTAATAGCGGCCATACTGCCGGTCACCCAGCTTTCCCATATGTCACTGACTACAGTCCTTGGTAGTGGTGGCCATACTGCCGGTCACCCAGCTTTCCCATATGTCACTGACTACAGTCCTTGGTAATAGCGGCCATACTGCCGGTCATCCAGCTTTCCCATATGTCACTGACTACAGTCCTTGGTAGTGGTGGCCATACTGCCGGTCACCCAGCTTTCCCATATGTCACTGACTACAGTCCTTGGTAGTGGCGGCCATACTGCCGGTCACCCAGCTTTCCCATATGTCACTGACTACAGTCCTTGGTAGTGGTGGCCATACTGCCGGTCACCCAGCTTTCCCATATGTCACTGACTACAGTCCTTGGTAGTGGCGGCCATACTGCCGGTCACACAGCTTTCCCATATGTCACTGACTACAGTCCTTGGTAGTGGGGGCCATACTGCCGGTCACCCAGCTTTCCCATATGTCACTGACTACAGTCCTTGGTAGTGGCGGCCATACTGCCGGTCACCCAGCTTTCCCATATGTCACTGACTACAGTCCTTGGTAGTGGGGGCCATACTGCCGGTCACCCAGCTTTCCCATATGTCACTGACTACAGTCCTTGGTAGTGGGGGCCATACTGCCGGTCACCCAGCTTTCCCATATGTCACTGACTACAGTCCTTGGTAGTGGCGGCCATACTGCCGGTCACCCAGCTTTCCCATATGTCACTGACTACAGTCCTTGGTAGTGGCGGCCATACTGCCGGTCACCCAGCTTTCCCATATGTCGCTGACTACAGTCCTTGGTAGTGGCGGCCATACTGCCAGTCACACAGCTTTCCCATATGTCACTGACTACAGTCCTTGGTAGTGGGGGCCATACTGCCGGTCACCCAGCTTTCCCATATGTCACTGACTACAGTCCTTGGTAGTGGCGGCCATACTGCCGGTCACACAGCTTTCCCATATGTCACTGACTACAGTCCTTGGTAGTGGGGGCCATACTGCCGGTCACCCAGCTTTCCCATATGTCACTGACTACAGTCCTTGGTAGTGGCGGCCATACTGCCGGTCACCCAGCTTTCCCATATGTCACTGACTACAGTCCTTGGTAGTGGGGGCCATACTGCCGGTCACCCAGCTTTCCCATATGTCACTGACTACAGTCCTTGGTAGTGGCGGCCATACTGCCGGTCACCCAGCTTTCCCATATGTCACTGACTACAGTCCTTGGTAGTGGTGGCCATACTGCCGGTCACCCAGCTTTCCCATATGTCGCTGACTACAGTCCTTGGTAGTGGTGGCCATACTGCCAGTCACACAGCTTTCCCATAAATCACTGACTACAGTCCTTGGTAGTGGTGGCCATACTGCCGGTCACCCAGCTTTCCCATAAGTCACTGACTACAGTCCTTGGTAGTGGTGGCCATACTGCCGGTCACCCAGCTTTCCCATATGTCACTGACTACAGTCCTTGGTAGTGGCGGCCATACTGCCGGTCACCCAGCTTTCCCATATGTCACTGACTACAGTCCTTGGTAGTGGCGGCCATACTGCCGGTCACCCAGCTTTCCCATATGTCACTGACTACAGTCCTTGGTAGTGGCGGCCATACTGCCGGTCACCCAGCTTTCCCATACGTCATTTTTTATTGCAGACAATGGACTTCAAGGAACAAGAATATAAAGGTGTAAATGCTGTAAATGTGAAGCCGAAAAGTGAGACACGACGTGCAGCGATTCTCAGAGCCCCGGAACACGAGCGCTGCTCCGGCCGCACAGACGGGCGCCATCACCATGGGGACCGTCACTGCCCCGCCCACTGCACGCTCTGACCAACCACAATTAACATTACTTGGGGGCGTGACGTCCTAAACTATTCAACCGCTGGAGGGCGTGTCTGTGTGATGTTCTACCAATCACTCCGTTAGGGGCGTGTCCTACGAGAACTATCTGTCAACACCAGAAAGGTGCGGCTGAGGCAGGTAAGGGGCGGGCTGCGTGTGACGTCATCAGTGCGTGTAACAGCCGGGAGCCGCCATCTTGGATCACCTGATCTTAAAGGGAACTGTCATCTGTAACGTGATTATTCTTTTGAGGTAAAATACTGATCACTGATAAAATCCGCAGACAAACCAATCAGTGGGATAAAATGCCTTTACAAACAATGCCCCGCCCCCATGCGTGCTATGCAAATTGCGATGTGTTCTCAGCCAATCAGAATCAGCGAGAGGGTTTAGAGCCCTACACCGTCAGGGCCTCTGTGTTGCCCATAGCAACCTGCAATGTGATTGGTCCTTGTCATTTTTGTCCACAATAATTTTTATAGATGGGAGAATTCTGACACTTGTAGTTCCCCAGCTCCATCGTAATATCAACTTCTCCACTTTTACTCGAGGTGTCCGCCATTGTGCTGCCATGGATACAACGTGTCTGCGCTTTGGAAAGTTCTGGAACAATTCGTAAACAAAACTATTTAGAAGCTCCTGATTGGCTGAGGGGAGCGAGGTACCGTGAGGTATGGCCGCATTCCATGAAGTGTGTCACCGTACTGTGAAGGATTGTACCGTAGTGTGAGGGGTTGTACTGTACCGTGAGGGGTTGTACCGTAGTGTGAGGGGTTGTACCGTAGTGTGAGGGGTTGTACTGTACCGTGAGGGGTTGTACCGTAGTGTGAGGGGTTGTACCGTAGTGTGAGGGGTTGTACCGTAGTGTGAGGGGTTGTACTGTACTGTGAGGGGTTGCACCGTACTGTGAGGGGTTGTACCGTAGTGTGAGGGGTTGTACCGTAGTGTGAGGGGTTGTACCGTAGTGTGAGGGGTTGTACCGTAGTGTGAGGGGTTGTACTGTAGTGTGAGGGGTTGTACCGTACTGTGAGGGGTTGTACCGTACTGTGAGGGGTTGCACCGTAGTGTGAGGGGTTGTACTGTACTGTGAGGGGTTGTACTGTACTGTGAGGGGTTGTACTGTACTGTGAGGGGTTGTACTGTACTGTGAGGGGTTGTACTGTACCGTGAGGGGTTGTACTGTACTGTGAGGGGTTGTACTGTACCGTGAGGGGTTGCACCGTAGTGTGAGGGGTTGTACTGTACTGTGAGGGGTTGTACTGTACCGTGAGGGGTTGTACCGTAGTGTGAGGGGTTGTACTGTACTGTGAGGGGTTGTACTGTACCGTGAGGGGTTGTACCGTACCGTGAGGGGTTGTACTGTACTGTGAGGGGTTGTACTGTACTGTGAGGGGTTGTACTGTACTGTGAGGGGTTGCACTGTACCGTGAGGGGTTGCACCGTAGTGTGAGGGGTTGTACTGTACTGTGAGGGGTTGTACCGTACCGTGAGGGGTTGTACTGTACTGTGAGGGGTTGTACTGTACCGTGAGGGGTTGCACCGTAGTGTGAGGGGTTGTACTGTACCGTGAGGGGTTGTACTGTACTGTGAGGGGTTGCACCGTAGTGTGAGGGGTTGTACTGTACTGTGAGGGGTTGTACTGTACCGTGAGGGGTTGTACTGTACTGTGAGGGGTTGTACTGTACTGTGACCCGTACTGTGAGGGGTTGCACCGTAGTGTGAGGGGTTGTACTGTACCGTGAGGGGTTGTACTGTACCGTGAGGGGTTGTACTGTACTGTGAGGGGTTGTACCGTACTGTGAGGGGTTGCACCGTACTGTGAGGGGTTGTACTGTACTGTGAGGGGTTGTACCGTACCGTGAGGGGTTGTACTGTACTGTGAGGGGTTGTACTGTACTGTGAGGGGTTGCACCGTAGTGTGAGGGGTTGTACTGTACTGTGAGGGGTTGTACTGTACTGTGAGGGGTTGCACCGTAGTGTGAGGGGTTGTACTGTACTGTGAGGGGTTGCACCGTAGTGTGAGGGGTTGTACTGTACTGTGAGGGGTTGTACTGTACTGTGAGGGGTTGTACCGTACTGTGAGGGGTTGTACCGTACTGTGAGGGGTTGTACTGTAGTGTGAGGGGTTGTACTGTACTGTGAGGGGTTGTACCGTACCGTGAGGGGTTGTACTGTACTGTGAGGGGTTGTACTGTACCGTGAGGGGTTGCACCGTAGTGTGAGGGGTTGTACTGTACTGTGAGGGGTTGTACTGTACTGTGAGGGGTTGTACCGTACCGTGAGGGGTTGTACTGTACTGTGAGGGGTTGCACCGTAGTGTGAGGGGTTGTACTGTACTGTGAGGGGTTGTACTGTACTGTGAGGGGTTGTACCGTACTGTGAGGGGTTGTACTGTACTGTGAGGGGTTGTACTGTACTGTGAGGGGTTGTACTGTACCGTGAGGGGTTGTACTGTACTGTGAGGGGTTGCACTGTACCGTGAGGGGTTGCACTGTACCGTGAGGGGTTGCACTGTACTGTGAGGGGTTGTACTGTACTGTGAGGGGTTGTACTGTACTGTGAGGGGTTGTACTGTACTGTGAGGGGTTGTACCGTACTGTGAGGGGTTGTACTGTACCGTGAGGGGTTGCACTGTACCGTGAGGGGTTGCACTGTACTGTGAGGGGTTGTACTGTACTGTGAAGGGTTGTACCGTAGTGTGAGGGGTTGTACCGTAGTGTGAGGGGTTGTACTGTACTGTGAGGGGTTGCACCGTAGTGTGAGGGGTTGTACTGTACTGTGAGGGGTTGTACTGTACTGTGAGGGGTTGTACTGTACCGTGAGGGGCTGTACTGTACCGTGAGGGGTTGCACCGTACCGTGAGAGGTTGTACTGTACCGTGAGGGGTTGTACTGTACCGTGAGGGGTTGTACTGTACCGTGAGGGGTTGTACTGTACGGTGAGGGGTTGCACTGTACCGTGAGGGGTTGCACTGTACCGTGAGGGGTTGTACTGTACCGTGAGGGGTTTTACCGTAGTGTGAGGGGTTGTACCGTACTGTAAGGGGTTGTACTGTACTGTGAGGGGTTGCACCGTACTGTGAGGGGTTGTACTGTACTGTGAGGGGTTGTACTGTGAGGGGTTGTACTGTACTGTGAGGGGTTGTACTGTACTGTGAGGGGTTGTACTGTACCGTGAGGGGTTGCACTGTACCGTGAGGGGTTGCACTGTACCGTGAGGGGTTGCACTGTACCGTGAGGGGTTGTACTGTACTGTGAGGGGTTTTACCGTAGTGTGAGGGGTTGTACTGTACCGTGAGGGGTTGTACTGTACCGTGAGGGGTTGCACTGTACCGTGAGGGGTTGTACTGTGAGGGGTTGTACTGTACTGTGAGGGGTTTTACCGTAGTGTGAGGGGTTGTACCGTACTGTAAGGGGTTGTACTGTACTGTGAGGGGTTGCACCGTACTGTGAGGGGTTGTACTGTACTGTGAGGGGTTGCACCGTACTGTGAGGGGTTGTACTGTACTGTGAGGGGTTGTACTGTACCGTGAGGGGTTGTACTGTACCGTGAGGGGTTGTACTGTACCGTGAGGGGTTGTACTGTACCGTGAGGGGTTGTACTGTACCGTTAGGGGTTGTACTGTACCGTGAGGGGTTGTACTGTACCGTGAGGGGTTGTACTGTACCGTGAGGGGTTGCACTGTACTGTGAGGGGTTGCACTGTACCGTGAGGGGTTGTACTGTACCGTGAGGGGTTTTACCGTAGTGTGAGGGGTTGTACCGTACTGTAAGGGGTTGTACTGTACTGTGAGGGGTTGCACCGTACTGTGAGGGGTTGTACTGTACTGTGAGGGGTTGTACTGTGAGGGGTTGTACTGTACTGTGAGGGGTTGTACTGTGAGGGGTTGTACTGTACTGTGAGGGGTTGTACTGTACTGTGAGGGGTTGTACTGTACCGTGAGGGGTTGCACTGTACCGTGAGGGGTTGCACTGTACCGTGAGGGGTTGTACTGTACTGTGAGGGGTTTTACCGTAGTGTGAGGGGTTGTACTGTACCGTGAGGGGTTGTACTGTACCGTGAGGGGTTGCACTGTACCGTGAGGGGTTGTACTGTGAGGGGTTGTACTGTACTGTGAGGGGTTTTACCGTAGTGTGAGGGGTTGTACCGTACTGTAAGGGGTTGTACTGTACTGTGAGGGGTTGCACCGTACTGTGAGGGGTTGTACTGTACTGTGAGGGGTTGTACTGTGAGGGGTTGTACTGTACCGTGAGGGGTTGTACTGTACCGTGAGGGGTTGTACTGTACCGTGAGGGGTTGTACTGTACTGTGAGGGGTTTTACCGTAGTGTGAGGGGTTGTACTGTACCGTGAGGGGTTGTACTGTACTGTGAGGGGTTGTACTGTACTGTGAGGGGTTGTACTGTACTGTGAGGGGTTGTACTGTACTGTGAGGGGTTGTACTGTACCGTGAGGGGTTGTACTGTACCGTGAGGGGTTGTACTGTACCGTGAGGGGTTGTACTGTACTGTGAGGGGTTTTACCGTAGTGTGAGGGGTTGTACTGTACCGTGAGGGGTTGTACTGTACTGTGAGGGGTTGTACTGTACTGTGAGGGGTTGTACTGTACTGTGAGGGGTTGTACTGTACCGTGAGGGGTTGTACTGTACCGTGAGGGGTTGCACTGTACTGTGAGGGGTTGTACTGGGTGCATACTAAAACCCTATGTGGCAAATTTACCTATGCCTATGGTAGATATTTTAGTCGTATTCATCTACATCTCTGCCTATTTTAGATTTTTTTTTACCGTTTCATTTTCTTAATTTAGTTTTCCTTTCCACTTCACTCCATTTGAAGCAGAGTAACCAATTTATTTACATATGTATTTATTTGACATAAAGTTGCAATACATGAATGTAGGGGTCAAATTTTTTGGAAACGGAATAACGGTTTTGAGCTCCGTTTTTTTTATTGGAATATGTTCATATTAGTACAACGACGTTATCTTCCAAGTTTCATTAAGATCTTTTTAGGGATTCAGTCGTTATGCGCCATTTTCTGCCATACCTATGCCTATAGTGTTATCACGGTTGGAAACGGAAAAACGGTTTTGAGCTCCGTTTTTTTTATTGCAATATGTTCATATTAGTACAATGACGTTATCTTCCAAGTTTCATTAAGATCTTTTTAGGGATTCAGTCGTTATGCGCCATATTCTGCCATACCTATGCCTATGGTAGTTTTTTTTCTAAGGCCGGGATCACACATGCGAGAAACACGTCCGTGTCTCGCATGTGAAATCCAAGCTCTGGCGCCGGCACTCCAGAGTGGAGCGTGCGGCTCCATGTGTTGCTGTGCGGCCGCACGCTCCGCTCCACAGTGCCGGCGCCAGAGCTTGGATTTCACATGCGAGACACGGACGTGTTTCTCACATGTGTGATCCCGGCCTTAGAAAAAAAACTACCATAGGCATAGGTATGGCAGAATATGGCGCATAACGACTGAATCCCTAAAAAGATCTTAATGAAACTTGGAAGATAACGTTGTTGTACTAATATGAACATATTCCAATAAAAAAAACGGAGCTCAAAACCGTTTTTCCGTTTCCAACCATGATAACACACTAGGCATAGGTATGGCAGAAAATGGCGCATAACGACTGAATCCCTAAAAAGATCTTAATGAAACTTGGAAGATAACGTTGTTGTACTAATATGAACTAATTCCAATAAAAAAAACGGAGCTCAAAACCGTTTTTCCGTTTCCAACCGTGATAACACTGTAGGCATAGGTATGGCAGAAAATGGCGCATAACGACTGAATCCCTAAAAAGATCCTAATGAAACTTGGAAGATAACGTTGTTGTACTAATATGAACATATTCCAATAAAAAAAACGGAGCTCAAAACCGTTTTTCCGTTTCCAACCGTGATAACACTGTAGGCATAGGTATGGCAGAAAATGGCGCATAACGACTGAATCCCTAAAAAGATCTTAATGAAACTTGGAAGATAACGTTGTTGTACTAATATGAACTAATTCCAATAAAAAAAACGGAGCTCAAAACCGTTTTTCCGTTTCCAACCGTGATAACACTGTAGGCATAGGTATGGCAGAAAATGGCGCATAACGACTGAATCCCTAAAAAGATCCTAATGAAACTTGGAAGATAACGTTGTTGTACTAATATGAACATATTCCAATAAAAAAAACGGAGCTCAAAACCGTTTTTCCGTTTCCAACCGTGATAACACTGTAGGCATAGGTATGGCAGAAAATGGCGCATAACGACTGAATCCCTAAAAAGATCCTAATGAAACTTGGAAGATAACGTTGTTGTACTAATATGAACATATTCCAATAAAAAAAACGGAGCTCAAAACCGTTTTTTCCGTTTCCAACCGTGATAACACTGTAGGCATAGGTATGGCAGAAAATGGCGCATAACGACTGAATCCCTAAAAAGATCTTAATGAAACTTGGAAGATAACGTTGTTGTACTAATATGAACATATTCCAATAAAAAAAACGGAGCTCAAAACCGTTTTTCCGTTTCCAACCGTGATAACACTGTAGGCATAGGTATGGCAGAAAATGGCGCATAACGACTGAATCCCTAAAAAGATCCTAATGAAACTTGGAAGATAACGTTGTTGTACTAATATGAACATATTCCAATAAAAAAAACGGAGCTCAAAACCGTTTTTCCGTTTCCAACCGTGATAACACTGTAGGCATAGGTATGGCAGAAAATGGCGCATAACGACTGAATCCCTAAAAAGATCTTAATGAAACTTGGAAGATAACGTTGTTGTACTAATATGAACATATTCCAATAAAAAAAACGGAGCTCAAAACCGTTTTTTCCGTTTCCAACCATGATAACACACTAGGCATAGGTATGGCAGAAAATGGCGCATAACGACTGAATCCCTAAAAAGATCTTAATGAAACTTGGAAGATAACGTTGTTGTACTAATATGAACTAATTCCAATAAAAAAAACGGAGCTCAAAACCGTTTTTCCGTTTCCAACCGTGATAACACTGTAGGCATAGGTATGGCAGAAAATGGCGCATAACGACTGAATCCCTAAAAAGATCCTAATGAAACTTGGAAGATAACGTTGTTGTACTAATATGAACATATTCCAATAAAAAAAACGGAGCTCAAAACCGTTTTTCCGTTTCCAACCGTGATAACACTGTAGGCATAGGTATGGCAGAAAATGGCGCATAACGACTGAATCCCTAAAAAGATCTTAATGAAACTTGGAAGATAACGTTGTTGTACTAATATGAACTAATTCCAATAAAAAAAACGGAGCTCAAAACCGTTTTTCCGTTTCCAACCGTGATAACACTGTAGGCATAGGTATGGCAGAAAATGGCGCATAACGACTGAATCCCTAAAAAGATCCTAATGAAACTTGGAAGATAACGTTGTTGTACTAATATGAACATATTCCAATAAAAAAAACGGAGCTCAAAACCGTTTTTTCCGTTTCCAACCGTGATAACACTGTAGGCATAGGTATGGCAGAAAATGGCGCATAACGACTGAATCCCTAAAAAGATCCTAATGAAACTTGGAAGATAACGTTGTTGTACTAATATGAACATATTCCAATAAAAAAAACGGAGCTCAAAACCGTTTTTCCGTTTCCAACCGTGATAACACTGTAGGCATAGGTATGGCAGAAAATGGCGCATAACGACTGAATCCCTAAAAAGATCTTAATGAAACTTGGAAGATAACGTTGTTGTACTAATATGAACATATTCCAATAAAAAAAACGGAGCTCAAAACCGTTTTTCCGTTTCCAACCGTGATAACACTGTAGGCATAGGTATGGCAGAAAATGGCGCATAACGACTGAATCCCTAAAAAGATCCTAATGAAACTTGGAAGATAACGTTGTTGTACTAATATGAACATATTCCAATAAAAAAAACGGAGCTCAAAACCGTTTTTCCGTTTCCAACCGTGATAACACTGTAGGCATAGGTATGGCAGAAAATGGCGCATAACGACTGAATCCCTAAAAAGATCTTAATGAAACTTGGAAGATAACGTTGTTGTACTAATATGAACATATTCCAATAAAAAAAACGGAGCTCAAAACCGTTTTTCCGTTTCCAACCGTGATAACACTGTAGGCATAGGTATGGCAGAAAATGGCGCATAACGACTGAATCCCTAAAAAGATCCTAATGAAACTTGGAAGATAACGTTGTTGTACTAATATGAACTTATTCCAATAAAAAAAACGGAGCTCAAAACCGTTATTCGTAATTCTTACCAAAGTGATGATGGGAGAGCCTGGTGTTGCAGCTTGACTTCAGTAAGGTACAGTCACACATAGCGACGCTGCAGCGATATAGACAACGAGCCGATCACTGGAGCGTCGCTGTTTATGTCGCTGTAGAGACGTCAAACAGAACGATGCAGGAGCGATCCAGTGACGTAATGGCGACTCGCTTATTGTTCTCGCTCCATGTAAAACGTTGCTGGCGTAGTTGTTTTTTATGTCAAACATGACGATACGCGCCGATCTAGCGACCAAATGAAGTTCCGGACTTCTAGCTCCGACCAGCGATGGCACAGCGGGATCCAGATCGCTGCTGCGTGTCAAACACAACGAGATCGCTATCCAGGACGCTGCAACGTCACAGATCGCTGTCGTTCTCGTTGCAAAGTTGCTGAGTGTGACGGTACCTTAAGATATGCCCCAGCTAGCATGTCCACTTACTCTGCATTCTATGCCCCAGGCAGCATGTCCACTTACTCTGCATTCTGTGCCCCAGCTAGCATGTCCACTTACTCTGCATTCTGTGCCCCAGCCAGCATGTCCACTTACTCTGCATTCTGTGCCCCAGCTAGCATGTCCACTTACTCTGCATTCTGTGCCCCAGCTAGCATGTCCACTTACTCTGCATTCTATGCCCCAGCTAGCATGTCCACTTACTCTGCATTCTATGCCCCAGGCAGCATGTCCACTTACTCTGCATTCTGTGCCCCAGCCAGCATGTCCACTTACGCTGCATTCTGTGCCCCAGGCAGCATGTCCACTTACTCTGCATTCTGTGCCCCAGCTAGCATGTCCACTTACTCTGCATTCTATGCCCCAGGCAGCATGTCCACTTACTCTGCATTCTGTGCCCCAGCTAGCATGTCCACTTACTCTGCATTCTGTGCCCCAGCTAGCATGTCCACTTACTCTGCATTCTGTGCCCCAGCTAGCATGTCCACTTACTCTGCATTCTGTGCCCCAGCTAGCATGTCCACTTACTCTGCATTCTGTGCCCCAGCTAGCATGTCCACTTACTCTGCATTCTGTGCCCCAGCTAGCATGTCCACTTACTCTGCATTCTATGCCCCAGGCAGCATGTCCACTTACTCTGCATTCTGTGCCCCAGCCAGCATGTCCACTTACTCTGCATTCTATGCCCCAGCCAGCATGTCCACTTACTCTGCATTCTGTGCCCCAGCCAGCATGTCCACTTACTCTGCATTCTATGCCCCAGCCAGCATGTCCACTTACTCTGCATTCTATGCCCCAGGCAGCATGTCCACTTACTCTGCATTCTATGCCCCAGCCAGCATGTCCACTTACTCTGCATTCTATGCCCCAGGCAGCATGTCTACTTACTCTGCATTCTGTGCCCCAGCCAGCATGTCCACTTAGGCCGGCTTCACACTCAGCATATGAAAATACGGTCCGTATATTACGGCCGTAATACGCTGAAATGTCCCGAAAATAGTGGTCCGTAGCTCCTCCGTAGGCAGGGTGTGTCAGCGTTTTTTGCGCAT